>NC_054477.1:143951253-144576253 GCF_017639515.1 Carcharodon carcharias
TGACTGGCACCACAGAGGTGCAGGCTTCGGTAATGTTTCCAGGGAGTGTGAGGCTGGACCATCACTGTGGTTTGAAGGCTGCACAGAGCACAGGGAAGAGGCCCTGGACTGAGACACCGGCCTTTTATCTTGTGCAGAAAGGTTTCCACATCAGAGTGACAAGAACACTGCTCATCAGAACAAGGAGACATAAGCAAGGAGACGTTCTTGGGAGTTTATTGACAATAGTGAACAGTATGTGCAAGTGATTAACACAAGTGCCCAGGCTATGCAACTAATTCTCTTTAACTGTCCTAATCCTGCCTTTACGTCTTGCTGCTCCTCGGACATTCACAGCAGAGCTGGAGGCACCCTGCTGACTGCGACACCCTGTCTCTGATGACTTTGGCAGGCATCTTCTGGAGGACAGAGACCTGGAGGGCCCCGGCCTGCTTTCAGGGTCTTGAAAGTGCCCTTTCAGGATGCACCCCCTTCATCCTGTGGAGCTGGACCTGCTGAGGACACAGGAATAAGGAAGCCAAGTAGGCCGGACACACTTGGAGTCACCTGGGTGGATGGGCCCAGAGTGTGCACCTGCTGATCCTCCTCCCCGTGAGTGCCCAGGGGCCCGAGGCTGACTCCGTAAGGAGCAGGGGTAACTGGAGTGAGATCGAGCTGCCCCAGTACCCCTCACAAGTACACACTGTTGGAGGCCAACTATGGCATCAGCGATGGAGTTGAGACTGGGCAGCAGTGCAGGAGTAAAGTCTTGGACCATGGTCTCCATGGAGGCTGCCATCCTACCAGTGTTGACCTCAGCGCATTGCCATGCCGGAGCTATCACTTCAGATTGAAGGCGGATTAACTCGTCCATCGTGCCTTCAAATCTTGGGAGTGCATCTCTCGGGCATCCCTTCCTGATATTTCTGAGCTTGCCTTTGCAGTTCCAGCAACTGTGACATGCCCATCATCTGACTCAGACTCAGCAATGCTCTGGCCTCCAACAGTCCTCCGACTGCTGGACAGCTGGGAAGTCCCTGTGACTGCCTGCTGTGGATCAGACAGTGCTCACCAGATTGTAGTCCCGGGCTAGTCTAAAGCTACGTCCCACCGAGGTGTGTGTCTCTGTGCTGGTGGAGGGTGTAGGTGAGTACTGTGATGGGACTTCAGGGAGGGTGCCTCCAGATTCCTCTTCACAGGTTTCTTCAGGGCTTGATTGGAGGTCCTTGGTCAAGGACTCTGTCGGCTGTTTGGCAGATGTTCCAGCAAAAGTAAGGGGAGATAATTAGTGCATGGCAGTGAGCTCTGAAATAGGACATATCATTCAAGGCATGGTTGTCTGATGGATGTTGCATAGCTGGATCCTCACTTGGTAGAGCAGCGCCAACCTCACCATCAGCACAGGGCTTGTCTGAATCCTTGCCGGCCACTTGGTGGCTCTGTTTTCAAAGCCCATGAGGACCTTGATTTTGGGCATTCTGCAACCTCTCTCTCTTGTTGTGTGCCAGCTTGTCCTGCATGGATAGAGATGGAGAAAGTGTAAGCAGGACATATGTCAGGTCAGATGAAAATTTGTGTGACCTGTGTGGGCATTGACTGGTCCCATGGATGGGATGGGGACAATGACGGTGAGTGTAAGAGAGTGAATGGTGATGTCCCTTGAACTGGCAGTGACTGCTGGCCCTGTGAATATGTGATGGGTTTATGAGTATTTGAGTTGAGAGTGATGAGATGAATGACTTACCCTGGCAGAACGGAAGAGATCATTCATCCTATTTTGGCACCGGGTGGCTGTCTTCCTTTGCAGAGCATTGGTGCTGACCACCACTGCCACCACCTCCCCAGCCGGATTAGCTCTGTTGCTGCCCATCCTGCGGCTAGAGCAGAGTAGAGGAAATCCCAGCAGGCCTCCACGGCATCCAAAAGTCACTTGAGAGACACATTGCTGAACCTGGGGGCTGCAGCCTTCTTCAATTTCAGGGCCATATCTTCTGTGCAGCAGTGGTGGGCTGGAAGCACTGAGATGTGTGCTTGTGGCTGGACTTTAAACATGGCGCCCAGCGTGATGCAGCGGTGGGGTGATGACGGGTGTGTGAATGAGAGCCTGCCCGCCATGGAAACTGTGTGTTTCTCAGGAGTGCATACATAATGAGGCGGGTTCAGGATGATACAGCATGAAAACCCGCCATTGTGGCCGACAGGTTAAACGTTGTTTTACCTGCCCACTATCACACTCAATGCAAATTTGCAAAAAATTTGCCCTTAGATTTGAAGGAATTCAACTCAAAGCCAACCAATGTTCTGGAGTAAAATCAACATTAGACCTCCCAACTTCAGGGAATGAACAATCTCTGTCTGAATTCCTGGATACCACATTGGCTCAGGTGAATTCTAGCCATCTAGTGTTTCGTCCTGAAACAGGAGCAAATCATGGTCTGATACCAGTCGTAGAAGCTGGAGTGCAAACTTCAGGTACAAAGGCAGAGCCTGTGCTGCACATAATCCACAGAGGCAAAGCCTATAACCAACAATCCTTGAAGAGGCTGCCCAAAACATCGTCCATGAAATTTGCAGTTTTTAATGCTCCTCCTGTGCCCGCAATAATACTCTGCTCCACAGTCAACCTGTTCGAGGTCCTCTCCCTGCTGTGAGGAACAGCCTGCATGGGTCTCCTGTTGCAGCACACAGCAGTACATTCTGCACCGGTCTCATGTTATGATGCAGTGAGGAACATATGCAATGAACTCCCATTACAATACAGTGCGGGACCTTCTACATAGTTCACACATTATGGTACATTGAGGTATATTGTTAGGGGTCTCCCATAGCTTGGCTCAACATTTTGGGGCCCTCCCTGACTGATGAGTTACAGAGCCAGAGGCCAAAAGTCAAGTTTGGCTCAGGCCTCAGAGTTGCATGGACCAATTAGCACACAGGGCCATAGCGCTGCAGATTTCCTTGGCTATAGCCTTGAGCAGAAAAATTATTAACTACAGATAGATCTGAGGAATAGTAACTAGTATCTATTGATCCCTATCTTTCTATCTCACAAGCTTCAAATGATCCATGAAATACAAAAGCTGGTCAACATGTATAATTCATAGTGGGGGCCTTGATACTTCATGGTCACATTGCTGCTTCACCAGAGATCACACAACTTTTACATTCATCTGAAAATTCTTCACTACCTCAAGGAGCATGGGCTTGACATGCACCACATTGACCCTAGGACAGTAATGAAGCCAGCTATGCCATGTAACACTTGTCTGATTTGCTATTGCTGCTGACACTCTGATAGCAAAATAAATATCATCGATCTGTTTTCTGGACTGTTACTTCAGATTTTGACATGGATGACTGGCTGCCACCAGATGCTTTCAGCAGCTGTTTGAAAACATCCTGTGATAGGAAATGTCAAGGCAGCATGACCTTGACAGCCACAAGCAGTACATGGCCCTCATAGGTGAGCAACATGAATTCCCTCTTTAACTTTTTATATAACTTTTGCACTGTCTGCTTGTCAAGACAGTGGACATAATATCATATATTTTTGAACATGGGTACATTTTTACTATTGGCCGATAATAAAAAAAACGCAAAGGGAAGCATTTGTCTAATATTTATGTTTGACATATAATTGAGAATTGAACATGCTTGATGACAAATATGTAAGCAGATACCAAAGACGCTGTTATTACTATTGTCCAGAACAGACTAATCAAGGTAGTGAACCATTCCTAGCTGTTTCGTACTTTCCCAATATTTTTGGTATCATAATCAACATTACCTGTCACTGGTCATGGCAACAAAATTTATTTTTAACCTACAGATTTTTACATTTAAGTTTTTGCTATGTATTAAAGACAGTTTGAGCCATTAGGTTGTTATTCTGCTCCCTCTGGGCAGCATCACTACTTGATTCACGCTATTAACACACCCACGACTTTTCTCATTACCTCACTGCATTTGCTGAATCCCCAGCCCCAATGGTCTTTCTCTACCCTGCTTTAGTTGCCAAGCACCCCCCTCCTGATATGGTGGGACTGTCTCAAGATTCCCTAGCTTTGGTACCCTGCTGCTGGCTTTCTCTTCTAGCCATGGACTAAGTTGATTATTTGCCTTATTAAAGGCAGAATACTGTGGATGCTGGAAATCTAGAACAAAAACAAAAATACCTGGAAAAACTCAGCAGGTCTGACAGCACCTGCGGAGAGGGATACAGTTAACGTTTCGAGTCCGAATGACTCTTGATCAGAACTAAGGAAAAATAGAAAAGAGGTGAAATATAAATTGGTTTAAGGGGCAGGGACTGGTAGAGCTGGATAGAGGGCCACTGATAGGTGGAGATTGCAAAAAGATGTCATAGACAAAAGGACAAAGAGGTGTTGACGGTGGTGATATTAGCTAAGAAATGTGCTAATGGTGACATTAAGGGTAGAAAGCAGGATGAGCAAGGGACAGATAGCCCTTGGGGGGTGGGGGGTGGGGGGTGGAGTGGGGGGGGTTGGGGATTGAAATAGGCTAAAAGGTAGAGAGTAGAGATAAAACAATGGATGGAAATACATTTAAAAATAATGGAGATAGGTGGGAAAAGAAAACTACATATAAATTATTGGAAAAAGGGGGATCGGAAAGGGGGTGGGGTTGGAGGAGACAGTTCATGATCTAAAGTTGTTGAACTCAATATTCAGTCTGGAAGGCTGTAAAGTGCCTAATCGGAAGATGAGGTGCTGTTCCTCCAGTTTGCGTTGAGCTTCACTGGAACATTGCAGCAGGCCAAGGATGGACATGTGGGTATGAGAGCAGGGTGGTGTGTTGAAATGGCAAGCGACAGGGAGGTCTGGGTCATGCTTGTGGACAGACTGAAGGTGTTCTGCAAAGCAGTCACCCAGTCTGCGTTTGGTCTGTCCAATGTAATTTGGTTAGCTGACATTGGGCAACAGATCAACAAAATGATAATGAAGTCCTGATGTTATGTTCAGCAGGACCTCCACCACCACAGGAGGCTGGGTTCTGCAGCTATTTCTGGCTTCTCTGTGCCCATTCTCCTCTTTCATGGATATCAGGGTGCTGATCTCATCAAAGTTGGTACTCAAATCTCTTTTCACATGGATGACACAGTAGGGCACCACAACTCCAACGTGCTGCTTCAGGTTGGGAAAGATCAGGCTTTATCTCTGCAATTCCCTACATAATCAGCATCTCAGAGTGCAACATAATATATGTCGATAACTTGAATACCATTGCACTGCCTGACTGACTGTAATGACCATGTTGAAATGTCTGTAATGTTCATTGATTGTTTTGAAGCACCTCATGATCTATGTGGAAAACTGGAATATGATTGCGCTTTTTGTGATGATCATTTTAAAATGTTTTGTAATATTCTTTCAGATATTTTATGAATAAAGAATATTTTCTCCCCAAAAAATTAGTCTCATAATACTATGCAAGTGGAGGCTAGAGGCCTAGAAACAGTTTGCCAGTCGTTTGCCAATCGCTGTGTTGGGAAGGGTTACTCTGAGACACACCCAATATTGGGCCTGTTACCTCATTTAAAGAAGACACTCAGTTGGTGTCTGCAGGCAGCTTGCCTGTAAAAGCAATTTTGTTTTGGGCTGCTGCATCGTCGTGGGGTCCTGAGAGAGTGGACAGAAGCAATTGGGATGGTGAAGGGTGCATTGTTGGTGGGTTAATCAAAAACTGGGGTTGGGGAGGGGGGAGGGGGGGCTGCGGAAATGCAAGTTTTTCGGAGGGCGGGGACCATTGGAAGGTCAGCAGAGGAGGTGCTGGTGGTGATGGCCATTGTTTTCATCACCATTGTTGAATCCAAAATTCTGTTTTTTCCCAGTACTACGTTCATGTTCAAAAGAGAACTTAACCTTTCTGCAACAAACATTTACTTTATATCATATCACTGGTTAGGCCACATGGAGGCTATGTTTTCCTGACTACATCTAGGGTCTGGCACTGACTTTTTTGGGGAGGCACCCAAATTTTGCATAGGGAACCTCAGGCAGGTTCCTTATTTGCATATATAAAGGATCTAATGGCTGTTTTAGGCACAGACCCTGACCACCTAATATTTCATCCTTCACCAAATTAGGTAAGTAGCACACTTCTGGGGTATGATGGGCATGTGTGCCACACCCACCTTGTCAGATGCTTGATAAATGGACGTTATACTTTTGTATTTCGAGAACAATTTGTGTTTATAAAGCACCTTTAACATAATAGTGCTGCTGAGGCTCTATAAGGCTCTGGTCAGAACACATTTAGAATATTGTGAGCAATTTTGGGCCCCGTGTCTCAGGAAGGACGTGCTGGCCCTGGAGAGGGTCCAGAGGAGGTTCACGAGAATGATCCCAGGAATGAAAGGCTTAACATATGAGGAATGTTTGAGGACTCTGGGTCTATACTCGATGGAGTTTAGAAGGATGAGGGGGGATCTGATTGAAACTTACAGAATACTGAAAGGCCTGGATAGACTGGACGTGGGGAAGATGTTTCCATTAGTTGGAGAGACTAGGACCCAAGGGCACAGCTTCAGAACAGAGATGAGGAGAAACTTCTTTAGCCAGAGAGTGGTGAATCTATGGAATTCATTGCCACAGAAGGCTGTGGAGGCCAGGTCATTGAGTGTATTTAAGACTGAGATAGATAGGTTCTTGATTAGTAAGGGGATCAAAGGTTATGGGGAGAAGGCGGGAGAATGGGGTTGATAAACTTATCAACCATGATTGAATGGCAGAGCAGACTCGATGGGCCAAATGGCCTAATTTCTGCTCCTATGTCTTATGGTCTTATAATGAAACATCCTAAGGCCCTTCATAGATGATTTCTAAAACAAAGCTTGATATTAAACCAAATAAGGAGCTAGTAAAACAGATGACTTAAAGCTTAATCAAAGAGGTAGGTTTTAAGAATTGGCTTAAAGGTGGATAGCAAGGGAGAGAGGTGGTGAGATTAGGGGAGGACATTCCAGAGTTTAGGGCCTTTGACAGTTGAAGGTTTGGCCACCAATGATGGAGTAATTAAAATTGGACATGCTCAAGCGGCTAGAATTATAGGAGCACTTATATCTTGGAGTGTTGTTGGGCTGCAGAAGATTACAGAGGTAAGGAGGGATGAGGTCATGGAGGAATATATGTTCCATTTAGCCCAAATATGATGAGGCAGTCTTTTCTGATCAGTTTTCACCTTCAACCCTTGGCAGCAAACTGGTAAAGCAGATTACAGACACTGCCCAGTTTTCATTGCTATCGATTTCAATGTTGGGTGGATTAAGTTGGTTCTTTAACAGGTGCATGCTGCGCTCTGCCAGTTTATCGACCAGAGAAGTAAAGGATAAGTTGATTGAACAGCACTTTCAGTGACCCACTCAGTCACCCGAAAAAAAAACACAAAGACCTCTTTGCATTATTTGCCGTTGTTACCCTTTTCATCAATCATTTGGAACACTGTAAAGAACACTGCGACTACTCAACCAGTTGTTATATGAATGACTTTCTGACAATGCAGACTCAAAAGCTGTTGTGAAAAAGATGCTGTGACCAAAGTGCCTAATTCTGCTAAAGATGATTAACTTAGTGTCAAAAACAAGATTATTTTGAGTTCATCTCTCAGTAAAGTGTCAACCCACGTGCCTTA
Source organism: Carcharodon carcharias (assembly GCF_017639515.1). Classification (NCBI taxonomy): domain Eukaryota; kingdom Metazoa; phylum Chordata; class Chondrichthyes; order Lamniformes; family Lamnidae; genus Carcharodon; species Carcharodon carcharias. The sequence continues at coordinate 143,958,883 of NC_054477.1, forward strand.
AAAGAAGGTCTAATAACGCCACTGCTCCTAAGGTGATTCCTGAGCAGCTTCAATGAAGTTGGTGAAAGGCTGGTGTTGTTCATGTTCAGATGATTGAGGTGCCTGAGAGAGATAGCGTCTGAGATCTCGACCCCCCTGTAAGGTCAAGCGGCTGGACTTCAACTGCTACCAGGGCAGCCCGACGCAGTGGAGTTTCTGGTATCATAGTAAATTTTGGCTGAGTGGTAATGAGGGATCAGACATCTTGACATTCAGAGAGACAGCAGTGCCTACTGCTCCTTTTATATTCCCTTGGGGTAGACTACAGGAGGAAAGTGATGCTTTGAAAGCCCCTATTTGATCCACCAATCTTTCCAAGATTGGAGTGCAGAGTCTGGAGGATAACCATTTGAGCTTTTGCCATAAATACAAAGGCTTAAAACTCGATTCTTGTTGTGAGGGCCCAGATGAAGCAAACTTGGAACTTCGCAAATGCTCCAAGGTGGACAACAGAGTGATGATGACAAGTGAGATGACATCACACAAACTGGGCTCCTTTACACATTCACATACCATTGAAACTTACTGCCAGGTCTTCCAATGCTTTGTATAACTGTTTGTATGAGGCAATCAGGTTTGTTTGCATAGCTGAGCTCTTGAAGTCTGCATTATCTCTTTCCCATTCAGCAGTTGTGCCAGGATCAAGTCACCTGTTGTGGTATACCCACCAGGAGTACCTGCTGCAGCTCACTTGTGCTGGGTTTCACACCACAATGCAGACGCTTATAACTCAACATCCAACTCACCCAGGTTGCTAATTGTCTGCCTTGGTGTTTGCAAGGGGTGAACCATATGGCAGTTCTTCCTCTGAGGTGTATTTTTCTGCTATTGAGAAGAACCAAGTGGAAAGAAAAGAAGCAAGACTTAGCTTGGTATCGAAAGGCTTCACAATGCAGCTTCCAAGGGCATGAGAACATAAGAAATAGGAGCAGGAATTGACCATTCAGCCCCTCGAGCCTGCTCTGCCATTCAATATAATCATGACTGTTCATGCCCTATCCCCATATGCCTTGATTCCCTTAAGGACCAAAATTATATCAATCTTAATTGTGAATATAGATAATGACTAAGCATCCATAGTCCTCTGGGGTAGAGAATTCCAAATGTTCACAACCCTCTGAGGGAAGAAATTTCCCCTCAATTTAGTCCTAAATGGTCCATGCCTTGTCCTGATACTATGATCCCTAAGCTTAGACTCTTCAGCCTGGGGAGACAAGCTCTCAGCATCTGCCCTGTCAAGCTCTTTAGGAACTTAGTTCATTTCAGTGAGATCACCTTTCAGTCTTAAACTTCAGAGTGTATCAACCCATTCTCTGCTCATAGGACAACCCTCTCAGCCCAGAAATCAATCTAGTGAACTATTATTGTAGCCCCTCTAAGGCAAGTATATTCTTCCTTAGATACTGAGATCAAACCTTTATATAGTAATCCAGATGTGGTCTCAACAAAGCCCCACATAATTGCCACAACTTCCTTGCACTTATACAGCAACCTACTGGCAATTAATACTGACATACCATTTGCTTTCCTCACTGCTTGTTGTATCTGCATATTAAATTTCTGTTATTTGTGTACAAGGATCCCTAAATACCTGTGAATACCAACATTTAATAGCTTCTCATTTAATAAAAAAATTCTGCTTTTCTATTCATTCTATCAATGTGGATAATTTCACATTTCTACAAATTATATTCCACCTGCCATCTCACTTGACCTGTCTATATCTCTTTATAACCTCTTTGTGCCCTCCTCACAGCTTATGTTCCCACCTAGGTTTGCATCATCAGCAAAACTGGTATATTACATTTGGTTCCCCCATCTAAGTCATTGATATACGTTATAAATAGCAGGCCATCAGCTCCAGGGGATTGTCCAGCTTTTACGCCTATTAATTTCTCCAGCTTTTCTTCCCTGCAGTGGTAGTGTCCCTACATCTGATTAGCAAGCTCTGGGTTCAAGTCTCACTCCAGGACCATAAAGGGTGCATTCATAATATGGCCAAACAGGTGATAATCAGCCTGCAAACCCTTCAAATGTGCTTATGGCAGGCACAATGAGTGGGAGAGTCTCTGTCAGCCAGAGCCTGCAGAAGTCAACAGCAAACCACTGAAGTACCTTGGCAATTAAAGCATAACCAATCCAATAGAAGACCATGGTTGCCAAAGTCCTCTTAAGGCTTGGTACCTGAGAGTGAGAGGTTTCCTTTAATATTCATTACTTTGAGTTCGTCTTTCACAGTAGATCTTGGGTTCTCCACTATTTCTGGAATATGTTTTGTATCTTCCATTGTAAAGGCAGATATAAAATATTTGCTTAACATTTCAACCATTTCCTTATTGCCTCAGCTCCTAAGGGAGCCACATTTCATTTCACTAATTTTCAGCACAGACATGATGGATTGAATGGTCACTTTCCGAGCAGTATTTTTTTCTGTGTTTCTAAAATCTTTTTTGCATACTTACTGAAGGTCTTACAGTCTGTCTTATATGTCTTACTAGTTTATGCTCAGATTCTATTTTCTCCCTTTTTTACAATGTTTTGGTCACTCTTTGCTGATTTCTAAAATCCTCCTAATCCTAGGCTTACTACTTATTTTGACAGCATTGTAAACCACTTTTATCTAAACCTATCCTTAACTTCTCTAGTTAGCCATGGTTGGATCACCTTTTCCACGGAGTTTTTATTCCTCAAGAGAATGCATGGTCATTGAGAGCTATGAATTATTTCTTTAATTGTTTTCTATAGCTTATCTATGGTTATATCTTTTAATTTACTTTCCCAAACTACCTTAACAAACTCACCCCTCATACCTCTGTAAATGGCTTTGCTTAAATTTTAGACCTTATTTTATGACTGAAAGCACCTTTGTCTCAGGTGCATGAAAGGTGCGAATAATAGTCACCTTATTTAGGTAAGTTCCTGAAATCAACAATTCAGACAGCTCTTAAAGGGCTAATGGTCTTGAGGGCTTTCAGTCCAGAACACAGATTATCGTGAAACTGGGTGTCCCACCCCCATTCTCATCCTCTTCCTTTTATTGTCTGCCATTTTATCCTGCAGAAAGAAAGGGAGAGAGGTAGTGAGTGGCTACTGAAGGGGACAGCATACACATTCAGGGCTTCTGCAAAACAAAAACAGAATTACCTGGAAAAACTCAGCAGGTCTGGCAGCATCAGCGGAGAAGAAAAGAGTTGACGTTTCAAGTCCTCATGACCTTTCAGCAGAACTTGTTGTACATATGCTAAGACTGAATGGAATCAAGATGCAAGCAGGACAGAGAAGTGTTGAATGAAAAGCAAACAGCTAAGGTGTGAAGTGTAGAACGATTTATGAGAGGAATTTCTTGTTCTGAAGTTGCCACCATGTTAGCAGAGAATGCTGTTCGTAGCTGTTGTGATGTCAACAAGAGAGAGTTGACTATATGTTGACACTGCAAATGAACTCCTCCTGTGCCACATGATTTCTATGACAAGGGCCCATTCTGTGTTGGTAGGGGCAGAAGCCAGCTTGGGGAGGTTTCACAATGGATTTAAGAGGTGATAGCACATTCAGAGATCTTGGAGAGGAAAGGGGAGTTGGAAATCAGGGTGGGGTAGTTTGCAAGGACAGAATGGTCAAGAGCATTTCTTTTAAGGAGGAAAGTGATGAACAAATATTTGTAAAAGAGGAGGAGAATACTGGTTGAGAGACAACCATGTAGAATATCAGCTAGCACAGGGACCAAGAAGGGAACTTGGATGTCAGCAGTTGAATGAGAAAGGGGTCAAGAGAGCAGGTGATGAAAAAGGTGCAAGGGTTCTGATGGGGTAATGTTGGGGGAAGTTTGTATCCTTCCATTGGTGGGAAGGAGAACTTTTCTTCTGGCTCTGACCTCTTTTCCCAGTATGACCAGGGAGACTTCAGAGAATTTGGGGCCTTTTCTGAATTACCATGCAGCTTGCAGCATTCATAAGCATCAACTGTAATAAAGTCAATGCAATCTCACTGAAGACCCACTGGAAATTATGCCCTGAATGTGGGTGGGCTTCCAGTTCTTGGATGGGATTTGATGGAAAAGCTGTCAGTCAAATTTAGAGGCATCTTGTTAGTTAAAATACACTAGGGCTGAATTCCTGACTGGGAGAGCCTTCGCCATTTCGAGGCCACTAGTTTAAAATTGATGCCCTATAATTTCACTTGGAGCAGATCTGGTAAGATTTTCCATTGTCAGTGATGGGTGAGTGATTTGCATCACTGAAAGTTGTGGAGCTCTGTGTAGGGACAATTAATTTAATCATTGGATAGCCGACTGGGAAAAGGCACAATTTAGGCTGCAGATGACAGCACTTAACAACTAATTGCAAATTTCTACTTTTGAGATATTGCTTCTCTTTCAGTCCCCTGGGAAAGCAAAGAGAGAGTGAAGATTCAAATTGGCTTTCAAATGAAAAAATGTCTTCTATTCATTGAACCCTTATTTCTGTCTTAGGTTATTTTTGTGCTCATTAAGCTCAGTATCTTCCACTGTGCATCATTGCAGCATTTTCAAAGTTTTTGTTGCCTGTTTTTATTGCTCAGTACATGTTGCGCGAGCCACTAAATTATTGGTAGGATTTTGGCCTTGGTGGGGGTGCTTGTTGGGGGCAGGAAGGGGCAATCGGGAAGCCGGCCACCGCCCGCAATTGGCTCCGCACCGCGATTTCATGCAGGCGGGCCAATAAAGGCAGGGGGAGGAGGGTGAGTGGGCCTAGCGTGATCTTCACGCATGCACATGAAAGAGCGCTTCAATCTCCCTGAGGCACAAAGCTGTCTCAGAGGGATGAAGCACTGTTTAAAACAAATAATTAAGGAAATAAAACTGTCATAAAACATGTTCCCAGTGTGACTCTGTCACATGATCTTGGACATGTTTTTAATTCAAAAATAAAACTATTATTTGATGTTTATTTGCTTTAGGAAACCTTATCCTGCCCGTGGATGAGATTTCCTAAAAAAAATGTAAAGGCCACTTGGCCTTTTCGCCTGCCCGCCAACCGTTAGGTTGGACGGGCCGCATAAATTTGAATTCAATTAACTTCTTAATGGCCTTAATAGGTCTTTTAATTGTCAGCAGACGCGCAGCCGACTCCAGCGCGTGTCCACCGAATGAAATATCGCGAGACTGTTCATTGACATCAGGACACACGCCCGACATCATCGCGCGTCATCTCACGCTCAGGCGTGTCGGACCCACCCCTGCAAGCTGAGCGTAATATTCTGCCCTATGAACACTTAGCATATTTTATGACTTTCCTAAGTCAACAATTTTTATCAAAGGTATTACCTCAAGTAAAATAAATGGATCAATGCCACCACTAAAATAACATTCAGAGGGATGTCATCTAAAAATGCGAAGTATTTTTGTGTCTATATTTCTAACACTAATTCTTAGGCTGATGTCAGTATATCTATATGCACGTGCAATATTATGGATTACAAATAAAATTGTATAGTATTCATTACAAGAAGGGAAAGTTATTAAAAGCAAGGAATTTCTGAGATCTCCCAATATAATCTCCTTGCATAATTTCCTTTGTCCATAAATGTGAAGAAATCCAGCATGTGCTCCTTGATGAAATGTAATTCTTATATTCTCAATATTTTTTTAATTGCATTACTGGTGTATTTGTTTCCAATCCTGGAAATCAACTTCCAAGAAGGGGCATTGGATCTGTTCTCCTTGATAGAGAGGCTTTAATGTGCCTTCACATTCTAGAGATTGATAATATTGCCCAAACACATTATTCATTATGGCAAAGTGTTCAGACACCTAGGGTACAACAAGGGAAGTTAGGAATAGGAAGCAAGATTGGAGAGAATGTTTTTACCAAAGCATCAAGGGGTTATGGGACCAGTTATCACTGATGAAAATGAAAAGTACAAAAAGGCAGCAGGATACGTTTGAAATCAATGAGAAAAGGCTAAGCTTGCAGGATCTTATTGGTCCAGGTCTTTCGTTCTCAGAAGGGTCATACCTTGAGGTAACCCAGAAGATGTGCTGGGAACGCACCCCACCCACTTCTCCCCTCAACAGGTCCCTGGGCAAGGATTGTATGGGAATTGCTCAGGAAGTTTCAACTTCAGTGTTTACTCTATGCTTGGAACCATCCGATATTCCAATTTAAATTGGAGACTTTGGATGGTTCCGACTCTCTTAGCAGAATAGTTACCCAGGAAAAGTTAAGGTTAAAACCACTTTTAACTCCTGTTAGCTTAAGTACTGACCCCGCTCCCTAGACCAACTGGCTGCCCCCTACCCCCCGCCCCCAGCAACTGACTACCCCCCCACCCTCCAACTGCCCCCAACACCCCACCACCTGACTATCCCCCGACAACAACCCACCCCCACCCCCACCCCCACCCCCACCCCCAACTACTTCCAGCCCCCCTAAGCACCGACTGCCCCCCCCGACTATCTGACATCCACACCCCCCCAATAACCTCCCAACCCCAACCTCCCTCGCCTTCTGACTATCCTCCCAACCCCTGACCACCTGACCCCTCTGATTATCCTCCAACCCATGCGACCATCCGACACCCCATCCCGCCAACTACTCCCTAAGAACATGACCCCTACCCCTTGACTAAACCCCCACCCTCCCGACCAGCACCCCCACCCCTGACTACCCCACCCCAGTTGAGCACCTAACACCCCTCAAACACCTGACCTCTGATCCCCCGTCCCCCTCCTGACCCTTCCTACCCATTTACTTTATACTTAACTTCTCGCCTGTCAAAGTGGATGGGACCTTTAAATTTATTGGATTATGGCAGCTTGTGCCCTATTAATGGGAGCAAGGATTCAATTTCCCTGACAATCCGGCACTGCACGGAAGGGACTCCAGGAGCAGCTATGCTGCACATTTCTCAGCAGGTCCAGGTCAGGGGCTCGGGCAAGAAATTTGCAACTCCAGTCTAGGATAAGTAAAAGGGAGCGAAGTGGTAATCCAATGGTGATTGCCGTTCCATGGAAGATTCGACCCATTGTCTCTCCTCAATCCTCAAAGCCCATGGCCAGGATTTTCCTGTTCCACTTGCAGTGGGAATGGCTGCAGAGAAGACTGAAGAATTTGAAGAGCAACCAAAAGTCCGTTGGCTATCATTGAGGATTTCGGGTCCTGCCCTATAGGTAAAACCCCTGTCTGGTCCAAAGGCCCTAGCCTTTACTCTGGATTGTCATGGCTCACGGCAACTTGCATGTTGTTCCGCTAAATGTGGTAGGCCTTTATTTAATCATTAAGCAATAATATATACTTATGATAATAGCATTTGCATAGCTTCCCTGAGGAGAGTGCGAAAGGAGGACCCTGGGACAGGCAGTCAGCAGCACCTAAATGAGAGCAGAGGAGCTATAAAAATAGCACGAGAAGTGGTGACAGTTCGAAAGGAAAGGTGAGTGACAGAGTTTGGTGAGGATGGAGAAGTTGCTCCTTTCCTTTTCTACCTTTCCTCAGAAGCCTTGGTAAGTAGGACCTGCTGATTAAATTAGAAAAGTATAATATTTTTAAACAAGTAGCTATACTTTTACTTAACTGAGAAGCGCCAGGAATAAGGAAAATTTAGGGCCATTATAATCAAGTAATATAAATAATGCAAACTAGAATAAAGTTAACATAAGGGAACTAGAGTTAAGACATGGCAGGGCAGCTCAGTTGAGTGCAATGCATGTCCTGTAATATGTGCAAATTCATGGTTGCCACATGTGCCCTCAACAACCACATGTGCAGGAAGTGCTGCCAGCTGCAGAAACTTGAGCTCCGGGTTTCAGAGCACGAGTGGCAGCTGGAATCACTGTAGCGCATCCGTGAGGCTGAGAGCTATGCAGATAGCACGTTCAGAGAAGTGGTCACACCTCACCTTAAGGGCCTGGAGACAGAGAGGGAATGGGTGACCACCAGGCAGTCCAAGAGAAGTAGGCAGGTAGTGCAGGAGTCCTCTGGGGTCCCGCTCAAAAAACAGTTTACCATTTTGGAAGCTGAAGAAGGCACTGGTCTTCAGAAGAATGTAGTGAGGGCCAAGTTTGTTGCACCACTTGTGGCTTGGCTGTACAGGAGGGGAGGAATAAGAAAGAAAGAGCAATAGTGATAGGGGATTCATTCATTAGGGCAACAGACAGGCGTTTCTGTGGCCGTAGAAGTAACTCCATGATGGTCTGTTGCCTCCCTGGTGCCAGGGACAATTCTGTCACAGAGCAGCTGCAGGACATTCTTCTGGAGGAGATGGACAGCCAGAGGCTGTGGTCCACACTGGTATCAATGACTTAGGTAGGAAGGGGATGTGATCCTGCAATCAAAATTTAGGGAGCTAGGTAGAAAATTAGCAAACAGGACCTCACATGTAGTAAACTCTGGATTCCTCCCAGTGCCTTGTGCCAGTGAGTACAGAAATTGAAGGATAAGGCATATGAATGTGTGGCTGGAAAGATGGCACAGGAGGGAGGGCTTTAGATTCCTGGGACACTGGGACTGGCCTGGGGAATATGGCACCGTTGCAAGCCAGATGGGTTGCACCTGAACAGAGCTGGGACTGAGTTCCTTGCAGGGCATTTTGCTAGTGCTGTTAGAAGAGTTTTAAACTAACTCGGCAGGGGTGTGGGAATCAAGAGAAAAGATTAGAAAGGAATACCAGGATGCACAAAATACTGGGAGGGACGGATAGTTCTAGTATAGATAATAGTTAATAGGTGAAGTCGGGGTGAGAGAGAAAGAAACAAAATCTAAATCAGGGTTACTATGTGTAAAGAACATAGCTTTTTATTTCTATAAAAACAAAAAAACTGCGGATGCTGGAAATCCAAAACAAACACAGAATTACCTGGAAAAACTCAGCAGGTCTGGCAGCATCGGCGGAGAAGAAAAGAGTTGACGTTTCGAGTCCTCATGACCCTTCGACAGAACTGTCGAAGGGTCATGAGGACTCGAAACGTCAACTCTTTTCTTCTCCGCCGATGCTGCCAGACCTGCTGAGTTTTTCCAGGTAATTCTGTTTTTGCTTTTTATTTCTGTTGGACTGTGGATTAAAATTACAATGGCTGCAGTTTAAAAGACGTATCTACTAAAACAGTGTCAAGAATATATACAGTGTTGCTGTCCTTGAACAGACTGTGCCATGAAAGACAGGATGGTGCCAAGGAGGAATCTAGTCTTATGGGAAACTGCTTGGTAACAACATTTTAACTGGCTCTTGGCCAGGTGATCAGGGTTTGTGTGAGAGCAGTGCAGCGGAATAGCTCCTAGCCTGAAAGGAAAAAGACCTAAAACCTCTTGTTCCTGTATGTGTGTAAGATTCTAGTAATTCCACAATAATAGCTAGCGGGCTTTTTCTCCTCATATCACTATAACCTGCTCTCTCTCTTTGAAAACCCCTGTCAAGAGGCAAAGGGGAAAACCATCGTTAGAGACATTGAAAGGCAAATGCTCAACCAGTGAACTAAAGATGGAAAGTGCTGGAAGACCACCTCATGTCATCAACAAAGAGCTGAATGAAATTTGGAAGCATTGATCAAAATCAACCCACTGACTCCTGTATTCCAGGATTGGTGCTACTGAACTGTTTTATCCCACCCTTAAGATCCATGTTTTTGTGTGTCTTTTGTGTCTTGTATGTGTGTCTATAGGGATTTAAGAAGGGGGAGAGTTTAGGCTATAGAGTTAGAAATTAGCAGTTCATATTTCTTTCATTTGCCACTGGTTAAAAACAATTTGTTCAATAAACAGTTATTTATTTATTACGTTTACAAACCTGGTGCTTGTATTCTGTTAACCTAAGTTAAACAACTAGGTGGCATGATCAAACTTTTCACATTTGCCGCTGCTCGAGGAGCAGTGGGGCTTGATATTGCAGTGCACCATCCCCAGTGAGTCATGACATATGCATGTATGTGAATGTGCAGAGTATAATAAATAAGATTAGGGAGTTACAGGCACAGATTGCCATGTGGAAATATGATATTGCGGCGATAACAGAGACCTGGCTCAAGGAAGGGCTGAACTGGGTGTTAAATAGTCCTGGGTGCAAGGTGTCCAGAAAAGATAGGAAAGGATTGTCCCAATCCTGCCTCATTAATCATGCATTCCTGGGAAACAAGCTGGTAGGCAACATCCGATTCACCCGCCATGCAGTGACCTTGCCACTTTCTCACGCCAAGCGCCACATTAAAAGTGCAGCTGTGTGCACAACCCTCAGTGCTGCCAACCCAGGACTGCTGCACAGAAGCCATGGCACCAAAAGGTAAGAAGATTGCAACCTGCCAATTCAGTGACACATCCCTGGAAAGCCTATTAGACATCATGGAGGCCTGCCGTGATGTCCTCTCACGCTCTGGCTGCAGGAGGGGCAGCAACATCTCCAATCTGGCTTGCGAGGCAGTTGAACTGATAGTCAGTTCCAACAACCTGCAAAAGAGGACAGCCACCCAGTGACGAAAGAGGATGAATGACCTCATCTGTTCCGCCAAGGGAAGCCACTCTTCTCATCACTCTCAATTCACACGCTCACAAACCCATCACACATCCACAGGGATCTCACTCACTGCTAGTTCAAAGGATGTCACCATTCACTCTCTCACACACAGCTTCATTAACCTCATCACACCCATGGGACCACTTACCACCCATACATGCCAGACATAATTATCATCTGAGCAGGTCTGGCAGCATCGGTGGAGAAGAAAAGAGTTGACGTTTCGAGTCCTCATGACCCTTCGACAGTTCTGTCGAAGGGTCATGAGGACTCGAAACGTCAACTCTTTTCTTCTCCACCGATGCTGCCAGACCTGCTGAGTTTTTCCAGGTAATTCTGTTTTTGTTTTGGATTTCCAGCATCCGCAGTTTTTTTGTTTTTATAATTATCATCTGGCCTGGCAGGCATCCTGCTTACACTCTCTCCATCTGTCTTCATGCAGGACAAGCTGGCACACAACAAAAAGGAGAAGTGACAGGCTGGTAGGGGAATGCCTGAAATCAAGATCTTAACAGACATACAAAAAACAGAGCCATCCAGCTGGCCGGCAAAGATCTGGACTGTTCTTCTGCTGACTGTGAGGTCGATGGTGCTCATCCAAGTGAGGATCCAGCATTGCATCATCCAACACACAAACCATGCTGTGAGTGATGTGTCCTGTTTCACAGGCCACTGCCATTCACTAATTATCTCTCTTTGCTTTCACAGGCACATCTGGGAAATAACCAAGGGAGTCCACTACCCAGTTCTCTGACCCAAGCCCCAAAGACACCTCAGAAGAGGAATCTGCTGAAACCTTCATTGAAGACTTATCACAGCGCTCACCAACACCCTCCACTAGCGCAGAGACATACAATTCAGTGGGACCTAGCTTTATGATAGCCTTGGGGTCATAGTCTGGTCAGCACCACATTTTCTGATCCACAGGAGGTGGAGGCAGGGACTTCCCCGGTCCCCGGCACTTGGAGGACTGCTGGAGGCCAGATATTTGCTGCGGCTGAGTCAGATGATGAACCTTTGGACTTGGTCATACCTCTGTGGCTGGAGCTGCAAAGGTAAGCTCGGGAAGATCAGGAAGTGATGTCCGTAGCACTCTTTAGATTGCAAGGCACGAGGGAAGAGTCTGTCTGCCTTCAATCTGTGGTGATAGTGCCTGCATGCAGGGTGGTAGCTGCCATGGAGACCTTGGCCTAGGACATTGCTCCTGCGCTGTTTCGCAGGCTGAACTCCATCGCTGAAGCACTAGTTGGCCACCAACAGTGTCAACGCGAGAGGGGTTCAGGCAGCTCGATCTCAGTCCAGGTTCCTCTTTTCCTCAAGGTGTTAACCAGGGGCCTCACGCATCCATAGGGATGAGGATCAGCAGGTGCACCCAGTTGACTCTGGGAGCGTCCAGCCCTTCCAAATTGCCTCTTTCTGTGACCCCAGCAAATCCAGCTCCACAAGTCAAGGAGAGTGCCACTGGCACACAACAAGACCCCACAAGCAAGCCAGGGCCTCGCAAGTCTTAACCTTCCAGAGGACGCCCGTCAAGGTAATCACAGATAGGGTGTAGCAGTCAGCAGGCTGCCTTCACCTCTGATGTAGATGTCCGGGGAATACGAAAAATCAACTCAATTTGTGATGGGGTGGGACCAGCTCCGACTCTGCACCTTGCCTTGTTACTGTGAGTGCATCAATTTTTTTTAAAAAAGCTACTCACAAGTCATGCCACTTTCAGCAGAATTGACCCATTTGATGTGATTGTGCAAGACTGGAGACAGTATGTAGAGCGCCTCAGATATTACTTTGTAGCAAACAAGATTACCGTGGAAGAGATCAGGGTTAGCAAGGTCAAGGAGATGCACTTGCCAGCCTGGGCATGGGTGTTAATCGCTTGTGCATAATGTTCACTATTGTAAATAAACTCCCAAGAATGTCTCCCTGCCTATGTTCGTGTCACTCAGGCATGAAACATTGCTCCCTGTACAAAATAAAGGCAGGCGTCTCAGCCCAGGGCCTCTTCCCTGTGCTTTGTGCAATGTTCCCAGTGCACTGATGGTGTGCTTTGCTGTCTCTGGTCACATCAGTCGTATCTTATCATTGCTGACAGAATGTCCTGGGCCGGCGGCACAGAGTTCTGTCTCTTTGTGTGTTCCCAGCACCTTTGAGGTGCAGCTGGGCCCCATCTCATCAGCATCTGTGCCCGTTGACAGTGTGGTCCTGAAAGGGTCAGCTCACAAAGGACACCATAGGATTAGGAGAAGTTAAAGTTTCCCCACTGCATATCCATGATATGACCCTGTTCACAGAGCACAAGTGAGGTACCTCAGCCATACAGGAGTCAGACATTCACATAAGCTATGTGAGAATCTATGGAGTGTCCCCACCACATCACATCCCCCCCACCAGCTACCCCACCCCTACCCCCCCTTCCCACACCCCACCACCACCCACTGCATGTCGTCATCATCCTCTGGAATGTAGTGACTATGGGCTTCCGTTGCATCTCCATGACAAGACCCTTATCACAGAGGATATGTGCACTGCCACCAGCCAGACAGGAGCCAAATGTTCACAGATGCAATGTGAGGATCTATGGTGTCTCCTCACTGCATGACCTCATCATCCTCCATGAATCTAGCAGCTATGAGAGCCTCCCAAGTATGCCTGCCTCATCTGGCCAGGGCAATGGCCCCATCGCCACCATCCTCACCATGGTAAATAGGGGTATAGTCCCTCTCTTCTATCAATCGAGGGTCATGTGATGTACTGTGGGGGCTCCAACCAGTGAGCAATCCGGGGCGCGGAGCTTCCTGACAAGAGTTTTGGTTGCACGTGAAAGCACCTATAGATCTCTCTGTAATTGTGTTAACTGTCTCTTGATGAAACCTGTCTGCTCTGTCAAGTCATCACAATTGGTGACGAGGATGGGATCAGCTCTGACTCTGTCTCACCATGTTACTTTGTACATTGAATTTTTTTTTAAAAAGCTACTCACGAGTCATGCTACTCTTCAGCAGCATTGACCCATATGATGCGACTACGGAAGACTGGAGCCAGTCTGCAGAGCGCCTCAGATTTTACTTTGTAACAAACGAGGTTACTGCAGAAGAAAAGCAGAAAGCAATCCCCTTGAGTGTATGTGGCAGTAAATTATACCAACTCATTCATAATGTGATTGCCCTGAGTGCGCCCAATTCCAAGTCCTATAATGAGTTAGCGGGCCTCATGAAAATGCACTTACAGCTGAAACCATCTGTAATAATGCAGTGTTTTAAATTTAATTCAAGAGTCAGGGCTCAGGGGAGTCCCTTGCCACCTATGTCGTGAACCGCAAGCAGTTAACAGGACACTGCGTCTTCAGGGACAAATTAAACGATATGCTGCGGGACCGACTGGTTTATGAAGTTAAGCACGATGCCATTCAGCACTGTTTACTTGCCGAGATCAACATCGACCTTAAGCACACCCTAGAAATCTCCCTCGCCATGGAAAGTGCTGCGAGAGACTCCCAGGCTTTGCAACACATGGAAAATGGCGCCGTACTTCATGCTGGGCATGAACCTGCTGCCGAGCATAGATGAAAGCCAGGCCTGCAGAATCGAAGCACGATTCAATGTCCGCTGTGAGAAATATTAAAAATCCGAGCAGAAACGCTTCAGCAGTGACTTCAAGACAAAGTTGTTATCGATGTGGGGGTGACCACGGAGCGGATACCTGTAAATTCAAAAAGGCAAAATGCCATTACTGCCATAAGAAGGGTTACATAGTTAGGCAATGCCAGACAAAGTTGAAACGGTCTGCAAAACAGCCAACAAACATGATAGAAGTAACGGGTACAACAATGGCTGAAGCTGCTGCTCCTGATGTTTATTCCTTATGCAATGTGACTGCTGTGAAGACTGAACCTATTACTATAATATTACAAGTGAATGAGAAGCCACTGAAAATGGAAGTGGACACGGGTTCCTCGACCACAGTGGTAAGAGGGCACACTTTCAGGTCCCTTAATGAAGGAAGGCAGCCAATAAACATGGAGTGGACAACCGCTAAATTAAGAACATACACGGGAGAATCCATTGTGGTAAAGGGCATTGCCACTGTCTCAGTCTCTTGCAAGCAACAGACAGACCAACTGCCTGTAATAATCGTGAAAGGAGAAGGACTCAGTCTTTCAGACTGAGACTGGCTACAGATGATCAAAATTCACTGGTCTAAGATATTTCACCTAAAATCTGATGGAGTTCCAGAACTTCTAAGGAAATACAACATAGTTTTTGGGAATGGGCTAAGGAAGTTAAAAGGTACGCAGGCCAAGATACATGTGGCATACATGATACAGGTGATATCCCATTTCTTTAAGGCAAGACCTGTGTCTTATACATTGAAAGAAAAGAGTGACATGGAGCTGTGTCACTTAGAAAAACTGGGCATTATCCAACCTGTTCAATTCTCAGAATGTGCTGCACCCATAGTTCTAATTGTTTAGCCTGACCACACCATATGTACATGTGGAGACTATAAATTAACTGTAAATAAGGAAGCCAAACTAGACAAATACTCTATCCCAAGGATAGATTACTTATATGCCAAACTGGCTTGAGGCAAGTCCTATATGAAATTGGATATGAGCCAGGCTTACCAACAACTGGAGCTGGAAAGCACATCGAGGGAGCACGTAACCATTAACACACAAAAGGATCTCTATCAGTGCACCTCTCTACCCTTCGGTGTCTGATCTGCATGCGCTACCTTCCGGAGAACAATGGAGAGCCTTTTGCAAGGTCTCTGACAAGTAATTGTATATCTAGATGATGTCCTCATCATGGGATTAACTGAGGCAGAATACTTGACCAACCTGGAGGGGGTGCTAAGGAGGTCCATGGAAGCTGGCATGCAGCTAAAGAAGGAAAAGTGCATATTTCAGGCACCATAAGTGACTTATCTAGGCCACAGGGTGGATGCCATGGGACTGCATCCAGTAGAAGATAAAGTGCTGGTAATAAAAGGTGCATCATCATCATTCAATGTAACTGAACTCAAGTCCTCCCTGGGCATGATCAACTACTATAGTCGTTTCTTACCAAACCCATCAACTGTATTGACACCGTTACACTCGTTAATAAAAAAACAACCACCATTGGTCTTGGGGGTCACAACTGAAAGAGGTCTTTGTGAAAGCAAATGGCTTGTAGCATTTGTTGTGTCTATTGATGCACTACGACCCATCAAAAGAGCTGGTATTAACATGAGATGCCTCTCCCTATGGGGTGGGAGCTGCGTTATCACATAGAATGGAAAATGGGTCTGAAGGGCCTATTGGCTATGTCTTGAGAACACTCTCCACAGCCAAGAAGAGGTATTCCCAGCGAGAAAAGGAAGGCTTATCGGTGGTATTCAGGGTGAAAAAATTCCACCAGTACCTGCATGACCGCCATTTCACCATTGTGTCAGATCATAAACCACTAATGGGTTTATTCAGCGAGGACAAGTTTAATAGCATTAGTAAGGATACAACAAAGGGCTCCGACATTATCTATGTATAAGTATATTTTTATGTACCATCCTGGCCTATACATTGCAAATGCAGATGCGCTCAATAATCTCCTCTTGCCAGACATCAATGTGCATGCTCCCATTCTGCAAGAATTATTGCTATTTTTGAATTTCTTAGTTTCTCTGCCTATGTGTGTGAAACAAATTAGAAATTGGACGAAAAGAGGTCCAACATTATCAAAAGTCAGAGACTTTGTCTTAAAAGGATGGCTCAACTTGCCTGTTTCTGAAGAATTGAGACTAGACAGACGGAATTGAGCTACCAAGGCAGGATTTTATTGTGGGGATCAAGAGTGGTGGTCCCACTACAAGGCAGAGAGCCGCTCTTGAAGAACTCCATAGTGCCCATCCAGGCATATCAAAAATGAAAACGCCTGTGTAAAACTATATTTAGTGGCTGGGCATTGATGGAGATATTGGAAACTTGGTCAAGCACTGTCTCCACTGTCAGCAACAACAGAAGTTGCCTGTTCTAGCTCCCCTGCATCCATGAGTTTGGCCAGGTCAAACCTGGGTTCAATTACATATCGATTGCATAGGACAATTCTTGGGTACCATGTTCTTGCTAAGTGTAGATGCACATTCCAAATGGATGAACATATATGAAGTCAAGGCGCTAATGTCAAATGCAACTATAGAGAAGCTACGTCACAGTTTCAGCATTCATGGCCTACCTGAAATTGTCTATTCAGAGACTGGCATCACTTTTACCAGCACAGAGTTTCAGAAATTTATGGATCTGAATAGAAGCCGACATAGTAAAACAGTCCTTTACCATCCCTCATTGAATGGCCCAGCCAAGAGGGCAGTACAAACTTTTAATATTGGTATAAAAAAGCTATCGGAAGGCACTCTAGAAGCTTGACTTTCCAGTTTCTTTTCAATTATTGTACAATGCCACATTCGACTACGGGTTCAACACTGTCAGGATTATTAATGAAATGCCCTCTGCGTACACGTCTACATCTTGTGTTTCCAAACTTAGAGGGGAAGGTGGCGCAGGAGCAGAGTAATCAGAAGTTTAACCATGACATGCACTGTAAAGCTCGCACTTTCAGGTGACACCGTAGCGTACGGAATTTTTGGCAGTGGACCCTGTTGGGCCCCTTTACTCATTGTCTCAGAGCCTGGTCCACTGTCTTACCAAGTATAAATGGGAGTACAAGTGCCCAGCCAGCAAAGCCCACATCCTGTGTATAAATAAAAAGAAAACTCTGAAAGCACATAGATCATATTCATGTCAGAGAGACATTCCAACGATTAACTGATCCACCTGTGATTAACGTAGAAGCGTCAATTCCTGAGGTGTCTGATTGACCTAGAATCGACATGCCAAATGCCTCTGAAGAGCTGTCAAATCCTGAACTGCCATGTTCTGATGATGTGTCTCATTCTGCAGTTCCAGACCCTGTCAATCCCATTCAAGAACCTCCAGTGGTAAAGCTACTCTGCTTTAGCCATATAAGAAGAGCACCTCAGAGCCTTGATTTGTAATCACCTGAAATTGCACATATATTATTGGGTTGTTCAAATGCTTTCCTGTAAATAGAAAAAAACTAAAGGGGGGGAGGAAATGTGGTAACTGGCGGTACAGTCACTCCCTTCTGTCAATCAGGGGTCACGTGATATACTGCAGGGACTCCAGCCAGTGAGCTTGTAGCATGGGCAATCTGGGGGGCCGAACTTCCTGTTGAGAGTCCTTGTCGAGCGCAAAAGCATCTGAAAATCTCTCTGTAATAAGGTTAACAGTTTCTTGATGAAACCTGACTGCTCCATTGACATCACACCCGCCTTCGAGGATATCCTAACCCTCATGCTCGTCGACGGCTTCCTCATCGGAGGATACGTGCAGCTCCTCCATTTTGTTCTCAGCCAGCTCCTCTCTCCATTGCAGCACCAGGTGGTGAAACGTGCAATGATGCAGACCGTATTGCAGGGCTCTGCCAGACCAGTCCAGGCATCGGGGCCTCATTTCAACATTCTGATGGTTTGCTCCACCAAAGTGCAAGTTGCAGCATGAGCCTCGTTATACCTTTGCTCTGCTGCAGTCTGAGGCCACCGCACACTTGTCATCAACCACGTCCTCTACGGGTAGCCCTTGTCCCCGAGGAGCCAGTCATGCAGCTTCTGTGGGCCCTGGAAGACGTCAGGGTTCTGAGATCTAGTGCAAATGTAGGAGCCATGGACACTCCCTGGGAACCATGCCCAGACTTGCGTTTGTAGTCGTCGCACACCAGCTGAACATTCAGCGAGTGAAAGCCCTCGCAGTTGAAGTAGCTGACTGCTTGTTGCCATGGAGATCTGAGTGCCACGTAGGACAAGTCGATTGCATCCTGAGCCTGTGAGAAACCTGAGTTCTGGGTAAATCCCAACACTCTTGCCTCCTGGCTTTCCTGATCCCAGGCAAAATGCACAAAGTTGTGTGCCTTTGCGAAGGTGGCGTCTGTGACCTCATGGATACAGTTGTGTGTGGAGGCTTGTGACATCCCACAGAGGTTACTGTGGAGCCCTGAAATGGGCTACTGGTGTAAAAATTGAGTGCCGGGGTCACTTTCATGGCCACTGGCAGGGAATGCCCTCCATGTCCCTGTGGCACTAAATCCTGCAGCAGATGGCAGATTGTGACTGACCAGCTCCCTAGACATGTGCAGACTTTGGCAACACTGGTTCTCAGTCATCTGCAGGAATAACAAGTGCCATCTATAGACCCAGGGTCTAGCGAGGCATCGACCAGCAATGCCTTGCTGTGGCTCTTCAGTGGCATGCACGGGATCCTCAAACGCCTCTTCTTCCTGGGGGTGCTGCTCCTCTCTCTGCCCAGCCCGGTTCCTCAGTCACTCTCTTCCACTTCGTCTCTACTCCCTGTAAGCCATGAGGCATACAGCTAGGTCACTAGGCTCCATGCTCCTGATGTAGTCCTCCTACAGGATGAAAGAGAGAAGTGTGGGTTAGCATGGGTGTACTAAGAATCTTAACACATCTCACAGAGTGCTGGCCACCACTTGGATGGCCAGATTTTAGTGCACCTAACTGATTGGCGGCAGCTTTGCCCATTGGACTGCATGCTGTGGTCTCAGTTCAGGCACAGTATTCTCCTAACCCACACTGCAAGGCTGCGCTGTTAGCTTGAACCATGTGAGAGACTGGTCCAAATCTGAATGATGGCATTGCAAGGGACTGTGAGCACCTCCACCAGTGACTGCACCATGGCCAGCTTTCACAAGGAGGTTGTACAATGTGCTCAATCGTCCAACTGTTCTGCAGTCCACTAAAACACTTACTATTTTGCCATCTGTGCCCAAGGGCTGAAAAGCTCTAGAACATTTTGTGGCACTTTCAGGCCTCTGTGTTGCTTGATGGGCAGATGAGCTAGAGGCCCGACTACAAGCATGCCAATGCAGCTGAGCCTGAACTGTCTCAGCTGCGGAGGAATGGTCACTTTATAGAAGGTTTCCCTAATGTGTGGCCGCTTCCCTCCCCCAGCCCACCACCCCAGCACATGCTTATGCGTTACCTTCAACCGCAGTGCAGCCCTTGTCCCAGCAGCGCACTGTCAGCCAGCTGGGAAAAGGTGATTTGTCTGTGCCCTCGACTGAATGCGAGGAACCTCAACCTTGAGGTCCAGCAGACAATCCTCGCACGTGCTATGTCGCGTTAACTGTGCGCTCACCTCCATGTTCCTCTCGAAATGCTGCTCACCAGCTGCATGCCTGATAAATGCTGTTGTGAAACACGTCAGCATCACGCCAACACTGGGTGATTCCGCGTGGGGGTATGATTCCGGCGAGTTGGGCTTATAATGATATGCAGACGTATTACAATGAAATTCCCAATGTGCGGTGGCAGGAAACATGGTCCACCACTGATGGGCTGAGCGGACGATTGCAAGCTGGTTTCACAATGTTGTGAAACCGAATTGTGTTCTTCCTGCCATATTGTCTGTTCAAGCCTGGCATGATGCCAATGCCAGCGGGCACAGAAAATTCCATCCAAATACTAGAGTTGAGAAAGGTAAGTAAAGATC
Source organism: Carcharodon carcharias (assembly GCF_017639515.1). NCBI lineage: Eukaryota > Metazoa > Chordata > Chondrichthyes > Lamniformes > Lamnidae > Carcharodon > Carcharodon carcharias. The sequence goes on from NC_054477.1 coordinate 143,978,963, forward strand.
CCTTGTGATGCTGGCGCTGGAGGGTGAGGTTTGTTTTGTGAATTGAAAGCACAGTTTTTCGCCTTAAGATAACTTATTCAATTTAGTCCATCTATTACACAACCAGAAACCCATCTTGTACTTAGTCTTATAAATGGCCACAGAGAAAGCCTGTGACAGGGTAGAATGGCTATACTCTAGAAATTTTATGTTGAACCCTGCCTCATTCAATGTATCAGAACTGTCCAGCATCAATCTTGTTGAGAAATGTAGTCTCCAATACCTTCAAACTGGATAAAGGAGTCTTTGAAGAGAGTCCATTATCGCTGGTCTTGTTTAAAGGCATATTGGAATTCAGTGGGAGTCGTTAAGCCAATCTCATGTCCAGGGAAAATATATAAAATATCTTTATGAGCAGACTATATTTGGTAACTTCACTGGAATTTGTAGCTTTGTTTCACTAAACATGGACATTTGACTTCATTTGGAATTTTTGGCACAATCTCGTTTAAGGTCAATTGAAATAAGCTTACAGGCATTGCAGTTAAATGAATATTGCCTCAGTAATGTTTTAAAAATATATATCACCTCAATTATCTCTCAAAGGAATGATTTGTTTAGAAATGTGTAGTTCTGTGTCCTCATAAATTAATGGATGTCAATTTGTCTTGAATAATTGCAAGCATTAAATCAGATCTAGCAAGATGAAGCCTTCTTCCAGAGCAGGGTCACCACAAATCAAGATTATCATTAAACATTGATTGAATTACACAATTTTGATGCTATTGGTGGAGGTTCAGTGCACTAGTTCAAAAATGTTAGATTGCTAAGAGAAAAAGACATCATATATCATAGCTATTAAAATTAAAGACAAAATTAGAGGACAACTGGAGCCTCCTGATCCAATTCTATATGATCAGAGTTTTAAAATAGAAATACATAAGGCACTGGTTACTCTTACTAGCAATATGACAGGTTGCATATCAGAAAAAGAACAACATTCCAAATATTATTTCTCTCTAGACTTATTTTCTGCCTCACCTATTGGTACGGACTTAGAAGTGGTATTATTAGGTATGCAATTAGGGGGGGCTGAGGCCATTCATTCTGAAGATTGTTCACACTGGTGAACCAAAACATCTGGATAGATAATGAAACCTCATGAGTAATAGAGATCCAATATTCAAGTCACACATTTCAAATGATCATAAAGCCTGAGATGGTTAAACCGTCCCTATGGTTCCATGATAACAAGCATCTAATTAGAAAAGGACAAAGGGTCTAGGGACAGAGTGCGGTGTGAGTGGAAATCAGTAATTCCCAGAAGTTTGAATCATTTCTGGGAATTTCCCAGTTGCTTTGTAATGTGGGAATCCACCATCTGTTCCTCCTAAGGCAAATGACAACCAAGGCTGGGGACTCCTCACATCAGGAATTTTCGCTTTCTAGTTTGGGCGGGAGCTGATCTATAACTGGAGATGAATACGTTGAGTGAGGTGAGGAATGCTAGCCTTCACAAGTTCAAGCCAGGCAAGCAGCCTGAATCCCAGAAGGGAATATTTAAAAAAAAAAATTAAACATGAGAACAAGTTAACCCGATAAGCAAGAAAGCGTGCACAGTACCAAGGAAGGGAGTGTTTAAACAAAATTTCCACCCTGCCCTTTTTCTTAATTGTGGGGACAGGCAAAATTCCTGGGCACATGGGGTAGGTGAGCTCCAGAGATTTGCTAAAAGTGGCACTTGTGCTTGTTTGCTCTATGCTAATTAAGTTTCCCTGGCAGGGCTGACAGAACTGGAGTGTGATGGATCATAAATAATGAGTTTGGATTCCGAGGAAATTTAGCCCTGAAATGTTCAGTTGTTTTTGCATCAAAGTTAAATGGGTAAATGCCAGAACAGCTTTTTGAAAAAGGCATGATTCCTGCATATCTAAAATGAATATCATCAGAGTTTATCCTGTTTCACTAGCGTAACTTCATCTGATTATCCTGCAGAAGTCAGGTTAAGCAGCCGGCACCAAAGGAGATCCAGACCATCCCAGCACTAACTACCTAGTGGAATGTGGACTCTTAGGGACACTTGTGGAGATCTTTCCCAAGCACTCTGTCTCAGAAGGATGTTCTTAAGCCATGACATTTTGAAGAAAGGTTGCTTGCTGCTGAAGTTAAATCTGCAACCAGAGACCACAATATGAGCAGTTTTAACTGCGGCAGAGAAAGTGACAACCGATTTCAACATTAATGCCACAGGCTCATTCCAGGAAGTTGCGGGAGACTGTTGTCAGATCAGCCTTTCCTCTCTCAGGTAAATTACCAATGTCCTCTTTGCCAGGATAGCGCAACATATACAATTTGACTATGCTCCCTCACAGTTGGCTGAGCGTATTACCTGGGTTATTGATTGTGTCCATGTACTATTATGTCCCCAAATGTAAACCCCCATATGTATATATAAAGCAGGAAGACTTCTTTTCCCTAATCGTGCACCCCATTTGCGATCATAGGCACAACTTCCCGCAGGTGTTGGGATTTATTTTGATGGTTTTACATCTTGCTAGTTCAGTGTTTCAGCTCCACAACAACAATGCAAGGTTACTGCCGGACAAACAAACATGCGCAGCTAGTTCATGCTACTTCTCTGTGGGACCACCACTCCTGTAGTCGAGAGTTACATGAAGACAGAGATAAGGTGCGAGAAAAACATAGGGATACTCAAAGGTATGTTCTGCCATATGGATATGCTTCGGGGTGTCTTGCAGTGTGAGCCATCTACTTGGATTGTGGCAGCATATTGTGTGCTTAACAATGCTATAATCAGGAAAGGACAGATGGCAGATGCCCCTCTGAGGCGCTCACAGCAGCTCCTCCAAAGATACTGGCAACAGCTAGGATTCTGATTACAAGTGATCAGCGGGAAAAAGAGCCTCATAGAATTAAAAAAAGTCATTTAATCCCTATAAGAGAATTAACAAAATAGCCTTTAGTCCCTTTACATGCCCTTTATACTTTACAATCTAGTTGATGATGATCTTTCAAGATGATTACCTAAGAACAGCAGTCCTTTACTTCACAACCTCCACATTAAAGTTGGCTGATTTGCCAGGTACCCTACACCTGATGAGTGGGGAAGGTTTGCAGATACACTCATAGCTGCCAGTTGCTCCAAGTTAAGCTTCAATAAGATTTTGATGCACAGCACAAAGGACCCCACCACCATCTCATCATTGACTGCACATCTTGGAGAGGATGCCAGAGAGCCTGATGATCACACTGCTAATTCTATAATCCTGACCCATGAAGAATAGGACAATGGCTGCTAGACACTTGTGAGATAGACTTGTTAGACACATCTCCACAGCTGAGTAGAACTCTATTATGTGGAAGTTTCAGCCCATCAAAATAATCCTTCAACTTGGTAAAATCCCCACTCGTCACAGCAAGCACATCACAGCCTAATCCTGAGTCTCAACATCAGCACATTGTCTGTTTGCTTGGGAAAAATTCCAAGCAGTCCAAATAATAAATATTCCAGTATTTTTTTAACAGATATTTTTACAGATGTCATTTAGTTCTGCCACTGTGCATATCCCATTTGAACATGCACACTTGTCAAGATGGCAGGTGGAGAATAATGTGGGAGAGGATAACGTTCTTCACTTTGGTCATAAGAGTAGAAAAGCTGAATACTTGTTAAAAGGCATGTAAATGTTGATGTTCAACGAGACGTGGGTATGCTCAAACAATGAGCGCAAGAAAGTTAACATGCAGGTACAGCAAATAATTAAAAAGGTAAATGGCATGCTGAACTTTATTGCAAGGAGATTTGAATGCAGGAATAAAGAAGTCTTGCTACAATTGTACAGGCCTTTGGTGAGGTTTTTGCTGGAATACAGTGTGTTGTTTTGGTCTCCATTTTTAAGGTTGGAGGCAGTACAGTGAAGGTTTGCTAAATTGGTCACTGGGATGAGACGGTTGCCCTGTGATGAAAAGCTGAGTAAATTGGGCCTATATTCTCTTGAGTTTAGAAGAATGAGATGTAGTCTCATTGAAACATGCGAGATTCTAAAACTGCTTGACAGGATAGACACTGAGAGGTTGTGCAATCTAAAATGTGAGGGCACAGTCTCAGGATAAGGGAACGATCATTTAGGATTGAGATGAGGAGATTTATTTTCACTCAAAGGGTTGTGAATCTTTGGAATTCTCTATCCTAGTGGATTGTAGATTCTCGATCTTGAATATTTAAGGCTGAGAAGGGCAGATCTTTGGTCTCTCAAGGAATCAAGGGATATGGGGAGCAAACAAAAAAGTGGACTTTAAATGGGTCTTGATCAGCCATAATCATATTGAATGGCAGAGAAGGGTCTACGAGCCACATGGTCTACTCTTGCGCCTATCACTTATGTTCTTGTAATACTTATTCTAGAGTCTGGGTGTCAAATATACATGGCTACGTTATTAATAAGGATGAAAGTGACATCTTTGCATGGAAAACAATAATTGACCCAGGGTTTCATGGGAAAATATTGCTGTACTCACCATTACTAGTGTGTAAAACACTCAGTATTTTGTGGTAAGTAAAAGGTATACAGTGAGTTGTAAATCGTCACAAGTTGCTGGATGATTTTTGTCGATCCTCCATTAACCTTGCAAAATAACAGCTCAGAGTCAATCTTCCCATGAGCTTCAGGAAATTGCCATAATACTAATTAAAACCAGAAGGTTAGACCTAGAACATAGTAATGTTACAACAGTTCATTGACAAGATTTATGCTCCTGCAAGACCCAGAAACTGAAACTGTGGAGTCTCATTCTAGCATTCTGTTGTCAGAGGCTTTCAAAATTTAAACATTTTTTTCTACTTACTTTTCCTTTTGTGTCTCTTCTTCCACTCTCTCTTAATCCAATGTTTCTTAGGGCAGGATATTTCCTATAGCAGGTGGGCTGGGTGGGAGCGGGAGTGGGGGGATGGGCACGGAACCAATCACCACCAGCGAATGGCTCCATGCCGCCATTTTATGCGGGCAGGCCAATTAAGACCCGCCCAGCATAATACACAACCGGTAGCGCTCAGCACTTCCTCTGCAAGTTGGGGGAGGAGGGAGAGTTGGGACCAGCGCTCTTTCACGCATGCACACACAGAAGCATAGCAATCTCCGTGAGGCACAGAGCTGCCTCAGAGAGATTGAGTTGATATTGAAACAATTAAATAAATGATATAAAAAGTTATTTAAACGTGTCCCCTCATGTGAGTTGGGACATGTTTTTAAAGTTAAGAAACTTTATTTATTTATTTTATGAAAGCTTCAGGAAACCTCATCCCGCTCATGGATGAGGTTTCCTGAAAAACGCAAAGGCCGCTTGGGCTTTTCGCCTGCCCGCCAACCTTAAGGTCGGACGGGGAGCGTTAACAATGACAATAATTACTTTGTTAATGGTCTTAATAGGCCATTTACATTTCAGCCGGCACGCAACCGACTCAGGCGCATGCCTGCCGAATGAAATATCACAATGGACGCATGCCCAGTGTCATCACGTGTCATTTTACACATTGGCGCGTCGGGCCCATCCCCACACGCCAATGGAAAAATCCCGCCCTTTCTCTCTGTTTATTTATCTTCCTGTATTTAATTCAATGGAGGCCAGTTAGTAGGTTGGCTAGATGGCTAGCATGTGGTCTAGAGTAGCACCAATAGCATGGGTTTGATGCCCGTTCTGGTTGAGGTAGGCTTGGGACCTGCCTCCTCGCCTTGCCCCTGGGAGTGAAAGGCAATGGCAAACAATCACTGACTGCCAAGAAAAATCAACTGAGGATGAAACTTCTGCAGACAGTGAGCAAAGGACCTGCCTTCGGGAAAAGTGCATGTGAATGAATTTAATTTAATCCATTTTTTTTCTCAGTCAGTTGCTCTATTTTTTGTTCTCAATCCTTAAATCTCATAGTTTAAGGAGACAGACAGTCAGTTTCACTGCTTGCCAAGGTACCAGAAGGCCCATTATCAGTTCACACTGGCAAAAAAATTGCAGCACAAAACATGTTAAGGGAAAAAGGAAAAACATGAACAAACAGTATCTATTGCAGCTAATTGTAGCCCTGTAATACAATGCTGTTTGCAGGGGGGAAGCATTTTCTTGTGGGATTCTTCCTGTTTATCCATGGTGATCTTGGTAGAATAGCTGCAGGACATTTGCGGCCTTAGGTGGTGCTGTTCTTGCTTGCAAGTTGGCTTCAGGTGTTCCTGGTGCAGGTGGCAGAACTCCAAACTGCTCAAGAGTAGCTCACTCAGGCGTTTGCCCTGAATAGCTGGCAGGTAGCTCTGCCAAGCTCTGTGGAACATTGTGTGGCCAGCTAATCTCCATTGCATGCCTCCTTTCATCTTATATCACTTCAACCATGAAATAATTCACTTGAGCCACTTTAAACACAAATTTACCTGCAAGTGAAAAGTTATTTTGCAAAATAATACTGAACGACACATCAGAAATAAGGATATAGTGTCAAACAGAAAGATGTAGCAAATAGTCCTCAAAAGGATTATTTAACAGTCCCTGTATCAGGGAACTTCTTTCTAGCTTCTACACACAAGGAAAAAGTGCAAACAGCAATTTGTATTTACACAGCACCTTTAACATTGTAAAATGCTCCAAGGTGCTTCATAGGAGCAAAATTTGATGCAGAGCCACATGAGGAGATATTAGGGTAGATGACCAAAAGATTGGTCAATGAGATAGATTTTGGATAGCATCTTAAAGAAGAATAGAGAGGTGAGAAATGTGGAGACGGTTACAGAGGGAATTCCGGAGCTTAGGGCAGCAAATGGCATGGCTGCCAGTGGTGGACAATTAAAATCAGAGATTTGTAAGAAATCAAAGTTCACAGAGTACAGAGATCTCTAGGTTTGGAGGAGTTACAGAGATAAGGATGGAGGTAAGGACATGGAGGGATTTGAAAATAAGGCTGAGATTTTTAAAATTGATGCATTACAGTGCAATGCATTTGATAAGGATAGGATCAAAGGGGCAGGAGGTGGGCATTAGACAAGTTGAGCTTGACAAGAGCATGTGGAGAGATAGGAGAGAAGTTAGAGAAAAGTGTGAGTTCAGTTTAAGGGTTGGGGGAAGCCAGGTTTGGCGAAGAATATCTAAATCAGTTGTCTGTCATAAACATTCAAGTCTGTGTCCCTTGGTCTTATGGCAATGCAGATTAGGGCTGCACAGGAAGGAAGAGGGTGAGAGAGAGTCATGGTTTTAATGGTGACAAGGGCATCAATAGTGGAGGTGATGATGTAATCGAGGAAATCGTAGCTGTAGAAACGTTGTAGTAAATGAAGGGCCAAAGGCTAGATGGTTGTGAAGCTGAAAATGCCATTGTAAGTGACTTGGAGAGTTACTTTTCCAGGCACAGGCATGGAAGAAAGTAGGATTGCAAGAGGGAAGGAAGATTTCGATGGAGAGGAACTAAGGAAAATGATCTTAGATGGCCTCCTGCGTCACTGGCATGATAAGAGTAGAGATGTTACATGAGATGGCAAGCTCACAGCCATGAATATGAGTATGGGAGTTAATATGATGATGCGATTAAGGAAGGGTGGGAGAAGAGTGAACTCAGAGTAGAGAAGAGATGATTGTTGAAATGGAGGTTGAAATGACTGCGGATGAAGTCACTTGGTGCAGAGGCTGAGGGAGGAAAGCAGTGAAGATATCTAAGTGAGAAACTTCAAGCTGTAGGGAATTTTAAATGAGAGACAAGAGGGGTGGAAAAAGATGAGATGCTCAAGGAGAAAAAGGTCCTAGATGACTCGGGTTGGGGGGGGGGGGTGGTGGTGGTGGCGGGGGGCAGACCAAGTTATATTTTTAGTGGTAATAGCCACACTGTCAATGTGGGGGGCTGGGCAGGGCAAACGATGAAAGGTATAGTCAGGCGGTGCAGCTTCATTCAGGGAAAAAGGTGTCATCACTCATTAGTCAAGTTTCAGCCAATGCCATTATTTTGATGCAATCAAACCACAATAAGCTTATGGGTAGCTAGAGCACCGTCAAGAGACAACAGGCATCTGGAGGGAGATGAGAAGAGGGGCAGTGAAAGCTGATGTGCTGAGGGAGTCTACAGGGCCAGCACTCAGTGTGGTGAATGGGACCTGGCAAAAAAGTAAGAGTACAAACACTACAGCTCACTAAAAACATCCAATAGCCAGTATCGCTCCCAGTGCGCAGGACTGAAGGACTGAACTAATACCCAGAACAGGATGAACTACTGTGATAGTGCCAAAGAATCTGATTATAATCGGAGGTTTTAATTTTCACTTAGACTGGGAGAAGCAGATCAGCTAAAGTAATAGAGGTAATGAATTTCTATAATGTATTCAAGACAGATTTGTGCAAAAACATGTTTTAGAAGTGACAAGGGAATATTGGATTTAGTGATGTGTAACAAACCAGAATTCGTTAACAAGCTGCCAGCAAGTACACATCTTTCAAATAAGTGATCACCATATGATTAAATTTGAAATTAGGTTTATAAGGAAGAAGAATGGTCACAAACCATAGCTTGAAATTTACATCGAGGCAAATTCAAATGGATGAAACACAAATTAACTGGTCTAAACTGGACTGTTAATAATTGATAGAACGAAAGTAAGAAGAAACAAAAGGGAATAGGATATCATATATAACAGCAATAGGCATTATATATATACTCAAGTGAAAGAATATAATAAAGGGAATGTGGTCCATTAAAGGCAAGGGACAGAATTTAATGCAACCCACCTAAGCAGGAGTCATAGAGGAAGAAGCCATAGAATCACACGGGAGTCGGTGAGTTGACTGAATTAAAAGGCAAGCGGGAAGGCAGTGAGGCGGTGAAACTGCATGAATGTGGCAGGAAGCCAATTAAGATGGCTAAGGAGGCAGTTAAAAGGTGTTTGCATGCTGCTGAACACCATCCAACACAACTGTTAGGTTTAAGTGAGAGGCGAGCAGGGATCACTGGCTGTTCGATTCACGAAATTCAGTGAATTCAGGGAAAGCTGGCAGTGTTGAAGTGAGGTGCCTCTCTGAAGTGGAAGGTCAGCCATTATGCCACTGCCATAAGAGGATAGAATGAGTGCAAAAAGTTATAGGCTGAGGGGCATGCATTGGCACTTTAAATCTAGGGACAGCAGCCTGTGAAAGGGCTAAAATCAGACCCAATATGAATGGCTGCATGAGTGGTGGAGCAGCAGGATCAATGGAGGCATCTGCAGGTAACAGAGGCAGCATTGTTGGAGAGGCAGGAGCAGCAAAAAGATATGATTAGCCAGCCCCTTCTAACCTGCTCAGGAATCCTGCCAACTTCTGGGTCCACCGACGGGACCCATGGCACCTGAGTTGAATTCCGTCAAGACAATTGTAGATAGTAAGGAAATATCAGGCTTGTTAAATGAATATTTTCTCTTTATTTTCATACTGGAGGGAGAGCAAAAATACTGGTGGTCCAATGGAATCTAAACATAAGATGAGGAATTTAGCAGTTTCAAGTCAAAAAAAGTAATGGAGAAAATAATGGGTCTTAAGAAAGATAAATCTCCCAGACTGATTGTTTTCACCCAAGAGTATTACAAAAATGTGAGGAAAATGTCAGTGTTAGTCATAATTTTCCCAAACTCTCTAAATTCAAGAGTTGTGCTTTTTGGTTTGGAAAATTGCATACGTTGCTGTATTATTTTAAAAAGAGGAAGAGAGAAACCAAGCAACTACAGATTTCTCAATTTAACCTCTGTTGTGGAGAAGTTACTGGTAACTATCATCAGAGGCAGAGTGACTGAACACTTGAACAAGTATAAGCTGACAAAGTGAGTAAACGTGGATTTGTGACGGTTTTACCTGACTTATCTAGGTGATGAGGTCAACAGCATGGTGAATAGCAGAATGCCTATGGATAATGTCAATATGGACTTCCAGGCGGTATTTCATCTGATTGCAGGTATGAGATTTTAGCAAAAATGAGGGCACATGGAATTGGTGGTTATCTGGTGATGTGTCAATCATAAATTGGGAAGTAGGATAAAGAGAAATAAATAGCATTTTCACAGCTTGGTAGGATGTGGCAAGTTGTATTCTCCACGGATCTGTACTGAAGCCTCAGCTTTTCACCATATATATTGACTTCCTTGAAGAAATAGAATTGTATATCCAAGTTTGTAAATGATTCTAAATTTATAGGCACAGTAAGTTATATAGATAGGATTAAACAGAAAGAAAATAAAAGGTCCAGATTTTCCAGTCCTGCCTGTTGCAGGATCAGAAATTCCTGTCCGTCCAATATCGTTCCGTCCGCAACAAATCCCATCGTGGGGGAGCGGGTCCAGAGAATTCTGGCCTTATACTTGCATTTATATAGGCTTTTTCACAACCGCCAGACACTGCAAAATGCTTTACAGCCAACGAAGTATTTTTTTGAACTGTAATCCCTGTTACATTGTAGGAAATGAAGAAAAAACAATTTGGGCTCAGCAAACTCCCCCAAACATCGACATGATAATCACCAGGTAATCTGTTATTTGTGATGTTGATTGAGAGATAACTATTGGCTAGAACACCAGGGCTCTTCCCCGGTCTTTTTCAAGATAGTGCCATGGGATCTTTCACATCCACCCGAGCAGCAGACAGGACCTTCCAAAAGGAAGTACCTTCAACAGTGTAATCTTCCCTCAATGTGTTTTCTTTTTGTCTCAAGCGCTGAAGCAGGACTTCAACTCAGAACCTTGTGATTCAGAGGTAAGTATGCTGCCAACGGAACCACAGCTAACACTCAAAGTGTTAAAAAGGTGTGTAGACAGACTAAATGAACTGACAAAACTATAGCACTTTGAGTTCAAATGGGACAAGTATGGGGTCATCTACTTTGGGCAAATAGTATTTTTTTAAAATTTTGATTGTCTGGGAGCTATGGAGGAGCAAAGTGCTTTAGGCAGCGGGTGCACAAATGAATTTAAACCAGTGCACAAGTATAAAAAGTAAATAAAAAGGTGAATGGGATGTTAGCCTTTATATCCACGGGTTTGTAATTCAAATGAGCAGAACTGATGCTCCAGTTGTAGAAAGCTATTAGTCAGGCCCCATCTGAAATGCTGCATTTAGTTTTGGACACAGCCCCATGAAAGATAAACCAGCCTTGGAAGTACTACAGGACAGATTCATGAGAATTATACCAGGGCTTAAAGGATTACATTAAGAGGACAGGTTGTGTAAACTTGGGTTTGCATTTTGTACTTAGAAGGCTGAGCAGTGAACTAATCCAGATTTTAAAATTATAAAGGTATTTGACATGGTAGCTATGGAGAAACTATTTCCTCTGGTGAGGGAATTCCAAACAAGAGGGCATCGGGCAGGCACAACAGGTGGGCCCAGTAGCAGCCGGGGAATAGTCCGCAGCTTGTGATCAGCCTCCAACCGCGAATTCACACTGGCTGACCAATTGCTGATCTGCCAGCGTGAAAGGCACTCTGAGGAGCTCAGCATTGCTGGGGTGGGGGTGGGAGGAGGGTGAGCGTTGAAGCCTGCACACGCATGGGGGAGTATGCACTGTGAGATCCCTGAGGGCATAGAGCTGCCTCAGGGAGCTGAAGATTAGAACATACACAAATGAAAATTTTAGAAATGATATAAATATGTCCCCACATGTGACTCAGGCACATGAAGAGGGACATGTTAAAAACAATGTTAAAAACATTTTTTATTGGGTTTTGTTTTCCGTGGGAAACCTCATCCCGCACATGGATGAGGCTTCGTGAAAAATACAATTCGCCTGCCCGCCAACCGAATGCCTGAACAGGCAGCGAAAAATAGAAATAAATTAATGGTTAAGGGGCTTTAATAGGCCTCTTAGTTGTTGGCAGGCGCACCAACCAAAATATCACCTGAGTGCGCGCTGAGGTCAGGATGCTCGCCCACCCACGGGATGTAAAATTAAGCCCTAATCTTAAAATTAGAACTAGCCCATTCAGGAGTGGAATAAGGAAGCACTTCTTCATGCAAAAAGAGTTAAGGGAATTTGAAACTCTCAGAAGGTTGAAGGCACCAGGTCAATTGAAATGTTCAAGACAGAGATCAATAGATTTTGTTGTGTAAGGGCATCGTGGGATATGCAACAAAGGTGAGTTAAAATAATTGTGGTCTGAGCATCCATGATCTAACTGAACGTTGGAACAAGCTTAAGGCACAGAATAACAAAATCCTTTTTCTATATTTCTGAAAAAATGGTTTATTGCGCAATAGAAAGAAAATGAGCGTGCAGAAAGCATTTTTACATACACGATGTAAATAATTTAATTAAGTAAGCATTCCTAAAATCTGTACTCTGCATACAACAGGATGTAAATAGGGGTGTGTTAACCTGCCAGGGTGGGCAGGTGTCTATGCAGGCAGCAGGTTAAAACAGCAAAACAAAATTTCAGTGGGCCAGGAAGCCAGCAGTACCAGCCAACTTCCGCATTTAATTTAAGGATGGTCTGGTAACACGTGGGAAACCCCCGTGTCAGGCGGGTCTGACAATTGAATATGTTAAACGGCAATTGAGTGGAGTATTAACCCTGGATTTTGTCTTCAACTATCATCGCACAGATTACCTGGGCTTCCAGGAGCTCACCAGATAAAACAGGATGAGAGCACAGCAGGGTTTAATGGAGCTGAGCAACTGAAAGCCTTTTAATACTGACCTATGACAGCTGCCTCTTTGCCCAAGTGAAAGGTTTTTGCTTAAAGCTTAAAGGACTTGTTCTGAGAGTGTGCTTTCACTTTTTTAGAGGTGATTTCCAGTAATTTAGTGGTCATCTCTGCTGCCTTGGAGTTTCTTTGCCTTTGATCTGCACTTTCCAGCTGTCAGCTTTCTCAGCAACATATGAACCATTTACGCAGCTCTACCTTAGACCTCTGATGAGGAACAAGAGGATCAGCACCAGAAGCAGGAAGAGCAGAAACAGCAGGAACAGCAGAAGCAGCCTTCTCCTCAGCCACCTTCCAGGACAGAGGGGATGGACACAGAGCTCCACTCTCAGCAAGCAATATTGGCAGCACAGTCTATCCTGGAAATCCCTGGCAGCTATAAGTGAGGGGCTACTGGTGCCTTCACCACGTCAGGCTCCTCCTCTTCCTGATCCTTACGTTGCTTTTCCTCCACGCTGCTTTGAAATAGTATGCAAGGTGCTTCAAACCACTATCCTTCTGGAAATCCTTGCTGGTTCATACTGAAGGTGGCCCCAGATCTGTCCAGGCACCCCATTCTTCAATATCCAAGTGGCTTTTTCAATGACTACTCTTGTGTGTCGTATGACTTTGGTTGTAACTTTCCTGGATGTTAGTGGTAGGGGTTCTCACGGGCATCATCAGCCATCTGCTTAGAAGATAGCCCCTATTTTCAAGGAGCTTGGAGATGGAAATATCTGTGGGAGGCTTAGCTGGCACAGGATAAAGGCATCATGGCATCATCCTGGGTATCTTGCCCAATCATGCATGATGGTCTTTTGGTTCTTGCATGCCAGCCACACATTGATGGGGTGGAATCCCTTTTGGTTTTGGTTGATGCATACAGCTGGGTGACCTGAGAGTACACTAATCATTACATGTGCATGCAATAGATGACACCTTGTCCTTGTGGGAATCCATAGCTTGTAGCAAATTCAAAGGACTCTCTTTCTGACTGGAGTCTTCAAAAATAAGTGCCAACCTTGGCAAACCTAGGAGATGCATTCGTGGGCAGCAGATCATGATATTCATATAAATGCCAAGTAGATGCCTGGAAGAAGTCAGAGGCAAAGCAATTCAGGACTATTGTAACATTGACCATCACTGGCAATGTGTGCCCACCTGGTCCATTTGGCAGGAGGACTTCTTTCAGGAGGCCACAAATGTCAGCAATCACTTAATGTTGAAGGTTGTGCCTCCTGAGGCACTTGTACTCAATAATGTTCTTAAATCTTATTGTCTGCCTGTAGACTGATTCATGCTGGCTTCAGCTGAGCTGAAGCAGTGCAGTTATCTGGCACACTAAATCTGAACCTACCCTGCCCTCTCAACCCCAGGAAAAGAAGGTAGTGCCACAATCAACAGTCCATCCATCTCTCAGACATAAATTGCTCATTTTTTACTTATTATGATCTCCATAGAGACTGATAACTTTTAAAAAGAGATTCAAACATCCAGTTATTAACTGAAAGGATGACCCGACAAGATTTTGTGTTTCACAATGTTTACTGTAACACATTACCAGAAAAACACTATTGACTAAGCAATTTGTTTTGCAGGCAATTTATCTTTTAAACTACAGAGAAGAGACATCGCATTTAACTTTTAGCATGATCAAAAATCTCCCACTACCGTTATGCTTTATACTGTCCCTTAAGTGGATACTTCATCCTCCAGAAACCAGTCTGAAATTATTCACATCTCCCAGTGGCTTGTTTCCTTTTCACTTCCCCAGCCAGGTAATGTCTGATCCCAGAACTTATTTGCACTGTGATTGTTACACTGGAGATTCCTTATATCTAGCTCAAGCTAGGTGAATCTTCCAGCCTCCTTTAAATCCTCACAAACTCAGTCTTTTCAATCTGAGCACAGTCTTCCACCTATGTTCTATGTGGTGAACAATAGAGTCAGCATTCTCTCTACTTTAGGTGCAGGACTGACTGCCTCTGTCTCTTGGTCTCTTCCTCTGAGATGGCTGCAGACCATACCAAACAAACTGCTGTCTGTCAATGATAATTACAAATTTTTAGGGAAACCTGTAACCTGATCTCAAAAATAACTTATCCTGCCCTCTTCCCCATGGCAATGAGAAACACGTTAACCTTGTATCTAGGTAAAAAAGCTAATGAGCTATTTTTGATTTTAATTCCCATTCATCTTAGAAGTAAATGGACAGCTTACAGCACAACTGTTTGCAACCTGGTCCCAAGAACACCCTTCTGGGACTGTGAGAGACTGAAATTCTACTCATGGTAAAATCAGGGGTGCTCCCATTGTCTCCAAGCATAAATATCTTGCGCCTTCTTCTCAATAAAACAATCAAAGCTGCCTTTTGATCTGTATAAATAAAACCATCCAGGCTTATGTCAGGCAGACTGCAGCGCAGGTCACATGACCTTCTTCATTAACCCTAAATGTAAAGTTTCAATTCCAGAACATAATAATTTTATAAATTTCATAATTGTAAAATATTCGTGTCATACCATTTACCTCAAGGCTGGAGGCCACTTGGGAGATGACAGTCAACAATGAGGAGGATAGGACAATGGAGCTTGGTAATAATATTTATGGTTCATAATTGTTGAACAGAAAAGTGATACTGAAACATATGGTGGCTTTTTATGGCCCCGCCCACCAGTGGGATTATCCGGTCCCACCGAAAATTAATGACTTTTGGCTGAGATGCCGTAATCTCGTGGAGGGTCTCACCATGGCGGGGCCAAAAAAACCCAGCCATAGAATTACACACAGAAGCAAATACACTTGTGCACCTACAAATCTTATCCCTTCTCCAATTACTCCTATTTGTTGTAACCCCTGCAGCTTCAGCAGAGCTCTTTACTCTGCTCTGACTGCTCAGGTGCTTTTGGCAGACATCCTTCACATTTTGGAATCCATGAGAGCACTGCCAATGGCTGCCCCATTTGCACCTAAGCAGAGACAGATTTAGCCATCAGGATATGAGGTAGCTCTGATTGAGTTGGGGAGGAGAGGGAAGAAGCAGAATCACTGTTGGCTTCCATGTCCCCTTTCTCCATCTTCTCTCTCATGGCCCACTCACAGTTCCCTGCTGGTCAAGAGCTGGAGAGCACTTTGCTACATTTTAATGAGGAGCTGAATGACCAAAGTAAGGCTTTCCTCCATCTTGATTGAGGTGACAGTCAGAATATGCAGGCCATTGATGAGGGGCAGTATACACTCTGCTGCTATGCCTGGTGCACTATGCAGTGGCTACTATTTCCATGGATGCAGACATCAGTGTGAAGGCATCATGGCACTCATGTTGGAGGTGAATTCTTCGGATCTCTCTCCACTCATGTACAGTCACAGAATCACAGAATTGTTAAGGTGTAGAAGGAGGCCATTCAATCCATCAAGTCTGCACTGGCTGTCTGAGCATTTGAATTTAGTGCCAATCTCTTGCCTTTTCCCATAACCCTGCACAATGTTCCTGTTAGATAATCATCCAATGCCCTCTTAATTGCCTCAGTTGAACCTGCCTCCACCACACTTCCAGGCAGTGCATTCCAAACCCTAACTACTCACTGTGTGAAAAAGCTTTTTCTCACCTTGTATTTGCTTCTTTTGCAAAACACTTTAAAACTGTGCCCTCTGGTTTTCAATCCATTTACGAGTGGGAACAGTTTCTCCCTATCTACTCTGTCCAGGCCCCTTATGATTTTGAGAACCTCTTTCAAGTCTCCTTTCAGCTTTCTCCTCTCCAAGGAAAACAGTTCCAACTTCTCCAAACTTTCCTCATAACTGAAATGACTCATCCCTGGAACCATTCTCGTAAACCTCTTCTGCAGTCTCTCCAATGCGTTCACATCCTTCCGATAGTGTGGCACCCATAACTATACACAATACTCCAGCTGAGGTCTAGCCAGTGTCCTGTATAAGTTCATCATAACCTCTCTGCTTTTGTACTCTATTCCCCGAATAATGAAGCCTAGAACACTGTATACTTTAGAAACAGCTCTCTCTACCTGCACTGCCACCTTTAATGACTTATGTAGATATACACCCAGGCCTGTCTGCTCCTGCACACCCTTTAGAATAGTATCCCTTATTTTATACTGTCTCTCCATGTTCTTCGTACCAAAATGTATCACCTCACACTTCTCCGCATCGAACTTCATCTGCCACCTATCTGTCCATTCCACCAATGTGTCAATGTCCTTTTGAAATTCTACACTGCCCTCCTCACAGTTTACAATGTGTCATCCGCAAACTTTGAAATGTCCCCTGCACACCTAAATCTAGATCATTTATATATATATATCAGGGAAAGCAAGGTCCCAATACCGACCCTTGGGAAACTCCAGTACAAACCTTCTTCCATCCCAAAAAATGCTCATTTAACCATTACCCTCTGTTTCCTATCCTTCAGCCATTTTTGTATCCACATTACTACTGTCCCTTTTATTCCATGACCTATAACTTTCCTCACAGGTCTATTGTGTGGTATTGTATCAAACGCCTTTTGGAAGTCCATACATGCCACATCAATAGTGCCACTGGAAAGGCTGATAGGACCTTAGGCAATTTCTGCTGCTGCTCCAGAATAGTCATCTTCGTCAACAGGCCCTGAGGCTCAGCAGCATTCAACTGAGCAGAGCTTGGGGAGTCCTGCACCACCCAATACAACTTCCCTGTGCTTTGTGTTCAACACTTGCTCCTGCTCACTTATGGTGTGTGCCTCATCATCTTGCAACCCTGCTACTAGACTTGGCAGCCCCAGAATGGTGTGTGTATCTGACGCTTGTGGTTGGTGCACATGAGTTCTGTAGTGATACTTCCTCAGAGTGTGTGACCTCCTCCAAGGAGTCTGTATCCTCCTCCAGCACCACCTCCCACTTGTAGGAGCTGTGGGAGATGAAAGACATGAATTAGAAATGGCAACGTGAGAGGATTCTCAGCCATCATTGTGCTGGACATCATTTTTCATTGCCTGCTGACATCAAGTTAACATGAGTGAATATTGTTTGCCATGTAATAGTCTGTCAACAGGTAACTGGGAGACCCCCATCTCTTCATCGCCAAGGGACATGTATGCTAAGAGACTGATTATCACTACTGCATCTTCCTCTGCAGTGGTCAGGTTGCCGATAACTGGAAAGTCACTCCCAATTCTCTGCCACTCCCTATTGTTCTGTACACTCTCCTCTTGTAAGAAGAAAATGGGGAGAGCTCAGTGTAAGAAATGGAATGTGTTGAGAGGTTGGCAGGGCAATATTTGCAGGCTGCAATTTTCTGGTCCTGCCAGTCAATGGACTTTTGGCTGTTCTCCAAATTTTCCGGTCCCGCCTGTGCCAATTCCTGCCCCTGCCAGGATTGGGAAATCCAGGCTGCAGAGAATCACTGAGGGATGCACGTGACATGGATTTCAGATAAAGATGAGTGTCAGCGATGGTTGGTCAGATGTGGATGTGAGGAGGTACCTCAAGAGAGAAGGATGGGAGCACCTGCAAAGCAATTTGGTCTGAGGAGTGTTGTGCAGTAGATGGCTCTGTCCCAGGGGCGGGGATGGTGGGGGGTGTGGTGGCTGGTGCGCGGAGTTTTTTGGGCTTGAATGTGGAATGCCATCCACCTTTCATGCCCTGGTTAGGTAATTGAACCTCTTGCGGTACTCGAACAGGAGCATGGCACCACACACATGCTCCTTGTCTACCATGTCCAGCCATGTCTGCTTGTTCTCTGAGGCTGACCTTTTCTTCCTATCCACTGGCAACACAATCTTCCTGTGGATCCTTTCAGCCTGCAACATGATGTCCAGGGATGTATCTGAGAACTGTAGGGCAGCCTTGCCTCATTGTCACTCCTTTACTCATTCAGTCTTGACGGTTATCGAAAGCTTCCATTCTGACACTCACGGGGTCCCTTTAAATAATAGAGTTTTAGCATTCAGCCGCAGGTTGTCATCACTGTCACTAATTGGCCAAGAAACCCAGGAGTCAGAAGCAACTTGCATGGCTCAGTTAAAAAGCCATAGACAAACCCGATGCTGACACTTGCATGTTCTTGACATACTGTTGGCCTCTTTGCTGCGAGTAGTTGGGAAGGTTAAAATTCATCCCAAAGCCACTAGATGAGATCCGATTCTCTAAGTGAGTTAAGCTAGAAGAATGTTCCGAATGAGCATTCAGAACTTTTCTTTCATCCATCCTCATTCCAAGGGATGGCTGCACTATGAGCAATGGCCTAAATTTTCTGGTTCCGCCCACTTCGGGAATCGTTACAGGTGGGATGGAAACTTTGACGGGCCAGCAAAAAGCCCGTTGACTTCAAGTGGGAATTTCCGGTGCCATTCTGGGCAGGTCCAGAAAATCATGGCCAATCTTTCTCGACCGATTTCTGTTCTCCGCTGCCCTCATTGCCTGCCCCACAGAGAGGCCAGTCCGCGTGCTGATACTATCCATCCATGCCGTCTGCATGTTTCCCAGGTGTTTTGCCTTGCATTACCTCTTTTTCAAAACACTCCCTTTCTGTTCGCATCATGCATCCAAAGTATGTGAGCTTCCTTGATGTCACTGACTCAAACATGTGCCGCTTCACACCATTCCAAATTAAGATGCGTATTTTGTTCTTGCCGTCCGTGGAATCCACTGTGGCTAATGGCTTAGTCTGTTTTCCTGTGAGGCCTTTTCTTTTGTCATTTTAGAAGGAGTGTTAACTGTGTGAGCCCGAGGAGCCTATTAATACAGTTACCCTCATAGTCTCCTGGTCTCTATCAGTCAATATACTCATTTTATTATGGAATATAGGAGATTTGCTTTGCTCCCTGTAGCTATCCAATCCCAATACAATTTAGTGGTTTGCTTTTGATTTAGTGGCTTATCATTGATTTTGTGTCCTGAAACCCCACTCGATTAAACATTCTGCCGACTAGTAGAAAGTCGAACTACTGAATGAATGAAATTTAGCTTCGCTCCAAGAAAGCAAAACAACAATGTTTTGTTTATTGTTGTAGAATGTGGGTGTTGAATGCTGAATAAAAGGTTATTTGAAACCTATATATCTTGCTGAATTCTTTGGTTTTGGAAGTCAGAAGACTGACTGAGTGATAGATGATAGGGAAAGGGGAGATCCATTTCTTTCGTGCTCATAAAAGAAAAATCCCCCACATAGCGTTTGGTGTTGCCCTTCAGGGTATGTCGACTGTAATGTAAAAATTCCTGTCCCTCTGTGTCTGGTACATTATTCATCATCTGTGAAGGTTGGCAAACCTCTGCTGTTAGCTGTCTGCCATTCTTTCCTCTGTAACTTGACTGTGTATGACAGCGATGCTGGGGAACACTATTATTTTACATTGTGTTCCTTTCCCTTTGAGTGAATTTTGTTCCGCTTGTACTCTCAAGAGGTCCTCGATATGGGGAATTGCTGATATAAGTTACACTTTGGTAGCCAAAGCCGGGGAGAAGGGTCGGGGTGGGGGTGGGGGGGGTGTGGAAATCTTTCCTCGTACCCTTCTTTAAGAATAAAAAGAAAACCCTACTACTCGGTTACTACTGCTGTGTTCCAATAAAAATACCTGCCACAATGCGTTTAACAAACGGTAAATTTGATGGTTACTGTTAGGAAAAAAACATGAAAGAATTCCCAAGAGCTGAATGTATCACTAATACTACAGGTAAGCAACCTTCTGAATACTGGGTTACATGTAAGATGTTAAACAATGGAACTGAAACACAAGCCTTAAGTGTATTCAATATAGTAAGAACAATTTAACAAAACAGTTAAGGTTGGGGAGGTGGCGGAGTAGTGGTAATGTCACCAGTCATAATCCAGAAGCCCAGGCTAATATCCCGGGGACACATGGGTTTGAAACCCACCATGGCCGCTGGTGGAATTTAAATTTTGTCAACAAACCTGGAATTAAAAAGCTAATCTCAGTAATAATGACCAGGAAACGATCATCGATTGTCGTAAAAACCCATCAAGTTCACTAATGTCCTTTAGGGAAGGTAAACTGGTGTCCTTACCCATCTGGTCTACACGTGACTCCAGTCCCACAACAATGTAGTTGACTCTTAAATGTGCTTTCAAATGGCCTAGCCAGCCACTAAGTTGTATCAAACTGCCACAGAGCCTACAAAAAGGAATGAACCTGGATAGATCACTGGCATTGACCTAGGCACTGGAATGACAATGGCAAACCTGACACTGCAAAGTCCTTTTAGCTTGTGCCAAAATTGGGAGAGCTATCCCACAGACTAATCAAGCAACAGCCGGAAGTATCATACTCACAGAATCATACTTTACAATGATGGCATCACCATCACTATCCCTGGGTATGTCCTGTCCCACCAGCAGATCAGACCCAGCAGAGGTGATGGAACAGTGGGATACAGTCGGGAGGAAGTCACCTTGGGAGTCCTCAACATCAACTCCAGACCAAATTAAGTCTCAGGGCATCAGGTCAAACATAGGCAAGGAAACCTCCTGCTGATTACAATGTACCGTTCCCCCTCAGCTGATGAATCAGTGCTCCTCCATGTTGAAAACTGCTTGGAGAAAGCACTGAGGGTAGCTAGGGGCACAGAATGTATTCTGGGTGAGGACTTCTATGTCTATGTCTATCACCAAGATTGGCTCGGTAGCACCACTCATTATTGAGCTGGCCGAGTCCTAAGGGTCATAGCTGCTACGTTGGGTCAGCAGCATGTGATGAGGAAACTAAGAAGAAGGAAAAACATACTTGAGCTCATCTTCACCAATCTACCTGTCAAAGATGCATCTGTCCATGACAGTATCAGTAGGAGTGACCACTGCACAGTCGGTGTGGAAACACACTCCCATCTTCACATCGAGGGTACTCACCATTGTGTTGTGTGGCACTACCACTGTGCTAAATGGGATAGATTTTGAACAGATCTAGCAATCAAGATTGGGCATCCATGAGGCGCTGTGGGCCATCAACAGCAGCAGAATTGTACTTGAACACCATCTGCAATGTTTTGAATCCGTATGACTCTTCTTCAGAGCTAAAAGAAGTAAAAATGTGATGAAATTAATATTGGTTAAGGAGGGTGGAGCAGGTGAAGTTGGATAGAAAGCCAGTGATAGGTGGAGGCAAAGGAGAGATTGCAAAAGATGTCATAAACAAAAGGTCGAAGGGGTGTTGATGGTGGTGGTACTGGCTAAATGAGGTGCTAATGGTGACATTAAGGGTAGAAAGCAGAATGTGATAATAGCTGGACAAGGGTAAGCACTCTGGAAAGAACAACATGAGCAAGTGACAGATGGCCTTAGTGGGGGTGGGGTGGGGAGGTGAGACAGTAGTGGGAAAAAAGATCGAAAATAGGCTAAAAGGTTGAGCTAAAACAATGAATAAAAATGAAAATGAATGAAAAAATAATAAAAATAAGTGGAAAAAAAGAATATCGAAAAAAGGGGATAAAAAAAGGGGTGAGGATGGAGGAGAGGGTTCACGGTCTAAAGTTGTTGAACTCAATGTTTA
The DNA here is from genome assembly GCF_017639515.1 of Carcharodon carcharias. Classification (NCBI taxonomy): domain Eukaryota; kingdom Metazoa; phylum Chordata; class Chondrichthyes; order Lamniformes; family Lamnidae; genus Carcharodon; species Carcharodon carcharias. Next base: position 144,001,122 of record NC_054477.1, read on the forward strand.
GTCCAGAAGGCTGTAAAGTGCCTAATCGGACGATGAGCTACTGTTCCTCCAGTTTGCGTTGAGCTTCACTGGAACATTGCAGCAGGCCAGGGATGGACATGTGGGCATGAGAGCAGGGTGGTGTGTTGAAATGGCAAGCGACAGGGAGGTCTAGGTCATGCTTTTGGACAGACAGAAAGTGTTCCGCAAAATGGTCACCCAGTTTCCTTTTGGTCTCTCCAATGTAGAGGAGAGAGCATTGGGAGCAGCGAATGCAGTAGACCAAACTGAGGGAAACTTGAAAGGAGTGGTTTGGGCCCTTGGATGGTGAGGACGGGGGAGGTAAAGGGGAAGATGTTGCACCTTCTGCGATTGCATGGGAAGGTGCCATGGGACAGGGTTGAGGTGTTGGGGATGATGGAGGAGTGGACCAGGATGCCCTGGAGGGAATGGTTCCTACAGAATGCCGATGGTGGGTGTGGGCGGGGTGGGTGGTGTGAAGGGAAGATGTGTTTGGTGTTTGGTGGTGGCATCGTTCTGGAGTTGGCAGATATGGTGGTGGATGATCCTTTGAATGCGGAGGCTGGTGGTGTGAAAAGTGAGGTTCTGGGATGGAAGGGAAAAGGTGTGGGCAAGGGTGTGGGAGATGGGTCGGACACAGTTGAGGGCCCTGTCAACCATCGTGGGTAAGAAACCTCGGTTGAGGAAGAAGGGAGACATATCAGAATCGCTGTTTTGGAAAGTGGCACCGTTGGAACAACTGCAACAGAGGTGAAGGAACTGAGAGAATGGGATGGAGTCCTTACAGGAAGCAGGGTGTGAGAAGCTGTAGTCAAGGTAGCTGTGGGAGTCAGTGGGCTTGTAATGAATATTGGTGGACTATACCAGAAATTGAGACAGAGAGATCAAGGAAGGGAAGGGAAGTGTTGGAGGTGGACCATGTGAAAGTGATGGAGGGGTGGAAATTGGAAGCAGAATTGACAAATTCTTCTAGGTCCCGATGAGAGCATAAGGCGCCACCTAAACAGTCATTGATGTACCGAAAACAGTTGTGGGAGGGGGTCTGAGTAGGACTGGAACAAGGAATGTTCCACGTACCCCATGAAGGGAGAGGCATAACTGGGGCCCATGCAGGTACCCATAGCTACATCTTTTATTTGGACGAAGGACAGGCCTAAATATAAAAACAAATATCTGCGGATACTGGAAATCTGAAACAAAAACAAAAATTGTTGTAAAGCTCGGCAGGTCTGACAACATCTGTGGAGAGAAAGACAGAGTTAACGTTTTGAGTCCATTTGACTCTTCTTCAGAACTAAAGAGGAGTAAAAATGTGGTGAAATATAATCTGTTCAAGAGGGGTGGGACAGGTGAAGCTGGATAGGTGGAGGCAAAGGAGAGATTGCAAAAGAGGTCATAAACAAAAGGCTGAAGGGATGTTGATGGTGGTGATACTTACCAAAGGAGATGCTAATGGTGACAAAGAGTAGAAAGCAGAATGAGCAAGTGACAGGTGGCCCTAGTGGGGGTTGGGTGGGTGGAGGGGATGATGTAGGAAAAGAGATCAAAATAGGCTAAAAGGTGGGGATAAAACAATAGATGGAAACAAATTTTAAAAATAATAATTTAAAAAATAGATTTTTAAAATTTTAAATTTGGAAATAAAATGGAAATGGAAAAAGGACAGTCATAACTGGGCCCCATTTTTTCTTTTTGTTTCAGATTTCCAGAATCCACAATATTTTGCCTCTATCTTAATGTTTAATTCACTGCCATTTCTCTTCCAGGAATATTGATCTTGAAGAAATACTGCTCTTCTCTCCGACAGGATTTCCGCTTGTCTCTTTCCCCTTCTTCACTTCCATTGCTTTCCATTTCCCTCCTGGTGTTTGACAAGGTGTTTACCAAAACTCGCTTCCACAGCCATATTTCCTTCCTCAGTGACTGTTTCTGTCTCTGACTTACCCCACGTGGATTCCAGCTGAAGTTCCATCCCTCATGTTTCGAATCCACCAGGATTACAGGTATCTCTGGGACATATAACGTTCCTCGGACTGCTGTTCTCGTGCATCCTGAGATCCACACACAATACCATGCGCCTCCATGTGAACTGACTCAATCTCTCTCTCCAGCAGCACTGACTCAACCTATCTCAAAACTGTCCTTGCCCCCAGTTTCATTGCAATCTTCATCTCAGCTGACGCCTTAACAAGAAACGTTGCCTTTTTCTTTCAGGTGCTAAAGAATGCAAGTTCCAACAACTCACTGATGTCAACACCCATCCAGGACCCTCCATCCGTTCTCATCCTTCTGACCCCACCCTGTTTTCTAATCCCAGCCCTTGTTGTGTATTCACCATACCCCTTGACCTTCCCCTCTCTGATGCTAAATGTTCAGTTCTCAGCAAATGATTCAGTTTCATATCCTTACACCCTCGCCTCAATAAATTCTGGGCTCAACATGATGCTGAACTCTTTTTCCGCCGCCTTCTTTTCCGTACTCACTTCTTTGGACAGGAGTCCTCTTCCCCCTGTTTAACGGATCCTTTCACCCACCTCCAGTATTCTCCCTCCACCTGGACACCTCCCTCTGGCCTCTTACCTGCCCTTGAACTTTTCATTGAGAATTGTTGGTGTGCCATCGGCCATCTCAATTTCTCTGCTCCTCTCACCCACTTTAACCTGTCTCCTTTTGAACTTGCCACACTCCGTTCTCTCAGGTCCAACTCTGACTTTGTTAGCAAACCTGCTGACAAGGGTGGTGCTGTTGATGTCTAGCATACTGACCTCTACATCACAGAGGTTGAGTGCCAACTCTCAGATACTTCCTCCTACCGCCCCACAGACCATGACCTCACCACTGAACATCAAGCCATTGTTTCCAGGACTGTCACTGACCTCATCTCCTTTGGTGATCTCCCTCCACAGCTTCCAACCTCATAGTCTCCCAATCTCTGCCAGCCGACTACTACATTCTCCCCAAAATCCACAAACAGGACTGTCCTAGTGGACCAATCATGTCAGCCTGTTCCTGCCCCACGGAACTCATTTCTTCCTATCTTGACTCCATTCTCTTCCCCTTGTCTAGTCTCTTCCCACCTACATCTGTGATTCCTCTGATGTCCTACATCATATCAACAATTTCCAGTTCCCTGGCCCTATCTGCTTTCTCTTCACCATGGACGTCTAATCACTCTATACTTTCAACCCCCATGGGATGGTCTGAGGGCTCTCCACTTCTTCCTTGAGCAGAGGCCCGAACAATTCCCATCCACCACCCCTCTCCCCTGTCTGGCTAAACTTGTTCTCTCACTGAACAATTTCTCCTTAAACTTGTTTCACTTCCTCCAAATAAAAGGTGGGGCTATGGGTACCTGCATGGGCCCCATTTATGCCTGCCTCTTTATGGGGTATGTGGAACATTCCTTGTTCCAGTCCTACTCAGGCCGCCTCCCACAACTCTTTCTCCGGTACATCAATGAATGTTTTGGTGCTGCTTCATGCTGTCACCTGGACCTGGAAAGATTTATCAATTCTGCTTCCAATTTCCACCCCTCCATCACTTTCACATGGTCCTTCTCCGACACTTCCCTTTCCTTCCTTGATCTCTCTGTCTCACTTTCTGGTGATAGACTGTCCACCAATATTCATTACAAGCCCACCAACTCCCACAGCTACCTCAACTACAGCTCCTCACACCATGCTTCCTGTAAGGCCTCCATCTCATTCTCTCAGTTCCTTTGCCTCTGTCACATCGGTTCCAATGATGCCACTTTCCAAAACAACACCTCTGATATGTCTTCCTTCTTCCTTAACCGAGGTTTCCCACCCACTGTGGTTGATAGGGCCCTCAATCGTGTCTGACCTATCTCCCATGCCTCTGCCCTCAAACCTTCTTCTCCCAAAACAATGATAGGGTCCCCCTTGTCCTCACTTATCACCCCATCAGCCCCCGCATTCAAAGGATTATCCTCCGCCATTTCCGTCAATTCCAGCATGATGACATCACCAAACATATCTTCCCTTCGGCATTCTGTAGGGACCATTCCCTCTGGGACACCCTGGTCCACTCCTCCATCATCCTCAACAGCTCAAGCCCATCCCATGGCACCTTCCCATGCAATCGTAGAAGGTGCAACATCTGCCCTTTTACCTCCCCCCTCCTCACTGTCCAAGGGCCCAAGCACTCCTTTCAGGTGAAGCAGCATTTCGCTTGCACTTCCCTCAATGCGGTCTGCGGCATTCGCTGCTCCCAATGTGGCCTCCTCTACATTGGAGAGGCCAAACGCAGACTGGGTGACTGCTTTGTGGGACACCTTTGGTCTGTCCGCAAGCACGACCCAGACCTTCCTGTTGCTTGCCATTTCAATACACCATCCTACTCTCATGCCCACATGTCTGTCCTTAGCCTGCTGAAATGCTCCAGTGAAGCCCAACACAAACTGGAGGAACAGCACCTCATCTTCCAATTAGTCACTTTACAGCTTTCTGGGCTTAACAGTGAGTTCAACAGCTTCAGGCCATGAACTGTCTCTTCCATCCTCACCCTTTTTTTAATCCCCTTTTTTGAATATTCGTTTTTATTTTTATTTTACTTTTTTCCACTTATTTTTAATATTATTATTTATTCATTCATTTTCATTTTTATTCATTGTTTTATCCCCAACTTTTAGTCTATTTTCGATTGTTTTTGATTCACTGATTGGAATTATACCTAACACAAAGGAAGATGGTTGTGATTTTTGGAGGTCAATTATTTCATTCCCAGGACTTCACTGCAGGAGTTCCTCAGGATACTGTCCTCGGCCCAACCATTTTCAGCTGCTTCGTTAATGACCTTCCCTCCGTCGTAAGGTCAGAAGTGGGAATGTTCACTGATGATTGCACAACGTTCACAACCAGTTGTGATTCCTCAGATTCTGAAGCAGTCCATGCCCATATGCAACAAGACCTGGAAAACATTCAGGCTTGAGTTGATAGGTGGCAAGTAGCATTCACATCACAATAGTGCCAGGCAATGGCCATCTCCAACAAGAGAGAATCCAGCCATCTCCCCTTGACATTCAAAGGCATTACCATTGCTGAATCCCACACTATCAACATCCTAGTGGTTATCATTGACCAGAAACTGAACTGGACTAGCCATATAAATGAATGAATTTGGAAAGATTATTTCCTCTATGACTTTTAAAAAAAAGTGAGGAGAGAAGTTAGGGGAAATTCCCTTGCATGGACGAGTTGAAGCACACATCAATCCTTTGTCTAAGGAAAAAATGGGTATGTATTAGAATATTGGAAGATACAAAGTTATGGAGAGAGAACAGGGGCTGTGAGAGTTATTTTAGGTTGCATTAGCAAAGAGTTGTCACCCATGGTGAGTCAATGGCCTCCTTTTATGCTGTAAATACCTCAGGTTCTGTACCAGACCTGACAATGTTTGGTGTGGCAGGGTAGAGGCAACTGTATCTAAGCTGTGCTGTATCTGCCCTTGTTATGCTTCTTGCGGCTACAAGAGCAGGTCAGAGGCTAGGAATACTGTGATGAGTAACTCACCTCCTGATTCCACTAAGCCTGTCCACCATCTGTAAGGCACAAGTCAAGAATGTGGTGGAATACTTTCCACTTGCCTGGATGAGCGCAGCTCCAACAACACTCAAGAAGCTCGACACCATCCAGGACAAAACAGCTTGCGTAATTGGCACCCATCTGCCACCTCCAACATCCAATCCCTCCACCACTGGTGCACAGTGGCAGCAGTGTGTACCATCTACAAGATGTCCTGCAGCAACTCACCAATGATCCTTCGAAAGCACATTCCAAACCCGTGACCTCTACCACCTAGGACAAGGGCAGCAGATGCATGGGAACACCACCACCTGCAAGTTCCCCTCCAATCCACTCACCATCCTGACTTCGATCTATGTTGCCAATCCTTCACTGGCGCTGGGTCAAAATCCAGGAACTCCCTCCCAATCAACACCATGGGTGTACTTACACCACATGGACTGCAGCGGTTCAAGGAGGCCGTTCACCACCACCTTCTCAAGGGCAATTAGGGATGGGCAAAAAAAAATGCTGGCCTAGCTAGCGCTGCCCATGTCTCATGAATAAATAAATAGAAATTGCTACATAACTGATCTGGAAACTCCAGTGCACAGGTTTATATCAGTTGTACAAATATATAACGGATTATTATCGCAGAAGGTAAAACAATCTTATAGTGAAATGTTAAGTTAGTTTTGGGCGGAATTGTCCCAAATTTGCATTAAGTGCTGTAGCAGGTGGGCAAAACAACATTTAACCTGCCGGCTGCAATGGTGGCCTTTCATACTGTATTGTCCCAAACCCGCTGTATTAGTTCTGCATTCCTGGGAAATACACCGTTTCCATGGCAGGTGAGCTCTCAAACGTTTAGGCAATTCAAGTACACAAAGTCTCTTACCTATTCTTTCTCACTGTTTTGATCAGTCTGTTTTGTCTTTTACTTATCTCTCTACCTCTGTGGTTTCTTTCACAATTCTTCCACTGGAGGCTCTGAATGGTGACAGAAGTGATTTTGAAGGGCAAGGCGCCTTTTCTAGCTCTGTGTCACGATCACACCTTGGGTAGTTTTCAGGACTCTCAGGCTTTGTCTGGTTATCTGTTGCTTCACTGGTGCACTCTGGTTTTTGATCATCAGCGACACTTTCTGGTTCAGTGCAGGGTTGCATTTCATTTGTTTTCTCTACGAATTTGCAGTTTCTCCTGCACTGTTGTCCATTTGGAGTCTGCATCATGTAAGACCTTGGTTCTGCTGTGATTCCTGTGTCAACAGCAGGATTCCAGATCCCTTCATGTTGTCTCTCCCATGTTCATGTCAGGCAGAGGTCGGGGACCTCAATCAAAGTAGTATTTCTGCCTCTGCTGTCTCAGTTTGAGCAGGTCCTGCATGCCATAGCTCATTGGCTGTGGAAATAACAGTGGAGGTGCAGTTGGAAGCTTAGTTCTTAGTCTTGTCCCGATCAGGAGCTGTGCTGGAGATGATCCAATGCCCTCTAATGGCGTATTCCTAAAATCCAGCAGAGCCGGTTAGGGGTCTCTTCCGCCGGCCTTGCCTTCTTCAACAGGGGTCTTAAGGTTTGCATGGTACGTTCCACCATTCTGTTGGATTGTGGATATTTGAGACTTGATGCAATGTTGCAAAACTCCCAGTCCAGTGTAAAGTTGCAACACTCAGTGCCTGAGAATTGTGGACCATTAGCTGAGATGAGCACTTCAGATATGCCGTGGCGAGCAAAACTTGATTTTAAATAATTCATTACAGTGGCACTTTTACTATCATTTCTCAGCAGCACAAACTCAAAATAATTTACTGCTAGTAGGTACTCACCATTGTCAAATGTGAACAAGTCCACTCCAATTTTCTGCCAGGGCCTCTCTGGAACACTGTGGTTGAATTGGCTCTTTTTGTTGTGATTTACTGCACTTTTGGCACACTGCACATGTATTCACCATTTCCCCAATTTGTGCTCCCATTCCAGGCCAATATATTACACCTCAAGCTCTTCTCCTGCATGTTTCTATGCTGAGGTGACTTTCATGTATGCGCTGCAGCATTTCTTTCCTCAGGGTTACAGGAGTTATGATCTTTTCTACCTTGAAAAGTATTCCTTCTGCTACATGAATGTGATAAAGTGGAGTGCTATTAACCTTTAAGAGAATGTAGTTACGTGACTGTATCAACCAACCGTTACACAGCAGGGGCTACTTGGGTCTAGAGCTGGAGGTGATTGAAGTAGCACACATTGTGTTAATGCCCTGTTCTTAGTTTCAATAAACCACCAGCGTTTATTCAATTAATTGGTCTCTCTGCCTATATTGTTTCAAGCACCAACTAATGTGTGAATATCAAGAGCGCAGCTCGCAATCGCTAGACAAAGCGAACTGGAAAACCTAAAACATAAAAATGGAAATCCTCACGAAAGTTCCAGCACTCTTGTACAGCAGGAGGGGCTCCGTTCTGATGGGCAGGCTTGTCTATTTGCACAATCTGCTGCAGTTTTCTCAGGGTAGCATCGTTCTTGGTCGCTTTCCTGATCTCATCCATTTTGGTTACAGCTACAGGTAAGTTCTTTATCAGCATGTGAACCTGTATTTCTGTTTATTTATCCTCTTCCTCCGTGATGGATAGGTATGCGCGTGACAGAGTGTCTGAGATGTACATTTCTTTGCCCGGTTTGTATTTAAATCTAGCCTGGTACTTCCACAGATGCATTAGTAATCTTTGAATTCTTGGTGATGCACAGTTCAGGGGCTTTTTAAATATAGCTTCCAAAGGCTTATGATCAGACTCTACCTCTCTGTCTTTGCCATAGACAAACTGGTGGAAACGTTCAAGCCCAAACACAATTGCTATCATTTCTTTCTCTATTTGGGCTAGCTGCTGCTGTGTTTCAATCACTGCCTCTGAAGTGTATGCCATGGGGTGCCTCATTTTGCATGAAGACAGCCCCAGGCCACTCTTTGAAGCATCCACTGAGATCTTGACTGGCTGACTGACATCGTAATACTTTAAAATGGTGCCTGGGTCAGTGTTCTCTTCAGATGGGTCAAAGCCTCCTGGTGACTTTGTTCCCATTGCCATTCCACATCATTTTGTAGAAGTTCTCTGGGAGGTACTGTCAGGTCTGACATGTTCTGAATGAATTTCTCAAGATAGGTCACCATTCCCAAAAACCTTTCCAATTCTTTCTTACATTCTGGCATGTTTACGACTGCTTCGATTTTACTCGGGTCTGGCTTCAGTCCCTCACTTGTTAGTACATTTCCCAAGTACTTGATTTCATGAAGACCCAGTTTGCACTTTTCCTTCTTCAACTTGCATTTCCTTTCTCTAGCTCTGGCCAGCATCTGCCTCATTCTGTGATTGTGTTCTTCACGTGAGGCTCCCCAGGCCAGCACATCATCAATATAGGTTTCTGTCCTCTAACCCTTCAAACAGCTGATTCAGTGTTCTGTGGAACACCTCAGAGCTGAATTAATACCAAAAGCTAAGTGTAAAAACCTGTTTCACCCTTATGGTGAGTTGAAGGGACAGAGACAGGAGCTCCATTCATCCACCTTGACCTGCCAGAAGACTGAACTCACATCCAAGACTGAATAATATTTAGCATCGGCTAGCTTCCACGTGGTCTCTTCTAATGTAGGCAGCTGGTAATTCTCTCTGTGTACTGCATGGTTTAGGTCTCTGGGATCCAGACAGACCCACAGATTCCCATCTGATTTTTCTACAGTTATAATTGGATGAACCCACTTTTTCAGTTCTTTGGTTTTCTTCATTTTGTCCAACTCTGCTTTCAATCAATCTCTCAGCATTACTGGTATTTTCCTGGTATTTTGGGTGTCACATTTTCATTAAATCTTGATGGTGTCTTCTCCTTTTAGGCAGCCAATTCCCCCGGAACACTTCTTCATACTAATTTAGGATGTCATCAGTGGGGATAGTCATTATTCTTTTGATTAGCTTCAGATTTTCACAAGCTTTGATTCCAAGAATGGGTTTTGCATCAGTTTTCACTGCTACGAATGGAAGTGCTTGAGACTGATTTTTTTGTAGTTCACTTTAAGTGAGCACTTGCCTTCTACTACAATTTTTTCACCTGTATAAGTAGACAGGTTCACTTTTGTTTTAGTTAGCTGTTTTTCTTTGCTTATCTTATGATACAGGGTTATGGGAATGACATTTGCTTGTGCACCTGTGTCAAGCTTGAAATTCACCATCATGTTGGCGATTTTTAAATCAGCTTTTCATTCATCTTCTCTGGGATTTGTTGTTACTACGCCAACAAAAAGTTCAGTTTCAGTGTCTATGTCAATCATTTGCAATTTCTTTGATTTATGCATCTTAATGAAACGATTTAGTTTATCACAGCTCTTAGACTGCTTTCCATAGGCTGGACAATTAGGTGGTAAATGCTCTGTTCCACATCGGCTGCATTTAAATGCTTTAATGGCAGTTTTGTTTTTTTTAAACATTCAGACCGTCCACTTGTTCTTTCCTTGGGCTGTTTCTGTTTAACTTCATCTAACAGCTTGACCGTGTACAGCTTATCATCCTCTGCCACCTGTTTAGTCTGGCATTGCGTTGTCTCTGCCACTCTGCATATATTTATTGCTTTCTCCAGCATGAGGTCAACTGCTCTCAAAAGCCGTTCTCTCAGAGTGTCATTTGCGAATCCGCACATTATTCTATCTTGGATGAGTGATTCATCAAGCTCTCCACATTCACACGGTTTAGCTTGTTTTCTCAGCTCAGTTATGTACTGGCTAATTTGTCACTGCCTTGTGTGCACATAAAAAAATGGTATCTTTCATGTGTGATGTTTTTCTTTGTGATGCAATAAGCTTTGAATTTTTCCATTATTTCTGTCAAATCATTTCGCTTCTCATCACTTTCAAATGTGAGTGTGTTATAAACTTCAAGGCTGCTTTCCCTGCTATGTGAAGAAAGATGGAAGAGTGTACCTGAGGGCCTTTTTTATCACTGCCCATCACTGTGAGGTACAGCTTGAATCACTGCTGGAACCTCCTTCAGTTTTCGGCACGATTTCCCTCCAAACTGAGCTCTGCTGGTGGTTTCAGAACGTTCATTGTTGTGTTTAGTTTAATTCTGACACCATGTCTAGTTTTTGTTTCAATGATGCACACAGGCTGTCGACATTGTAGCTGAGCTAATGTTATTGATAACATATTTTACTAACGTAAACACATACCTGCAGTAACTGAATTCAAACAAGTCAGGCTTCAATATGTACTATCTGACCTTCAGCTACCAGGTCAGATGACCCCATCTCTAGTAGGGAATCCTGTATAGTATCTGATATTGGAGTCCGTTACCACAATCAACTATTATCATGACATCAACCATTTAAGACAGAGTTGAGGTGTAATGTTTTCACTCAGTGGGTCGTGAGTCTTTGGAACTCTCTTCCTGAAAAGGTGGTGGAGCCTTTTAATATTTTTAAGGCAGAGGTGGATAGATTCTTGGTAAGCAAGGGGGTGATAGGTTATCAGGGGTAGGTGGGATGCAGATTCGAGGTTACTATCAGGTCAGCCATGTTCTTATCAAATGGCGGAGCAGGCTTGCTGAGCTGAATTGCCCACTGCTCCTTGTTCATATGTTCGTATGTTCTGGGATGGTACTGCATCTAAAGTGTTAATTCTGTTTCCCTCTCCATTGATATTGTCAGGCCTGCTGAGTATTTACAGCATTTTCTGTTACTGTTATACAAAGTGTTATTCTGCCACAAGACATGGAAGAAGGTGAAAACAAGCAGGCCTTATAAATTAGGCTTCCCCAAGAAAATTCTTGGTGGGTATAAATACTAAGGAAAATGTAACTGAGAATGTAGCAAGCAAGGCTTTCCAAACTGGTTGTAATGTAAGAGTTCACCAATTTCAATAAAACTATTACGCAAAGGGACTTCATAGATCCATATCAGCAAAGATGCAAAGACAAGTTTTAAGAAATCTTGGAATTACTTTAACTAAATGACTCAACAGAACTGAGGCAAATGTCTCCCATAACCAGCCTGTGAGATAGAATATCCAACCAGTCAAAATGGGTAATATTATTTCAAAGACATCCTATAGAAGTAACAATTAATAATAGTGCATTAACAGATGTGATATTAAAAAGTACTGAAGAACTACTGTCCACTTACTCAATGTGCCAGGGGACTAAGACCTCATTCTATTTTTTATTATTAAAAATTTATATACCACCCTGGCTAATCTATAAAATTATTTTTCTTGAAACTTGACAAAGGCTTTAAACTAACTGAAGCCATGATTGGCAATGACTCTCACAAAAGGAAGTTTTGGGATTCAGAATAGCAGCAACCTGTTATCTCTAAAGAGGTGCTAATACCCCTGTGACTGCAGAGATCAAATCCTCAGGACTTGTATAAAGGTCCTTCATATTTCTAAGACCAAGCTCCTGGCCAATGGAGACCATCCATTTGCGAGGACAAAAGGACCTGGAAACCTCTGTTGAACTTAATATTGGCTGGAACATTAACCACCTCAAGGATCCAGATCAGGAAAATACAATCCTTGTCCAAACCTCAGTGGAGAAGTGGGAGTCTTGTCACATGACATTCCCTTTCCCCTACCACCCCCACCCCCACCCCCCTCCCCCCTCACCATCGCCACCACCACCACCCAAACTGCAAGAACATGTATATATTGCCTTGTGGAGCTGAAAAAAGACAGACTGCCATTTTCCATTTAGCAGGCAGCAGCAGAAAAAGGTCTCTGGCCAGGTTTTTGAAAAACTGGCTCCCCACCCACCCTGTTTTCTACTGGAACTTCTGAACTTTTGTACTAGTGCCTACAGGGCTAGATCAGCTCTGTGTGCCTATCCCATTGGGGAATTCGTTTCTACTGGATAAGTGGATTATCCAGCATCCGTCTTCAACATGCTGACTCTGTGAAAGAATATACCATTAGATTTTGATTCTGGACTCTGGACTCATGTGAAACAATAAATCATTATCTTCACTGTGGTCTTTGACCTGTATCTATTTCTATCCCTTATCCCTTTTTTATTGTTGTATGAATGTAGCACAGGCTATGTAGCGACACACCCTCCCACATTTTCAATTTGTATGAAATAAATTAGCTCTTTTATATCATCCTATCTCATGTTTGTTATGGGGTTATTAATAGAAATTAGATCACACCCAAATTTGAGGGGTTGGAAAATATTCCACAGCTTACAAATGGGGAAGGGTGATGAGAGGAGAAATCAAGGGTTTTTAAATTAACCTCCCACCCACCTATAACAAATCTATAGGGAAAATATGAATCTTAGTTATACACTCAAAGATGGATACCTAACCATATAGTAGCCTGAATCAATGGCACAATGCTTAACTGCAATACTGCAAATATCCTCAAATTTAGTTCAGTGCTCTGCAATTCCAGTGGTTGTCACTTATCTCAAATGTTATTGAATTATCCTTCTGTTTTCCGATGCATCGGTAAATTGAAGAACTGCCAAATTACCCTGCACATTGATAACATAACGTACCCTTTTCTTCAGCCTCATTGATGCATTATCCTCTGTAGGCTAGTCTTAACATCAATCTTCAGGATTAAATAAAAAGTTAAGAAGGGACTTGTTGTTTTAATGATGTTTTGAGGTAACTAAATACTAATTGTTTCATCAGTAAGCTATAGGTTCTACTGCAACATTAAACCAGAGAGAACAGAATCAAAGTAGTGACTGCTGAGTCCTGAGAAGCAGATAGTAAAATGTCTTCCTTCAATCAATGCAACTTTTATGTAATTTATCAACTTGTTTCTACAAATGACACACAGATTAAATTGTTGAGGATCAAGATTGTACTTAAAAAGGCGGAAACCTGATATTGAATCCTCACATGTATTTGGATTTATTCCAGAAAGGTTTTTAATCAAAATCTACACACATTGCATTCTGAAGATGATTCTCACCTGTACTGTAGTTCATCACTATGGCAATGCAAGGGTCAGAACAAAAGTGTTCACTCAATCTCTTAGATCAGCTTGGCTGTGATTCTCCCCTTAAGGAATGAGTTCAAATAAGACAGCATTTCTAATCCACGCCTGAATCTTGCACAGCCTTGATCCAATTTTCCTGGGTCAGGGATGTCAAAGATGCATGTTGGGTTCTTGGGATGATTCCTATTGCTAAGGGAGAGACATACCAGCGAGAAGAATGGTGCCTTGATGGTGCTGAAGAAGGGATACCGCTTCCGGAAGAAAATAAGAAGAAAATAACAAGGAACTTAAGAGGGGCAAAATCACCACATAGACTCGAATGTATGTCCCACTGAAGTTCAGCCGAGACCACAGCCTTCAGCAGATAAGTACTGAGGACCTCTCCCTCGACATGGGGGCTTCAGGCCATTCACTGTTGTTTTATGGGGCCTACTACCAACCACCCAATGGTGGCCCTCAAGAAGGAGTGGTAACACAGGCTGAGAGAAGGGAAATCCTTTGGGGTTCTGGGTCCCATCCTTCACTAACTTTGCCTGCGTTGGATGGGAAAGGAGATGCCAGTGGTGGTCTTAACAGAAAGAGGGAGAGGAAAGTGCAGATCAAGTAATGAAGTAGTAGCGGGCCTCACTGTCCATATTTTCCTTCACACTTCCTCATTTTCTAAGTTATTATAGAAATGGCTGACTGAACCATTGTTTGTATAAATGCAATGGCTCATAGATCAAATACGTACAAATATTAAGCTGTCTGCACTGATTACATTTTGGAACCTGGTTGAAAGGCAACAAGGATTATATATTTACCAACCCTACTTGAAGCCAAGAATATAAATTATATGATGTCTGATGTTTATGCATGGGCAACAAACTCAAATTGCAGCATTTGTAGATGGTCACACACATTGTAAACTATAATAAAAATACTTCATTAGGTGAAAATGAATTTTGATGCAGAGAGCATTTAGCAAGAATATTTTCCCAAGTCAGTCACTAAATTATTGGAGAATCTATTTGCAAGTTATATTGACCCAGTAAGTCATGTTCTATGTTGCCCAATCCAATGTACTTTTTGTGTATGGAGCACTGATATTGAAGAACTAATAAAAGTATTTTAACCATTAAATTAGCAATACTCTGGTGAGGAGAAATGTTAGGAGAAGTATATTTAGTTAGAGGGTTGTTGGGTCATATTGGAGTAGTAAATGGATTTATTTGCACCCCCTTTTGCAGGCAAAAAATAGATGCAGTGAGAATTAGTTTCAAAGACCAACATCCTGCATCCAAAACAGATTTTTCATGCAACTCTTGTGGCCATGTAAACTGGTGTTATGTAGGAAATGAGGTTCTTAGTGCCTGTTCGAGACCCTCTTGCTGAGTGTGGGCGCAGAATCTGCTTAGGATTCTGGAGCATATTCTATGTCTCCACAGGAATCCCACCCTCCTATTCCCTGTTGCTACACTCAGCCACCCACCCCACCACCCCTTCCCCCACCCGCACCTCCATCCAATAGGCCAATTCAGGACATTGTCAGGTGAACATGCAGGCACTAGTAGCTCACTCAAATAACGTTAATGAGGGCCGAGACCCAAATTCAGCCTTCCTTCGGGCCTCCTGGTTGGTATGCACTCTCTGTACATGGTGACCATTTCAGGCTTAAAAGAATTTCCACCTTGAATTATTTTGTCATTGTGGTGGTTGTGCCAGAACCATTCTTTTGTTTATGAGGAAAAATGAATAAATATCTGAAGCAGAGTAAGCAATTGGGCTATGAAGAAAGCATAGGGCAAGGAGATTAGAATACGCCCATGGTAATTTTGAATCGTCTTTTAGGCATACATTGGCCTCATCTGATCTCAGCAGGGACCTACTAATGCATGCTAATTAGGATTCTGCACTTGGTTAATTACCAAAAAGCTTTTTTCAATAGTTGCGACATTTGCCAATTCTAAATCAGTCATACAAATCATTAGATGGAATTTTCCTTTAATTGCTTTAAGTGCAGTGGCAGGCGTGAAAAAATATGTTGTTCCCACTAGTCAAAATGGCGGGTTTTTTGCGCCATATCACTCTTCTTTCCACCTCATTAATTATGTAACCACAGGAAATATGCTGTATTGCTGGCGGCTGCGTCTGAATTGCCCGTCACACCATCACCACACCGTTTCCTCACTCCTTGTGCCATATGTAAACTGCAGCCGTGCACACAATTCTCAATGCTTGCAGCCCAGGACTGCTGCAGTGAAGACATGGCCCTGAAAGCCAAGAAGAGTTCAGTGACCCATCAATGGAATGCCTTTTGGAGGCCCATCCTGATGTCCTCCACCCCCGCTCTGGCTGCAGGAGGTCCAGCAATTCAGCCACTTCTCCCCCAGCCCCAAGCAAGCCCTAGCCTGCAGTCATTGAAAAGCCTTACGGCCGGTCTGGTAGGTTGAGACTTGAACATGAGCCACCCTAAAAAGCGATGTGGTGCTGTCTACAAAACCTGGTACTGATGACCACGAGTGCTGCCCGAAGCAAGGAAGGCAAACAAACTTCTAAGTCCCATATGAATTGCAAGTCACCAGGTGCTTATTGCTTATGTACTGCTGTGAAAGCTCGTGATCCAGTGTGGAAGAGTTGATTCCGGCGAACAATGAGATTCTAATGTTTTGAGATTAGCTTCCCAACGTGTGGCGATGGGAAATGCGGCATGCTTTGGAGTGGAACAGATGATCACAAATTGGTTTTATGATGATGTGAATGCAATTGTTGCAATCTCGCGGAATTTTCTGCTCTCGCCCAATACAACGCCACCACTAACGGGTATGGAAAATCTCGGCTGTTGGTTGAGAAATTGGCTTCATCAGGACTGGGGTTTTGGGCTTTATGATTGACCTTAGAGCTACAAAACCATCTGCAGCTCTGAAATCAGGAGATACTGATGCCGGATGGGGGAAGTGAGGTACGAGAAGGATTATTATGTATAATTTATGCGATGTGGGACTTGCAGGCATGCTATATGTGGGAGGGTAAGGTAGGTGTAAGAATATTAGGCATGACTCCTGATTGGTGGATACTGTTTATAGGTGAGTGATGGAAGTGTGGTGAATTGAGCAGTGACTGAGGACAGTGCTGCAGTTAGTAGGATATGGCATTCACTGACCTGGACCATTAAAACGAGGTCATTGAATTTCTTGCTCCTCGGGGCTACACTCTGGTCATTGAACTCCGTTGCTATGTTCTCCTTCAGCCTTTTAGCTATCTACCTAGAGGGCCTCTATTCCCCCAGCCCTCGGGTATAGAGCATCTTTCTTCCTTTCTGTTCCTTTCCACCAAGACCTCCAACGCAGTGTCTAAAAAGTGTCTCCCCACTGCTGTGCTATGTCTCACTCTTTCACAGGCCAGATTCTCTTCCACCACAGCTTTCAGCACCTGATCCAGCTGCAATGAACCTTCCCTTTAGGAGGTTCAGGCTAGACTTAGGCACTGCAGGTTAGCTTTAATTGGTGCTACCCAGAAGGGAAAAAAACACTAAAAACTGGGAAATAAGAACACTGGTCCAAACTGGTCTTGTATACCTTAAAATGGAACACCAATAAAACTGGGAAATAAGAGTACTGGTCTGAACCATTTCTTCCTTCTGGGTAGCTGCTGATGGTATTGGTCCCCTGCTGATGCATCCAGCCAATGAAAAATGAAAGAAAAACTTGCATGTACAAAGCAATTTGCACCAGTACCTTCTATCTCAAAGTGATTTTCAGTCAATGACATACATTTGAAGTGTAGCCATTGTTGGAATGCAAGAAATGCAGCATCCAATTTTCACACAGCAATCTTCCACAAGCAGCAATATGATAATGACTAGATAACCTTTTTTTTCCCCCCAAGTGTCGATTGAGGCATGAATATTGATCAGGACTCCTCTCCTCATCTTCAAAACCATGCCATGGGATCTTTTATGTGCATCTGAGGTGGTGGGGGGCGTGGGGGTTGGGTAGGGGGGGGGGGGGGGGGGGGGGGGGCGGGGTGGTGGGGGGGCGGCGTCAGGGCCTCAGTTTAACATCTCATCCAAAAGGTGACACCTCTGGCAGTGCTATGCTACTTCAGTATTGCACTGGAAGTCCTCTAGATTTTTGTGCTACAGGTGTGGGACTCGAACACTGAAACTCCGAGGCAACAGTGCTACTAACTGAGCCATAGTTGTCACAAGCTGTTAATGCTGGCTCTACACAGAGACCATTCAACTGAGCAGGCAACAGGAAGGTGCCGTGATGTCTGCATTGTAACCAACGGGTGTGTGTCAATCATGCATCATGATCCCTGCGCCAGTTTCAGGGACCAGCCAATTTAGCCCCAAAGGGTGTGAGCAGCATTGCCTTTTCTAGCAACATTGAAAGGATCATCAACCATTCTCTGCTAGCTACTTGCACTGATCTACTGCTTTAGAGCTTTTTGGGACTTTGGGCTACTCCAACTGGCAATCACTGTTCGTGAAAGTAATGTGGAATATCCTTGGGGGGATTTTGATTCAGGGTTTCTGGCAAAGTTCTGATTTGTTTCAATGAATTGCATACACTGGTGGATGGAAAAGGAAAGGGCAGAGGAGAAGGGGGACGAGCAGGTTGAGTCTGGGAAACTGCAGCTGCCGAGAGGAAAGACAAGCTCTCAGGAGAGCTTGACACAGGCGGACAGGCCCCAAACATCTTAGCTGTAATTTACTGAGGAGCAGTGTATGAGAAGGTACCACTTTACAAGGGAGGTGGACACGTGCTGCAGCATTGACTCCGCCCCAGCACATGGCCATGTCCATTCTTGATTGCATCTACCAAAGTCACTAGCACCCTGAGAGTTTATGCCTTGGGCTAAATCCAGTCTTCAGCAAGCACATCTGCCAATTAGTTGCACCCGCCAGGTGGCAGATGTGGTCTTTGCCAGTGACTTTACTGGCAAAGATATAAATAAATCAGCAAATACCACCTCCTCCCTCACCCCTATGCAGAAGGAAAGCTGTCAGCTGTAACTTTACAAATGTGTCATCAGAAGTTGTCTGACAATTTGTATCAGCGGTTTAGCCACAGCTGTCGTTCGGGTTTCCATTGAGGGAGGTCATTGGCAGCTGAGCCAAAGGCTGATTATGGGGATTTGGGTCTTTTATGTGTAGGACTGCGTTCTTGCCCGAGGCAATCAAGTGATATGTTTGAAAAGATCCTACTAAAACTGATATTTCATTCCTTTGGCACTAATGATTTATGAATATTAACATTTTTATATAAGTTAAGCAGTTTATTTAGCTGCTGGAGAAACATGAAGCTAACAGAATGACAGCCTTGATTTATTGCTTTTCTGCTGGTTGAATTTAAAGAATTGGTTAATCATGGGAATAATGGGATGAAGACAGACACCAGAATAAAAAGGCTGGCCTTTGTATTTTCAACACCTTCAAATTTACAAACTAATATATTAATTTTATTGAAACAGTCACGTACCGTCACAATCGTCTCAAATAGAATCTTAGAAACATAGGGCCGAATCGTTCCAGATTTGCTGAAAGTGCTGTGGCGGGCGGGATATAAGTTATTTTACCTGTTGGCCGCAATGGCAGGTTCTCGTGCCATATCATTGCATTCCCACCTCATTAATTATGCAGCCACAGGAAGCGTACTATCTCGCTCGCTGGCAGGTGCTGCCTGAAGCAAGGTAGGCAAACAAACCCCGAAGTCCCGAGCAAAGTGCGGCTCGCCAGGTGCACGCTGTTACGTACAGTTGTGAAACACGTTAGCGTGCAATCACTCCAACGTGCCCGGATGATCCAGCTTGGGGTGATGATTCCTGTGAGCAGCACTTATAATGAGATGCTAAAGTATTGAAATTAGGTTCCCAACGTGTGGCGCTGGGGAATGCAGCCCGCAGTTGATAGGCGGAGCAGATGATGGAAAACTGGTTTCACGACGGCTTGAAACCGATTTTTGGCCTTTTCGCCATATTGCTCCTCCCCCACCCAACACCCAACTGCCATGACGCCCATTACAAACATGGCAGGAAAATTCCAACCATAGTATCTTACAGCACAGAGAGGAGACGCTATTCAGCCCATTGCAGTGTATTGTTAGTTTGGAGATGTGGAGGAAAGTTCTTTGTTAATTAAACAGGATTCAATTATTGGTGGAAGTTTACAATAAGGAGCATCTGTATAAAAATATAGGCTTACTCATCCTTCATTTTCTCTTTTAACCTCACTCATGAAACACTTTTTTTTTTCAGTCCTCTTAACGCCAAGAATGGGGCATGTGATGCATAATGGATGACTCAACTCGTCATCCAAAGTAGTGTTTCATCAGGTGGTTCCGATGATGTGAAACCCATAAAAAATCAAGCATCAGCAGAATCCTGGATCTGATTTAACACTTGCAGCTCAATGCCAACTATTTGTTATTCTTCCTGCAATTCAGTACTTAGAACATTTAAAAAAAAATATAGACTCTTTGGTGGTGCAAAACAGATGCTAAGCTCAGTACCCAAAAAGACGATTTAAAATATTGTGAAGGCATATGATGTGACATGGCAAGTATTGGATTAATACCAACGTGTTTTTTTGTTATTTCCCAATGATGGATTACTGGGAAATATACTTCTAAAGTGTTAGGAATGTGCATAAAATATATTTTTTTACTTACTTAGGGCCTGATTGAAATATAGTAGCCAGAGAGTTAGGTTAGAAATCTCTTGCAATTATTCATGAATAGGTACTAGAATAATTCACCACTCCTGGCATTTCTGAGGTGCAGGTTTAGTGCACCTCAATTTTTGGGCCTGCAAATCTCTCCCCACAGAACTCATTTACATGTATTACAAGGAGATCTAGTGAAGTTAGCATTGTGAAATGCATAATATTATGCTCACAGTGCATGGGAGTGACATAGAATAATTAAAAGATATGCTTCTTGCCAGTAAATGCTGTGATCAGCAAGTGAGGAACAATTGAGCCTGAAGATTGGATGACTGGGGCTGGGATAGAGCTTTTCAACACAGTTTTTGGCTTTTCAGCAAAGCAGTACTGGATTTGCCTCTGATGGCCTTTGGAACTGAAAACACGGAGACAACACTGAGACAATTAGAAATTTGGTGGACTCAACATGGGATTTTCTAGGAGTTTTTTGTTTTGCCATTAGAATGCTGGAAAGAGAACTGCAGATTGTTATGACATGGCAGATGAGGTGTGCCAGACAGACCAAATCCACAACGTAAACTTGGTTGCGCTATCACAATGGCTTTGCAATTTGTATTTATTACGAGAAGATGTATACACTAAATTCAGGAGTAATGAGTCCACCAAGGCCTTTAGAGATTTTAAAAACTAAATTAAAATATTTATTAACAAAATAAAAGATTTCAAGCACATAAATAAGAATACAATTAATTGCTACTATAACAACTCCTCACATTCCTAATTAACCTGAGTCCCAGTTACACACCCCCTTTAAAGCAATAGTCCAAAATAGATTTTAGATTTAAAACAAAATCAGCAAGCTAACACAGTACCCATTTGACAGTGAAATTCCAAATGGTTTTTCCCCAAATCCAATTACTTTACATAGAAGGCTTATGCACACATGGCTGGAGGCTACTTGAAGTTGTTTCACATACTCCCGTTAGATCATGCATGGCCTTCCCTTACGTTGTCTTTCATTCTCCTTTATATATGTTTCTCTCTTTTTGATATGTAAATTATTTTGTTCCAGATGTCTTTGAAACTGTGTTTCCCTCATAATATAAAAACATTCATGTTGCCAATATTGTCAGCAATCTTTGTGAAAAATAAATATACTCCTTAGCCTTGCTTATCTGGCTGGTTGTAAACAGACTAAGGTTCATTTGAAATGCAAACAACCCCTTAATTTATTTTAAAAAATGCAAATTCTCTTCACACCTTACATACTAAGCCACCATCCATGTTTACTCATTAGCATGTCAAGCACATTTCTATATCTAGCTTCTTTTTCTGATTTCAAGCTTGCTGTTTACTTGACCCCAAATGTAATTAAATCACACAATGAACCAAATGATATTCACAACCATAAACTTACTAAACAATAAACCAGAAAAATATTATGAAAATTATTATACTTCCATCACAAGGCAAAGAAGGAATCAACACAACTCCATTGGGGTCAAGTAGAAAGATAAATGTGTGGAAGAGTGTGGTCTCACTGGCATGATGGCTGATTAGATGCAAGCCTATTAACCTGGTGCCTGTACTGTACTATCCATGCCATTATCTTCTACATTTAAGGCAAGTGTGCTCCCACATTTTGTTGGAATGTTTTTTGTATAAATTAGCTATTTGATGTCCAAAATCCTTCCTTTTGTCCCCTGCCTGTTCTGGATGTTGTGACCAAGTTTGTCCTGCAATTTGATTGAGGGTATTTGGTAAAGACGCGAAATTGTCTCACAGGTGGCATTGGATAGTAAGGGCAATAAATCTGCCTTTACCACTCTACTAAAATAGAGTAAAAGGGTTTTTGAGTTCTACATAGAAGTATGGGGGAGATATCAATATATTGTCAAATCCAAAGCTAGTGATCACCCCCACCTCCTTATGCACAGAGCAGTGTAAAGCACTGGGGGAGGCGATGGCATAGTGGTATTGTCACTAGACCGGTAATCCGGAAACCCAGGGGTAATGCTCTGGAGACCTGGGTTTGAATCCCACTATGGCAGATAGTGGAATTTGAATTCAATAAAAATCTTGAATTAAAAGTCTAATGATGACTGTGAAATCATTGTCAATTATCGTAAAAACCCAACTGATTTACTAATAGCCATTAGGGAAGGAAAAATCGGCTGCACTTACCTGTCTGGCCTATAGCAATGTGGTTGACTCTTAAATTGCCCCTGAACAAGGGCAATTGGGAATGGGCAATAAACGTTGGCTGAGCAAGTGATGCCTACATCCCATGAACAAATAAAAAAAAGCATTACATGTCTGGTGTTTGGTACTCCTAGTGCCCAAGGAAGAAAAGGGAGTGATTGATGTGACACTTTGCCTGTCCTCATTCAGGTCACTGAAATTTTACAACAATGATCTGAAGTTCAGCAGGTAAGAGAGATGACACTGACTGCAGTGTCCAGCAACATGATGCACGACGCATTATTCTGCATTCTATTCTCATGGGCACCCAGAAATCCTTCTGTCCAGAAGGATGTGTAGGTTGACCTTAATAAAACCATGCACTCTTCTTTTCTGTCTATGCAATGCCCTTTTCCCAACCTTGAGGACCTCTGCCAGATCCTATAGGGAAAGATATTGGGCTAGATTTTCACCACGACTGAGAGCGCTGGAACATGGCATTATCCCTTTTCACGGGGGCGGGGTGGGTTTGGGCCAGGGTTCACACATGCGTGGTTTACGGAGGTAGCTGGCCATTTAAACCACCAGCTGCTTCCACTGAAGTGAGATTATGGTATGCCAGGAGTGTGAAACCTGGACTGTGCAGATTAGGCCAGGTAAGAGCTGGTCTGAATTTGAATTTATTTCGATAGCCAGGGTACCCATTTGGAGAGGTAAGGGACCCCTATGTATACGGTTGCCGGACATCTTTGGAAGAGGTTAGGTACCCTTTGGATTGTTAAAAGTGAACATGATTAAGCACTTTTTACGCACAAACTTATTGGAGCTGTCAAGCTATCAAAGGACTGTCGAAGAACAGTACAGCTGTCAAAGAATTTTCAACCAGTCAAACAACTGAGAAGCTGTCAAAGAACTGCCCAGCCATCAAAAGAGCTGACAAGCTGTCAAAGAACTGTCAAGGAGTTGTCAAAGGATACTAGGTAAGTCGGCATCTATTGTGTAAGGGCAAAGGATAATGGTTGGGGCATGGATTAGCATGAGTTGGCATAAGGGCTATCCAGGGCCATAGGGATATGGGAGCATAGGTGGTATGGGGGTGGTAGAGCATGGGTAGAGGGGCATACATTGACATGGGGCAATGAGGGGCCATGGGGAGTGGGTGGGGGGCATGAGGTTGCATTGGATGGGATGGATCGGGCATAGGGGTTGTGTGGGTGTGTGCGGGGTGAGGACTGGAGGGTGTTTTTTTTTTTATTTCAACACTATACCTGAGCAGAGGCAGGCCTCTGCCCAGCCCACTTTGGTACCCAGCAGCCTCCGCACTCATTCAGGGGACGGTAAGCCCAATTTCCCATCCAGCCTGCCCCCACCTGGAATGAAAATCCGACCTATGGACAGCTGTTTTTAAAAGCCGTGTTTGCAGAGCTGGGAATTCTCCCATCTCAGCACACCTGACCCTAAGCGAAAATCTGGACTATTGTTTAAAAGTGGCATAAAACTACATATAAATCATCCAGGGCTGCTACCTTATGGTGAATGCAGTGAGGTAAACACTTTCCTACTTACCTGATGCTTCCTCCAACCTACTGGAGCAATTCTATTTAAAGAGGATAATCTATTTTTTGCATCCTCCTTCCCTAGGACACTACTCTCCTTTTGCACAGGAGCAGTGAGGCTGTACGATAGATAGACATTTGCATGAATCTACCATACAACAACAGGTAGTGGATTGGCAAGTGCAGCCCTGCCTTGAGATGCAAAACCAACATAAGTGACCCCATGAAATTTCAACGCTATAATTTCCAGCAGTAGACACCATATGGCTGCTTGAAAAACAGTTCACTACAGAAAATACATTAAGAAGTAAGAAGGCATCATTCTGTTACTAGGGGACAGGATATTCTAATCAAATGGAAGCTTCAGAGTCCCAAGGAAGGGGACCTTGGTAGAGAGGTTTAATGTCCTTAAACAGGATCATGATGGTTTGCAGGAATACTTGGAATGGTCTTGTGAGATCTGGATACCATTGAGGCAATATCAATGAGCTAAGGTAATGGTTGAGAAGAGACATGTGTCTTCTTTTGGTGGCTATATGTTTTGATGCCAGGGTCTTTCCTACTCTTCAACTGCATTCCTTGTTTTTTTATCCTATTGTAATCCATCTTAATATAATGTTTCTTGGGATAGAAATTCATCTCGAATAGAAACACCCTTGACCTTGGGCAGTATTGGATTAGCTGTCCATTATTTTGCCCTGCCTGACATCCAATTCCAATGACTGTCATTGAACTGAATATTGGATTGGTAACCACCACAAGTTATTTTGCATGTCCCTCTTAATGAATTTCTACCCCATTATTTCTTGATAGAAGACAAGCACAAAATAATCTTTACAATTTAAGAGCTGTTTTGGGTCTAGGTTCCTTGCCCATAGCTCAACCTTTAACAATATTGATACTTCGATACTGACAATATCTGAATGCATCGGTCTCAGCTGAATAATTTCAAAGTTATGCTCATAACCTAAACATTCGAGGAGGATAAATTTGGAAGAACACATTTTTGGGTGCCTCACCTGCACACTGCTAACAGTTTGCACTCCAAGGGGGAGGTCTGAGGGGCCTCTGGTTTTGAGGCTGGGACTTCATCAAAATGTAGGCGGTGCTGCAGTAGGAGCCTGAATGAGTAACTGTTTCAATGTTCAGGTAAGTGATTGGCTTGGATTTCCAGGGCCTCGAGGAGGAAGGGGTAGGCCTCAGAGTTTCTGATCGCGGTTCAATGGGGAACTGGGTAAGAGGGCTCAGTGTGTTGTTGGGGGGATTGGGCAGGAAGATTGCAGGCCTCAGGAGCAACTGATGGGGGCTCTGAAGGGAGATAGGAGGGGTGTGAAGCTTGTAGCTGAGAGGGCAGATGATCAGAGGTGTCCTGGAGGTCAGGGTTTGCAAGGGACATGAAAGGTTGGAGGTCTTGCGGCTGGGAATACCAGTGATCATGGTAAGTAGTTTGTTAACTACCTAGAGTATACAGTTGCTTTTCCTGATGATATTCAGAATTGGTGCTAATTAACTCAGGGAAAAACCAAGTTGCAGTAGCGACAAAAATCAGACATAATGCTCCTTATTTGCAAAATCAAATGGTTGAAAGTCTGCTTCCGATGTATGCAAAGGACGCCTCTTCTTTGTTCTTTCCCAATGTAGCAGGTGGTGCCCTTCAAGTCAGACATGTTTGCCACTTCTGTCCATCATTTTGTATCCTAAGAGGCCCTATTGTCCTTAAAATAGTGCACTACACATTTTACCCTCTCAAGATTTCCTGAAGGTCAGATATGTGACATTTTTCTCCATGCTTAGTTTATTTTTAAACTCACCATTCGTATGAGCTTGGCATCAAGTTATTGAATTTCTCTGGCAACCTAATTGCACAGATTTAATGATGGTCAGAAAGGTAATTTTTTCTACGCTGTCAGATCATGAAGATGCTATCAAAGTACTATCACTGCCATCAAATTTGAGCCCATTCATTTGGCTGGTGCATCTACCTGACAATGTTTAAATAAACCATTGTACATTGTAAATGGAAAATAAAACAAAAACAGAGAAGCAACATCAGAAGATCTGGTTATATAAACTCTGCTTTGTGCTTGATTTTGTCTGATGAAATGATAAGTTGATAGTCCTAAGTAATGTTACGGAATAAGGAATTCATTGTGACATTTTAACATGTTTCCTTTGTTGAATTAGTAGTTTAACACATTTTCTTTCTTCCATAGAACTGTAACATTCCCAATAAAAGAACCCGATTACATTCAAAAGACTATTTACTTTAGCCCTCCATGTGTCTACTCATACCTTGAAAAGCAGCAAAGAACGGGAGCCACAAGTCAAATATGCTAAAGCCTTTAATTAATCGAAGACAGAATGGTACTCAAAGTTAAAATAAATCATTTAACTCATAGCATTTTCATGCAGCAGTCCAGGCAGACATCATTTACAAACCAAAGCCATAATAGCATATCTCCAGAGAAAGACATCAGGCAAGGAAAAAATTAATAAAAAAGACTTGAGATAACTGGCAGCTCTATTAACTAACAGCTGTCTCTTATAAATTTGCTTCAAATTCAAGAAGCAAATTCAACAAGTGCTCTGGCCTAAGAGCAAAATAGTATAATTAACTTTATTCATCACTGTTGAAAAAGCAGACTGAAGATAAATGTCATTTGTAAAAAACAATGTGTTCGTTGTAATCTGAAATTTCACAGATCAATGTCACCATTCTCACTCATAGTGCTCATCAGCGCAGTCACTCAGTATTATTTCAATATTTAGCTTGGCATTAAGTGATCAATGATGAAAATCCTAGTTTATGTTATAGTTGTTGACAAAAAAATGCAAGCAAAAAGGTTCGTCTCTACTGATTTATTTCGATAAATCTGTTTAATACTTAGTCTGCAGAACCATTGAAGATTGATGAATCAACATGAGCCAAGCCTGGGAAATTTGACAGAAAGTAGAATAGCTCCCTATCAGATGATCAGCCTGTCTCCTGAAATGCAAATCATGCAGAACTGATGTCATATGGGAAAACCTTTGCAGTAGAAAAGTTTTTACAGAACATCCATTTTCTGGGGGGTGGGAAGAGGGGGAGTGGATGGGGTGTCCATGCAGATCAAGACTTTGTGAATTGCCAAGTACACAACAGCTTCAGCTGTGAATCTATTGATTTCTATGAGAGAAGAATTCACTTTAAGGAACTGAACCAAAATGGAAAAAAATGGAGCTTTGCACCAGTTAAAACTGAAATATCACAATGCTTTAATCAAGGACATCTTTGCATAAAGGGAAAATGGAGCAGTGGAGAAGGATTGAAACTAGTTAACTAGTTGGGTGTGGGAAATCCGCAAAGTCATGGGGCTGAATCTTCTGCTCTCACTAGTGGTGAGTTTGGAGGGGCGGGGGGGCGGCATTTAATTAGGTGGAGTGGTAACGTATCTGTACCCCACCACATTTCTGACTCCATCAGAATTAAATTCTGGGTGGGAAGACCCGCCAATTGAGGCTTCTACGTGGCCAATTAATGACCAGTTAAGGGCCTCATCCCATCGCCGCTGATATTAACCCAGAATGCAGCTGCCAAGTGGGCCTGTTACCATGCAGGATAGGTGTACCTGTGTGTGCTACTTGTCACCTAGGGGTGGGGGGTGCGCTGATCGGAAAACTGGTCATTGGGAACGTGCATGAGAATGAGTTGGAGGATCTGGATGGTGGACATGAGCCCTCAGTGCCAGGAGCTGCTGGTGGATGCATATCCGGGGGTCTGATGCATTGAACAGTGTGACAGTCTAGTGGTGTGCTGGATAGGGAGATGTCATATGATGATGCCTTGATCACCCAAATGAGGTCTTTAGACTTCTTGTGACAATCCTGCCAGGTTCAGTGTCAGATGCTAGGAATTGACCTCCCTGGCGACATGCTTCCGAACTTTGTTGAGGTTGGCTCTTGGGGGCCCCCTGGCTTTCTCAGTGTAAAAAAACAACTCTTCTCCTGTCCATATACTCCACTAAGGCCCTTGTGCCATATATGTGGAATCGGGAGGCCCCATTCTATTCTGATCTTCCATTTTCCTTATTTACAATTGCAACAATACTGTCCAGAACCAGCTTCCTGTAATTCAGTGTAACTTCAACTTAAAAGGGACAGACTACCTTTGAGAACAGAAGATGGGTTGCACCAAGTGCTGTAAGCACACATTACTCAGCTTCCTGTTGAATGCCGAGTTAGCCAACAGCGGGGAATCTGCTCAGCCAAATGCTACAATCAGGTAAGCTAGGTGATAGTGAATCATGAGCCCCTCTACCCCATTCCCAAATCAATAGCATGGACCAATTTTTAGCACAATATGTTTGAGAACACAAATGGTTCAGACCATACCTAATTTGATGATGAGTAATAAACTAGAAATAGTTAACAATCTGAGCATAAGGGAAAATCTTGCAACAGTCAACACAAAATTATTGCATTTGATAACAGACTTGAAAAGCCTGAATGCACAAATCACAGTTTTAAATTTAAATAAGTCAAACATTGAAAGAATGAGAAATTTATTACAGTAAATTGGGCTGAAATGATAATTGGTAAACCTACAGATAAACAATGGGAAGTATTCAAATAAGTAGTCAGCATGATAGGAAACCAATACATATTCCGAAAAGACAAAGAATCCACTTGTGTAGCTAAGCAACTATGTTCAGCAAATGAGATAAGAGTTAGTATGAAAATAAATCTTGAAAGTTAATAGCAAAGAATCTTTATAACAAAGTTAATAGAAAGCAAGTAGTGAGGGGAAAGGCTGACAAATTAAAGAGAGATGCAGGGAAGATATAGGGCAGAATTTTCACCTTGGCGGGCGGGCGCACACTCAATCCGCTTGAGCACCAAATGGTGCGCGATGATGTCAGGCGAGTGTCCCAATGTCAACGTGCAGTCACACGATAATTTGGTCAGTGGGTGTACGCGGGAATCGGCAGCGTGCTCGCCGACAATTAGAAGGCCTATTAAGGCTATTAAAGTATTAATGAACTTAAATCCTTCAGGGTCAATAAGGCCAAGTGGCCTTTGCACTTTATAGGAAACCTCATATGGGGCGGATGAAGTTTCCAACTGCAAATAAAAATAAAATCTTCCATCTCATTCATAACATTCCCCTGTTCATCTGACAGGATCACGTGAGGGGACATGTGTTTTAACATTTAAAAATTCTTTATTTTTGTTTTCCAGAACTCTTTGTCTCCCTGCGGCAGCTCTGTGCCTCAGAGAGCTTTTCCAGCATGCAGCCGATAAGGGCAAAATTCTGCTCATAATGAACATGAATGAAATGAAAGGCTTGTTAAATCCATACACTATCCACTTGTACATAGAAAAGACAAATTAAAAATCCCAGTAGCGCAAGAAAACCTAAAGATCTGTCAAGAGAAGGAATTTGGTATACTAATATAAATAATAATGGAGAAAATAGAACTTAAAACAAACAAACCTTCAGGACCTGATATTCTCCACATCCAAGTATTGAAATAAATAATTGAGGAATTTGCAGATACATTAGTCCTTTTCTAAATGCTCTCTGGGGGTGTGGTATTGTGGCTTTGAGATTTGAAAGTTGAATGGCCTACTGTTGCTCCTAATTCACAGGTTTACATGTCTGTATGTTTGCACATAAACGGATTGCAAGATAGGCAATTATGAGGTCATCCAGTTTGGATCTAAAATGGCTAGGACAGAGTATTTTCTAAGTGGTGAAAAGCAAGCAACAGTGGAAGTCCAAAAAAATCTGGGGATCCAGGTACATAGATCATTAAAATGTCTTGAACAGGTACAGGAAATAATCAATAAGGCTAATGGAATATTGCTGTTTTTATCTGAAGCCCGGGAATACAAAGGGTAGATGTCATTCTTTGGCTATATAAAGCCTTAATTAGGCCACACCTGGAATATTGCAAACAGTTCTAGATATCATACCTTAGGAAGGATATATTGGTCTTGGTGGGAGTGTGACATATCTTTACTGAAACGATACCTGGACTGCAGAGTTTTAATTATGAGGAGAAATTACACAAACTGGGGTTGAATTCACTATAATTTAGAAAATTGATGGATGATTTGATCAAAGTTATTAAGTATTAATGGGAATTGATAGGTTGGCTACTGGGAAACTATTTCTGCTGGCTGGGGAGTAGTGAGCTAGGGGGCGTAGTCCAAATATTACAGTCAGGTCTTTCAGGAATGAAATTAGGAAAGATTTTTACATACAAAGAGGGGAGGGGCTGGATATTACGAAGCCGGTAAGAGGAGAAAACATAGGCCAGAATTCTCGGGTCGGCGAGCGGGGGCGGGGCTCGCTCACCAACGCGTAAAATGACGCGCGGTGATGTTGGTCGTGCGTCCCGACCTCACCAGGCGTCATTCAGATTTTCAGCTTGGTGGGCACACAGCCAACTCGGGTGGGCGCCCGCCAAATTGTCAAAGGCCTATTAAGGCCATTTGATTATCAATTAAAACAATAAACTGAGCTGCCTGTCCAACCTTTAAGGTTGGCAGGCAGGCGAAGAGCCCAGGCGGCCTTCACGTTTATCATGGGGAGAATTTTCTCCCAGTCAGAGGGGGTTGGGCGGAAGTGGGTGTGGGCGGGTGCATAGCCGAAAGGCACCTGCGAATGCAGGCGAAATAGCGCAGAAATCTCCCCGAGGCATAGAGCTGCCTCAGGGAGATTCGTTTATGTTCTGAAAATTTCAATGAAGAAAAAAAAAATTAAGACATGTTCCCCTCACATGTCCCCTCATGTGAAAGCGTCATAAGAGCAGGGACATGCCTATGAATGTTATTAAAAAGTTGTTAAAAAGTTCAAATACCTTCATGAAACCTCATCCCGCCCATGGGATGAGGTTCCATGGAAAATGCGAAAGCCGCCTGGGCTCTTCTCACCTGCCCGCCAACCTTAAGGTTGGACGGGCAGCTCAGTTTATTGTTTTAGTTGATATTTAAATGGCCTTAATAGGCCTTTGTCAGTTTGGTGGCTGCATGCCCGCCAAACTGAAAATCTGAATGACGCGCGGTGACTTCAGGACGCACGCCCAACATCACCGCGCGTCATATTACCCGTCAGCACTGGGGCCTCTGCCCCCGCTCGCTGAGCCGAAAATTCTGGCCCATGGAACGTCATCCACGGGCGGGATGAGGTTTCAAGAAGGTATTTAAAGTTTTATAAAATTTTTTAATAACATTCATAGACATGTCCCTGTTCACATGACACTTTCACATGAGGGGACATGTCTTTTGTTTTATTAAAATTTTCAGAACGTAAACTAATCCCCCTGAGGCAGCTCAGTGCCTCGGGGAGATTTCTGCGCTATTTCGCTCGCACGCGCGAAAGAGACCACCCCCAACCCCACCCCCCACATAGGGAACGTTCAGCATTTCCGGGCACACATCACACTGGGTGGGCCTTATTTGGCCTGCCCATGTAAAGTGGCAGTGCCCAGCTGATCGCAGGCTTAGATCGGCTGTGTGCCCGCCCGTGCCCGTTCCCGTCTAACCCACCCGACGGGGAGAAAATTCTCCCCATGATGAGTGAGGTGACTTAATAGGCGAGAAGCAAAATTTTCATTTCTTGAAGACAGGCCGAGATGCAGGAATAAAGTCAGTGGTGTGTTTGTGGCATGTCGACACTCAGGTTGGCATCCAGTGGGTTAATACCTGTAATACATTTGCATGCCATGAACACTTAGTGTAAAAATTTTCTTAATTATATCCTACATTTAAAATAAAGTCAGTAGTGCACAAGAATCTAACGGTACCCAATTCATATTCGTTTAAAGGTGGCATGCACCAGTTGGCTTTGTGCAGTCATGTGCAAGGTCAGCGGTTTTCTTGTTTAACTCTATGGCAGAAGGGAGGGCAGCAGGAGAATGGCAACTTGCATGGAGGCTCAGGACTGGCAAGTGTGAATCAGTGGCAAGGGCGAGGGGTGCATGGAGCAGAGTCAGGGGCATGGAAGAATGAAGTGGGAAGGGCCTAGTGTCCTGGGTGTGGTCGAGGTGGTGGGGAGTGGGGGTGTGGTGGTGGGAACAGTCAGTCAAGATAAGAAAATGAGGGGCTTGAAGGACGGTGCCAGGTGTCATGCCCAGTCAAGACATGTCCTATTCATAACTTTTAAAACAAGTGTTATATACAGTATAGTTCTTCTTCTGGAACTGACTTTGCTTCTAAAAATGGACAATTAAATGCTGCAAAATATGGCTGCTGCGGGTCATCTGACTTGGTCTGTCAATTCAAAACTGCCACATTGCCTCAAAAGGACAACATAACACATTCCAAACTAACGAGCTGTCACGACCCATCTCCTAAGACCATCCAAAAAGATATTTCCAGACTTGAATGGGTCATTCTGAAACAAAGACAGCGATTGGCTCAAGCTCTTACCGGTGAACATCTGCAAACAACCAGGTTGTGATTAATCAACATAAGTCCAACACCATATTTGGAAAAGGGACTGTGGGAAACCACACGGTAAGACAGCCATGTTGGTCTCCCTACTTAAACTTTAAGTGCTGTCTACAAGACACATAGCAAAAAACAGCAGTAGAAGAAAGGGCAGTAACAGCTATGCCTTAAGAACTGGAGACTGTAACATTGTAAGGTGTCCAAACCTGTTCCTTTTTCAGCCCACCAATATAGCAACTGATCCCCTAGTAACAAGACTCTAACTTCAGAAAGTCAATCACTTTGGGAAAATCCTGCAACAATTCTGATATATAATTTTAGTTATCCAATTCACCTTACTCAAATTTAGGATTGAAGAGCTCTTCTTCATTAGGCCTGCAGTTTGTGTTTTCCAAGACAAGCTAATCAAGTGAATTACAAATTATTTGTTTTGTTTATAACTTGTAAAGATGTGCTATTCTCCTTAACTATACTTTCCGTGAATATGTGTGCGTGTGTGTACGTGAAGGAGGCAGGGGTGTGGCGGAGGGGGGGTGCGGGGGGGAGCTGGTGGGCATGTGACTAGCTGAATGGGTGATGTAGTGTTATATTTTTGGGATGAATGTGTGAATAAATAACCCTCTTTATTTAAAAGCACAAAAAAACTTGCTGCTGGTTCTTCAAATTGTCCACACATTCAGGGGTTAGGAAACATACACCTGAGCATTGCTGAAAAAATTCTTCAAAGTTTTTCATTTTGTACTCCTCCAGATAGCTCGCAAGAAATTACCAACTGTAATGTGGGAATAACAATTTATGCTGCATAAGAAGAGATTGCAGATTGGTTGGAAAATGGACTCTGATTGCTGGAGGTGTTGCCATGGAAAATGCAGCATGGAACAGCTTGTTTGACTACTCCATTTCAGAAGTGAATTTGAGTGCAGCACGAAGCCCATTTAGGTGTGTAAGGTAATTCTTACGTGCAGCTGGAGTTATAGTTATAGCAAACATATTATTTACCTATCAGAAATAAGCAAAGAATAGGGGATCAGGTGTTATTCCATTGAAGATGTGTTTCTTGTGGAAACTGATGAAGATAATTGCAAGAGCTGGGCCTAGAGGGGATCCCATGGCAACACCATTTATCTGGGCATGCGTGCTATCATGAAAACTGAACTCAACCATAAAAGTTGCTGCGTTCAATGTTCAGTTAAGATAGAGGGTAATGCTTTGACCAAAGCTGACCTTTCCGATTTGAATTTGTACAAAGCTGGCCAGTTAACTGTTCCATGCTGCTCTCTATGGAACTCCTCCATCCATACCAACCAATCAGCACTCTCTTCTCATGCACTATAAATTTTTGCTCCCTGTTACAGTTGGTAATTTCTTGCGAGCTATCCTGATGAGTGCAAGATGAAAAGCAAACATACACCTCTTCCATTGCAAAAAGCAGACTGATTATGGAGAGTAGGGAAGGGAACAGAGGTTTGAGTATTTCTTTCTCACCCTGTCCATAACACAGTGCTGTCCAAATGTGTGTCTATCTCAGGGTGTTGGCTGGCAGAGTCCTGGTAGGGCTTTGAGTTCATCTGCAACATTTCAATCATCCCCACTGTTATGATGCAGCCTTTTGGTAAAGCTGAGTTATTTAAAAATCCGAGAGGGAAACTTTAAACAACTGTCATAAAATATATTTTCAAGTGATATGTTTGAGATGCAACTCTAAATTCAGAAATCAGACCACCAGTTCTCAAGTGGTTTTATATTAGACTAAATGAAACATTTTATTAATTTATACAAGTTAAATATATGCACATGGCTACAAATTATTACTATCATAACTTGTAAAATTTCCAAATTAATCTCCAATAAGGCAACAGCAACCCATAGACTTAACCAGACACCAGGCAAAGCGTTTTCACCTTATGAATTCAAAATGCGGTTCCTTTCACTTTGGTTCCAGTGGAGACAGTTGTAGGCTTACAGCTACTTTGATCTTACATTGCCTCTGCTCTGCACACACAAAACTGCTGAAGTTATACCTAGCACATCTCATTGAATGTAAATTCTCATTGTATCACTAGCCTCTTTGAAGTCCACCTTTTCTAACAATTATATCCTTTTCATATCACCAATTTTATTAGTAATATTGCTTGGTCTCTGCTAGCTAAGAGCCAGACTTCACTCACCTTCTTGAATGGTCTATTCACAAAATGCAAAAGCACTCCATCCCTCTTACATCTCAAAACTAGTACACATCAAAGCACCCAGGATAGCTGGCCTTAATCCAATTAAGACACACCCACAGACTAAACTTCTGTTATAAAAGAAAAATATTTTCCAATAATATTAAATACATTAATAGTTTCAGGACATTCCCTTCATCGAGAAATTAACTATCATAATTCTAAAAGACGGCTTCATTTTAATACCCATCTCACACTATCTCCTGTACTTATTACACTATTACAATACCAGATGCATGCTTTAACATAACAAGTCCTTGGTATCAACAGAAATCACTTTGGTTCAGCATCCAGGTTTTTTTAAAAAACATCCCATTTTCCTTTAAGCTTCAAACTCTTGATCACACACCTGCGAACAGATTGTTTCCCCCAGCAGTATGTATAATCTGTAGATTAAACGGTTGTTATAATAGACTCCATTTGAAAAACCTTGCACTTTTGTCTCAAAATTTGTCCAAAAACTTCAAAGAACTATGGTCTGTATAAACAATTGCTTCTGATGAATTGTTTGCAACATAAAGTTCAAAATGCTGCAGTGCCAAACTCAAAGGCCAGAATTTTTCCCTCGTCGGGCGGGCTTGGCGGGAGTGGGTGGGGGCGCTCGGGAAGCCAACCGTTGCCCACGATTGGCTCCGCCCATTAAGGCCTGCCCCGCGTGGATGGTGAACAGCAGCGCTCAGCGCTACCTGTGTGGGCTGGCAGGGAGAGCGGGCCTGGCATGCAGCTCGCGCATGCGCACCAAGAGCTGCTTCGGGGAGATTGAAGGGCTTTTTTAAAAAATGAATAAAGACAGTGAAAACTTAAATAAACACATCCCCTTTGTCACGTGAGATGAAAAATGTTTTTAATTCCAATGTAAAAGTTTTTATTTAACGTTTATTTGCTTTAGGAAACATCACCCAGCTCATGGAGGAGGTTTCCTAAAAAATATAAGGGCCGCTTGGCCTTTTCACCTGCCCACCAACCAGAAGGTTGGACAGGCAATGCAAATTTGATTTTAATTAGCTTGTTAATGGCCTTATTAGGCCTTTCAATTATCGGCGGGTGTGCAGTCGACTCTGGCACGCGCCTGCTGACCAAAATATCACGTGTCATTTCACGCTCGAGCGTGTTGCGCATGCACCCGCACGCCCAGCGTAATATTCTGGCCAAAGTTTCTTTGTCGATTATTGAACATCTTCCCTGTTGTACATTCAGCTTCTGTGAAAAATACCCTATTGGTATTTCAATTATAGTGTCATCTTCTTATAGCAGTACAGCCCCAATGCCTATGTTGCTTGCATCAATGACCAACTTGAATTGCTTGGCATATTTGGGTACTGCCAAAACTGTTGCCATAGTTAATAAAGTTTTCAAAGTATTGAGTGACTTCAGTGTCCATTGAAACTTTTTGTTCTTTTTTAATATTTCAGTCAGTAGAGCAATCTCTTGGCTAAAATATGGTACAAATTTCCAGTAAAACCCACTCATGCCCAGAAATCTCAAAACTTCTCATTTTGTTGTAGGCACTGGGAAATTCACGATAGCCTTGACTTTCACATCTCTTGGAGCCATCTTACCATGTCCAATGGTATGGCCTAGATACGTAATTTGCGCTTACGCAAATTCACTTTAGCCCAAGTCCATTACCAAATTAGTTCTTGTGGTTGAGTCAATAATTCTTCCGGATGCTGTAAATGCTCCTCCCACGTCTGACTTGCTTAGGCCTGTAATTACTTTGTTTGAGAGTCTTTGAAATGTTGCAGGTGCATTCTTCATACCAAATGGCATGTCTTTAAACTGATACAGTCCACTTGGCGTTACAAAGGCCAATATCCCCTTTGCTCTTTCCGACAACGGTACCTGCTAATATCCTATTAGCAAGTCAATCTTTGTGATAAATTTTGATTGTCCCACTTTCTCAATGCAATCTTCCAACCAAGGTAAGGCATATGAATATGCTTTTGTCACCGCATTCACTTTTCGATAGTCCATCTACAGAATTGTGTTCCATTTGGTTTCGGTACCAGTACAATAGGCTAACTCCAGTTATTGCAGCTAGACTCAATTATATCATTTTGAAGCATGAAATCTATTTCTTTTTGTGCTTGTGATAACTTTGCTGGATATAATCTATACATTTTTTTGCATTATTGAAGATGGTATTTCTGTACATATATCATGTAAAGCTAAAAGTGTCTTTCCCAAATTATTTCCACAAATAGGTTTGTGTGACTGCAATAGCTTTTCCAAATCACTTTGAACTTGCTTGGAAGATAACTCAATATTTCATTAAAATTTTCAGGCACCCCCCTCATTATCCAATTTGATTGAGGGAAATCAATTTCAAGGTCCTGCACTTCTATTTCTTTCTCATCATCCATCATCACGAATACCTCTTTTTGTTCCTCTTCCCTGTCAAAGTACTTTTGAAGCATATTTACATGACATGCCATCTGCTTCTTTCTTCTATCTGGAGTATTTATTAAATAATTTACTTCACTCAACTTCTTTTCAATCCTGGAAGGCCCACTAAAACTTGCATTTAGTGAATCATCTAGTACTGGTAACAAAACTAGTACTTTCTCCCCAAAACCAGAACTGCGAGTTTTAGCTTTCTTATCCGCTTTCACTTTCATCATTTGCTGTGATATATTTAAATGTTCCCTAGACAACTCATATCGTCTGTTCAATATTTTCCTGAAATTTGATATGTAATCCGGAAGAATAGTTTCTGAGTTTTGACCCACCAATGTCTCATGAATCAATTTCAATGGTCCTCTGACCGCACGACTATAAAGTAGTTCAAAAGGGCTAAAACCAGTCAATGCATTAGGAGCATCTCTAATAGCAAATAACAAAAATGGTATTCTGTATCCTAATCCTGTGCATAAACCTAACAGTACACTTTCAACATAGTTTTTTAAAGTTTGATGCCATCTTTCCAAAGCTCCTTGTAACTTCTGATAAGTTGCTGACTCAAACTGTTTTATCCCCAAACTATTCATTACTTCCTTAGATAGCCGTGACATGAAATTTAACCCCTGATCTGATTGTATTTCCTTAGGAAAACCATATCTTGTAAAAAAAAAATTAACTTCTCCACAATCTTCTTAGTTGTAATATTTCTTAAAGGTATTGCTTCAGGAAACCTGGTAGACACATCCATTATTGTCAATAAATACGGACTTCCACTTTTAATCTTAGGGTGGGGTCCTAAACAATTAAACATGACCTTGGTAAAATGTTCTTCAATTGCTGGTACTGGGATTAAAGGCACTGGCTAAATCACTACTTGTGGTCTTCCTGTTATTTGACATGTATCACAGATTCTACAGAATTTGACTACATCCCAATGCAATCCTGGACAAAAGTAAAAAACACCTTTGTATCTTTTGCTGTGTTTTCCTAATTTCTAAATGTCTCCTCATTGGAATTACATGAGCAATCCTCAGAATCTCATTTCTATACTCTAATGGGATAACAATCTGATGCACATCCCTCCAGCTTTCATTTGCTGAGACATGATCTGACTGCCAGTTTCTCATCAAAATACCTTCCCAAAGATAATAATGTACTGGAATACATTTTGCTTCTGTTTCTGAATAAGCTTTCTGATATAACTGTTTTAATTGCAAATAATTTTTTCTGTAATTCCACTAACTTCTTTGAATTAAACACTTCAGCTGAACTGTCCAGTATTCCTTCCTCTTGAACAATGTTATCAAATACAGTACCAGCTAATTGGATTCAAACACCCTCTTCTTGCCTTTGAACTGCCTCCTTATCTTGTTTATCTTGTTCTTCCTGATGAGCCTTTGATCTCATTACTACACAATCAAGAAACAATCCAGGATGTTCCTTCTGTAACTCCTTTGTTGAAAATACTTCTACATGTTGCTCAACTTGCAAAGACATTGCCCACATTTGTGATCCAGCTATATCATTATCCAGAATAAATTGAACCCCTGCAATGGGCAATTTTTACGCCTCTCCAACTATATCTTCACCATTCTTCCATTTGCTCTTTAAATTTACCTTCCATAATGGAATAGATTTAGCATCTCCATGAACCCCACTTATTATTACCTTCTTCTGCAATGATCCCTTTGAACAACAAATATGACTATCCCACAATATTAAGGATGGACTAGCCCCTGTATCTCTTTAAATTTTAACATCTTTACCTACTCCATCCTGTACACATGGAAAGAATTTTCCTTCAAATGCAAAATTTTTAAACATTTCTGCAATCTGCTCCTCAGAATTCTTTTGAGTAAACTGTGAACACATTCCCACGTCTTTACATTTTACCGATTCTCCGTTTCACCTGTGTATAATCCATGGGTTTCTCCTGTGCCTGAACATCAGAACCCACAGTACTTTTACTTCCAGAGCTTTCCTGTACCCCAAAATTTCCAATAAAATTTTCCTGCACTCTCCAACACACTGACTTTGTGTGTCCCAAATATTATATGAAAACACCGCAATTTTCGAATGTCACTTCTACCTTCAGCACCTTCACTTTTAATCTGAGAAAAAACTTCCTGCAAACTTCCAGCTACCCCTTCTCTTCCCTAACTACCTACCTTTCTTTCAACTTCCCACTCTTTATCCTTTTCTGATTTGAAAGTGTGATGAAAAAAGAATTTAGCTCTATGAACTAACTCATAATTGCCAACTCTCTCTGCTGCTTGTCTTGCAGAATCAACCCTCTGTTTCTCCACATGAGTTCTCACTACTGAAGGAATTGAATCTTTAAATTCTTCCAAAAGAATTACTTCCCGAAGAGTTGCATATGTTGTCACTTTCTTTAACGCCCGTATCCACCGGTCAAAATTATTTTGTTTTACTCTTTCAAACTTAATCAAAGCTTGCCCAGGCTGTTTTCTCATATACCTAAATTTCTGCCTGTATGTTTCAGGAACAAACTCATATGCACTCAACATAGTCTTTTTCACCACATCATAATTCATTGACATTTCCGCTAATAGCGAAACATATATCTCATGCGCTCTACCCAACAACTTATACTGTAATAATAATGTCCAGTTTTCCTGGGTTATTTCATCTGTTTAGCTAGCTTTTCAAATGGAATAAAGAATGCTTCAATATCTTTTCCCTCAAACTTTGGAAGAGCTTGTACAAATTTAAACATCTCTTCACTGGGTTCAACTGTAGAGATAAA
Source organism: Carcharodon carcharias (assembly GCF_017639515.1). NCBI lineage: Eukaryota > Metazoa > Chordata > Chondrichthyes > Lamniformes > Lamnidae > Carcharodon > Carcharodon carcharias. The sequence goes on from NC_054477.1 coordinate 144,040,835, forward strand.
TCCTTCCTAGCCGACTGGCATCCCTTTTTTAACTGCCAACATTTTCAGTTGGAATTCTCTATCTCTTTTTCCCTTTCCTCTTTCTCTATCTTCACAATTTCCAATTCCCTTTTGAAGACAATTTCTCTGTCCTTTGCTTCTAATTCAAGATTTTTCATTTGCAGCTGAAGTCTCACTACCTCCAGCTATGACTCACCAGTGTTAGTTTTCTTTTAACTATGCCTGATTTCTGAGCACACTCAGGTAACCCCAATTTTAACTTATCTGCCAATTCTGTTAACTTACTTTTGGTTATCTTTTCCAACCCAATCAGTTATCTCTTTTACTCCCAAACAAGTCTTAGCAATTGCCAAAACCAGCTTGCAGTCTCACCACTTTTAAAAAACTTCACCAACTTCTGAATTCAAAGTGCTTCTCGTAACCTTAAGGTTCACCAATTCCAAACTAAGCAGGGAATTGGGAATATTTTTGACCCAGCAAGAAACCCCAATTGTTATGAGATAGCCTTTTGGTAAAGCTGATTTATTTAAAAATCCCAGAGGGATACTTTAAACAACTGTCATAACCTACATTTTTAAGTGGAACGTTTGAGATGCAACTCTAAATTCAGGAATCAGACCACCAATCTATGGTTGGAGCCAGAGGACATCAGTAGAGTGTTGAATGAATTCTTGTCATCCAACTTCACCCAAGAGAATGAGGATGAAGGTATGGAACTCGGGCAGAGAGACTGCGAGGTTTTTGAGCAAACTGATATAGGGAGTGACAAGGTATTGGAGGTGTTGGCAGGCTTAAAAGTGGAAAAATCTCCAGGTCCGGATGCTTTGTGGCCCAGACTGCTGAGGGAGGCAAGGGAAGAGATCGCAGGGGCTCTGACCCAAATTTTTTAATTTCTTTCTGGCCACGGTGGACTTGGCAGAGGACCGGAGATCAGCTAACGTGGTTCCACTATTTAAGAAGGGTTGTAGAGACAAGCCAGGGAACTACAGGCCAGTGAGTCTCACGTTAGTGGTTGGGAAACTATTGGAGAAAATTCTGAAGGAGAGAATCTCTCTCTACTTGGAGAGGAAAGGTTTGATCAGGGATATTCAGCATGGCTTTGTCAGAGGGAAGTCATGTCTAACAAATTTGATTGAATTGTTTGAAGGGGTGACCAGGTGTGTAGATGAGGGTATTGTAGTTGGTGTAGTTTATATGGATTTCAGCAAAACCTTTGACAAGGTCCCACATGGGAGACTTATAAAGAAAGCAAATGCACATGGGATACAGGGTAATTTGATAAGGTGGATACAAAATTGGCTTAGTTGTAGGAGACAAAGGGTGATGACAGAAGGATGTTTTAGTCACTTGAAGCCAGTGTCCAGTGGTGTACCACAGGGATCTGTGCTGAGTCCCCTATTATTCATCATATATATATATATATATATATATATATATATATATAAACAACATAGATGACTATGTGGGGGGTAGGATTAGTAAGTTTGCAGATGACACAAAGATTGGCCGGGTGGTTAATGGTGAGGTTGAGTGTCTTGGGCTACAGGAAGATATAGATGGGATGGTCAAATGGGCAGATAAGTGGCAGATGGAATTTAACCCTGAAAAGTGTGAGGTGATACACTTTGAAAGGAGTAATTTGACAAGGAAGTATTCAATGAATGGCATGACACTAGGAAGTTCTGAGGAACAAAGAGACCTTGGCGTGTGTGTCCATAGATCTCTGAAGGAAAGAGGTGCATGTTAGTGGGGTTGTGAAAAAGACATATGTGACACTTGCCTTTATCAATCAAGGCATAGATTACAAAAGTAGGGAGATCATGTTGGCATTGTACAGAACCTTGGTGAGGCCACAGCTGGAGTACTATGTGCAGTTCTGGTTGCCACATTATAGGAAGGATGTGATTGCACTGGAGGGGATGCAGAGGAGATTCACCAGGATGCTGCCTGGGATGAAACATTTAAGTTATGAAGAAAGGTTGGATAGACTTGGGTTGTTTTCGCTGGAGCAGGGAAGACTGAGGGGTGACCTGATCAAGGTGTACAAGATTATGAAGGGCATGGACAGGGAACAGCTGTTCCCCTTAGTTGAAGGGTCAGTCACGAGGGAACATAAGTTCAAGGTGAGGGGCAGGAGGTTTAGGGGGGATATGAGGTAAAACGTTTTTACCCAGAGGGTGGTGATGGTCTGGTATGTACTGCCTGGGAGGGTGGTGAAGGCAGGTTGCCTCACATCCTTCAAAAAGTACCTGGATGAACACTTGGCACGTCCATAACATACAAGGATATGGACCAAGTACTGGTAAATGGGATTAGGTAGGTAGGACAGGTGTTTCTCACATGTCAGTGCAGACTCGATGGGCCAAAGGACCTCTTCTGCACTGTGTGATGCTGTAATTGTTCTGTGAATGTAGATTTTCATTGTATCACAGCTTTTTTGAACTCTACCTTTTCTAACAATAAAACCCCCTTCATATTACCAATTTTATTAGTAATATAAACATATTGCATGGTCTCTGCTATTTAGGTGCCAGATAACACTTGTCTTCTTGAATTCTCTATTCGAAAATGCAAATGCACTCTACCTCTCTTACATCTCAAACCAGTACACTTCAAAGCACTTGGACTAGCTGGCTTTAATCCAATTGAGACACACCCACAGACTAAACCTTTATTTTAAAAGAAAAATATTTTCCAATAATATATACATTAAGTGCTTCATAACTCATGCTGAGAGTGATGTCAGACAATATCCTTTATAATGCATTGAAGGGAGGGCCAGCTGTGCCTGTAAGAGCAGCCATGTCCCTGTTTAAGCAGGAGGCTTTTTATAGCCCACTGACAACTGCATCATTGTCAGCTGATGACAGGTTTCACCACTGAGAAACTTCCCCCGCCATATGTTTTCCCGGTGCTCCATCTGTGCTTCCCCTACACATGTTTTCCCTGTGCTCCACTGGCATTTTAAATGTTAATTGTAATCACATGTGAAATGGCAAAAAAAAGAGTAGAAATGGCACAGACTTCCAGTTACACTGTCGGGAACAGCACTCTGTTGATAAAATCTACCACAACTCCCCAGCCAAAGGGTGATTGACATTTGAAACTCTTTACCACAAATGGCGATTGATGCTAGGTCAATTGTTAATTTTAATTCATAGACTGGTTAGAAAAAAAATGTCAAAGGTATTAAGGGGAAAAGGCCTTGCCAAGGAAGAGCCTGCTTATTAATACCTAATGGAAGAGGTCAGGAGTTCGGTCTCACCACCTTTTAAAGTTCGGGATGACAGTAGCCCAATTGTGTGAGTGCCTGTATGTTCTAATAGGCACCTTGTGCAGATTGTTTATATGCAGTAAATGACTGTGATGTTTAGGCTGCAGATCAATCATTTTCTCATTGAATGGTGGAACAGGCTCGAGGGGATAAATGGCCTCCTTCTGTTCCTCTGTCCCTATTGGCCAAACATAAAAACACATTGAATCAGAGATGAGACAGGTTGCAATTGGTTTTAAGGTGGGTAAAAGAATGTTCTCTGATTGGCAGGCTATGGCAATTGGGATTCTCCAGGGATTTGTACTTGGACTTCAGTTTTTCTCCATAGCGACTTGAATAAAGGAATAAGAGGTTGTGTATCCAAGTGTGCAAACAGCACTAAGTAAGGAGGCAGTTTAACCTGTATTGATGGGAGCAAAAAGATACAAAGAGATATAACAGACATTGTGAGTAAGAAAAACTATGGCAGATAGAATTCAGTAGGGAAGTGTGTGGTCATCCATCTTGGATCATAAAAGAAAAATTGGAAAATATATATTTTGAATCCACTCATGGGATGTGGGCATCACAGGCTAGGCCAGAATTTATTGCCCATCCCTAATTGCCCTTGTTCAGAGGGCATTTAAGAGTCGACTGCATGGCTGTGGGTCTGGAGCCACATGTAGCCAGGTAAGCACAGCAGATTTCCTTCCCCAAAGGACATTAGTGAACCATTAGGCTTTTAATTCCAGATTTTTATTAAACTCAGATTTATACTGTTTACCATAGCAGGGTTTGAACTCAAAACCCCTGGATTACTAGTCCAGTGACAATACCAGTATGCCAATACCTCCCCCTAAATAGTGAGAGATGAGGATATGTATAGGAGCAAAGTCTCGCAAAAGACATGTTTTTCATTCCTACCTTTGGTCACATTGTCCATTCTTTTTATCAACTGTGGTACGCTTTGCTGTGTTGAAGGTTAAATATAATTAAACATTGCTAAGCTAACAATTATAATTGTTATTAAGAATTTAAATAAATGATATTTTCTAAAATTTCAATTAATTCATCTGTCAGTAAATATGCATATGTCAGGCTTATGCATTAACAGTTTAAGAAGAATAATATAATGGGAAGCTATTTTTTCCAAATTGCAAGGCTTTAGTGGCACCATATTAATTAACAACACCTATTACATAGAAGCAAGCGCTACAAGAATGCAAGATCAAAGAAAACAATGGGGAACTATAAGCTCCCCAAGCTTAATTTATATTTGAATATATTTAGCTCAAGGCTATCTCACCCATCACCGCTTTGATGAGCCCAGAATCCGAATTGGTGATCTTCCACTCAACAAGATCTGCTGACTTTCTAACTTCAGACTTATTGTTACATCAAAGGAAGACCTCACCAGAAAAGAGAATGGAGATCTGGCGTGACTGGTCTTGAAGACCTATTGCTGTATCAGAATCAGGCTTTCTTATGGCAAAGAACTCTGACTCCCTTTCAGACGCTTGTAAGGCAACACCCCCTGGCAGAATGTGGCTGCCTTAAGAATATTTTGTCCCTCTTCTGAACATTGAATGCCTGTGCCAAACAGGCAGCCCTTGCGTCTAACACTCAAACAGTACAAATGGAATGAAAAATGTTATAGGCCATGTAACCCATATTAGCATACAGCTAATAACAATAATACAGCATACAATCTCACATAGGAACAGGCGTATTTTGACATGCTGGATCAGACCAGGTCCCAGAACATAACAGTGCATGCCCTTGTGCACCTTCTGCCCTCAGTCACCCCAGAATCACCAAAGGAATTGACCAAATGGCAAGGAAAGCCTGGGTTTTGATGACTTCCCATTGTATATACCTTCAGAATATGAGTGGAGCCAAGTGACTGACTTGCAGCCTCTGCTTATTGCAATCTATACATAGTTACTTTCCTTTATTTTCCTTTTACACACGAACAGTAGAGCTCATTTTGTGATTCTAATAGTCTGCAGTTCCGCAGTCATCCACACAGACATCACGGTACAAGCACACAGCATTTGAATCCTGTAATCTTCATTTGAGGAAGCTGTATATCTTGCTATCAAAATTAAATAATTATTTTTAAAAAGAAATTTAACTTGAAATAAATCTTACATCACTATTCACTGCTTCCTGCCCAACCAGGAAGCTGATCTGTAATCACTGTAGGAACAGAGAAAAATAATCTCAAAGCTGTCCAACTAAATGAATAAAAATATTTTCTCGTTCTATTTTAGCTGAGTAATAAAAAAATGCTGTAATGGTAAAAAGGGCAATCAACCTAAATGCTCTAACTGAAATAATTGGCTCAGTGATCACGTTTTCACCTCTGTATCTGAAAATTATGGGTTCAAGGTCCCCTGCAGGATTTGAGCACATGATCTAGGTTAATATTTCAAAGTAGATCTATGTAAGTATCTTACAGTTAGAGGGGCCATCCATCTCTGAGATGTTAAATTAAGGCCCTATCCACTTCTCAGGTATAATTAAAATCATATTTGAATAAGAATATGGGAGCTCTCCCAATGTCATTTCATTCATTAACACCACTTAAAACAGATGATTTGTTTACATATTTCATTACTATTAGTATGACCTTGTTTTGTTCTACTGCATTACACTGGTCTATACATTTCAGAAGAACATCAATGGCTGTGAATCACTTTTGAGATATTCTGAAGATGTGAGGGGAGAAAGTTCATTTATTATTTCTGCTCCACTGAGGCTGAAATTAGTGCTGGGCTGAACCATCACCCCAGGAGGGAGGTACAGGGCTGTGAACAGTCCAAGGATGCTGTAAAGACTTTGAACAATTCAGAAAGGGGGATTCAAGAATAGACTAACTATAAGAACAAATACGGCTGTAACTTCCAAAGCTCCCCAGCGTCCGATTGGGTGGGGGAGAACCCACAGCTGCGTTGGGGAATCCCTCTCAGAACTTCACAAGTGCAAACTTCCCCAGGGCAAATACCCTGCACTTGCAACTATCTGAAAACGTGATTTAAATCACAAACTTCGGATGGTTCCGACAGGATTAGACCAATGGTTACTCAGAGAATGTTAGAAGAATTGAAACCTCTTACAGCTCAACGGTAACTATTGTAAAGACCCAGACCTACCACCCCCACAGGACACCACACACACCCCCAAACCCCTATAGGACTGCCCCTATAACCTCTGAACTCCCAGGGGACTCCCCCCCCCCCCATGGTATTGCCCACCCCCCCATGCCATTCCCCCCACCCTAACATACAGAACTACCCCCCCCACCCCCAGCAGATCCACCCCCCCCCACCGCCCCCTCTGAGGTCTGTTCCACCACCATCCCCCCCCCCCCCCCCCCACCCCCCCCCCCGCCCACCCCCCCCCCCCCCCCCATAAGGCCTGCCCCCCCCAATCTCCGTGATCTTCGAACTACCTCCTCCCCCCAACCCTCTACCGTTCCTCCCCACAAAACACCCACACCCCAGGGCCTGATGGCCAGCATTCTAGGGTCTTTAAAGAAGTGGCTGCAGAGATAGGAGAAGCATCGACAATAATCCTCCAAAATTCCTTAGATTCTGGAAGGGTCCCAGTGGATTGAATCAAAGCTAATGTAACATCTTTATTCAAGAAAGGAGGGAGATAGGAAACTACAGACTAATGTCTGATATAGCGAAATTGCTAGAATCCATTATTATAGATGTTATAGAAGCATATTTCATGATCAGGCAGAGTCAACATGGCTTTGTGATAGGCAAATCGTGTTTAACTAATACATTAGATTTTTTTGAGGAAGCAAAAAACAAAGTGGATAAAGGGGAACCTGTAGATGTGTTATACTTGGGTTTCCAAAATATATTTTATAAGGAGTGACATCAAAGATTACAACACTAGATAAGAGCACATGGTGTAGGTGGTAACATACTAGCATGGATAAAGGATTGGTTAGCTAAAATAAAACAGACAGTGGGGATAAATGGATATTTTTTGGGTTGGTGAACTGTAACTAGTGTCACAGTGCTGGGGTCACAGCTATTTACAATCTACATTCAATGATTTGGATGAAGGTAGCTAAATTTACCAACGACACCAAGAAAGTAAGTTGTCAATAGGAGGTGGAGAGTCCTCAAAGGGATATGAACAAGTTAAGTGAGGGGGACAAAGATTTGGCAGATGGAGTGTAATGTGGGAAGAATGATGTTGTCCAAATTGGCAGCATTCTATTTAAATACAGATTGCAGAACTCAGTCATACAGAGGGATCTGGGTGTATTTTTTTTTAGTCATTCACTGGGTGTGATCTTTGCTGGCAGGGACAGCATTTATTGCCCTAGTTGTTCTTGAGAAGGTGGTGGTGAGCTACCTTCTTGAACTGCTGCTGTCCATGTGGCGTAGGTACACCCATAGTGCTGTTAGGAAGGGATTTTCAGGATTTTGACCCAGTGATAGTGAAGAAACGACGATATATTTCCAAATCAGGATAGTGAGTGACTTGGAGGAGAACTTCTAGGTGGTGGTGTTCCCATCTATCTGGTGCCTTCTAGATGGTAGTGGTCATGGGTTTGGGGGGTGCTGTCAAAGGAGCCTTGGTGAATTCCTGCAGTGCATCTTGTAGATGGTACACACTACTGCTATTGTGCATCAGTGCTGGAGGGAGTGAATGTTTGTGGATGTGGGGTCAATCAAGTGGGCTGCTTTGTCCTGAATGATGTCAAGCTCCTTGGGTGTTGTGGGAGTTGCACTCATCCTGGCAAGTAGGGAGTATTCAATTACACTCCTGACTTGTGCCTTGCAGTTGGCACAGGCTTTGGGGAGTCCTGGTACATGAATCAAAAAGTTTAGTATGCAAGTACAGCAAGTGATTAGGAAGGCAAATGAAATGTTGGTGTTTATTGCAAGGGAAATTAAATAAAAATGTAGGGAAGTTTACTGCAATTGTACAGGTTATTGGCAAAATCACATCTGGAATAGTATGCACAGTTTTGTTCTTCCTGTTTGAAAAAGGTTATAATTGTGTTAGGTTCACTCGACCCATTCCTGGGATGAAGAGCTTATTTTATGAAGTAAGCTTGAACAGGATTGGCCTATACAAATTAATGTTTAGAGGAATGAGAGGTGATCTTATTGAAACATTTAACATCCTGAGGGGACTTGACAGGGTTGATACTGAAAGGATGTTTCCACTTGTGGGGGAGGCTAAAAGCAGGGGACACGGATTAAGAATAAGAGTGAGATGAGGAGAATTGTTTTCTCTGAAGGGGTCGTTAGTCTGTGGATGTGTCAGGTGGACTGCACGCCCTTCAACCTAGTGATGACATTAAGCCACTTAAAGGTCTCATCCTGGGTTGAGGGGAGGCCCATGCCATGCGGGAAGCTCAGCTGCTCAGCTACAGGGGTTGGTGTCAGGCAAGGGGGAGGGGAACCACCTTTCTGAATACCCTGGACCCATCGGATGCACTCACCACACCCCCGCCACCCTATGTCATCCCCGCTTTAAGTTCCCCCCCACCACCCCCCCAACTCAGGCCTCTTGAACCCGCACCCCTCTTAATCCCCCTCGTTGAGATCCACAACTCCAGACTTACCCGAGTTCCTTTCCGTGGCAGGACTGTCTGTCGTCCCAGCAGTGGCCATTGCCCCTGACTGGTACAGCTTGCACTATGGAGCTGCCAGCCATCTGATTGGCAGCTCTCTCAGGCAGGGCTTCCTCCTCAGGAAGAGATGGAAGTCTCACCTTAAAGTAATTAAAGCTGTTCCCTTCACTAAATTACTGCGAGGCAGCAGTTGGGATCATGCATGGGCTCCCCACCAACCTTTTAGCCGGGAGGAGTGGGGAACCACAGCGCCCTGTGAAACCCAGACCCTTATAATGCCAGTTCAATTCCAGCCATCTGTTTTTCTTCTTCTGGGATTCAGGATCTGGTACATTACTCTGTTCCATGCTCACTCAGTCAAACTGCTGGTTAGGATCAGGGCAGCAAGTTTAAACAAGGAAAAGCCTTAAGTATATTCTTTCAAAGCTCCAAAGGATCAGCTTAACAAGAGAAAACAAGAAGTTAGCGTAGAAAAGGAGAAATGCAAGGAGAAATATACATACTATGGCTATCATAGCTGCCAGAGGCTAGGAATTCTGCAATCACTAACTCATCCCCTGACTACCCAAAGCCTGTCCACCAAACTCAAGGCAGGAGCATGATGGAATACTCTCCACTTGCCTGGATGACCGCTGCTCCAAAAACACTCAAGGAACTTGACACCATCAAGGGCAAATCGGCATGCTTGATTGGCTCCCCGTCCACCACCTTAAACGTTCACTCCCTTTATTATCAGTGCACAGTCGCAGCTGTGGGCACCAACTACACGATTCACTACAGCAACTGGCCAAGCCTCCTTCAACAGCAGCTTCCAAACCTGTGCTCCCTACCACCTGGAAGTACAAAGGCAGCAGGTGCATTGTTTCAAATTTGCAAATCAGATCACCAAGCCTCCAAAGCAGACACAAGATTGTCAATTTTGTGAACTTACCTCCTAAGTTGTGAAGTAACTTCTCAGCATAAGCATTGAGAACAAATCCTTTCACACAAGTAGGTAAGAAAGTAGCTATGAATACTCAGTTCTTATTGGCGTATTTTCCTATCGTGGTTTCAGCCCCCTCAATTGCCATTGTCTTCTCACCTTGCTGTCATTGGTGGATTGCTGGAAGCCCAGAGAAACCAATGAGTCAAAGTTAGACTTCAAAACCCATATAAATGACTCTAATTAAGTGGTTAACATATTGATAAATTGGCTATTTGCCTCTCCCGAGAGTCTAGCACACTGGGGTGAATAGTGGAAATTTGCAGATTAGATTGGAGACAACTCCCTGAAGTGATTACATTTTTCCAGCATTTCTCCCCCTTTGTGTGCCTTCATTTTAACCGTCATTCTATTTCAATCACAGGTGGTCAGATTCCCAAGGCTTTCGGAAACCACCTCCCACCCAAATGCATCCAAACCTACATGCTTAACCTGTGTTAAATTTTCTCTAATGAGCAGAATGTTAAGCCACAAAAATGGGTGAATGTGGCTTGGGTGTGAGGTTAAAAAGCTAAAAATCTGAAACAGTAATCCAGCTCTACCACCCGCCCGACCCTCCCCCCGCCATCCCACCCTACCCCAATCCTGCCCATCTAACAGAGGCAGGATGAGAGGCAGATGACCAGTCCACGTGCAGGAAGCCTTTTAAATATTATAATGAAGTTGTGTGCCTTCATTTTAACAGTCATTCTATTTGAAGCACAGGTTTCCTAGGCCTTTGGAACCAGAAAGGGCGAAGGAGGTGAGAAGATCTGAATACCTGAGGCAATTGCTTGAGCAGCACTGTTAGTGGGCCAAGAGGAGAAGGAATTTTCCTCTCGACCCAAAAAATTACCTGTAAACCCCACTCTGCTTGGATAAAAACTCACACTATCAGAACTTCTCTGCAATCAGCACCCCCAAAATTGGACATCTCGCAGTGATTGGAGACTCCCCGAGTATCACCCCCACCTCCAAAGATCTCTGTAAATCCCCAAGGCGACCTACCTGCTCTCAAACCAGTTCAGTTGTGGCCTTGTGCTGTAGGATTTCTCACAGGCAGGCCTCCAGCCTCTCAGTCAGTCCAGCTATGGACGGGAAACCTACAGAGAGAGGTTGAAATGTGTTCAGGAAACCAATGCTGGATTACCTGTTCATTGTAGCTATTAAATAATGTTCACTGATAAGTAGATGACTAGGTTTAGAATATTTGTGAGACTGCACTTTGTTCAAGGCATCTAGGCCGTCAGCACAATTAATATATATTGGCAGCTGAGCTTGGAAGTGACCCAAAATGTGTTGAACCTTGCCTTCAGATTTTATGCTCCAGATTCATATAGGTTTAAATTATACTTCTATAAGTGACAATAATGATTCCGAGTTCAATTGGGAAGCAGTGCTTATAAGAATCCCATCTTGAGAAATTACAACAAAGCAGCACTGAATTCCAGTCCTTGCCACTTCTGAACTGGAGAGGAATCGCTTACAATTTGAGTTTTTTGAGGGGGTTTTACCCTTTTAATCTACCCAAAAGCTTAAGCTGTGCTTTTTTTCTCTTCACAGGTGCTGACAGGCCTGCTGCATATTTCCAGCATTTTCTTTTCTGCATTCCAGATTTCCAGCATTTGCTTTTATTACTATTGATATAATGTAACACCAGGTGCTTTTATAGAAATAGGTGAGTGATGCACCCATCAATTTTCTCACTGGGTGTCGTGATACAACTGCCCAAAGTCTGCTACTTTTTGCATGGTACAGGGGACACTGAAGTCAACCATCTGTTAGTGAGCGACCATGTCTGCATTACAGTCACATAGATGTGAGTGTGGCAGAACTTTCCAGTGTTTTGCAACTTCGCAATATGACCAAAAGTGTTATTGGGTATGAATAAAAATATAGCAGTGAACAACCTGGATTGTTCCATGAGGGTTTGGCATGGTTGAACAATAAATGTGCATGAAGATTGGAAACATTTTCCAGCATGTAGCCTTGAGCCATCCAGCTTGGTGCATAACACTGTTGGATATTTTTATCTTGCTACGTTCCTTAAATTTTACCACCTTCTCCCATTTCTGTTTCCAGTTCCTCCACTGTTATGGACAACACTCAGCCCATCTAGCACATCCTACCAGTTACAGTGTATGGCCATCCTCTGGCCAGAGTGTCCATAGCATGGCGAAAATGACTATCTGCCTTGACGCACATCATGAAGCAAGACACCCAATTCACCACCCATGTGGCGGTGGGACAGAAGGTGTGGGGGTGTCGGGGGGTTTTGATCAGCTATTGTGCAGCTTTGCCAGTTATTTGCTGACTATATTTTGCACATCCATGTTCGGGATTTCCATCTTTTCATTCTTAACCATCACTCCTCTCCACCATTCTTGTTGGCTGCCCTTCAATTCGAGGAAGGAGGTTTGGGATCATGAGTTTCTGCCAACGGTTTTCATGTGACTGAGCAGTGCGATTCTCGACCCTCAGATGTTTGGACACATGGAGCAGGACATCCCATTAGGTAGTGGCTTCCGGAGTGCAGGATTTTCTTCCTTTTTTTTTCCTTTTCAACACTAGCCCCATCCCTCCCATGTTGCCCTCATTAGCCACACTGCCACCTTAAAGCTGAACTCTTTAACTCTACATACAGTTGCTTAATTTCAAGTCAGAAGTGTTTCAGCTTTGATCTTCATGTGCTGCAGTGAGACATCAAGGAGCCCTAGAAAAACTGGAGTCAATGGGAATCAGGAGAAATACTCTCCAGTAGTTGGAGTCATGCCTAGCATAAAAGAAGATGGCTGTTGTTGTTGGAGGTTAATCATCTCAACTCCAGGACATCACTGCAGGAGTTCCTCAGGGCAGTGTCCTCAGCCCAACCATCTTCAGCTGTTTCATCAATGAGGTCATGAGGAAGGTTCCTTCCAATGGTAAGGCCTGAAGTGGAGATGATTGCTGATGATTGCATGATGTTCAGCATCATTCGCAACCCTCAGATACTGAAGCAGTCCATGTAAATATGCAGCAAGACCTGGACAATATCCAGGCTTGGGCTGACAAGTGGCAAGTAACATTCGTGCCACACAAGTGCCAGGCAATGACCATATCCAACAAGAGAGAACCTAACCATCTCCCCTTGACATTCAATGGCATTACCATCAGTGAATTCCCATTGACCTGGGGGTTACCATTGACCAAAGATTGAACTGGACAAGCCTTATAAATACTGTGTCTACAACTGCAGGTCAGAGGCTGGGAATGCTGCACTGAGTAACTCACCTCATGAATCCCCAAATCTATAAGGCACAAGTCAGGAGTCTTATGGAATACTCTCCGCTTACCCGGATGAGTGCAGCTCCAACAACACTCAAGAAGTTCAACACCATCCATGACAAAGCAGCCTGCTTGTTTGACACCCCATTCATCACCCTGAGCAATTGCTCTCTCCACCAACAATACACAGTGACCACAGTGTGTACCATCTACAAAATGCACTGCAGGAACTCACCAAGGCTCCTTCAAAATCTGCGACCTTTACCATCTTGATGGACAAGGGCAGCAGGTGCATGGGAAAACCACACTTTCAAGCTCCTCTCTAAGCCACGCACCATCCTGATTTGGAACTGTATCACCATTTCTTCACTTTCACTGGTTCAAAATCCTGGAACTCCCTTCCCAACAGCACTGTGGGTATACATGCAACACGTGGACTGGAACCCCTTAAGAAGGCAGCTCACCACCACCTTCTCAAGGGCAATTAGTGATGGGCAATAAATGCTGGCCTGGCCAGCGACATCTGGATCCCATGGATGAATAAAAAAAGCATAAAGCCTTTGGTCCACATGTAAAATTGTCATCCATTTTCACATTAAACTGCATACATCTCAAGTTGCTGATACTAACAAGTCTCAGTCTTCTGATTTGGGATTTCTAAACCAATGTAGTAACAGCTCTTTCTAAACCTCAAGACCTACACGATTCCAACAAATCAGCAAGCAAAGGAAGAAATTCAACTGCAATTAAGTTACCTTTGTGGTCAGAACCAGCAAGTGGCTCTAAGGCTGTAGGTTGGACACCCCTTCTTTAAGTGACTGCATGCCTTTAAATTTAAGCTGCAGTCCTTTAGGATCTACATACATATGACATTTTAGCTAATCTCATAGCCCAAGCAGGTCATCTGTTTAAGTTTTATGCCTGAGCTCGTCTTCCTGCTTCCAATAATTGATGCCTTGTGCATTGGCTCTAATATTTGTTTTTGCTAGATTCACTGAACTGATTCTATAATTAGGCTAAGAATACTTTACTTACAGGCATGTCTTAACATGAGTGACTGGCATACCTAATCATTATCATTTGTATTGTAGAAGACTGCAGCCAAAATTGCATTGATTTTCTTTCAGGAGTATCAGTGTAAACTGGAGAGTGGGAAGAATGCCTACATGACTTGGGATGGGGGAAGGAAAAGTGGTGATCTGTATCACTAAGACAACCTGGTAATAAATGTTATAATAATCTTACAATCAGATGCAGCAACAGAGCATAGCAATACACCGTAGCCCATATACCAAATACTGGCCATTGAATTCCAAGTGCATCCATTCCAAATGGAATGTCTCTTATGAATGGGTTAAGCACTTGTCCATTGATATTCCTCACATATTAGGACATAGCAACTTGTTATCCACAAAATATAGCAATTTATGCAGAAATTCTAAATCAGAGAGAGTGCTTGGATGCTCTTACAGGTGTAACAGATTCCCCATGCAAATGATTGTTATTACAGGCAGCACAGTTTTAGCAATTTAAATATGAAAAGGTTGAAGCAGATGTACTTAGTATGCTAGTGCTATTGTTGGTCACTTTACCATGAAAGCTTTTTCATTTTAGTTCATACTACTGATGTAAGCAAATTAGCCTGAATGTTAGAAGACCCCACACTTCTGCATACCTCACATTATTCACAACCTTTTTGTAAATTGTACAGTTTGCCTCTCAAGTTAACTGGGACCTTCAGGAGGTGTAGTTATGAGTATTTACAATAAAAACAAGTACACTGATACACCATCAATAGCAACATCATGTTAATCTACTGTTGGGAATGAAAGGGTGACTTTTAGATTCTCCAGTTGCTCAGTCAAGTTCAGAACTATCAGATTTCTGTGTAGAAGGTACAGAATCTGGCAAACATGATGAAGAAAATCCTCACATTTTATCATGTTGTCAAGACTAAACACTGAGTCAGAAGCAGGATATGTTAAAACTGTGGTGAAAATGAGGAAAAGCAGGCACTGTTATTTCATTTTATTTTTCCATGCATTTTGCTTCACGCTGAATATGTATGTTTATCAAAATAATTTTTATTAGCTCAATTTCAAAAATTAAATATTATAAATACCAGTTCAATTCTTCAATGTCACTCATCGGGCTGAATTTAGTGGAGCCCACCAGGTTGGGCATGATGGTGGAGGACCAAGAGAACTGGATGGGAGCACTCACATCCGATTCCCAACATCGGGAAAACTGTCCCCAGTTTAGTTGGTGGCGGGAATGGCCCGATGCAGGAATCCTGCCCATTGGCGGTGGGATCCTAATTAGGTTCATAAATGGGCCACTGAAAGCCAATTAGCTCTGAGGCCAGCAGAATCTATTGATGGTTCAGGGATTTAGTGGGTCTCCTGTTGCTCCTGAAAGCCATCGAACAAAACCTGTTTGGTATGCATGCAGCCTCATGGTGCGTTGGGTGGGGGGGGTGGGGGCGTGGGGTGGTGTCCTTGTTAACAGGCACTCAATGCCTGCTCGAGGGATCTGGCCTCAGAAATGGGGAGGTCTGCTGACAGCTTCCTCGCTGCCCTTGCATCTGACACAACCCCTCCCACCTCTGGGCAGCAAAGCCCTCCCCCCCATTATATTATTTGTTCCTTTAGTGTGTGACTGATGTAAGAATCACAGGAATCCAAATAAGATACAACAAATCATTGTGTTATTTATTGTCACTTGTACACACACCGCAAGTAAAGGTCTTAATGTATCAGTCTACATCTACAACTATCAGGTCATGTGATCTGTGACATCACTTCCTTCAGTGATTGTCTACTGACAGTTTCTTAAAGTGATCCCACAACATCCACAATCCCCATCCTGCCTCACCCACCTATCTCCAGAGATTCAGTGTCAATCCTCTGGCCAGGCCTTGGATCATCTGGTGGTGCTCCTGGTAGCAGTACCGGCAATAGAGAGCTGCCGACTTTTGATTGGCTGGCAGCTTTCGGGGGCAGGATTTCTGCCCTCCAGGGGTCCTAATTGTGTGGAAGTCTCAGTGTTGGCCAGCTAAGTGCCTGATTTTCCAACTGGTAAGGGATGGTGCCGTGGTGGCGGTGAGAGGGGGGAAGAACCTGCATCACTGGAACTAAATTTTGCCCTTTATTACTAAATGTTGGTTACATTTTAAGGTCAGTAAAGGTGCTGTTAGTGCATAAAGCGGTTAAAAGTCAACCTTTAAATTTTGTTTTATAGAAGTTGCTAGCATGAAAATAAAATGGTGTGAAAGTTCTTCCTTGAGGTTTATACTCCAGGCCATTCAACACAACCAATCCAAGCTCCTTTTGAGCCTAAACTTGACTTACTGCATCTAAATCTATCATGTTATGACCAGGTGAGAAAGAATGACTTGGCTCCCCTCTTTTCAACCTCCTCGGTCAGTCACTACAAAGGTTTCAATTTCTCCTTCATGAGGATATGGCTTTTCAAAAACAGAATGCATTTAACTATCTAAGCTGTGAGCAATACAGAGCTGATCAAACAAGGTTTTCTTGAGTTGAAGAAAAAGCAAATTTATTAACCGCTAAATCCGAGAAAAAAATAATAAAAAAAAGATGTCTCACACACACAGGTGTCAGAAATAAGGGATGTTAGAGTCCAATAAAAAAAGTTGAAAGAATATACGGTTAAGTGTCCTTTGGTTGCCCTTGAGGCATAGATTGTTAAACATCGTGGCCAATTCAGGTTAGCTGGTTTCATGGATGCGGTCAAACGTAGAAGATGTTGCAATTATTACGAGAGCTTGGTTTGCTGGTAGGTTTCTGATAGTTGACTTCTCAAACTAGGTTACAGACACTTTTTCCAAAAGAGAGAGGGAGGGAGTGAAGCTTTTCATCCTGGTTTCCACTGCTGAATGTTTCCTTGACACTCACTGTGTCACTTGCTCTCAGTGGCTGTAGCCTGGCCCGTTACACTTCATCCATTGTGTATTTCCAAGGGGCTTTGGGTGGGTCTGTGTGTGGCAGTCATTGTTTCAATATCCAGCATTTTGCGTTTTAATGCGTCTTCCTTAGGCAGTGCCGAGCTTCGGTGGGTCTTTGAATTATAGGAATTGTTTCTCTCTTCACACCCCCTTGAGGGTGTCTCGTTTGCTTTTTCACCTTCACCTTCGAAGGTGGCCTTGCATTTTTAAGTAGCTTGTTCTATCTCATTGCAAAATTTCCAGTCAGTTGAAAGTTGAAAAGTCACATTTTCAAAAATAAAGGGGCATAACCTCATGACACCTCCGCATCACAAGTAACAAAATTAGATTCACTCTCCTTTCATTACAAGGTATAAAAAAATTAGAAACAAAATAATAATATTCACTATCTTACTCAAATTGCAACTATTCTAATCTACTGTGGTCTTGATACTCAGATCACCCCAAACTGTGTTAGGCCTTGGATAATATGTTCTTACATTGATTTGTGCTTCTCAAGTGGTTGATTACAAACCGAACCTGTTTTCATTTGAAAAGAATAGGATGGCATCAGGGTTCTGAAGTTGCTTTTTATTTTGGCAGTAGACATGACTGATAATTTTGTCAGTAACCCTGTGGCTGTTTCTTGCTGTAGCTCTGGATTAAGTATTGTCTAAGGGATTTGGTTGGTTTACTTGGCTGTTAGCTCCCAGATAGCTGGTAAATCAAGCTGCTGTTGGTTACCTGTAGGGGTATCCTGTGCTTCTCATTGGCCCTATCATCATGCTGTTTAGCATAGAGGTTTTTAACATGCAAATTTTGCTCGGATCGGTTTTAACCCCTCGCTGTCCACCTCTATAACCTGTGAATTTATCAGCTCCAACGCAGACACTCTTACACATCTGATTTCTAGAAGCTTAGTGGGCTGTAATTGGATTTCTTCCTACTGTATGAATTCTGGTTTTTGTGTCCAACGACTTCACTTGTAGTGAATTTTAAAACTTGGTCTGTTTCGTGTTGCTGATCAGTGATTAACCCTGCATGAGTTTCACTGATATTCCCCTTGTGATCTCCACAAGTGTTGCCTCCTTTGGGGTAGATTCCCCTCTCTCCCTCTTTTATTGTGAGAATGGGCATTCCCCTAACCTGCTCCATGTCCACTGGCTCAATACTGTCCCCAAGAGGATGTTCAGATCCTGCTGAACTCCCTTGTGGCTCTTCAATTGAAAGGGGCATCACCCTCATTCTTTCTTGGTCTATTTGGGAACCTCCCTGCTTCCCATTTAAATCTGCCATGAAGGTGTCTACTAAACAGATCACTGTGCCTCTTTCTTCAGCCTTTTAACTTTTACAGGCCCTTCATGGACCTCTTTTACTCCAGCAGGGCTGGTTTCAGCCCTTTTAACATCCTTAGTTTCTTTTTTGCTCTTTTTACTGCTACTGGCCTAGATTTTGGCCCTTTTAAATGCAAATGGCTCTTCCTGAGGTATCACAACTTCCATAGATTCCATCCTGAACTATTTTACTTGTACTTGTCTAGCCTTAGTCTTTTTAAGTCCCAATGGCTCTTCCCCAGGCTACCTCCGACTCTCACATGTTCTATAACCCCTTGCAGGATGTCCAAATCTGTCGGTGCCCTGTACTCTTACAGATTCCTGCTGCCTTTCTCCAGCTTTTTCAGCCTCTCTGGACTGTCTGTCCCTGACCTTTCGGGAGTACTTGTCTCCAAACTGCCTCGGCTGCCTCTTTCTCCTTTCATGTCGTCTTATCGCCCTTTCTTGCTACATTCTTTGGAATTCTCTCTCCTCCTTCCATTCCTGCCTCTTTCTCGCTCTCTCTTTTCCCTTCCCTGCCACTCTCTTTTCCCTTATCCTGCCTTTCTCTATCTTTTTACCTTCCCTTCAAATTCCAGCCCCAATTTTTGCTGCTCAAATCTTAATTTTTCTGCCACTAATTTATCTGTTTCAGTGTCCTCAATTTCTGCCACTAGGTTTTTCACCAACAATTTTAAAGTTCCCATTTTTCTGGCTTACAGGCAAACCTCCACCTCTAAGTGCCTAGCTACATCTTTTAATTCTTTCAAGTACAGTACTTTTAGCTTCTCACCATTTATCTAATCTTGCAGTAGGAAAGCATTGACATTAAATGTGGACATTTTAGCACTTTAGTATTACAGACTCAAGAAAACATTTTGAATTTTGTAAATCGCTTTTGAAGGAACAATTTATGTTCCTCACTCTAACTCCTTCATCAGTCTGTGGGAACAAATTCCTGGATGAGCCCCAACTTTTTTATGACCAGGTGAGAAGGGGTGAACTGGCTCCCCACTCTCCAATGTCCTCGGTTGGTTATGACAAATGTTTAAGTTTCTTTTTTCACGAGGATGTGCCTTTTCCAGATCAGAATGTATTTATGTAGTGAGCAATAAGGAGCCAATCAAACAAAAGTTTTCTTGAGTTAAACAACGAGTAAATTTATTAAGCACTAAAACCGAGCAAAAGGAAAATAAAAACATAATGGGCAGAATCACCCCAGATTTGCATAAATGGCAGGTGCAGGGGGGAAAAAAGACATTTCATCCATCGGCCACAATGGTGGGTTTTCGCGCCATATCTTCCCATTCCTGGTGCGTCCTGCCTCATTAATAATGCATTCCTGGGAAATTCGCCGGATCGCTGGTGGGCAGACTCTGATTCGCCCACCCTGCCACCACCCCAGGCCTTCAGTAATCCGGTTACCATTTTAAAGGGCTTCCCTGCACATATCACACCCTATAAGGTATCAGAAACTCTAGGTAAAGACCAACAAGCAAGGACACCAATCCAACAAGGGAAGCGGTGGCAGTGATGGTCAGCACCGAAGCCCTGCAAAAAAGCACAGGATGAATGTTCTCCTCCATTCTGCCATGTTAAGTCACTCTTCCCATCACACTGAACTCACACACTTACAAACCCATCACACACTCACAAGGATCTCACTCACTGATAGTTCAAGGGGTATCACCATTGACTTTCTCACACATGCCTTCATCTGCTCTGTGGATCCTATCCTCATCCAGTCCATGGCACCACTCACCACCCACAGAATTTTAATCACAGAACCACAGAATTTTAACGGCACAGAAGGAGGTCATTTGGCCCATCGTTTCTGCACACATGCCAGGCATCCTTTTCATCCGGCCTGACAGGCATCCTGCTTACAATCTCCTCATCTGTATTCATGCAGGACAAGCTGGCACACAACAAGAGGGAGAGGTCACAGACTGGTGGAGGAATGCCCGACATCAAGGTCCTCACAGTTTTGAACATAGAGCCATCCAGCTGGCTGGTGATGATCTGGACCATTCCTGTGCTGAAGGTGAGGTCGGTGGTGTTCTACCAAGTGAGGATCCAGCAATGCAACATCCATCAGACAACCATGCTGTGAGTCAGTTCCCCTGTTCTGCAGTTCCCTATCATGCACTAATTATCTCTCCTTGTTTTCGCAGGCACATCTGGGGAGCAGCTGACGAGGTCCATGAGCCAGGTCCTTGACTCAAGCCCTGAAAACACCTCAGAAGAAGAATCTGATGACTCCCAAAGTGAAGATTTGTCAAAGCACTCACCCACATCCTTCACCAGTGCAGAGACGCACACATCTGTGGGACCTAGTTCTAGAGTAGCCTCGGGGTCACAATCTGGTGAGCACATCGCATTGTCTGACCCACAGCAGGCAGCGGCAGGGACCTCCAGGTCTCCGGGACTCGGAGGACTGCTGGAAGCCAGGAATCTGCTGATTCCGAGTTAAATGAGAAGCATCTGGATTTGGTCATACCTCAGTTGCCGGAGCTGCAAAGGTGAGCTCGGGAACATCAGGAAGGGATGTCCACTGCACTCCGAAGATTGCAAGGCGCAATGGAAGAGTCTGATCACCTTCAGTGTGAGGTGATAGCACTGACATGTGACCACTGAGGTCAACATTGGTAGGATGGTGGCTGCCAATGGGGACCTTGGTGCAGAACACCACTCCTGCACTGCTGCACAGGCTGAACTCCATTTCTGATGCCATAGTTGGCCTCCAAAAAAGTGCTGTGAGAGACTCACAGGCTTTACAGCATGTACAACATGGCGCTGTTCTTCATGTGGGCCAGGAACCTACCACCGGGTGTGGCGTGCAAACCAGAGACACAGCAGCGAAGTGAGAGACAGTCTCTGCTGCTAGATAAATGAAAAGGCCTAGTGGAAACACTTCAGCAGTGACTCCAAGGTTAATCTGTTATAGATGTGGGGGTGACCACGGACCAGACACCTGCAATTTCAAAGAGGCAGAATGAGAGGGGTGCGGGGCAGTTCGATCTCACTCCAGCTTCCACTTCTCCTCAAGGAGTCAGCCAGCGGCCTTCAGCACCCATAGGGAGAAGGATCAGCAGGTGCACACCCCAGGGTCATCCACCCAGGTGACCCCGGGAATGTCTGGCCCATCCAAATCCCCTTTTCCTGTGACCTCATCAGCTCAAGCTCCACAGGTTGGGGAGAGCACCACTGCCACACAGCAGGCTCCCTCCACCTCTGCTATGGGTGTCCAGGGAGAACCAAGATGAAAAGGCATGGTTAGGGAGGTTAAGAAGATGTAGTTGCAAAGCCTGGGCACGGGTGTTAAATATTTGTAATTAATATTCACTATTGTAAATAAACTCCAAAGAATGTCTCCTTGTCTATGGTTCCTTGTTGTGATGAGCAGTGTTTGTGTCACGCAGAGAAGAAACTTTATATAGCAACTGAAGGCATAGTCTTTCCTACTGCCTATCAGGGTCACGTGATTGTTTTTGGAGACTCCAACAAATGAACCCTAAGTGCAGGTAACCCGGGGGTAAGTGACTTTCTAGTCGAGGAACTGGTTTAAGCATGTGGCTTCAGAAAAGCTCTCTGTAATAAAGTTATCTGTTTCAAGTAGAAACCTGTCCGGTACGTCAAGTCATTACATTTGGCGACGAGGGTAAAATAGCTCCGACAGTGTACTTTGCACTGTGAATGTGAGTACATCAGATCTTAAGGAAAAAAGAAAAGTATACTCACCAGTCATGCCACTCTGTGGCAGAATCAAGCCTTACAACCTGACTATGGAACACTGGAGCCAATATGTAGAGCGCCTTGGTTTTTATTTTGTGGCAAACAAAATTACCGCAGGGGAGAAGCAGAAAGCAATTATTTTGAGTGTATGTGGTAGCAAGAAATACAATCTCATCCGCAGTCTGACAGCCCCGAATAAAGCCAATTCTAAGTCCTTTAACGAATTAGTAGATCTTGTAAAGACGCATTACCAGTCAAAGCCATCTATATTAATGCAGAGGTTTAAATTTAGCTCCAGAGTAAGGGACCTGGGAGAGTCCACTGCAACAAATATAGCAAATTGAAGTGGTTGACTGAGGACTGAGACTTCGGAGGCACACTCAATGATATGTTGAGGGACCCAATTAGTTTGTGGAGTTCATGATGATGCCATTCAGTGCCGTTTACTTGCAGAAGTCCACATTGGTTTGAAGTGCCCCATGGAAATAGCACTTGCCTTGGAAAGTGCTGTGAGAGACTCACAGGCTTTACAGCATGTACAACATGGCGCTATTCTTCATGTGGGCCAGGAACCTACCACCGGGTGTGGCGTGCAAACCAGAGACACAGCAGCGAAGTGAGAGACAGTCTCTGCTGCTAGATAAACGAAAAGGCCTAGTGGAAACACTTCAGCAGTGACTCCAAGGTTAATCTGTTATAGATGTGGGGGTGACCACGGACCAGACACCTGCAATTTCAAAGAGGCAGAATGCCATTACTGCTATAAGAAAGGTCACATAATAAAGCAATGCAGGGCAAAATCAAAACAGTCCCTAAGGCAGCAGACCAACATGATTAAAGTGAATAATATAACAACCTGAAGCTGCCAATACCGATAACTATTCCCTGTACAATGTCACAGCAGTGAAAACTGAACCTATTACCAAGTGAATGGAAAGCCACTAATAATGTAGGAAGATACGGGAGCCAAAGTAGTGGGACAGCACACATTTAAATGAAGGTACCCAGCCACTGAATCTGGAGTGGACAATGGCTCATTTGAAGACATACATGGAGAATCCATATGGATAAAGGGCATCACCACAGTACCTGTGTCCTGTAGTCAACAGACAGCCCAGCTTCCAGTGATAATAGTGACAAGTGAAGGGCCTAGTCTTCTGGGCTGAGACTGGTTTCAAAAAGTTAAGCTCGACTGGTCTGAAATACTTCACTTGAGAACAGGAGGAGTTCCTGAACTGGAAAAACAATCCTGGGAATATGGCAGTGTATTTTGGAATGAGTTAGGGGAAATCACATACTGCAAGGATCCCTCAGGTCAGAGTTGGTTCCTGTCGAAAATCATAAAGAGAAACAAAATGAATTTAGTGCCACTCTGAACAAACTGGAGAAACAGTTGGCAGAGAAGAGTCAACAATGTTCAATATTCCAGGTGGACGCCAAGAGATACAAGAAAGAGAATTAAGAACTGAAGAATCAGCTGAATGAAACAAAAGAAGCATTAGAAGGAAAAGTTGTGGAACTTTCCAAGATGTGAGTGGCTATTGAAGCCATGGCTACCCAATTGAACCAAGTTAAGATTTCACTGGCAAGAAATTCAGTACGAACACAGGGAGAAATTTGGATGACTGTGAAATCAAAATGAAGGATGAGACAGAATTGTGGCAAACCGAAGAAAAGACAGAAATCAGATCAGAAAGACCAATTGGCTATGCCTCCAGAACCCTCTCTGCAGCCGAGAAAGGTTATTCCCAACTAGATAAGGAAGGTTTATTGGTGATATTTTGAGTGAAGAAATTCCACCAGTATCTTCATGGACGACATTTCATCATTGTGTCGGACCATGAACCATTAATGGGTTCATTCAGTGAGGATAAAGCCATTCCAGTAGTATCTGCAAGAATTCAACGTTGGGCTTTGATATTTCCTGCAAACTAATATACCTTTATGCACTGTCCTGGCTTGCATGTTGCAATTGTGGATGCATTTGGCCATCTCCTGTTACCTTATATCATTGTGCATGCTCCTGTTCCACAAGAGATTGTATTCATACTGAATTTCATGGATTCTTTGTCTGTGCGTGTGAAGCAAATTGGGAATTGGACAAACAGATTCAATTTTGTCAAAGGTCAAAAATCTTTTCTTGTAAGAGTGGTCAAATTCACCAGTGTCTGAAGAGTTAAGCTGTCAAGATGGATCTTGTTGTGGGGGCCAAAAGTCATTGTCCTTTCGCAATGGAATGAAGAGGTTTTCCGAAGGTGCTCTAGAAACTCAACTTTCCTGCTTTGTTCTCAACTGTCACATGATGCCTCATTCAACTACGGGTTCAACACCACCTGAATTCTTGGTGAAATGCTGCTTACTTACAAGGTTAAGTCTGGTGTTTCCAAACTTAGAGGGGAAGGTAGAGAAGAAACAAAGTAATCAAAAATTGAATCACAATATTCTTAGCAAAGCTTGCAGATCCACTGTAGGAGATATAGGCCAGAATGTTATTTTGATCGGGCAGGCACGTGCCTGACCCGAATGCACGTGAATTTGCGCGAAATGACATCGGGCATGCTGCCACGACTCACTGGGAATAGTGCGCTGTAACATCACCCCCCACCACCACCCCCCCACCACCCCCGACCCCTACTGTTCCCCGAATGGTGACAAATGTGAAAAGTTTGACCAAAACACCAGATTGCTCCAATTCAACCTAACTGTTTAATTTAGGTTAATAGGATACGAGCACCAGATTTGTAAACTTAATAAATGAGTAACTGTTTATTGAACAAATTGTCTTTAACTACTGGCAAAAGAAAGAAATGTGAACTGCTAACTTCAAACTCAATAACTTAATCTCTACCCCTTCTTAAACCCCTATACATGGAGAATGGGGGCGGGGCCCGCTCACCGATGTGTAAAATGACACGCGGTAAAGTCAGGCAGGTATCCCGACGGCACCACGTGTCATTTAGATTTTCAGTTCGGTGGGAGCACAGTCGACTCAGCTGCACGCCCGCCAAACTGTCAAAGGCCTATTAAGGCCATTTAAATAGTCATTAAAACAATTAACAGGTCTGCCCGTCCAACCTTATGGTTGCCGGGCAGGCGAGGAGCCCAGGCAGCCTTCACATTTTTCATGGAACCTCATCCAAGGGCGGGAAGAGGTTTCATGAAGGTTTCATCAATTAAATAAAAATTTTATCAAAATTCATGAACGTGCCCCATGACACTATCACATGAAGGGACATGCTTTACAATATTTCCTTTTCTCTATTTAAATTTTTAAACCTTAAACTAATCTCCCTGAGGCACCTCCATACCTCAGGAAGAATTCTGCGTTCCGATTCAGGGAATCTGTCCCACCAACCCCACCCACCCACACACACAGCTCAGCGCTTCTGGGTAAGCATCACACTGGGTAGACTTTAGTTGGCCTACCCACGTAAAATGGCAGCATGGCCTAAATAGGGGGCGCCGAATGGCTTTGCACCTGCCCCCACCCCCGACAGGGGGACATTTCCACCATGGATTTTAAGGGTTAGATAAAACAGTTCAATAGCACCAATCCGGATTACAGGATTGTTTTTCCAGGGGGCAGGTAGTGACTAGTGGTGTACCGCAGGGATCAGTTCTTGGGCCCCAGCTATTCATGTTATATATATAAATGACTTGGATGAGGGAACCAAATGCAACATTTCCAAGTTTGCTGACAGCAGAAATCTGGGTAGGGTTGTGAGTTGTGAGGAGGTTGCAAGGAGGCTTCAGGATTTAGACAAGTTGTGTGTGTGGGCAAACACATGGCAGGTGCAGTATAACGTAGATATTTGTGAAGTTGTACACTTTGGTATGAAAAACAGAATGGCAGAATATTATTTAAATGGTGATATATTGGGAAATATGGATGTACAAAGGGATCTGGGTGTCCTTGTACACAAGTCAATGAAAGTAAACAGGCAGCTGCAGCAAGCAATTAGGAAGGCAAATGGTATGTTGGTCTTCATTGCAAGAGGATTTGAGTTCACAAGTAGGGGTGTCTTACTGCAGTTATAGGTGTCTTGGTAAGACCACACCTGGAGTTTTGCGGGCAGTTTTGGTCTCCCTACCTAAGAAAGGATATACTTGCCGTACAGCGAGTGCAGTGAAGGTACACTAGGCTGACACCGGGGATGGCAGGACTTGTATGAGGAGAAACTGGTTTGACTGGGCCTGTATTCAGTAGAGTTTAGAAGAATGAGAGTGGATCTCATTGAGTATTTGCTTCAGGCTGTCTGTATTGCCCTTCCCCCATATTCCGCCCACCCTCACCTCCAAGTTCCCATCAAAGTTCAGTTCATCAGGTATACGCCTTTTAAAGGCAGTCGTGAAGCTTGGTGTTCTCAACTCATGCCAATGTGTGTGCTAAATTTGATGTGGGGGTGGTGGGGGGGGTGGTGATTCCAGCGTGCAGGGCTTATAATTAAATACAAATGTATTAAAATGATGTTCCTAATGTGCGGTGGTAGAAAACGTGGTTCACCATTGACGGGTGGAGCGGACAATAGCAAACTGGTTTCACAACAACGTAAAACTGATTGTTGCTCTTCTCGCCATATTGTTCCACCTCCACCCGCTGTGAAGCTCAACACCAATGGGGCTGAAAAGTTCTGGTCAACGTCTCACAAACACATATACACATATAAATAAGGGAAGTTAAAGTCCAATGAAAAATGTTAAATGAATATACATTTAAGTGCCCTTTGCTTGTTCTTGAGGTGTTGATTTTAAACTTTGTGGCTGATTTGGATAGGCTGGTTTCATGGGTGCAGTCAGATGTAGAAGGTGGAGCAATTACTACAAGATCTCAGTTCAGTGGTAGGTTTCTGACAGTTAACTACTTGAACCGGGTGACACATACCTGGAACAGAGAGACCGCAGCTTTTCGTCCCGTTTCCTCTGCTGGAAGTTTTCTTGACACTCCCTGTGTCACTTGTAAGCTCTCTGCAATGGCTGTAGCCTGGCCTGTTATACTTCACCCATTGCACATTTCCAAGGGGCTTTGGGTGGGTCTGTCTGTGACAGCCATTATTTCAATATCCAGCATTTTGCATTTTTATGCCCCTCCCTTAGACAGTACCAAGTTTTGTTAGATCTTTGAATTATATGAAATGTCCCTCTCTTCACACTCCCCTGTTTCTTTCACTTTCATCAGGAAGATGGCCCTGCATTTTTAAGTAACGTGTTCTGTCTCATTTCAAATTGCAAACTTTCCAGCCAGTTGAAAGTTGAAAAGCCATATGTTTTAGAAATGTAGGGGCATAGCTTCATAGCAATCATCATAACCCTTTATTCCCTCATTTGCTTGTCTAGCTTCCCCTTTAATGCATTTATACTACACACTTCAACCACTCCGTGTAGCAGTTCTACATTCTCATCACTTTTTGGGTAAAGAAGTTTCTTCTGAATTCCCTGTTGGGTTTCTTGGTGATATTTTATATTGATGACCTCTATTTATGCTCTTCCCCATAAGAGGAAACATTGTCCTTGTGTCCACTCTATCAAAACTTTTCAGAATTTTAAATATGTCTATTGGGTCACTCCTCGGTCTTTTGTTTCAAGTTAAGAAAAAACCCAGCATATTAATCCTTTCCTGATATATATACCCATGCATTTCTGATATCCTCTTTGTAAATCTTCTCTGCACCCTCTCCAGTCTCTCCATATCATTTTTATAATACGATGATCAGAACACAATATGGTAAGTTTCGATAAAGGTTTAGCGTAACTTCCCTCCTTTTCAATTCTATCCCTCTGGAAATAAAACCTAGACCTTGGTTTTGGTTTCTTATGGCCTGCCTAACCAGTGGTACAATTTTTAGTGATTGGTGCATTTGTACTCTGAGATGCCTTTGCACCTCTACCCCGCCTAGTCCTTTAGTGACCTCATTTCTGAATTATACTGCTTTACACTGTTATCAGATCAATAAGGGGTAACTTTGACTTTGTACAATACTTTAAAATGGCTGATAGCATTTGACAACCTATTTTACATCCCTTCAAATTTGCAGTTACATGACATTTAAAATTACCTCTACTACTTCACACCAATGAACATTTATAAAATTGAAATCTGCAATCAAGTTAATGTATAAAACCATAAGATGATATTCTCATATGAAAGAAAAGATATTGGCAGAGTCACTTCTTTGTAATCAGAGATGGAATGAGATGTCATGCGGAGCTAATGGCAATGAAGAAACCTATTCATTAGTTGGGAGAATCAGGAAAGAGTAGGAATAGTTCACCTTCTGATGTTGTAGGATAAAGGTATCTGGCATAGCGAGGGTTAATGTGGGACTGGGAACCAATACTGCCCACAATGTGATGTAAAGAGACAGGTGACCTGAGACCAGAGTCAGATGTGGACCTGTGAAGAAGCAAGCATGGAGTCAGCTCATGGCTTCAGCTATACCTTGTGTACATGTACATAGTTAAGTGTTATCAATAAACACTAAATGTTAAACAATACAAGACTCAGAACATCTTCATGAGACCTAATGAACATACAATGTACAACAGGTGTGAAGTAAAGAGCTCCACAATTTGATGTTTAAATTTTGTTACAAAAGTTACAGTGGTCCTGTACAGTGGTCCTCACACTCAAGCCCATCACACATTCACTAGCATCTCACTCACTGCCTGCTCAAGGGACATCACCACCCATTTTCTCAAACACACCCTCACATGACCATCTGGCCTCATCTCTTCTGGAGGCTGTGTCCTCAGCTGTTATGATCTTGAGGCCACTTGCAGAAATCAACATGTGCCCCCACACATATCCTGGGATACCCTCCTTCCCCCGTACAGCTCTCATCCTGCAGCCTCTTCCCCACCCCGAGGCCACTTCTTCCCCTTCCCCAAGCAAGACCTTGCCCTGCAGTTATTGAAAAGCAATCCACATACGGCTAATCTGATAGGTAGAGCCCTACCCTTGAACCCTCCCATAAAAGTGATGTGGTGCTGTCTGTGAAGCCTGGCACTGATGTCTGTGAGTGCTGACCAAAGCAAGGTCAGCAAACGAACCTTTGAAGTCTCGAATGAAGTGCAGCCTGTGAGGTGCACGTCTTATTTTTGCTGTTGTGAAACACATCGGTGTGTTTTCCCGTCAACGTGAGTGGACGAATCAGCAAGAGTGAGGGGAGGTGGCAGAGAGTCTAGTGGGCTGGCCTTATGATGATAATTATAATGTAATTATTGCTTTAGAGTCAGGGAACCAATGTGTGAAGGAAAGAATGGAAATCGCAGCATTTTGAACCTGGGCATTCATGAATGTTCTTTTTTAGAACTGTGTTCATTCTATTCCAATTCTTCAATCTGATTACAATGGTCAAAGCCCTGTATATGCTGGTAGCAGTGCGATCATTTTAGAAAACAAAACAATGCAAGATCCTGTGGCATACCATCAACAACAATTCACTTCACACCTGTTAGGCTGAAAAATTTCACCTTGGGATAAGATGATCTTTCCTCGAGCCAGTTTGAGAAAATGATGGGTGGAATCTTACCATGGCTGAGTGTATGGGATTGAATGTAGTGGGGGCTAAATCAAGTAAAAATGGGAGTGCATTGGGAATTCGGCTCCAACCCACTGGTTTCCCCATTTCAGTGCTGTGTATTAGGCTGTGTGCAAGCACACCCCCTAAAAGTGGCAGGTCAGCTACGATATGTTGATCACTAACTGAGTGTTGTCGACTGTCCTTCACTTCAAGGATGAAGTCTACTCAGGGTCGTGAATTTCTGTTATGGGTCTTTATGTGACTAAGCAGGCTGATTCTTGCCCCACAATCTTTCGGACATGAGGTAGGATGCCCCAGGAGGTCATGAGATCTGGAGCACAGGATTTGCTTGCTTTTCTATCCTTCTGTGCTGCCACTGTGTCTCATCTTTAAGGCGTTTGGACTCAAAGCGTGATGCAGCGTGATAGACAAGTTGTCGCCATTCTGAACGATTGGTAGCAAGCTTTTGCAGCCATTAAGGTCAACGCTGCTGTGGTTCAAGGAGAGCTTCTGAGTGTCATTGAAGCATTTTCTTTACCCTCCCTTTGAATGTTGACATTTGAGAGTTGAGGGAACAGAACCTGACGGGGGAGGCAGTTTCCGGCCATCCGGACACAGTGATCAGTCCATCAAAGTTAATTTTGCAGCAGTTTTGCCTGTGGACTTGGCTTCCAGAAGGACACTAGCATTTGTTTAGCTGCCCTCCCGTTGATTCCAGAGGATGTGGCGGAGGTATTGCTGATTCTCTAGGGCTCTTCTATGTTGCTGATATCTAGTGTAGGTCTCACTGTCATACCAGAGCATAGTGATATGTTAATCACTCAGTAAGAGCAATATTAACATGATGTTTTGCAGTTTAACTTTGGTTTTGTGGGTTTCTTGGAGTATGCCAGTGAAAGCAAGGTGAGAAGATGGCAGCAACAGGGTGAACTGAATCCATGGCAGTGGAATATGTCAATAAACACTGCTGCACACTCAACACCAAAGCTGGAAAAGTTCTATTTTAATTAGGTGGCTGTGTGAAAGTACCACAGGCTGATGTGTTAAAAGTTCTTGCATTTTGAACAACCAATAGCACATCCACTCATTCCTCTCCCTAAAACTTTTACAGTTATCATCAGGGTCTAAGGCTATAAATTTCTATGAAGTTCTTCTGATCATCTGCCGTGGCTTCAGTGCAAGGATTGTGAAGCCCTCAGGGAAACGATGCAAATAAAATTTGTTTTAATGGTTTACACCCTTCCTCCAGCATCCTGATTTCTTGCTGGAGAACTCCTGCAGAAATTCCAGATCGAAAATTATCTGAATTTAATACACCAGACTGGAATTGATGGGTTCTTATTTGGGAGTAGCAAAGCAAAATGCTGTGGATGCTGAAAATCTGAAATAAAAACAGGAAAAACTGGAAATACTCGGCAGGCCTCGCAGCATCTACAGAGAAAGAAACAGAGTTAATGGCTGTGATATTATGGCTCTGCCATGGCCGGATCCCCAATGGAGGATGCGATGGGCCAGCCAAAAACCCATTGACTTTCAGTAGGACTGGAAGATGTCAGCCAATGTTTCAGGTCTGTAACCTAGCACCAGAAATGAGAAAAGTTAGAAATGTAACAGGTTTTGAACAAGTGAAAGGAGAGGGGTGGAGGGGGGTGTGCGGGGTGCAGTAGAACAAAAGGGAAAGTCTGTAATAGTTTGGAGGACAGGAGAGATTAAATGACAAAACATTTCATGGTACAAGCCAAAACTAGTGTTAATTTGACAAGTTAAGAAACAAAAGATAAGGTATGAATGGCTGGAAAATAGCTGTCTGAACATACAGTAAAGGAGTTAACAAAGACCAAAAAGATAAAAATGAGAACCAGCAAAAAAACACGCAAAATAAAACAGGGGAAGAGGTTATGATCTAAAATGGTTGAACTCAATGTGAAGCCCAGAAGTCTATAAAGTGCCCAGTTGAGAAATGAGATGCTGTTCCTTGAGCTTACATTGCCCTTCATTGGGATATTGTAGCAGGGCACAGACAGTCAGGTCAGAGTGGGAGTAAGGCAGAGAATTGAAATGACACGCGACAGGAAGTTCAGGGTTAAGCCTGCAGATTGAATTGAGGTGATCTGCAAAGCACCTACAGCACTTTTCCATGCAAGTGCAGAAGATGCAACAATGACCCTTCTATCTCCCTCCTTCTCACTGTCCAAGGCCCCAAACATTCCTTCTGATTGAAATAGTGCTTCTTCCAATTCGGTATACTGTATTCACTGCTCACAATGTTGTCTGCTCTATACTGGGGAGACCAACTGAGTGACCACTTTGAGGAACACCTCCATTCAATCTGTAAGTATGACCCTGAGTTTCTGTTGCCTATCATTTCAATTCTCTACTCTTTTTCCGCTCTGATATTTCTGTCCTTGGCCTTCTACAGTATTCCAATGAAGCTCAACACAAGCTTGAGGAATAGCAAAACAAAAACAGAATTACCTGAAAAAACTCAGCAGGTCTGGCAGCATCGGCGGAGAAGAAAAGAATTGACGTTTCGAGTCCTCATGACCCTTCAACAGAACTGATTTTTCTTTACAAGGAGAGGGGTGAATATAAGCTTGTTTAAGGTGGGGTGGGGGTAGAGAAGTGGAGGGGGGCGGTGTTGTTGTAGGGACAAGCAAGCAGTGATAGGAGCAGATCATCAAAAGATGTCACGGACAAAAGAAAAAAAGAACACAGATGTGTTGAAGTTGGTGATATTATCTAAACGAATGTGCTAATTAAGAATGGATGGTAGGGCACTCAAAGTATAGCTCTAGTGGAGGTGGGGGGAGCATAAAAGATTTAAAATATTTAAAAATAATGGAAATAGGTGGGAAAAGAAAAATCTATATAAATTATTGGAAAAAGAAACAAAAGGAAGGGGGAAGAAACAGAAAGGGGGTGGGGATGGAGGAGGGAGCTCAAGACCTAAAGTTGTTGAATTCAATATTCAGTCCGGAAGGCTGTAAAGTGCCTAGTCGGAAGATGAGTTGTTGTTCCTCCAGTTTGCATTGGGTTTCACTGGAACAAAGCAGCAGGCCAAGGACAGACATGTGGGCAAGAGAGCAGGGTGGAGTGTTAAAATGGCAAGTGACTATCACTGCTTGCTTGTCCCTACAACAACACCCTTCCCCTCCACTTCTCTTCCCCCCACCACCCCCACCCCCCCCACCCCCCACCTTAAACCAGCTTATATTTCACCCCTCTCCTTGTAAAGAAAAATCAGTTCTGTTGAAGGGTCATGAGGACTCGAAACGTCAGCTCTTTTCTTCTCCGCCGATGCTGCCAGACCTGCTGAGTTTTTCCAGGTAATTCTGTTTTCGTTTTGGATTTCCAGCATCCGCAGTTTTTTGTTTTTATCTTGAGGAATAGCATCCCATCTATCTACCCACTTTGTATCACTAAGATATATGAAAAATTGACCAAACAGCCATGAATGCCCATCTTGAAGAAGCTGTTTTTCTCTCTAAGGGAATTTTCGTTTCTCCTCTGAACCCTTTTCACCTTCATTGCTATCTGTTTTCTCTTAGTATTAATCCTACCCAAAAGCAAAACAACAAGCCACCAACATCGTCCCCACCCTAGCCCGTCAACACCTACCATCCCACCTTACATATTCAACCTTGCCCAGGGTTTGTACTGTTCAGTAACGGAAGTTTGTGTTTAGAAGGAAGGCACAATAATATCAAACCTTGGAGACAGCTTGTGATGGAGCTAAATTCATTCGGAGCTGAATACGATTTTGATGCATCCATGCTTTGTAGAACTTTAATCATAGTTATTAAGCAAGTGTACTACATGTCACTAACATTTTTCATAACTACCAAATAAACTCCCTTGCAAAATAGAAAAGGGTAACAGTTACATAATAATTGAATAATTGTAAAAGTGAGTTTGAGTAGAATGATGCAGTAACCCATTCGTCTGCTGTAAGCCCCAAGTATTAATAAACATTTCAACATATGCCATTCTGTTTCTTCTTGGATTCCAAACTGAAATATAGTCAAGTGCTCCTTGCTGCCAAGGCCTTGAGCTCACCCACAGCAATTTCTAAACATACAGCACTCAGGGCTGATTGGTATGCTGATCACGTAACCTAATGACTGAGATTCTTCACCCAGAACTTAAATTAATTGTCCAAGGTCTTTAGTACCATCTGCTGTCACTGCCATATTGCCTAAGTACATTAGTGTGTTTATTTGATTGTCTTCAATATTCGCCCACTTCTGGTTAAATTCATCGCATCGTGTGGGTTTCTGGGACCTGGTCCTGTTCCAGTGCTCTTTCTGGCACTAAGGATTTGCACAGCTTCATTTCCAAGATGGACAATGATGTTGAAGAGGGCAGATTGGATAGTGACTTCTGGACATATTGACATCATAAATAAAATGCATAATTAGTGTAAAAATTTACAATTCACTAGCAATGCATTCTTCATAATACAAATTCCAATAGCAAAATGCAGAAATTTATTACCACACTGAAGAAACACACTACCATATTGTGATGGGATTTAGGACAAGCGACAAGCCAAGCCAGTATGCAAATACAGACAGCCAGTTATTTTAAATAACACATGAACTGCTAGGTGTGTATTTTTTTTATAAAACAGTAACATTATTTTATATTTTTCTTCCTTTTTTGTGCAGTGTTCACAGCTCCCCACTTCTTTTCCATTGAAGTGTTGCCTCCATGCTGCCAAGTGGTTTGATGGGCGACTGTTATCCTTCAGCTCTTCATCCTAAACCACTACTCGAAATGTATCAGTCTTGACAATGAGCATTTCACAAACCATTCGACCACAGGGGACATCACATCTGAAACCAATCTGGCCTTACGCAATGTCCACACATGACTACTTCAAAGGAAAGGATCATCCAGTAGGGATTGGGGGAAGGAATATTGGCTGATTTTCTCTTTCTTACCTCAATCTCACTACTCTGGTTAAGTTAACTCAGCATACACTTAAAAAAAAATCAAACTTACAGCCTTCCATATTAGTAAAGCACAGCAATTCGCCTCCTAACTTCTCTGGTGAATCATTCAAAAAAAAAAACAATGTCTTTCAAAGTTCATTTAGATTCATCTCAAAGGCAGCTGGAAAATGGTTTGACTTGGCTTCTATGGAAACGGGTGCAATTTATTCAACTGGACCCTGCAATTACTTTTTATAAAGATTCTTGTATGAAGCTAATTATGTTACTGATGTCAGGTCCAATCAAATGAGCAACAGTTAGATAAGCACAATGTTTAAAGTAAGTGCAGGAGTCTGGATATATTGATTTAAATGGTGTACTGTCTCATGGAAGCCAAGACGTTAAGGTCTTTTTGCCAATCAATGTGTTAAATTCCATTCACAAATATTTTTGGCTAGATGTAAAAATTACTTCGTAGCCAATTCAATGATGTTTTGACCATTTTTTTTCTTCAGTAGGTGGTGGGCCTCAAACAATTGTAGCAGTGAATGTCGGAGACCACCTTTCACAGAATCACAGTGCAGAAGAGGCCCTTCGGCCCATCGAGTCTGCACCGGCATGTGCGAAACACCTGACCTACCTACCTAATCCCGTTTACCAGCACTTGGCCCATAGCCTTGAATGTTATGACGTGCCAAGTGCTCATCCAGGTACTTTTTAAGGATGTGAAGTAACCCACCTCCACCACCCTCCCAGGCTGTACGTTCCAGACCATCACCGCCCTCTGGGTAAAAGATTTTTTCCTCACATCCCCCCTAAACCTCCTGCCCCTCATCTTGAACTTATGCCCCCTCATGACTGACCCTTCAACTAAGGGGAACAGCTGCTCCCTATCCACCCTGTCCATGCCCCTCATAATCTTGTAAACCTCGATCAGGTCACCCCTCAGTCTTTTCTGTTCCAATGAAAACAACCCAAGTCTATCCAATCTCTCTTTATAATGTTTCATCCCAGGCAACATCCTGGTGAATCTCCTCTGCAACCCCTCCAGTGCAATCACATCCTTCCTATAATGTGGCGACCAGAACTGCATACAGTACTCCAGCTGTGGCCTCACCAAGGTTCTATACAACCCCAACATGACCTCCCTACTTTTGTAATCTATGCCTCGATTGATAAAGGCAAGTGTCACATATGCCTTTTTCACCACCCCACTAACATGCGCCTCTGCCTTCAGAGATTGATGGACACACACGCTAAGGTCCCTTTGTTCCTCAGAACTTTCTAGTGCCATGCCGTTCATTGAATACTTCCTTGTCAAGTTACTCCTTCCAAAGTGTATCACCTCACACTTTCCAGGGTTAAATTCCATCTGCCACTTACCTGCCCATTTGACCATCCTGTCTAAATCTTCCTGTAGCCCAAGACACTCAACCTCATTGTTAACCACCCGGCCAATCTTTGTGTCATCTTTGTTTATGATACCAAATTTTGTACTAAATTGTTTGGCTTTGTGGTGCTTATGACTGACAATATTCCAATAAATCAAACACTCTGAGTACAAACTGCCGCATAAAAAGAAATTTTAACATAGCACTGCCCATGGAGCAACGGGCAGGGTTGGTTGCAATGCTCCTTCAACTCTTTACTGAAGTTTATTGGATGGAGTGTACAAGCGGCATTCCACCCAATCCCCTCAGTCTCACACCTGGTAAACTCAGCTAAAAATACCCCCTCTATTTCCTTTACTGCACTGTAATGTGTATATTGTAAAGAGGCAAATGACAGAAATAAACTATCAATTACCCATGACAACTGTGTAGCCATTTGTACTGTACTGCAATTCCGATTCAATTTGCATTTCACTGCTGGCTTCTTGCCAAACTTGATACAACTGTCAAAACAAATGAAAGAATAGAATGTTATAAGTGGATAATATTGCTTGACAAAGTCATTATTCAGTTAATAGTTTTCCCCTGTACTTCAAAACCAGCTGCATTTTGATTTAAAATATATTTGGAGAAATGTTTTGTGGTCAGTGCGCAGGGGTTAATGGGACGCTGTAAATCGCAGCTTATTGAAATGCACTTTCTCACAGGATACCGTGACGAATAATCAGATGCATTCGTTTCTAGCAACGAGATTTTCTAGTATGTTTTTCATCCTGTTAATTGACTATGTCTGAACATATGAACAGGAAATTCCCACCCTGTTCTTTGTTAACTTTATACAAGTCTATTAGAGTCTCGCAATTATGGAAAGGAAATAAAGGTCAGGGTTTTTTTTTAAAAGAGGTAGTTGAGTTTTCACATCGTGGTACGGACTTTAAAAGTGAGCAATAGCTGCTGGTGGAGTCAGGGACAGTAGCGGAGAGTTTTTGTTGGATCCTCCAAGTTCTGCTCAGTTGTGTTGTGATATTGTTTTAAGAAAAAATATGCTAATGAGTGAGCAGCCAGGATGTAAACCTTGTAACCAGCAGGCATTGTTCAGAGGAACTTTCAGTTTACCTATCAGCATGTGATGTGAAGGAGTTGCAGCTGTACTTTTCTGCTAACAGTAGCTGTTGAATCCTTGTAGTAAATCTGTCTGCTGGGCAAAACTGTACTACATCTTCAAATAAACCAAACCTATGGTTAGTTTACTGGTTCTGTGTGAGAATGGTGAGTTTGTAATAAGCAAACATAGAAACATAACATGGTGAGCAGCAGTCGTCCCTCTTAAACAAATGATGATGATTTTAAGATCGCAGGAAAAGCCACAGACAAGGCTTTGTGCTGCTCAAAGGCTGTATTTACATTGAAAACCTGGGAGGCAGACTCCCTCTATAGACAGTGTATGACAGAGCAGTGAGTACCTAATTTGTGAGGTAGTCAGATCAGTGGTGAATCGGGCAGTCCATTTTGAATCGGGCAGTCAACTTTGAGTTGGACAATACAAGCTGCAGGGCCACCATAACATTCTAGGCTGCCATTCTTAAGAAGCAGAAAAAAAGACCTCCAGTGAAAAAAAAATGTGGGGTGGGGGGGAGAAAAAGAAACTAAGCTGCTGCACTGTTGAATCTCCGCACAAAGCAGCGAAGCTACAACTCTCCTACACGTCGACAGCATTCATATAAGCCAGAAAAGATAAGGAAGATGACCAACAAATTCCCCAGCATGAATTGGAACGTCAGGGATTCATGAGATTGGTTCCAGGGATGAGGAACTTCAATTATGAAGACAGATTGGAGAAGTTAGGACTGTTTTCCTTAGAGAAAATAAAGTTGAGAGGAGATTTGATACAAGTATTCAAAATCACGAGGTGGTACAGACAGAATAGGTAGAGAGAAACTGTTCCCATTTGTGAAAGGATCGAGAAAGAGAGGGCACAGATTTAAAATAATTAATAAAAGAAGCAAAAGTGATACGAGGAGAAGTTTTTTTTTACGCAGCTAGTGGTTAGGGATTTGGAATGCACGGCTTGGAAGTGTGGTGGAGGCAGGTTCAATTGAAGGATTCAAAAGGGAGCTAGACTGATATCTGAAAAGGAAGAATATGTAGGGTTGTATGAAAAAGTTGGGGGAATGGCACTAGGTGAGTTGCTCATTCGAAGAACCAATGCAGACCTGATGGGCCAAATGGCCTCCTTCTGCAGCGTAACAGTTCTGTGATACTGTGATTCAGATGTCCTATCTAAATTTAAGCTCTTAAACAAAGGATGGAGCTTTGTTTTTTAGATTTATCCATCACAGAACTGGGTAAAAAAGTGGTGAAAATAAAGATAGCCATTGGAAATGAGGGGTTGTGCAGAGTCAAGACTCCGGGCCTGCCTAAGGAGGATCAGAAGGGTCCTGCCAAGCTATGGAACCTGCTGGAGGATCAGCTTCGTGCAAAGGTGAACTTTAGAATACAGAATTCAGAGCTGATGGCTTACAGACAGCAGCCATAAAAACCAATTAATCAGTTTGTGAGCAAGTGCCATGATAAGGGCATGGACTGTGACTTCTCAGAAGCTAAGCTGTCTGAACGCATAATGGAGCTGGTTATAGCTTCAATGCCAATTGAAGCTTTCCAAAAAGATCTTTTGGAGAAAAAGAAAAGTCACGACATTGACACACTGTTAAAAGATGGCAGAAAATATGAAGGCATTGTAGCTGGGGGGAAAAATACTCACTTACATGAGGTGCAGCTACCAGTATTGGCACAGTATTTGCTCCAGAATCCTCCATTACTCAGTGAATGAACATCAAACGGTAACACATTTTGACTATACATGATGAGACCAAGATTCCAATCGCAGCAAAAGAGGCCAAGAGTAATTGCATTTAGTCAGTTCATGACCTACAACAGATGTACCCAGACAGGTCTGATGCTATAGGCAACTTCAAAGGTGATGCTGTACTACACCTTTCATAAGATGCAATTCCATCGATCTACTCTCCTAGAAATGCATTGCACACATACAGGAGAAGCTAGAGTGAGCTTGATGAAATGGACTTTAATAGCATTGTCCGTAATTATTTCAGCACACTAACTGTTGCAATTCCATCATGTGCGAACTGAAAAAGGATGGCACAATCTGGCATCCTTAGAGCCGAGACGTCTAAATCTCGTTCTAAAGAGGTGCCCATGTAAGATTCCAAAATTAGAGGAACTGAAGCCCAAATTCACAGGAACAAGGTTTTTCTCCAAGTTGGGCACTGAACATGGATATTGGTCAGTTCACTTGGCAGAGGGATCACAAGAAGTCATTATTTTCAGGACACCATTCGGAAGATACCGCTTCCAGAGATTACATATTGGTTGATCCATCAGTCAGGATCTGTTCCAGTGGCACATGGACAGAATCATAGAAGATATCCCTGGATGTGTATGCATAGCTGATGATGTTGTGGAGATGGGCAAAACCAAAGAAGAACATAACCAAAATCAAACTCACTGATGACTTGCAGAGATGCCTCAGATTTTTCAAGACTTAGCACCATACATACCCAACATTACTGATAGAGCATTATCACTTAGATGTTAGATATGCATGGTAGGAGGGCCATCAACATGTGTACAAGACACATAAACAAGCATTGTCAAGAGAGGAATGTGTTGTGAAATACTATAACCCAAGAAAGGAGTCAACCTTAAATGTCAACACATTTCAAAAAGGGTTAGGACCTGGCATTATGCAAGATGACAAGCTGCTTGCCCTTGGTTTCAAAAGTCTACCACAAGTACCCGAACGTAGAGCATGAGACACTCACTCTGGTATTCGGTATCACAAGATTCTGCATGTATCTATTTGGTAAATGATTCATTGTGGAAACTCACCACCAATCATTGGAAATGATTTGGCAAAGCCACTGACAAGTGCACCACCCAGACTAAAATGACTTCTGATAAAAATACAGGACTATTACAAACCTGGTAGCAAGATGGTTACTTCAGACACACTGAGCAGGTAATCCAATTCAAAAGAAAATGCAGATGCCTCACTAGACCTAAAGTAGATGGTATAGACTTCATTGAAGTAGGAGGTTCCAGAAATATCCCCATCCTCAATGATGGGGAAGCCCAGCACATCAACACAATAGATAAGGCTGAAGCTTTCGCAACAACTTTCAGCCAGAAATGTGGAGTGGATGATCCATCTCAGCCTCCATCGGAGGCCTCCAGCATCATAGATTCAATTCACATGATATCAAGAGATGGCTGAAGGCATTGGATACTGCAAAGGCTATGGGCCCTGACAACATTCCAGCAATAGTGCTGAAGAGTTGTGCTCTAGAACTTGCCGCACTCTTAGTTAAGCTGTTCCAATAGAGCTAAAATACTGGCATCTACTTGGCAATGTGGAAAATTGCCCACATATGTCCTGTACACAAAATACAGGATGAATCCAATCCAGCCAATCACCGCCTCATCAGTCTACTCTCCATCATCAGTAAAGTGATGGAAGGGGTAATCAACAGTGCAATCAAACAGCACTTGCTTATCAATAACATTTGCACCACACAAGCCAAGCAATGACCATCTCTAACAAGAGAGAATGTAACCATCGTCTCTTGACATTCAAAGGCATTACCATCACTGAATCTCCCACTGTCAACATCCTAGGGGTTACCATTGACCAGAACTGAACTGGACTAGCCATATAAATACTGTGGATACAACAGCAGGTCAGGGGCTAGGAACCCTGCAGCAAGTAACTCACCTCCTGACTCCCTAAAGCCTGTCCACCATCTACAAGGCACAAGTCAGGAGTGTGATGAAATACTCTCCATTTGCCTGGATGAGTGCAGCTCCAACAACACTCAAGAAGTTTGACACTGTCCAGGATAAAGTAGTCTGCTTGATTGACACCCCATCCACAAACATTCACTCCCTCCACCACCGACACACAGTGGCGACAGTGTGTACCATCTACAAGATGCACTGCAGGAATCCACCAAGACTCTTTAGACAGCACAGACCTCCCAAACCTACCATCTAGAAGGACAAGGGCAGCAGAGAGTTGGGAATATCACCACCTGGAAGTACCCCTCCAAGTCACTCACCATCCTGACTTGGAAATATATCACCGTTCCTTCACTGTAGCTAGATCAAAATCCTGGCACTCCCACCCTAACAGCACGGTGAATGTACCTACTCCACATGGACTGCAGCAGTTCAGGAAGGCAGCTCACCATCACCTTCTCAAGGGAAATTAGGGATGGGCAATAAATGTTGGCTGAGACAAGATGCCCAAATCTAATAAATGAATTTTTAAAACTGTACTCAACATTGATCTGATGAAATTTGGGGGAGAATGCTCCCCCCACCCAGTTGGGGATGTTGTGCGGGAGCAGGCGTGGACCGAATCAGGTCCGTGCCGCCATTTTACATGGAAGGGGTAATCAACAGTGCTATCAAACAGCACTTGCTTATCAATAACATTCGCACCACACAAGCCAGGCAATGACCATTTCCTACAAGAGAGAATGTAACCATCATCTCTTTAAGGCCCAACCAGCGTGATGCGCATCCGGAAACACTGTGCGCTCCCTGTGCAGGTGGTGGGGTGGTCCCTGAGTCAGGAGTGTGGTCTTTCTGAGGATATGTGTTAATTTGAAAAATTTTAGTTAAGAAAAAAAAATTCAGACATGTCCCCTCATGTGCCAGTGTCACATGAGCTGGGACATGTTAATGAACTTTAATGAAAACTTTATTTAATTTATATACCCTTCATGAATCCCCACCACGCCCCTGGATGAGGTTCCATGAAAATGCAAAGGCCACCTGGGCTCTTCGCCTGCCCGTCAACCTTAAGGTTGGACGGGCAGCTTTCTCACAAATACCCTGAACA
This sequence comes from Carcharodon carcharias, assembly GCF_017639515.1. Lineage (NCBI taxonomy): Eukaryota > Metazoa > Chordata > Chondrichthyes > Lamniformes > Lamnidae > Carcharodon > Carcharodon carcharias. Next base: position 144,082,686 of record NC_054477.1, read on the forward strand.
AACACTTTCCCAATGGGAGGTAAGAAAGCAGTTTGGAGCACTGAGTGTTGTACATGATGTTTAATGAGCCCCATGAATTGTCATTCTCTTTGGGCCTTAGTTTCAATGGTGAGTTTCAGGAAACCCAGGAAACCCATTCTCGCACTGTTCATCTGAAAGATCAGTTACAATACCGTTGTAAGGCTGAGTTTGGTGACGCCGCAACTGCAGAGTATTGTGCAGAGTGCTATTTACTGCAAGCAACATCCCAGGCAGCAGCCTGCATCAAAAATGCTGCAGACCAAACTCAGCTGAAAAAAGAATTATGCCTTGAAATGGAACATGCAAACAATGCTCTATCTGTTTCTCCAAATAAAACATTATTTGCTTTCTTTTAAATAAAAGTGGTGATATTTAAGCATATTGAGTGAATGGATAATTATTGCTTGAGATTGTGACAGATCTTGAGATAAGTGTTTCAAGATGTGACTGTGGTGCTCCAGAAACCAGTGCTTCTCTCATTTAATGGGACACTTGCAGGTGATTTGACTCTGTACCTAACCCAGGCTATATCTTTCCTGGGAGTGTGTGATGGATTAACATATAAGGCAGTTTCCTTTGCACCTAGCTGGTGCTATAATTACAGGATTTGGAGAGGGGTCATGAGGGTGCGGGAAGATGCAGCAAGCAAGAAGCAGCTAGCACGCAGGCCAGTGACAAATTAGACAGCGCAAGCACAATCTAGTACTGGCACGACTGACAGGTGCATGCCAGTGATATCAGTGGTGGGAGAAACTGTGCATGTGCCAGTGAATGCAGTGCGAACCAAGTGCTCGTGTGCAACTGTTCCTGGTGCCTGGCTGGTCAGTGACAGGAGTTACGGTGTTGTTGTAATTTGTGGATTTACATATTTAAATCGCTAACCCACCTGTCCGGATGGGATTATGCGCACAGAGTCAAAGACACCTGAATTTAACCTGTAAATGGGAGCTGGTTTTTGGATGCAACCCCATTTTCACCAATCTTAACTCCCCACCTGTACCTAAACCCACTTGTTCCTTGATGATAAAGTTTCTTCTTAGTGTCTTGTCTCCTCTGAGCTGTGAACTGTATTTTTAAAATAATCATTCATGGGGCGTGGGCGTCGCTGGCTCAGCCAGCATTTGTTGCTCATCCCTAGTTGCCCTTGAGAAGGTGATGGTGAGCTGCCTTCTACAACTGCTGCAGTCCACGTGGTGTAGGTACACCTACAGTGCTGTTAGGGAGGGAGTTCCAGGACTCTGACCCGGCCATAGTGAAGGTACAGCAATATAGTTCCAAGTCAGGATGGTGAGTGGCTTGGAGGGGAACTTCCAGGTGGTGGTGTTCCCAGCTACCTGCTGCCCTTGTCCTCTTAGATGGTAGTGGTTATGGGTGTGAAAGGTGCTGTGTAAGGAACCTTGTTGAATTCCTGCAGTGTATCTTGCAGATGGTACACACTGCTGCTACTGTGCTTCAGTGGTGGAGGGAGTGAATGTTTGTGGATGCGGTGCCAATTGAGTGGGCTGCTTTCTCCTGGATAGTATCAAGCTTTTTGAGTGTTGTTGGAGCTGCACTCATCCAGGCCAGTGGAAAGTATTCCATCACACTCCTGACTTGTGCCTTGTAGATGGTGGACAGGCTTTGGGGAGTCAGGATGTGAGTTACTCGCCACAGGATTCCTAGCCTTTGAGCTGCTCTTGTAGCCACAGTATTTATATGGCTAGTCCAGTTCAGTTTCTGGTCAATGATAATCTCCAGGATGGTGATAGTTGGGGATTCAGCGATGGTAATGATATTGAATGTCAAGAGGCAATGGGTGGATTCTCTCTTGTTGGAGATGATCACTGCCTAGCATTTGTTTAGCATGAATGTTACTTGCCACTTGTCAGCCCATGCCTGGATTTGTCCAGGTCTTGCTACATTTGGAAGTGGACTGCTTCAGTATCTGAGGAGTTGCGAATAGTTCTGAACATTGTGCAATCATCAGCGAACATCCCCACTTCTGACATTATGATGGAAAGAAGGTCATTGATGAAATAGCTGAAGATGTTTTGTTCTAGGAGGCTACCCTGAGGAACTCCTGCAGTGATGTCCTGGAGCTGAGATGACTGACCTCCAACAACTATAACCACCTTCCTTTGTGCTAGGTATGACTCCAACCAGTGAAGAGTTTTCCCCCTGATTCCCATTGACTCCAGTTTTGCTCGGGCTGCTTGATGTCACTCTTGATCAAATGCTGCCTTGATGTCAAGGGCAGTCACTCTCACCTCACCTGCAAGCTGAATGTGACTTAGCATGACAGGCAACTATCAATTCCCAATTACTTTTCTGGAAACAATGGGAGTGCCAGTATATTCTATCGATTCTGAATGAGGCTAAATATCACACAGTCAGACTTCTATATTGAGTGTACAACTAACAGTTTTATGAACAAATAAGTTCAGGAAACAATAAAGGCTCACATTGGTTTTCTAATCCACATTTATTCAATGTCAGCACTACTCTATTTAAACTGAATGGGCCAATGGCATTGAAAGAATACTGATCAGAAAATCCAGGCTAGCAAGTAACCAATGCTACAAATAGTTAAAATGTAATAAATATAGAGTCAGCATATCCTTTTCACAGCTCATTAAGTCACATAATCTCCAGGTTTTTTTGCAAGAATGAGTCTTTGTAAACTTAAATTTAAAGTGCATCTGTATCATGGGCCAGAATTTTACGCACTAGCAGCAGGCACATGCCCGACCTGGCACAGCCTTAAATCTCAGAAGACATCAGGCGTGCATCCCAATCAGCGGGTGTGTGCGGGACTCAGAAGCACACCCGCTGACAATTCAATTGATCAGCCACTAAAGGCAATGAAAAGTTCAACTAAATTAAGTTTTATGTTGCCCGTGCGATTTTGCGTTTGTAGTGCGGGTAACACAGGCGAGTGGCCAACTCATTTTTTTTGCTTTTCTCATTCAAGGGTGGGATAAAAGGGGAGCAGAGCATTGCCTGTATGAATTGTTAGCAGTTCAGGTGAAAGTTTGCTGCTGCTTGTTTGCTGAGATTTCAGATCTTTCCCTGTAGTTTCTTCTGAAGTTTTGTTTTGTTAGCTTTGCGTTGAGGACTCTTTTGCTTTGTCAACTCTCTTGGAGCATTTCTGCTCAGTACAGCCCTCAGTGCATGGAGCAGTACCATCTGTATCTCAGCAGATGGGGATTGTGTACTCCATTGGGGGTGTCCTCCTCTGAGGAGGAAGAGAGGGGCAGAAGGGAGATGGGAACAGGTGTCCGCAGGGACAAACCTGTGGAAGGAGTTGGCACTAGCACAGAGGGTGCAGGGCCAGCAGGGAGAGCAAGGCAGAAGGCACTGCAGAAGATGCCATTATCCTGCATCCAGAATGTACAGACAGTGATCCAGCTACCTCAACATGTCTGATCTCCAGTGTTGCAGGAGTCTTCGCCTCTCTAGAGACACCGCAACATCATTGTGCCAGATGATTGGTCTGGGAAGCGCCTCCAACTGTGTGAGTGAGCATCCAAGGCCAGCAGGTCTTAAGGTCACAGTAGCCCTCAGTACTTTTCCTTCCAGATCTTTCCAGAGGAGGATCTGTGTGGAGTGTCCTGATCAGCTATCCATAGCGACATCAAGCTTATAACTGTGGCTTTGTTCAGGTGGGTTCTCACATTCATTCATTACTGGATGAACCAAGCCAGCCAGGCTAAGTTAACCAGTGGTTTTGCATCTATTGCTGGGTTCCCCTGCATTCAGAGGCCCATTGACTGCACACATGTGGCCATCAAGGCACCAGCGGGTCAGCTGGTGCCTTTGTGAATAGAAAAGATTATCACTCCATGAACGTACAGATAGTATGTGACCACAAGACCCAGATTCTGCAAGTTTGTACAAGGTATCCTGGCAGCTCCCATGATACATATATCCTGCGATACTCCCAGATGCCAAGGCTGTTCATGGCTCCAGCACGGCTGGATGTTTGACTGCTGGGAACAAAAGGTATCCCTTGAAAAAGGTGGCTCATGATGCCAATCTGGCACCTAAGAACAGAGGCAGAAGAGAGGTACAATAGACGTCATATCTCCATAAAAGCAGTGGTTAAAAGGACCATTGGGCTACTGAAGATGAGGTTCCACTTCCTGGACCCTGCAATATCCTCTGGAGCACACTGTGGCTTATTGTGCTCTGTAGAACCTGGCACTGGAAAGCGGGGACCCACTCAAGGATGAGGATAGCAAAGCAGTTCCACACACCTCAGAGGAAGACTCTACTGATGATCTGATGAGGAGCCCAGGCAGGCACAGGTGAAGATGAGGACGCAGACTTAAGGAACCTTCAGGGAGGCAGATACACCAGGGAGACCTTGATTCCATGCTCTTTCAGCTAGGCTGCCAAGGCTTGGCTTCCATCTCAGTGCAAGGGCGCGGCCTCCTTCCCACATTTCTGATGAGGCAATGCCATGACCCCAGTGTCATCTCACAACCTCTGTAATAAAGTTTGCTGACCCTGCCATTAGTCATAGGGCACTGATGAGACCTGCACCTATGGAAAACATGAAGGACACTCAGGGCATTGAAACAAAATCTTGCTTTATATCTTTTCCAGAGTTGTAAAAAAGTCACATAACATAATTCTGTTGCCGGTGTCACACAAAAACAATATATAAACTGATAAAATAAAGAAATGTCACTTGTGATAACCCCATCCTGTGTTCACAGAACTTAAGCTTGTGAATGATGTCTTGATGCCCCCTCCACCACCTCTCCCTGCTAGCAGCAGCATTGGAGGCAGATTGCTGACTCTACTGTCCTGTCGGCTCTGATGACCTTGGCATTCATCCTCTGGAGGGCAGGGTCTGAGCAGGCTGCGTCTGGGAGGGTGCAACCAGTGAAATAGCTGGGCACTCATCCGTCGTTGTGGCCTTAAAAGATGCTGCTGGCAGAGGGGCAGAGGAGCTGCTGCCTTTGACTGGAGCGCCATAGAGGAGCCCAGAGATGTGACAGGTAGCTGGTCCACCTGCGTTGTTGGAGATTAATCACACCGAGGCATCATTTCGTACGTAGAAACCCCATTTATTACTTGTGCACAAGGGAGAACAATACAGCGAGAGTTATTGTACCGTCTCAAAGCAGAATACACAAAGACTTGCTTAAAAGCATTTTACAACCAATCAGTAAATTTTGCTCATCTCAATCCACTTATTTGCATACGTTAACTGACCAATCCATGTTTTAGTTAATTTCCATTCCTACACAACAGGTGTGGTGCCTACACACTTGGTTATCACAATGTTGATTACGTTCGGCCCGAGAGAGAGAGACACATGGAATGTCTCAGGGCTCATCTTACTATAATGGTCAGACAAGATGCTATTGTTCTTCAAGGTTGCAGTATTTTTCTCTTAGGCCTAAGCATTTAATTCAATTTCTCCATTAACCCTTTCAGTACAAAGTGGGCTCCCTATAGTTGTCTAGGCCAGCACAGCGTGAGGCATGTATGTACCTCCCTGCTCACCATTGATGGATGGGCACCTAGCAGAAAGACGAGGTGACTCATTCAGCTCTCACACTAGTAGTGACCTCCTGAGGTCATTGCCGGTGTGAGGGCTTGCAGGTCCAAGCGTGACACCAGGATCGCCTGGAACTGTCTCTCCATGGGAGTGGCTGCTCTCTCAATGGAGGAGGCAGTGCGTTCAGTGCTCAGGGTCAATGCAGAGCTCAAGGTCAAGGGCTTCTTAATGCCTAAAGACCCACAGGGAACTCCGCCAGATCTTTCCAGCTGTGCTGCCTGATGGAAAGCTCCAGAGGCTCATCATCTGCCTCGGAGTCAGCATGGTCTTCGTCTCCAGTGCCCTAGACAATCTCTGCCTCTGCCAGCTCCTCATAGAAGTGTGTCATGAACTCCCCACAGTGCACAACCATTTGAGTTAATGAACTGCCGATTACTGACGTGCTTGTATCTGTGCTGGTGCCTGGTATCAAGAGAGGGTGCAGCACGGGTGGATCCATGTGGCCCCCCCCTCAGGTGTCAACTGATGGTCCTCAGAGTCCTGGGTGCCTCAGGAGGAGGGAGCATCTAAGGGAGGAAGACAATATATCAGTGGTATGAATCATCATATGTTGAATGTGAGTGCAAGGCGGCCTGGTGAAACTATGGACACCCATGGTGCCATCGCCTTTGCTAGATCACTGGGTACTCTTGATTAGAAGTTATCTTTTCAGATGAGAGGACCCTATCTTGCTTGCAGTCTTCGCCTGTCCCGCATATGTCTACTGGACTCTTACCTTCCTCTGAGATGCCGGCCTCTCCGCCACCTAATGTGCATGGTGGGTGCTCGCACTCGAGCTCTGGGGTGTCCATCTCACATTTGCTCAGGATGAGCAGGTTGGACACCCCACCACCCGCTCTTGTGCGCTCAGCGGCATTATGGCTTCTCTTCTCCTGTATGGACAAAGGTCCATTCATTAGACCACCCTCTACCTGCAACACCATATCACGATCGCACCACACTGCCTCCACTCCCCCACTTAACCGCCACCCTCACCCCAGGAAGCTGGTTGAAATGCCCATCATTTTTGCACACCTGACCCTTATATGCACCCAGGCTTTTGGTCTGATCTCCCGACCTTAGCAGGCACAGGTATATGTGCCTTCTGTTACTTTGTGTCTTATAGCCCTGAGTGCCACTAAAGATGGCCACCCTTCAAGGCTTCTCCACACAGTACTATGCCAAATTGGTATACACCCTTCTTGAGCACAGAAGATCATTAAATCTGTTACAGCACTAAATCTAGCTGTGGAGCACCACATCGTGCCCGCTGACCTGGGTTGCCACCTCTGCCCATTGGTAGGGTGGCCTGCTCTTGCTACCCCATGACATCAGGATGACCCGCTTAGCACTCATTGCCTCCACGAGAGTGCGCAAGCACTCATCTGAGAAGCGGGTGACAGAGTGCCCACCTGCATTGCCCTCCCACCTGGTGTGTTGAGTGGATGCTGATGCCATACCTTCAGCTTAGATTTGGGGTGCTCTCTCTGCCTCCTACGAAACTCCTGGCAGCCTTCAGGGTGCTGCCTCAGCTGTTTTGAAACCCCCCAACCGGATCCCCATGGGACCCAGTGGTCCGCCATGCTCCTGCCCCTGCCCGCAGCCTTTTCCCACTTTGGGGGCACATTTTGGCTGGCCTTTGAATGGCTAGCCAACGTGAAATTTGACATTTGTGGGTGGAAGTGGCAATACCTGCCCACCGATCACGTGTGCACGATGTGTGCAATATTCAAGCCACAACTGCAATTTCAGTTTAGAGTCCAAATGACCAACTGAACATTTAATTGAACTAATGCATCATAAAAAAAATCATTTCATTGCAAATGGTGCCCGAATTGTCAATTAACCAAGTTCTAATTGCAGGAGATGTCTGCATTAAATTCCGATGAGTAAGTTGACTGCTTACTGAGGCTTGTTTAAATAAAGTAGCTTTTGAATATATTTCAGCTATTTAACAGATGAGGTACTTACCTATAAGACTGTTTTTATTTATTCAGTGAGTTGCTGGCTGATATATGCCAACAATTATTGTCTATTCCTAATTCCCTTTGAGAAAATGGTGCTGGGCCTTTGCACAGTTGCAATACACATAGTGAAGATCTATCTACAATGCTCCTTCATAGTGAATTTCAGGATTTGACCTATTGACGAGGAAGGAAGGGTAATATATCTCAAAGTCAGGATGGTGTGTGACTTGGAGGGAAACTTGGCTGCACTCCCATGCACATACTGCCCTTGCCTTTCTAGGTGATAGAGGTCATGGGTTTGGGAGATGCTGTTGAAGGAGCCTTATGGTGAATTGCTGCAGTGCATTTTGTAGGTGGTGCTCTGTAGCCACTGTGCATTGGTGATGGAGCAAGTCAATGCTGTGATTTCCCGTACCCAGTGGGACAATACTAGGCAACATTTTCTGACTAAAAGTAAGTGCGAAATCTAGCCCATTGTCTGGAAGGACCAACAATTTAATTAGCTTCTGCAATATGGCTAATGTGCATTTCACATCTCAAAGAACTTTGAACTGCATCACAATTCCCTTTGCCTGTTGGTTATTTAATATAAGTGAATTCTTTTAATTTTTTATATTGACCACAACCCGAAGGGCAGACAAGATACAACTAGCTAAAAGCAATTTTCAAAATACAACATTTCCTCTCTAGTTAAAAATAATATAAAGAACAGAAATTCCTCCATTTGCCACAGGACAGCATTCTGATTTCATTTCACTGATCCCAGCAGCAGCTGAGCATTATAAATATTGATCCAATGGCAGTTTCCAGCATTCTTTCATACGAGGAGCGTAACTGGTGGGAGGGTCCAGAGGATTTGACTGCTGCACATTTCACTTAAGTACATTTTCCTGCTGCGGGCCAACAATCTGATGGCTATAGGCAGTATTTCTTTGATGTTGCAATCACGGGTTCAATAAAACTTCAACCAAAGCTAAGGATACATTTCTCTTTTTGTAACATGACTAATCATTGTAAAAGCACAGGGCTGGATTTAATGCTCCCCACGGACAAGTTTGAAGGTGGAGGGGGGGGGGCATAAAATCTGGTGAGCAACCTGCCCACTGCCTCCTGGCCTGCCCCTGCCCACTTCAATTATACTAGCAGCAGGGTAGCCAGTAGGCCGATTAATGCTCTTAAGTGGGCAATTTGGCCTCAACCTGTTTGTCACTGGGATTTAACTGACGGTGGAAGAGGCCCACATGAAGGGACCAGCCCGGTAGGCTTCCCTGCATGGGCCAGTGGTAGGCTGGGGCCCTCCCTTAATGGGCTCCATGGGCCCATCGGAGGGCCCCCTCTAGGGTTTTAACCCTGATCCCCAACTCCCTAGTTGCCCTCCCTCAATCCGTAGGCTCTCAAACCACAACCCCATCTCTCCTCGCTGGGGCTAGCCAGCTTAGCCCCGATGAGACAACCAAACACTAACCCAAATCAATCCAGCACTGCGTACCTCTGCCCCGAAGTGTTGGCAAGCTGCCAACCTCTGACTCGTTGGCAGTTCTCTGAGTCAGGGCTTCCTGATCCAAAGATAGGGAGATTCAGCCTTGCATTCTAAGCCAATACTGTAGGGCAGCCAGTGTTCTTCACGGCGGGCTCCCCTACCCGAAATTTTTGCCGGGGGCCGGGGAATCCGGCTGAAAGCCCATAAGCTCCCTGTTGTCCTTTTCCTATTCAAGAAAACATGAAATGAAGGGAAGAAATTAGAAATGGCAACTTAAACAAGTTCGGGTGGTTTCTTTTTAAGAGTGAAATTTATGATTTCTGGCTGTGCATACATCTTTCTTTAGCGTGATGAAGGGATATATGTGTTCGTATGTATGTATTCCATTCAAAAATCTGCATTGGTGAAATGCTTGGTTACAGAAGTTTGTTTTCTCTTGGCTAAGGTACCAAACTGTGTTATGAACTTCTCTGATATGATTAGTTTAAAATATTTTGCTAAATGTTGTAGGTAGTGCAGGACTGGTGAGAGGAAACTTTCACCTATATGACTGAATGTATTTGTTTACCTTTTGTTAACAGCAGGAAATAGTTATACAGTTCCAGTACTTTGATCAATTCTCAATACCCAAAACTATCAAATATAATTTTACCTTCATTGTACTCCTGCTACCACATTTTTGTTATCAAAGACACATCGATTCTGCTGAAAAGCATGCTTAACAATTCAGTTCAGCTTTTGTTTTCTTGTTGGTAATATTGTAGCCATTTCTGCGCACATTTTAAGCATCCATTTTATTAATACTTTTTGAGGGGCATTTTTCATATTTTATTTGACCATGTACAATACACTCCCATTGTACAATAGTGATAAAGATGATTTTTTTAAAAATATAACAGGGTACAGTATTTTAACTATATTAACAGCCATATTGTCATTTTATTACTCCTTCTTGGGTGCTTGAAGAGTTTGCGTGATACAATGGAGTAAGGAATAAATAAGGAATATTAGACAATTAATGTTATGTTCCTTCTGTCAGGTAACTTTGCTCAGCGAACACAATTGCATTTCTATCTACTGGTGAGTGAGTTCTTAAACAAAATGCTGCAGATGCAGAGACCAATGCGAGATGAAGCACATGCTGTTTATCAACACAAATAACAGAGCACTAACAGAATGTGTGCTTCTCCACCCAGACCCTATTCTAAACTACTGATTAACATTGTAGCCCGTACTACGCAGCAATTGGGTACACAGTCATGTGGTCAACCTGCTCACGTTCTCTTAAAGTGGATAACACCTCAGATGACCACAATTCACCTAACTACTTAAGCATCTGTAGAAAATAAAAGTTCATTGAGCTCAAATAATTCATTCTACCAAATAAGTTGGTGCTGTCAGGCAATTGCCACTTGTTGTTATTCCCTAAGTGCTTATTCAAAACTTCAGGAAGATTCATTAGATCTTGACCTAGTTGTAGGCATTCTTGTTTAAAAATCTAATACATTCACAGCACACGTTTGTTAAATTTTACTTGGGGGACATATTCCTTTGAATGTTTCATCCTTGCTGATATGAAGAATCTACAGCATGAGCTGTAATGGTTCACCAAAGTTATTTAGACAGCAAATCCCTCTTCTGCAATCTCTACCACTTAGGAAGACAAGACCTGCAATGTTATGGGAACACTATCACCTCCAAGTTACCCATTAAAGCATGCATTATCTTTACTTGGACACTGTCATGAAGCTAATGTATATAATATTATTGGAAAAGATTTTTCTTTTAAAATAGACATTTAGTTTGTGGGTGTGTCTTAATTGGCTTAAAGTCAGCTGGTTTTGGTGCTTTGATGTATACTAGTTTTGATATGTAAGAGAGATAATGTGCATTTGCATTTTTTGAATAGAGCATTCAAGAAGTGGGGTGAAAACTGACATCTATCTAGCAGATACCAAGCCATATGTTTATATTACTAATAAAATTGGTACTAAGAAAGGGGTTTTATTGTTAGAGAGGTTTAATTCAGAGGTTGTTGATACAATGAGAGTTTATATTCAATGGGCTGGGCGAGTTATAACTTCAGTAGTGTTGTATGTGCAGAGCAAAGGCAATGTAAGGTCAAAGCACTGTAAGCCTCTAACTGTCTCCACAGGAACCTAAGTGAAAGGAACCTCATTTTGAATTTGTAAGGTGAAAATACTTTGCCTGGTGTCTGACTAAGTCTATGGGTTGCTGTTGCCTTAATGGAGATTAGTTTGGGAATTTATTAAAAGTTATGATAGTAGTAATTTGTAGCCATGTATAAATAAATATATATATATATTTAACCTGTGTAAATTAATAAAATGTTTCATTTAGTTTAATGCAAAATCTCAAACTGGTGGTCTGATTTCTGAATTTAGAGTCACATCTCAAATATAACACTTAAAATTATAGGTTATGACAATTGTTTAAAGTTTCCCTCTGTGATTTTTAAATAACTATTTTTTTTACCAACTGCATCAGTCATAACAGACGCATCATTGTTTCTTCATTGTCACTAAGTCAAAATGCTGGAATTCCCTACCTAACAGTGCTGTGGGAGTACTATCACCCCCAGAATTGTTATGGTTCAAGGAGAAGGCTCACCACCGCCTTCTCAGAGTAACTCAAGATGAAAATAAATGTGATATTGTCAGCATAGCTCACACACCCAGAACAAAAAAAAAGAAAATGCAATACTAGTCTATCAGAAATGTCTGCAACAGAAATAAAATGATTAAATTTATTTTTGCAGGTAACATTCTACTGCCAAACTCACTTAATGATTTAGGTGTAACTTTATAACTTAGTGCCGCTGGCATGGAGACTCAAGGGTCAATTAGGTAATGGAGCATGCTGGTCAGCATATTGGATTTGCAACCATCTTGATTTTCTGCCCAGTTGTTCAGTTCGCTCTCCCATGTAATGAGTCCATAGTCCAAAATGCCCTTATGGTGCTAATTGGCAACCTCAATTTGAATGTTACAGGATGATTAATGTGAAAAAAGGGAAAATGTCATGTGCTGTAGTAGGTGGTGATCTTCTTAGACTAGGGCCAAAGCATATTTTTGGAGTAGGGTAGGGAAACTTTGCCTCTGTTTTAATCATGGCATCCTTATTTTGGGATTATTAGATGCTAGGTCTCTGAAATGGTAAGTACTCATTTCTCAACATTGACTTCTGCCACCTTAATTCTACTGATTCAAGGATCTCTGAAGAATGCTGTAACTGAGATGGCATAGTAATTATCTAAGTGGCAGAGTTCATCAATTTTCATTTGGTATATGTAAAATGTCTCTACAGGTGAATGTGGTATAATAGTCTGTAAATATTAAGAATACTTCTCATAAAATGTGCACAAAATGTTAAGAGTTCAATCATTATTGAAAGTGAGAGCGTGCCTTTTCTGGTGATAAATTAAAAGTCAATTTAGAGATGGGGAAATTGAAGGAAAAAGATGCTAATACCTGCAATCTATAAAAAGATCCTTATATCTCTGAAGCTAATGTGAAAGTGAAAGACAAATAGGTACGTCTAATCTGGTCCAGAAATGTGTGAACTAATGCAAATTGGCTACTCTAAGCCTTAGCGCTGCAGAAGATTGACTTTGGAAGATGTTGTGGAGTCCAAAACTAGGGAATGAATACAAACTGATAACGCTGATTGCGGAACGTAAGTTGATCTGGTATATATCATGTTTTTGCATATACTTGCCATATAACTCAACTCTTCTTTTCAGCTAGGACGTGCTAAACTCAGATTAGTAGTCAACCTCAGTTTTTCACCCTCCAAATGGATGTTTTACTTACTGGTGCCTTATAACTGGGTGCAAGGGATCAAGTAGGCAATACGGGATGTGTTGCAAAGATGATGGGAGTTTAAGACATGCTTACACACAGGAGACCCCACATATGAAACGATAAAGATTGTGACCATCTACACTCACACCAGCAGTTCTTTTTTATACTCAGCAGGAAAGTTGAGTCCAGTTTTTGGAGGGATTTTTCGAGGATTCAAAGGTTGACTTGTACACTGACGTGAATCGTAACTAATAACTCCTCCAGGGAATTCATGTGAAATTTTACCCAGAGAGCGAAGAGAACCTGGAATCCGCTACCACATGGAGTAGTTGAGTCAAATAGCACAGATGCATTTAAGGGGGAGTTAAGTAAGCACATGAGGGAGAAAGAAATAGATGGATAAAAAGCAAGATTAAATAAGTTGGCAGGATACTCGTATGGATCAGAAACACTGGCATCAAAAAAAAAATCTGGAATTAAAAGTCCAATGATGACCATGAAACTATTATTGATTGCCATAAAAAACCATCTGGTTCACGAATGTCCTCTAGGGAAGGAGGCCTGCGGTTCTCACCTGGCCTGGCCTACATGTGACTTCAGACCCACAACAATGTGGTTGACTTTTAAATGCCCTCTGAAATGGTCCATCAAGCCACTCAGTTGTTTCAAACCACTATAAAGCCTAAAAGGAAAGGAACCAGATGGACTACCTTGCATCGACCTCAGCACAGGAAATGACCATGACAAAATCAACCCTGTCGACCCTGCAAAGGCCTCCTCATTAATATCTGGGGGCTAGTACCAAAATTGGGAGGGCTGTCTCACAGACTAGTTAAGCAGCAAGCTGACATAGTCATACTCACAGAATCATACCTTACAGACAATGTCCCACACACCACCCTCACCATCCCTGGGTATGTTCTGTCCCACCAGCAGGACAGGCCCAGCAGAAATGGCAGCACAGTGGTATACAGTTGGGAAGCAGTTGTCCTGGGAGTCCTCAACATCCACTCTGGACACCAGGAAGGCTCATGGCACCAGATCAAACATGGGAAAGGAAACCTCCTGCTAATTGCCACATACTGTCTCTCCTCAGCTGATAATCAGTACTCCTCCATGTGGAATACCACTTGGCGGAAGCACTGAGAGTGGAAACAGCCAAGAATATACTCTGGGTGGGGGACTTCAATGTCTACCACTAATAGTGGCTCGGTAGCACCACTACTGACCGAGTTGGTCAAGTCCTAAAGGGCATAACTGCTAGGTTGGGTCTGCGGCAGGTGGTGAGAAAACCAACGAGAGGGGGAAAAAAATGTAACCTCACCCTTACTGTTATGACACAGCAAATGATAAATGCTGAGCTGTTCAAATCCCAGAGGGAAACATGAAACAACTGGCACAAGTCATTTTCAATTTACATGTTTCGGGATGCGGGCTTTGAGTTCAGTAATAAGACTTCCGAGTCTTAATGGGTTTTTATAAAAAATAAATTAAACATTTATTAATAAGAGAAATGATTTTAAATACATACATAGATCTACAAAATATTACTATGATAACTTCTAAATCCCCTAATCAATCCAACTGCCAGTTACACTTTTGTTCAGGCAACAGTGAGACAAAGTAAATGATACCCTGAACAGTCAGATTCAAAGTGAGTTCTCTTAACTTCAGTCCCTTCAACCACAATCTGTAACCTTATGGCCTGGCATTTCCCCTGCTACTATTACCACAAAGCCTGGGGATCAACCCTGGCTCAATGAAGAGTGCAGGAGGTCATGACAGGAGCAGCACCAGGCATACCTAAAAATGAGATGTCAACCTGGTGAAGCTACAACACAGGGCTACTTGCATGCCAAGCAGCATAAGCAGCAAGTGATAGACAGAGCTAAGCGATCCCACAACCAATGGATCAAATATTAGCTTTGCAATCCTGTCACATTCAGTCATGAATGGTGGTGGACAATTAAACAACTCACTGGAGGAGGAGACTCCATAAATATCCCCATCCTCAATGATGGGGGAGCCTAGCATATTAGTGCAAAAGATAAGGCTGAAGCATTTGCTACAATCTTCAGCCAGCAGTGCCAAGTGGATGATCCATCTTGGCCTCCTCCAGGGGGCCCCAGCATCACAGATGCCAGTCTTCAGCCAATTTGATTCACTTCACGAGATATCAATATATCACCTTTCCTTCACTGATGCTGGGTCAAAATCCTGGAACTCCCTTCCTAACAGCACTGTTGGTCAAATACACCACAGGGACTGCGGCGGTTCAAGAAGGCAGCTCTCCACCACCTTCCCAAGGGCAATTAGGGATGGGCAATAAATGTGCACCCACATCACATGAATGAATTCAAACAAATGATTCAACTGAGCCAAATGGACTATTTCTGTGATGTGCATTCTGTGTAATTATATGTAATTTGAGGGAAATAAACCCTTGTTTCAGGGGCTTTTCTGATGATGTTTGAATGGCAGCTTGCAACCTAGCATAACAGTATCTAAATGGAAAGATCCCCTCTCTTTCCCAAGCTGTCCTTCACAGCTGCACTCAGCATTCTCCAGAAAGCTGAAGGTCACAGAATTCCTGGGTCCAGAGAAAACACAGATTGTTTTCCCCCTCACAACCTCCCGCCCCAATGTATCCCATCCCCATGTCAAGACCGTGTTTCTAAGAGAGCTCTTTCATTTGTATCTCCATTACTACCAGCAGAATGGAACTTCCACGCATAAATAAATAAAGACTTGCATTTTAAATAGCACATTTCAGGACCTCAGGACAACTCATACACTTTCCAGGTATTAAGTACATTTGAAGTGCTGTGACTCTTTGGAATTTTGGAAATATGGGAGCAATTTATGTACAGCAAGGTCCCACAATAGGAAAGTTAAAATTACTATGTAATCTATTAGGTGTTTGTCGTAAGTCACCACATTCCTAAAGGACCATGGGCTGCTATCTCATCAGAGAGGTACAACTGGTGTTGAGTTTGACCTGAGGGTCACCATGCCAGGCAAGGGACAAGGTTGAGAAGGCCATGGATGACCTCAGCCATACAGGATCACACTGTTGATATCATCTGCATCACAAACCAGCTCTCCAGCCAACTGAGCTAGCCAACCTCCATAGGTGCTGGTTAAGGGATAAATATCTGTCAGAATACCAGAAAGAACCCCCCTGCTTTTCTTCAAAAACATGCTGTGATGTCATTTACATTGACCCGAGAGGCAGATGTGGTCTCAGTTTAGTGTCTCATCTGAAAGGCAGAACATCTGACAGTGCAGCACTGCTTCAGTACAGCATTGAAGATTATGTACTCAAGGAACAAAATAAAAGGTTCAGTAGCAAAATATAAAATTGGATACAAAATTGGTTGAGTGGCAGGAAACAGAAAACAGTGATTAATGGAGTTTTTCGGACTGGGGGAAGGTTTGGAGTGGAGCTCCTTCGGGGACCATGTTCTTCCTGATATATATTAATGAGCTAGACATTGGTGTAGGGAGCACAATTTCAGAATTTGAAAATAATCCAAAACCTGGAAGTATTGTGAACTGTTTGGAGGGTAGAACTTCAAAAGGACATGTTCAGGTTGGCGGAATGGGTAGACATGTGGCAGATGAAATTTATTGCAGAGAAGTGTGAAGTGATTAATTTTGATAAGAAGAACATGGAGAGACAATATTAAAAAAAGTGTACAATTCTAATGGGGGTGCAAGAGCAGAGGGACTTAGGTGTACATGGGAAGGTGGCAGGAAAGGTTGAAAGAGAACTTAGTAATGAATATAGCATCATAAGCTTTTTTAATAGGGACATCGAGTATTAAAACAAGGAAGTAATGTTAAACTTGGATAGAACACTGATTTGTCTTTAAATGGAGTATTGGGTCCAGCTCTGGGTGCCACACTTTAGGAAGGATGTGAAGGCATTTAAAAGAGTGCAGAAAAGATTCAAAAGAATGGTTCCAGAGTTGAGGAACTTCAGTCATGTTGATAGATTGGAGAAGTTGGGATTTTTTTTCCTCGGAGAAAGTTGAGAAGAGACTTGATGGAAGTATTCAAAATCATGAGGGGTCTGGACAGAGTAAACAGGGAGAAACTGTTCTGCTTGGTGAAAGGGTTAAGCAAGAGGGCATAGCTTTAAGGTAATTGTCAAAAGATGCAAAGGTAACATGAAAAAAAACATTTTCACCCAGCGAGTGGGTAGGATCTGGAATGCACTGCCTGGGAGTCTGGTGGAGGCAGGTTCAATTGTGGCATTCAAGAGGGAATTGAATTATTATCTGAAAATAAAGAATGTGCAGGGCTATGGGGAGGAGGGTGGAGAGTGGCACTACATAAATTGCTCTTTGGAGAGCCCAGACAGGCGTGACAGGCCAAATGGCCTCTCTTTGTGTTGGAACCATTCTGTGACTCTGAGTTCCTGAAGCAGGGTTTGAACCAACACTTTGACCCAGAAGCGAGATTTCTACTAGTGACCCAGGGCTGCAGCCCAAAATGTACTGCAAGCAAAATATTCTGTTCCAGAGGAAAGTGTATGGACATAGCACAGAATAACAACATCTTTACAGCAGAAGGAGGTCAGTTGTTCCTTCAGGTCTGCACTGGCTCTTTGAAAGAGCATTCTACCTCAACCCACTCCCCTGCCTTATCCCTATAACCTTGCACATTCTTTCTTTTCAGATAACAGTCCAATTCCATTTTGAATACTTAGATCGAACCTGCTTCCACCACCCTCTAAGGAGGTTTGTTCTTGTCTGCAACTACCTTCTGGGTGAAAAGGTTTTTCGTCACATCACTATTACCCCTTTTGCCAATTATTTTGAATCTGTGTCCTCTAGCTCTTGATGCTGTCTTGAGTGGGAACAGTTTCTCACTATTTACCCTGTCCATACCCCTCAGGATCTTGAATACCTTTACCTCCTCTCAGCCTTCTTTTCTCCAAGGAAAGCAATCCTAACCTCTCCAAACTATCCTCATAGCTACAGTTCTTTACCACTGAGGCATTCCTGTAAATATCCTTTGTACTTCCTCCAATGTCTTCGCATCTTAACTCAAGTATGGCACCCAGAACTCTATGCAGTATTCCAGATGGGGCCTAACTATTGTCTTATAAAAGTTTCACATTACCTTCTTACTCTTGTACTCAATGTCTCAATGAATAAAGCCCAAGATATTATATGCTTTATTAACTGCTCTCTCAACATGCTCTGCATGACATAACATAAGAACATAAAAACTGGGAGCAGGAGTAGGCAATTCAGCCCCTTGAGCCTGCCCCGCCATTCAATACAATCATGGCTGATCTCATTTCGGCCTCAACTCCAATTTCCCACCTTCTCTCCATAACATCTCAAACCGTTACTAATTTAAAAATCTGTCTATCTCCTCCTTAAATTTATTTAGTATCCCAGCATCCACTGCGCTCTGAGGTAGTGAATTCCACAGATTCACGACCCTTTGAGAAAAGTAATTCCTCCTCATCTCTGATTTAAATCTACTATCCCCTAGCCTAAAACTATGGACCCTCGTTCTAGAATGCCCCACAAGGGGAAACATCTGTTTCACGTCTACTTTATCTATCCCCTTTATCATCTTATATACCTCAATTAGGTCTCCTCTCATCCTTCTTAACTCCAGTGAGTATAGGCCTACACTGCTCAATTTCTCCTCGTAAGACAAGCCCTGCATCTCTGGAATCAATTTAGTAAACCTCCTCTGAATCGCCTCTAATGCAACTGCACCCTTCCTCAAGTAAGGGGATCAAAACTGTCCACAGTACTCGAGGTGCGGTATTACCAATGCCTTATATAGTTACAATAACACTTCCCTACTTTTATACCCTATTCATTTTGCAATAAATGCAAAAATTCCACTTGCCTTCCTTGTTACCTGCTTCCTTAGTAGCTTTCAGTGATTCATGCACAAAGACAACCAGATTCCTCTGCACTGAAGCATTTTGAAGTTTCTCTCCATTTAAGCAGTAAGTCACCTTTTTATTCTTCTAGCCAAAATTGATAACCTCACACTTATCCAAGTTAAACTCCATCTGCCAAATTTTAGCCCATTCACCCAAACTGTCCATATCCATTTGTAAATTTCTTATTTCTTCATTGCAATTTACTTTCCCACCTATTTTTATGTCATCTGCAAATTTAGCTATAGTACCTTCTATCCATGAATCCAAGTCATTAATATAAATTGTAAATAGTTGGGGACCAAGGACTGAACCCTGTGGCACCCCACTAGTTACAGCTTGCCATCCAGAAAAAGATCCATATATCCTGATTCTCTGTTTTCTGTTGGTTAGCGAATTCTCTATCCAAACTAATATATTACCCCTAACTCGGTGTCATCTTATCTTTTGTATTAATCTTTTGTGCGGCACCTTATCAAAGGCCTTCTAGAAGTCCCAATATAGAACATCTACAGGACCCCCATTACCCATTTTGCTTGTCACATCTTCAAAGAACTCTAGCAAATTAGTCAAACATGATTTACTCTTTATAAAACCATGCTGACTCTGATGGATTGCATTTTAACTTTCCAAATGCCTCATTACTACTTCCTTAATAATGGATTCCAATAATTTCCCAATGACAGATATTAAGCTAACTGGTCTATAGGTTCCTACTTTCTGCCTCCCCCCCTTTTTGAATAAGGCTGCTATATTAGCATTCTTCCAATCCAATGGAACCTTTCCAGAATCCAGAGAATTTTGGAACATTATAGTCAATGCATCCACTATCTCTGCTGCCACTTCTTTTAAGACCCTGGGATGTAGGCCATCAGATCCTGGGGACTTGTCAACCTTTAATCCCAATAGTTTGCTCAGTACTTTTTCTCTGGTGATGGTGATTGTTCTAAGTTCCTCCTTCTCTCTACCCTCTGCACAACCTGTTACTACTGGGGTGGTACTAGTGTCCTCCACCATGAAAACTGCGGCAAAATATTGATTAAGCATCTCTGCCATTTCTGCATTCCCCACTATTAACTCCCCAGTCTCATCCTCCAATGTTCACTTTAGCTACTCTTTTTCCTTTTATATACTTGTAGAAGCTTATGCTATCAGTTTTTACATTTTGCGCTAATTTTCTTTCATAATTTACCTTTGCTCTTTTTATTATTGTTTTAGTAACCCTTTGTTGCTCTTTAAAAGTTTCCCAATCTTCCAGCCTGCCACTGATCTTTGCAATTTTGTATGCCTTAGTTTTTGCCTTTATGTTATCTTTAACTTCCTTGCTTAGCCATGGATGCTTTTTCCCCCTCTTACCATCTTTCTTCCTCTTTGGAATATATTTTACTTGGGAGGAATTGAATACCTCCTTAAATATCTGCCACTGTCCCACATTGTAGTCTTCCTGCCCAGCCCACTAGAGCCAAATCTGCTCTCATGCCTATGTAGTTACCTTTGTTTAACTCTAGAACACTAGTGTGGGACTCACGTTTCTCGCTCTCAGACTGAACTTGAAATTCTAACATGCTATGATCACTCTTCTCTAGAGGATCTTTTACTCTGAGATCATTAATGAATCCCATCTTATTGCACAAAACCAAATCCAGAATAGCCTGCTCCCTGGTTGATTCCACAACATATTGCTCCAAGAAACAATCTCTAATAAACTCTATGAACTCTCTCTAATGGCTACCCTTGCCAATTTGATCAGTTAGTTTAGATGCATATTAAAATCACCCATGATTATTGCCATGCCTTTCTTACATGCTCCCAGTATTTCCTGGTTTATACTGTGCCCTACTGCTGAACTACTGTTTGGGGACCTATAGATTACACCCAGCACAGACTTCTTTCTCTTGCTATTTCTTATTTCTACCCAGACTGACTCTACATCTTGCTTTCCGGTGCCTTTATCATTCCTCACTACAGCACTGATCTCTTCTTTTACTAACAAAGCTATACCACCCCCTTTTCCTTCCTGCCTATCCTTCCGAAACACTGAGTACCCTTGGATATTCAACTCCCAAATCTGTTCTCCCTGTAACCACGTCTTAGCAATCACCAACAAATCATACCCATTTATCTGTATTTGCGCTGTTAACTCATTAGTTTTATTCCGAGTGCTGCTCACATTCAGATACAAAGCCTTTAAGTTTGCCCTATTGTCAACTTTCCCTACTCTTATATGATTCTTTGGTGCAATATGGTGTTCGCACACTCTGTCACTTCCTTTCACTTTTTAGTAACAATCAGCCTCGTCACTAACCTGCACTCTCACCCTCTCCCTGTACTTGGATTTTTTATACTTCCATGCAACTGAATCCGCACCCCCCCCACCCCCCCAATCCCCAACCCCATTATTTACCTTAATGCCCTATCTACAAACCTAGTTGTGCAATTCGCCAGGACACTGGTCCCAGCATGATTTAAGTGGAGCTCGTCCGAATGGAATAATTCCCTCTTTCCCCAGTACTGGTGGTAATGTCCCATGAATTCGAACCCATTTCTCCGATGTCAATCTTTGAGCAACACATTTACCTCTTTAATCTTTTTGACCCTGTGCCAATTAGCTCGTGGCTTAGGTAGTAATCCAGAGATTATTACCTTTTTGGTTCTGCTTTTTAATTTAGCCCCTAGCTGCTCGTAAGCCCTCAGCAGAACCTCTTTCCTCATTCTACCTGTATCGTTGGTACCTATGTGACCTCTTGAATGAATTCAATTCCCTCTTGAATGCCACAATTGAACCTTCCTCCACCAGTCTCTCAGGCAGTACATTCCAGATCCTACCCACTCACTGGGTGAAAATGTTTTTCCTCATGTCACCATTGCATCTTTTGACAATTACCTTAAATTTGTGCCCTCTTGTTCTCAATCCTTCCAACAAGCAGAACAGTTCTTCCCTATCTACTCTGTCCAGGCCCTTTGTGATTTTGAATACCTCTATCAAGAATGACTTATGTACGAATACACCAAGGTCCCTCTGTTCCTAGACTTCCTTTAGAGTTTCTCCCTTTATTTTATACTCTTTCACCATATTCTTCCTGCCAAAATGAATCACCTCACATTTCTCTGCATTGAACTTCATCTGCCCGATCCACCAATATGTCTATTTCCTTTTGAAGTTTAAGACTATCCTCATCACAGTTGACATTTCTAATCTTCGTATCATGTGAAAATTTTGAGATCGTGCCCTGAACGTCTAGGTCATTAATATCTATCAGGAGCAGCAAGGATCCCAAAACTGACCCCTGGGGGACTCCATTGCAACTGTTCCTCCAATCTGAAAAAACAACCATTTATCATTGCTCTCTGTTTCCTGTCACTCAGCCAATTTATTATCCAAGTCCTTACTTCCCCTTTTTTTCCAAGAGCTAGAACTTTCCTCATAAATCTGTTGTGTGGCATTGTATCAAATGCCTTTTGAACATCTGTATACACTGCATCAACAGAGTATACACCACATCAACATCCGTATAGACCGCATCAACATCCATATACACCACATCAACATCCATATACACTACATCAAGAGTTGCCACAAGATCATAAAACCATAAAAGGTAGGAGCAGAAGTAGGCCATTCGGCCCGTCGAGGCTACTCTGCCATTCCTTGAGATCATGGCTGATCTGATAATCCTCAACTCCACTCTCCTGCCTTTTCCACATAATCCTTGATTCCCTTACTGATTAAAAATCTGTCCATCTCAGCCTTGAATATATTTAACAGCCCAGCCTCTACGCGGTAAAGAATTCCACAGGTGAACTACCCTCTGAGAGAATAAATGACTCCTCGTCTCTGTTTTAAATGGGTGACTCCTTACTCTGAGATTATGCCCTCTGGTCCTAGACTTTCCCACAAGGGGAAACAAGCTCTCAGCATCTACCCTGTCAAGTGCCTAATAATCTTATAGGTTTCAATAAGGTCACCTCTCATTTGTCTAAACTCCAATGAGTACAGGCCCAACCTACTCAACCTTTCGTCAAAGGAAATCCTCCATACCTGGGAACAACTTAGTAAAACTTCTCTGGACTGCCTCCAATGCCAGTATATCTTTCCTTAGATAAGGGGACCAAAACTGTTCACAATATTCTAGATGTGGACTAACTAGTACCTTACAGCAAGACTTCCCTATTTTTATACTCCATTTCCTTTGAAATAAAGGCCAACATTCCATTTGCCTTCCCTATTACCTGCTGAACTTGTATATTAGCTTTTTGGGATTCATGCACAAGGACTCCCAAATCCCTCCGCATAGCAGCTTTCTGTAGTCTTTCTCCATTTACATAAGATTCAGCTCCTCTATTCTTCCTGCCAAAGTGCATAACGTCACATTTTCCCACATTATTTTCCATCTGCCAAGCTTTTTCCCATTCACTTAACCTGCCTATTTCCCTTTGTAGACTCTTTGTGTCATCTCACCACTTGCTTTCCCACCTATTTTGTGTCATCCACAAACTTAATGATAGTTCATTCACTTCCTTCATCTAAGTCATTAGTGTATATTGTAAATAATTATACCCCCAACACTGATCCCTGTAACACTCCACTAGTTTCACGTTGCCACCCTGAAAATGCCCCCCTTACCCCAACCTTCTGTCTTCTATTAGTTAGCCAATCCTCTATCCATGCTAATATACTGCCACCAATACCATGGGGTCTTATCTTATTAAGTAGCCTTATGTGCGTACTTTATCAAATGCCTTTTGGAAATCTAAATATATTACATCAATTGGTTCCCCTTTATCTAGCCTGCTTGTTACTTCCTCACAGAATTCTAATAAGTTTGCCAGGCATGATTTCCCCTTCATGAAGCCATGCTGACTCTGCTTGCTCATATCATGCATTTCTAAATGCTCTGCTATTATATCCTTTATAACAGACTCTAATATGTTCCCAATGACAGACATTAAGCTAACTGGCCAAAGTTACATGTTTTTTGTCTCTCTCCCTTTTTGAATAAGGGCATTACATTGGCAGTTTTCTAACCTTCTGGGATTTTTCCAGAACCGAAGGAATCTTGGCAGATTACTACCAGTGCATCTACTATCTGTGTAGCTAGTTCCTTTAATATCCTAGGATGCAACCCATCAGGTCCAGGGGAGGTAGCGGCCTTTAGCCCCATTAGTTTCCCTAGTACTTTTCCTCTGGTAATAGTTATTGTATTTATTTCCTCCCCCACTTTTGCCTCTTGATTATTTACTATTTGTTGGAATGCTATTAGTGTCTTCTACCATGAAGACTGATGCAGTATTTATTCAACTCCTCTGCCATTTCCTGGTTCCCCATTATTATTTCCCCAGCCTTTTTCTCTAAGGGGCCAATGTTCACTTTGGCCTGTCTCTTTTTTATACATTTAAAGAAGCTCTTACTGTCCATTTTTATATTACTTGTTAGTTTACCCTCAAAGTTTATTTTCTCCCTCTTTATTTTTTTTGGTCCTCTTTTGTTGTTTATTTTTTAAATTTCCCAATCCTTTATTTTACCATTAATGTTTGCCACATTTTATGTTTTTTCTTTCAATTTGCTACACTCCTTAACTTCCTCGATTAACTAGTTGGTTTATCCCCTTCCTAGAATCCTTCTTCCTCATTAGATTATATCTTTGTTGTGAGGCATGAACTATTTTCTTGAATGTCTGCCATTGTTCATCAACCACCTTTCCTGCTAAACTCCTTTGCCAGTCCACTTTAGCCAACTCTGCCCTCATTCCTTTGTAATTGCCCTTATTTATGTTTAGCACAGTTGCTCCTTACCCAAGTTTCTCTCTCTCAAGTTGAATGCTGGATTCTACCAAGTTATGGTAACTATTTCCTAAGAGATCATTTACTCTGAGATAATTTATTAAACCTGCCTCATTACACATTACCAGATCCAATATAGCCTGATCCCTGGTTGGATTGACAATGTGTTATTGAAGGAAACTGCCCCGAATATACTCTATGAATTCTTGCTTGTGACTACCTCTGCCAATTTGATTTTGCCAACCTACATGAAGATTAAAGTCACCCATAATTAATGTCCTGCTGTTTTTACATGCCTTCAATATCTATACCTATCAATATTTATTCTCTGTCCTACAGTATAGCTACTGTTAGGGGCCTATAGACTACTCCCCCAGTGTCTTATTCCCCTTGTTATTTCTTACCTCTACCCATTTGGATTCTACACCTTCCGATCCAAGGTCACTTCCTGCTATCATACCTATTCCAACTCATACTAACAAAGCTATCCCACACCCTTTCCTTCCTGCCTGTCCTTTCATAAAGTAACATACCCCTGAATATTTAGTCCCCAGCTTTGACCTCCTTGTAACCGTGTCTCAATAATGGCTATAAGATCATACCCATTAACCTCTATTTGTGCCATTAATTCATTCATTTTGTTTTGAATACTATGTGCTTTAATTAAGGAGGCATTTATTTTGTCTTTTTACCATTTTTTCCCCCTTTGACCCCATTTGCTGTGTTTTTTTATGTTTGTACATTCTGCCACTTCCTGTCCCACTCTGGGTATCATTACCTAAAGAGCTGCCCTGCAATGCTGCCATATCCTTTTGCTTTGTAAGCTTATGTATCCCCTCTCCAGAACCCTACTCCTTCTATTTAGTTTAAAGCCCTCTCTACAGCCCTAGTTATTCAATTCGCCAGGACACTGGTCCCAGCAGAGTTCAAGTGATGCCCATCCGACCGTAACAATTCCCTTCTACCCCAGTACTGGTGCCAGTGCCCTGTGAACTGAAACCCATTTCTTCCACACCAACCTTTGAGCCATGCATTTAACTCCTTGACTTTATTTATCCTATGCCAGTTCACTCATGGCTCAGGTACTAATCCCAAGATTATTACCTTGGTCAATCTTCTGCTACCTCCTCAAAGTACTCCAGCAAGTTAGTTAAATATGATCTTTGCTTAATGAATCCAAGCTGGCTTTCATTAATTATCCTGCACTTATTTAAGTGACTTCCACTCTTCCTCCTCCCCTTCTGTGCAGCTCAGCCAACCATGGTGCCATGAATATGGCTCTTGCTACAGTCCCCTGAGGAACTATCTCACTCACAGTTAGAGAGTGAGATGGCCTCAGGGGATTCCTGCACCACCTGCCTGTTCTTTAAGATACTCATCTGTTTACCCATTCCCTCTCTGCCTATGTGCTTCTTAGCTGTGGTGCGACTACCTCTCTAAACAAGCTATCCACGCAATCCTCAGCCTTGTGGATACATCGCTGTGACTCCAGCCACTGCTCAAGTTCTGCAACCCGGAGCTCAAGTTTCTGCAGCTGGTGACACTCCCTACAAATGTAGTCATTGAGTACACTTTGGGCCTGCACAGTTTACCACATCCCACAGGATGCACATTCCATATGCCGAAGCTACAATGACAAACCTTAAACTTAATATAAAGTGTTTACTACATTATGGTATAATACAATAATTCACCTGTCACTCACCAATCAACACTTCTGTGTTGAATCCAGAAAGGCCTATACTTACCAACCAATCAACTTATGGGACTCCTGTGACATCACTTTTAGATTTTATCTGTAAACTCCTGGCTCTCTCTCTCTCTGCTGCTTCATGGTCTCCTATGACGTTCAATCAGCTTCTTCCCCTATAGCAAAGTAAGAGCCAGCCACAGGAGGCTGAGGAAAGGTAAAAGAAGAAAGAAGCCTCTCCTTTCACTCTTCACCAAACTCCTTCACTCACCAAACTCCAACTTAAGAACTCTACTGCACCCAAAGCAGCACTCCATTGCAGACATTATTCCTTTAACAGAGGACACCATTTGTAGCATTACCTGGAAGTTGGAGGTAGCAGCTTACAAAGAGCAAGCAGTTGCTGAGTGGTCTAAGATGAGGCATTTCTCTGCTGCTGGTGCTGGTTTCTTAGTAAGATTAACAGTCAAATATACAGAGAATAGCACTATTCTCCAGCATTGTTTCTTCCATTGTTTATCCTTCATCAAATAGTATTATATCTGCACAGAAGAAGCACCATGGCTTCTTACTAGTAACTGCCACACACATGACATGTTTCTGTGACCATGCACTATTTGAAGTTTAATTGAGTGCAAACCCTTTTTTTTTATACAAGCCATTCGGGTAGTAGGAAGAACTCTCATGGATGACCTTTCATCAAAACTGTGATATTAATAGATATTAAGGAATTGAAAGGGAAGGGTGGAAAATGAACAAAAGGAAAGTTCTTTGATAAGGAGGAAGACAGAAGAGATTAAATGACAAAAGCATCGGTGGTGTAGAGCCAAAGCAAGTGATAACGGAATTAGCAAGGAACAAAAGGTGTCGAGAAGGTGTGAATGGCACAATGATGAACAGCTGCACAGGGAATGCAAAAGAAAGAGAAAAATGAAAGGAAAACTGAAACATTCAAAGAAAGAGGAAACAAAGCAGGATCAGAGTTAATAGTCTCTAACTGTTGAACTCAGTGTTGGAATGGGAATGCTATAGAGTGCCCAATCGAAAGGTGAGGTGCTGTTCCTCAAGCTTACATTGAGCTTCATTGGGGGCACTGCAGGAGACCAAGGACAGAAAGATCAGAGTGACAGAAAGGTGAAGATTTAAAATGACAAATGGTAGCCCACGATCATACTTGTGGATCGAATATTTTATTTCCCTAATATAGAATGGGCTGTTTTGTCAGCAAAGAATACAGAATACTCAATTGAAAGAAAATACATGTAAAATGTTGCTCCACTTCAAAGGAATGTTCAAAGACATGAATGGGAAGGAGAGGGGAGGTAACAGATTGAGGATAAGACATTCCAGAAGTGCTGTTTTGGTGGTCGCATCATCAGAACAGCTGTGATGGAGAAACTGGGAGAATGGATACTCCTGATTTGTATAGATGTAGGTGGCTGATGTGAAACAGTTTAAGGTGTTGAAAAGTACTTGAAGATATGTTATTAGTGTACTTAAGAAAAATAATCAGCTGTGTTCTCATTGTAGTTCTTTCTTCATTTGTAATTCATGTAATGTATGCTATACTATTGCTGATTCAAGCCCTGCACTTAATGTTGTTTAATGTCTTGCAAAGCCCTGCTATTCAAGCTGTAAAACCTAGGAGGTTTTACATGTTCAACTACAACAAGGAAAAAGTCTACTGCACCCAAGTACACTGTGATTTCTTTCCTGATACTGAGTCTGTGTAGGGCTCAAGATCAGAAGAAAAACCTTTGTCGTTTGATGCAAGGCACTTGTAGTCTTGCTAAAGCTGACAGAATAGTGAACCAAAGAAAAGGAGACTCTTTAAACGTGAGAATGTGACTGCTGACAGAAACACTGTTCAATATAGCACCTGTGGTGAGTTGATTATGTGTATCAAAAGGGTGAAAACTGCATGATGGAATGTCACATGTAGGAAGCACGGTAACAAAGCATTATTATAAAGTTGGGCAATGGGTATTCAAGTCGGGAGGCTTTATTTTAAATTTTTGGGTTGTGGGCATTATTATCAAGGCCAACATTTGTTGTCATTTTCTTGAAATGCTGGTGGTGGGCTTTCTGCGTGAACTGCTTCAGTCTGCGTGGTGATTGTGCTCCCACAATGCTATTATGCCTGGAGTTCCAGGATTTTTGCCAAATAGCAGTTGGAAGAAGAGCAATATATGTCCAAGTTGCCAGTGGATACACTTAGTAGAGGAAATCTCAATGGAGTCCAAAGCAGAGTTGTAGAACCCGCATCAATAATACTTACAGGCTAGTTTTGTAGAGCATCTTCAGATAGATAATGTTCACTATGACTATCACAGTGATGCATTGCCTCCTAAATTATCACCAAAAAAATTGCCATCCAGCAGTTACAGAAATGATAATCAGGCACCTCACTATAAAGTCAAATGCAAAGTTTTGTCATATTAATATTTCCCCATCCCAACTGCCATCACTGAGGATATAAAAATGTCAATATTTGATGTTACAGGACAAAAATGGCATTTAGTATCAATGAAAATGTATGAAAATCTGAAAACGAGGTCACTGTGCCTCCTTGAAAGGGATTTCTCAATAAAATCAAAGCTAAATCAATGGAATTCACAGAAATTCTATTTCTTTTCTGTATAAATCAGTCAATATATTTTACTGTTCAACTGAATGGAAACTACCCATGTAAGAACAATAAAATCAGGTTAACTTTGTTGATGTTTTACTTAGTACCATTGATTAATTTTACTGCTGTTAAAAATATAACTCAGTTTAAAAATATCTATGTATATTTAGTGCTGCGCCAAGAGGCTGCATTTGGCTACATTGGAATAGTTAGGACCAGTTATTTTTTTTTTAATCTGGGAGGAAATAGAGCATTGTATTTGATGTGTAAGTACTGGGTTAATAAAATCACTGCATTTATGACATGCACAATTTTTATTCTTCCTTCAAAGCAGATATCAAAGGTAACTTTTTATTCCTCTGTTCTGTACAACAAAAAGCTAGACATGCGAATATTACATTTGCTCTGATTGCCCATAAATCCAGACTCTAGCATTGGCTTTGGAGTACATCAAAGTCAGCACTTATCTCTGACTGCTTTTCTAATGAATTAGAGAATCATATCGAGCAACAGAGTCAATTTTTACTTTGCTTTTCGACTTAGAAGGCTTCCTGCATCTAGAAACAGATGAGGCAGACAAAGCACATGCTTATGTCTGTTTCTGTAGCTCACATTTCCTGGAAGCCAAAGGCCATAGTTTAACAGGAACCACTCTGCATCAAGCATAGCTGCCCAGGAGACTCTCCCGCTCTTATCACCCACCCTATTTTTTCTTATTCTTTTATGAGATGAGAATCGCTGGCTAGGCCAGCATTCATTTTGCATCCCCAATTGCCCTTGAGAAGATGGTGGTGAGCTGCTTTCTTGAACATCTTCATAGGGTGTAGGAATACCCACAGTGCTATGAGGAAGAGAGTTCCAGGATTTTGACCCAACGAGAGTGAAGGTACGGTGATATAATTCCAAGTCAGAATGGTGTTTGGTTTGGAGCGGAACTTGCAGGTGCTGGTGTTCCCATGCACCTACTGCCTTTGTCCTTCTAGGTTGTAGAGGTCACAGGTTTGGAAGGTGCTGTCGAAGGAGCCTTGGTGAGTTGCTGCAGTGCATCTTGTAGATGGTGCACACTACTGCCACTGTACATCAGTGGTGGAGGGGGTGAATGTTGAAGCTGGTGGATGGGGTTGCAGTCAAGTGGGCTGCTTTGACCTGGATGGTGTTGAGCTTCTTGAGTGTTATTGGAGTAGCTCTCATCCAAGCAAGTGGAGAGTATTCCATTATAGAACTAACTTGTGCCTTGTAGATGGTGGACAGGCTTTGGGGACTTTGAGTCAGGAGATGAGTTACTCATCACAGAATTCCAAGTAGGCATATTGGAAGGATTTGCAGGTTGACAACATGATGAACACATCTTCCATTGCCATTAAGCCCTTGAGTGGGAGCCGAACCCAAAGCTTTTGGCTCAGAGGTAAAGATGTTATCACTGCCACAATACTTCTTACTTTGCTTTCCTTTCCTGTAATTTAAGTTCCCATCGCATTAAATTTACTATCAAATGCATACAAAGAGAAATGTATACTCCTGATTCTTTCTAGATTTGCAATAAGACAAGAAAAAGCAACACCTTTTACTTCTGAGATAAAAACAAGAAAATACCCAGCAGGCCAGGCAGAAATACAATTAACTTTTCAGGTTAATGACCTTTCATTAGAAATGGAAGTTAATTTTTAAGCAAGTACAGAGCTAGAACCATTGAGAAGAGGAAAGTTTTTTGATAGAGGGGAAGGCAGAAGCGATTCTCTGACAAAAACAAAGCATAAGGAGGTGATAATAAGACAACTTAGGATGCAAAAGATGGGTCCAAAAATGTGTAATTAGTTACAGCAAACTAGCAAAGGGAAGCAAAACTTGGAAATCTTAAAAATTGAAGAGGGTTGCCTTGGGTTGGATATGGTGAAAAACTGGTAGACTCTGTTATATAAGGGTCTGGCACATAAAGGGTTAACTTGGGACTGAGTGCAGTACCACCCACACAATGATCTAAGAGGACACATGACCCACACCTAGGCGTCACTGTAGTGTTGGACAGAGCCGTGTGTAGAAGCAAGCATGGAGGCAGCTCCTGGCTTGTACCTTTACTGTACCTATGCACATAGTTTCTTGTAGTTAATAAATACTTTCATTTGAGCTACCTAAAACATTGAATACCTTAATAAAACTGACCGAACTATGACCAACATCTTATGACAGACTCCACATGTACTGACCGCCCCACTGAGTATGTACCAATAGGGGATGCGTGCCTTATTTCAGAGTTCCTGCAACCACGATATTTAGCTTTTATTCCTTTCATTTCTGAGTCAGTCTTCAGAATGAATATATGCAGCACACATAATAGTTGCCTGTGCTGTTCTCAGCAATCTGTCAATATTATGCAAATAACTCATCTGCATAATACACCACCATCAAAAGCTCTCACCAGAAAACCTTAATCATGGGGTACCACAGCAGTCATGGCTGGCAAAGAGAGCGACAAGCTGAAGTAGATTAATTTGCAAGTTAACCATTTCGCCAATTAGGATAAGGAGGAAGAAACAATAGGTTTTCTTCAGATTCACAACCTATAATTTAGTTCAGATAAATGAAACACATGTTTATGCATTCCTTGAGTCAACTGACAAAGAATAATAAGCAAATTTATTCTCTTTTGAAATGATGGAGCTCTTCTAGAAAAACAAGTTGCAAAAATATTGAGATTTGGGATTGTGCCAAGTTAATTACTGCAGTATAGATTTCCAAAGAAAGTAATTTTGAAGCTCACTAAGACTGAACTTCACAAATAAAGATCAACAGAGAAGTGGAAATTAAATGGCATAGAACACAGTGAGAATTTTCTCTTCTTTTTGATGTAAGTTGGTGATATAACTGGTGAGTTTTCATTATAGTGCAGCAGTGTGACTTCCTTTGTGTTGGCATTAATAGTCCTGGAAGTATTTCCAATAAACAAATAACACACTTATTTAAACTTTAGTGAAAGAAATGAAATATTTATCTGAGAGGACCTTTTTTGATGTTTTTCTTTTCTGTTAACAGTTTTGCAATAATACAATGTAGAATAGCAGAAAATTCCATGCAGAATAAACACCATTTTCTGACCTACTGAAGAGGATTTTGCAATTGAGCGATATTGAAAAGAAGATGCCTTTGGTCTACCATGCCTTTGCCAAAGCTAGTTCTTCAGTTGAAGTCTTACACTCTAATCCCATTTCCTTTATCCTGTATCCTAATTTTATTCTTTACTTTCAAATACTTAACCAATTTCATTTTAATAGGTTCTGTCTTATTAGTCTCTTGTGAATAAATTACTTCAACATTCTTCTTCATTATTCCAGTGACAATCCTAAACCTGTACCCCTTGATTACCAAGTCAACAACTAGTGGAAATAATCTTTTGTCTTTTACCATTTAAAGGTTTAAAGTTCTCATCCTTGTTTTCAAATCCCTTCACGGCCTCACCTCTCGCTATCACTGTAACCTCCTCCAGCTCCAGAACCCTCAGAGATATCTGTGTTCCTTTACTTTGGACCGCTTGAGCACCCTCAATTTATTCACTCCACTGTTGGTGATGACATCTTCAGTTGCCTAGGCCCTAAGCTCTGGAATACCTTCCATACTCTCCTCCTCTCTACTTCACTTTCCTCCTTTAAGACAGTCCTTAAAATCTAGCTATTTGATAAAGCTTTTGATCATTTCATCTAAAATGGCAAGGTTATCTATAGATAACATGGCTCACGACTCCAGTGTGGAACCCATGCATGTGTACAGAATAGGTTGACAATGAGCAGTATTCTACCACAAGGAACATTATGCAGCACACCATCTGCATTTTCAAGCAGTGCTTCCACTGCTTCCACTTCATGGACTACTCTGGAGGAGTCCTGCAGTACTCAGCTGAATGGCTGTTCGGATATGTGGTATCATTCTCCATGCTGCGCAATCAGGCTATTATGTGGAAACAGCCATTGCCACCAGCTAACAGGTGAGAAGCTGAGGAGTAGAAGCCAAGGAGTGAAAGAGAGGAGGAGGAGGAGAAAGAAGAATGGTAGGAGGACAAAGTTCAACAAGAAATGGAGGAAAAGGGAGAGGGAGGGAAGATATATCATAGACAGGCCCTTTCTCCTTGGACTCTATGTGATGAAATAATAAGCAGTACCAGTAATCTCAGTCACACTTCTCCATTGACTAGCGGTCCCATACCCTTCAGCTTCCCTTTGGCATTTACCACCACATCATTTTCCAACAACATAATAAAAAACAAAAATACAAATTTATAAATCCAATCCAAATTTATAAATTTAATCATGATGTAATAAATTGATCACCCATGTGTATTTATTTAGTCCCTGTCTTACATGTGCCTTTGCCTATTCTAGTGCTCCTGTGAGGTGCTTCCCAATGTTTACAACATTTCAGATGGAAGGCTGCTGAACTTCAATTGAGGAGCCTGCAGATGACCTTAGAGGGCAATCTCAAGCAGCTCTGGGCCTAAAAAGCCCGATATCTCAAAGCACCATTGGGACCTGGGTGGCAGCAGAGTGGACTGGCCGGCTGAGTGACAGACAGCAATAAAGGCACTGGTGAAGTGGCAGTAAGAATGTAGTCATGCTGAGGGAGGACACTAGGTTCATGATCCATCAAGCCACTGTCATTCTCCTGGGGAGGGACATCAGCAATCTTGCTGATCTGTTGAAGAACAGATTGTTGGACTGCCGTGAGCACTTTCAATAACAATATTCAGATCCATGATGCAACACTTTGAACTTGTATAGCTGCATTCTGAGTTTCTACTGTATTACTCAGTCCTCTGATAGAATATGTTTGTGCTGCAATGCAAGCTGTGACATCAGCCTTTAAATGCTTCACTGTGGTGGGTTCCACAGGGCTGGTGATGGAAATGGCTATTGTAAGGTTATATGTTGCCTCATGAAGAGGTTGAACAATAACTGTTTATTAATAACACAAAATTACTTACATATGTAGAGGATACATTGGATACATTCCTGTTTAGGTGCTATCTTCATGGTGACTTCTACCAGACTCACTACTGCACTCTACTACTCCCACGTGACTCTCTAAATCATAATGTGGGTGGTAGTGTTTCCCCAGTCCCACGTTAACCCTTACAGTCCCAAACATCCTAATACTACACCTCTTCCCAAGTCTTTGCCCAAATGTTTTTACAATAATATTTACATGCTACACCTTTTCCCTCTAAGTCTCTGAATTTACAGATTCAGACAGACTGGAGACTTGACAAGTCTCCCAGATCTCGTTATTTTGAAACAAAAACAAAAAATGCTGGAAAAACTCAGCAGGTCTGATAGCATCTGTGGAGAGAAAGACAGAGTTAACGTTTCGAGTCCATATGACTCTTCTTCAGAGCTAAAAGGAAGTAGAAATGTGATGAAATATATGCTATTTAAGGGGGATGGAAGAGGTGAAGCTGGATAGAAGGCCAGCGATAGGTGGAAGCAAAGGAGAGATTGCGAAAGATGTCATAAAGAAAAAGTCAAAGGGTTGTTAATGGTGATGATACTGGCGAAAGGAGGTGCTGATGTGGAAAGCAGAATGTGATAATGGCAGGACCAGCGTAAGCACTCTGTAAAGTGTCAGATGGCCCTAGTGGGGGTGGGGTGGAGAAGGGGAGGGGACAGTGGTGGGAAAAAAGATTGAAAAGGCTAAAATCTGGGGATAAAATAATGAATAAAAATGAAAATAAATTTTAAAAGTAATAATAATGAAAATGTGGGCAAAAAAAATAGAAAAATAAAAACGAATATAGAAAAATGGGGGAATCAAAATGGGATGGAGATGGAGGAGAGAGTTCATGATCTGAAGTTGTTGAACTCAGTGTTAAGTCCGGAAGTCTGTAAAGTGCCTAATCGGAAGATGAGGTGCTGTTCCTCCAGTTTGCGTTGAGCTTCACTGGAACATTGTAGCAAGCCAAGGATGGACATGTGGGCAAGAGAGCAGGGTGGTGTGTTGAAATGGCAAGCGACAGGGAGGTCTGGGCCATGCTTGCGGACAGACTGAAGGTGTTCTGCAAAGCGGTCACCCAGTCTGTGTTTGGTCTCTCCAATATAGAGGAAACTGCATTGAGAGCAACAAATGCAGGAGACCAAGTTGAGGGAAGTGCAAGTGAAGAGCTGCTTCATTTGAAAGGAGTGTTTGGGCCCTTGGATGGTGAGGAGAGGGGAAGTAAAGGGGCAGTTGTTGCACCTTCTGTAGTTGCACAGGAAAATGCTGTGGGAGGGGGTTGATGTGTTGGGGATGATGGAGGGGTGGGCCAGGGTGTTCCGGAGGGGATGGTTCCTGCGGAATGCTGACAGGGGTGATGAAGGGAAGATGTATTTGGTGGTGGCATCATGCTAGAGTTGGCGGATATGGCGGAGGATGATCCTTTGAATGTGGAAGCTGATGGGGTGAAAAGTGAGGACAAGGGGGACCTATCATGGTTCTGGGAGGGAGGAGAAGGCGTGAGGGCAGAGGCGCGGGAGATGGATCGGACACGGCTGATCGCCCTGTCAACCACCGTGGGTGGGAAACCTTGGTTAAGGGAGAAGGAAGACATGTCAGAGGAACTGTTTTTGAAAGTGGCATCATCAGAACAGATGTGACGGAGGCGAAGGAACTGAGAGAATGGGATAGAGTCCTTACAGGAAGCGGGGTGTCAGGAGTTGTAGTTGAGGTAGCTGTGGGAGTTGGTGTGGGCTTGTAATTAATATTGGTGGACTCCTATCATCAGAAATTGAGACAGAGAGGTCAAAGAAGGGAATGGAAGTGTCAGTGGTGAAAGATGTGAAAATTATGGAGGGGTGTAAATTGGAAGCAAAATTAATAAATTTTTCCAGGTCCTGACAAGAGCATGAACCGGCACCGAAACAATCATTGATGTACCAGAGATAGAGTTGTGGAAGGGGGCTTGGGTAAGACTGGGACAAGGAGTGTTCCACATATCCCATAAAGAGACAGGCATAACTGGGGCCCATGCGGGTACCCATAACCACAACTTTTAATTGGAGGAAGTGAGACAAGTTTAAGGAGAAATTGTTCAGTGAGAGAACAAGTTCAGCCAGATGGAGGAGAAAGGTGGTGGATGGGGATTATTCGGACCTCTGTTCAAGGAAGAAGTAGAGAGCCCTCGGACCATCCTGCTGGGGGATGGAGGTGTAGAGGGATTGGACATCCATGGTGAAGAGGAGGTGGTTAGGGCCAAGGAATTGGAAATTGCTGATATGATATAGGGCATCAGAGGAATCATGCATGTAGGTGGGAAGATTCTGGACAAGGGGAGAGAGAATGCCCCTTTAACAGTATATGTTTCAGCACACTTCTACTTCCATTTAGCTCTGAAGGAGAATCATACGGACTCAAAATGTTAACTTTGTCTTTCGCTCCACAGAGCTGTCAGATCTGCTGAGTTTATCCAGCATTTTTTGTCTTTGTTTCAGATTTCCAGCATCCACAGTATTTTGCCTTTATCTCATTATTTTGGAGTTTGGAGGAGTGGGAGTCTCAAATGCCTTGGGTGGACTTTATTGATCTGGAGTTGAAGTTGTAGTACTTGGCGTTTCAAATACTTGGGAGTCAACATCTGGTTCACTTCTTGTGTTTCTGGGTGTTTATTTTTCTTTGTTGACAATTTGTCTCCCTTGTCCGGATACCATGGGCTTATCTCTCTCCTTCCGGAGGGGATGTTCACTCCGTTCTTTCAGAGAGTTGTCTCAGGTTCTTTTTTTTGGTGGGGTCCGCCAGGATCACCCTGGCAGCTGAAGCTTTACCTCCCTTATGTTTGTACGTTCCACACCCTTCAGCTTAATCTGCAGTTTGGCTTCTAATGCTGCGCTCTGATTCTCCATGTGCACCTGTACCTCCCTGAGTTTTGTCTTGGTGAGTTGGTGGTTGCTTCTCTCCTGCTCCAGGGTTGACTTTATGTCGTATGCGTGTGAGCTTGAAGCACCAGCTCTGTTGCTATATGTTTTCCTGGTTCTGTGACAGCAATAATTGACTCTGAAGTTCGGGCTCAATCTTCTGCTGCTTCTCCATCTCCTCTGTATCTTTTGTCTTAGGTATGTTGGTGCTCATCCCGAGGTCTGGTTGGTCCGACTAAAGAAGAGTATTTTCTGCCGTCAGCAAAGGAGCTGGAATGACTGTCTCTGCAAAGAGTAAGGACAATTCCGAACTGAAGTCCCAGTCAAGAGTATCAACACTGGTGGACCTCTTGGGAGTCTCCAATCCAGTGTAGTTGACTACAGTGGTTGTTTTGATGTATTCTGCCATTTGAGGAGGTTGAAGACAACACTGGCATTTCTGCTCAAAAGGGTTAATTGCGGAAGAATCGTGCCTATGGCTAGTTGTTGGATTCTTCCGGCACCATGCACAGGTGTGTCTGTTTTCCCTAGCCAAAAGTCTTTTAGCCATCGCGCCTGATCCGATAGGACCATCACATTAGCCCCTGTGCCTGACTTGGGCCTGAATTTTTCCGTCAGCGAGTTGGGGACGGGGCCCACTCACTGACAAGAAAATGATGCGGGATGATGTCGGGGGAACCCCTGATGTCAACCCGCCCTATTTAAATATTCAGGAAGGTGGATGGACAGCACAATCAGCTGTCTGCCCGCTGACCTGTCAATGGCCAATTGAAGCCATTGACAGGATCATTAAGGCATGGCGGGATGAGGTCTCATGTCTGTTTTTAAAAAGTTTAATAAAGTTTTAGTCAGATTTATTAACATGTCCCATCTTGTGTGACATTGTCACATGAGGGGGACATGTTAATTTTTTTTTTATTATTCTATTTTTGATATTTTAAACACTGTCACTAGTCTCAGGGAGATGTGCGCTCTTTCGTGTGCATGCGTGAAAGAGCACACTCTGCCAGTTGGGGAATCCCTCACCCCCCCGGCACAGGAAGCACATAGCGCTTCCTGTCAGGCAGGCCGTTGGGAGGGCCTTAATTGGCCCACCCACTTAAAATGGCGGCGGGGCCCGTTCCGGCGGCGGCAATCGGCTGCCTGCCCGCCGCCAAGCCGGTGGGGCCCACCCGCCCATCAAGGATAAAATTCTGCCCTTGAAATTTGTGAGGTGACCATCTACAGATATGTCAACATTCCAAAATGTGAAGCTGGGATTCTTAATTTCTCCGTAGAAGCATTGGTGGACTTCTTCTTAGTGGACTCGTTTGGGATCTTCTGCACATGTTGAGGTTTTCGATTTTTGCATCTTTCCAAAGTGTCTTAGGCAGTTGCAGTGGAAGCACTGCAGTCATTGCTGGATACTGCTTGAGCCGGAGGTTTTTTGGTGCCACAGCGCTGCCTGGTGGGGAGGGGGCAGGTTCTTGTCAGACGCTGATCTTATACCTCACCTGTATTTACAGTCGATTGTAGAACAGGCATTCGGCCCAAACACAAATCCATCCCATTCTCACTGGTTAAAACTGGCGCTTATGACTGTCATCTACAGATTGAGTAGAGATCCAACATTGTTATTATTATTCCTGCTCTCATTTGTATTTCCATTAGCTGTAATTGCCTTACATGAAATGATGTTATACATTCTTACCTGAATTTCTAGTGACTGTAGGCCCACAGATTACAACTGATCCTAATTTTGCATTGAGAGGACAAGAATGGTTAGTGCAGAAATAAAAACAAATAATTTATAAAGAATCATGTTGAGTAGTAGGGAAAAAAAGAGGAAAATGCATCAGTCACTGAAAAATCACTTCAAAAATATTACTTACAAAAAATCTTTACATTTCTGGATCAGGACTAAGGGTTAGAAAGCCTTGTTTATAAACAGAATTCTTGATTATGAACTTTGATTTATTTTGTCACCAAGGTGAATAATGCTACTGCTGAATAATGGAACATTTTCTAATTTAGCCACTCAGTTTCAATTTCATGCCGTCTAAGGTGATTTAAAGTACAGAGTAAATCTCACTCTGGGCCTTTCAATGCATTCTGCCTCAACCTGACAAAACACTCCTGACTGGACCAGTCTGGCATTTTTCTATTTCTCGCACCAATCATCTTATGTCTGCTCCAAGTGAGATTCAACAGAAACCTGCATTGATATAGCACCTTTCACATAGCAAAACATCTCAAGGTGTTTCAAATGTGTTGGATATTTCATATCTTGGATTTATGCAGAGATGACAATAGTTTCTATGTGTGTTACATGTTTTATTTTAGTGTTTAAAACATCTACTACATGCTCCCAACTTTGCTTCCAGCTCTTTCTCCAGTTTGCTTACTTTTCCCTGAGTCCACACGTAGGCTTAACTAATCAACTACAGTGAGCATCAATAGTAAACTGACTCACATAATCAAACACAGAACTATTGAACACTACACCAACATTATCAAAGACAATTTGAGCCACTTTAGGAGAGTCAGGGTGGCTGATCAAAAGTTTGGATGAAGCGGTAGGTTTTAAGAAGAATTTTAAAGAAGGAGAGGTAGAGAGGTGGGATGGTTTGGAGAGAAAATTCCAGAGGTTATGACCGAGACAGCTGAAAACATGGTCACCAATGGTGGAACAAAGATATTTGGGCATGTACAAGAGGCCAGAATTGGAAGCGCATAAGGATCCTAGAGGTTTGTAGTACTGAAGGAGGTTACAAAGACAGAGAAAGCCAAAGCTATTTAGAAGCAATTATGCCAAATCGGAGAGAACTTTGTCATATTGGGTAATAAGATTCTGTAAACTCATTTTACTTCAACACTTACAGCTAGCAGACCAAAGAAATTTTCAGCTCTGGATTTTAATATCCTATACAGAACAACTTTCTAAATGACACTACAGTACATTTCTTTGTTGAACAGAGTCCTTTAACAATAACATTTAAAAGCACAGCAATGATTTATGGCGCATAAACATATTTTATGGTATTCTGTTCATGGTACAGCTATTATAATGACAATTCAGATGAGACATTTAACCAACAGCCACAATCTCAGTTTAAGTAGAAATAAATGATCTCATGATGCCATTTGAAGAAGAGCAGGCGAGTCCTCCTTGTCTCCTGACCAATGTCACTCGGTCATCCAAAACCATTAAACAGATTATTTGATCAACTATTTCACTGCTGCCTGTGAAACCTTTCTCTGTTCCCTTACCTACAAAAGCATGTACAATTTTAAAAGTAATAATTGTGAAGTACTTTGGGATGTCTTGAGATAGTTAAAGATGCAATGCAAATTCAAGTTTTTTGTTCCTTTTCATTGGCTTATCCCTTTTCTTTTCAAATTAGGTCACTATTTTTGCCTCAAACCCCTTTGTGGAAACAAATTCCTAAACCACTTCATTCTTCTGTAAGCAACCTGAGTCAAGCTCAGAAAAAAGCCCCTCCATGAGTTTCAAGAAATTGTTTCGTCTGTTAAAACAAACATATGGTAGAAAGTTACAGCTGGTACTTAATGATGTAAGGACCCTGTTAATAATGAAATTTATGTACATGTCGCAGAATCTCTCTGGGTTGGAAAGGAAACAGTGGAAACTGTGGAGTTTCATTCCTGCAGGTACTAAATTGTTCTTAGAGGCATTTTAGTTCTTTTTAATTTTATTGATACTTTTATTTTTAGTCTTTCTTGGTTTTAATCCAATCATTTGTTCCCTCTCTCTGAGGGGAGTTTTATCCACCCCCACCCCCAACAAAGCAGATGGGTTTGGGCTCAGAGGGCTGTAAAAAATTTAAAAATTTCAAACCTGAATTCAAAGCTCCTCAAACCAATGCATTTCCAGTTTTTTTTTACAGATGAACACCTCGCTCCTAC
Source organism: Carcharodon carcharias (assembly GCF_017639515.1). NCBI lineage: Eukaryota > Metazoa > Chordata > Chondrichthyes > Lamniformes > Lamnidae > Carcharodon > Carcharodon carcharias. The sequence continues at coordinate 144,123,299 of NC_054477.1, forward strand.
GAAGTGGATTGCCCATTTAAATTTCTTAATGCAACTGCCTTATCAGGAAGGTCAGGTATTATTCAGTCGTTCTTGGGGTACAGGATTTTAATTCCCAAGATCGTGCCTTGTTGAGCTTCTGTTGCAGGCATAAAACATTCCTAAGAAGGTTCAATTGCTACCCCTTTGTGTCCAGATTGGAAAACAGGACAGGTTGAAGTAAAACCAAAAGCAACAGGTCAGATGTGCATTTTGAAACACGTGCTGGGAGCTTCATCTGTTGTATCCTGCCTAATAAGTCAGGGTTTAACGTGGCTTCTTTGGAGATTCACTGGAGTCTTCTCAGACATCAGAAGCTTTGCTACAACAGAAAGTGGTTTTCATGACATTGATAATGAACTAACTCACGGCCTTCTTGTTGCAAAATAAAGAAACTATTGCAATCCTGAGAGGCTGGGATCTATTAAAATTTTGCATTCCCAAATTTTGGGTATTTACTTCGTGCCCCATGTATTGAGGCACCTGAATGAGACTGTGCTCCTTTCTTTATAGTTTGGAGTTCTGTTTAAGAATCTACATCTATAGGACTGTTTTTTTTACTACATTGCAGAAAATATGGCATTTCACCTTTAAATATAAAATTGTATAACTATAATAGTGCCTAAAGGTTCAGCCCGGGATTGTACTTCGTCTATAGTAGTAATTAAACTTCAAAACCTATTCAATAAAACCATTACTGGAACATGGGTCTTAGTAGCTTATATTTCAAAACCCTTTGGTGACTAAGGAGCAAGTTAGGGAGATTAGACTTTAGGTTTAGACTAACTAATCCTCGGAATATATTTCAGAATCAAGATAAAGACAAGTACAACTCTCACAGTGCTCACATCTAGATTAATCTGAATCAGTGCAATCCAAATTGACCATAACCTCTTCTGTAAAATAGCATATTATAAATTCCCACTACAGGGCCAGTTGTCATGGTAACGTGTTTTGTTCACTGATACTGCTGTTAGTTAAGAGGCTCAGATCTTCCGGTCTCCAGATGGTTATACCCTAGAGGTACCCTTGAAGATGCACAGGGAGACCCCTCGGAAGTCCCAACATAAGGACTTTGGAAGTATTACCTGGGAAGTTTCAACTTCAATTGGTCAATTACCCTTCATCGGGAACCCTCCGAAACTCTGAATTAGAGACGTTGGATCGTTTGGACTCACTTACCAGAATAATTACCCAGTAAAAGTTAGTTGGATTAAAACCAGTTCTAACTCCTAGGTAACTGACCCCCTCTGACTCCCCACTGGACACCCAACTACACACCCCTGCCCCCTCCCAACTATGCCCCACCCTCCCAATTACTTTCCCGAGCATCCTACTACCTTCCTGATGTCCACAAATACACCCCCATATTTCTCAGGAGGCCCAGTTCAGAAGTCCAGGTGAGAAATACGGAGCTCTGGTGCAAGGTAAGTAAATAGGAATGGAGTGGCAATCTGACCGTGATTGCTGCTCCTTGGAAGATTTGGCCTAATGTGACACAAAGGGCAGCTAAACAGTAAACTCTACCTCCAAGCAAACTTTAAAAAACAAACTTAAAGAGGAAGCTTCATAACAATAAATCATTGGGCCAGCAAGTGCTGCAGTGATGCCTTCAGGGATTAGAAATGTTAATCGGGATTTTAAGCTCACCATTGTCATGGCATTCAATTTGCAGTTTTATTTTCTAGAACTTGGATTTGATAATAGTAGTGGTTTTGACATCACATCTGGGATCTCATGAACATTGTGGCTAATAGATGATCTCCTTGGCCAAGAAAGTAATGGTTAGAGAAAGAGTCAGGGTGAATGGTAAAAAAGGAAACAGGGTGAATTAGAGCCAAGCAAAATAGATAGAGACAGAAAAAGAAATAAAAAGAGGAAAGAATGGATTAACCGAGATGAGACAAAGGCAGCAAAGTGGGGGCAAATTGAAAATTACAAGCAGAAGGCGGCATTTATAACCCAATTTTGTTTGAAAATTGAAGTATTGGTCATTGAGAGATTAATGGTAGTGTTGGTATGCAAAATATACAAAGCTCCTTGACCAAGAAATATAGAGCGAGCAGCCTCTGTAAGATAGATTCAGTCTTGGACACCAATATGCTTACCAGCGATTTGATTGATCAGTAATCCATACTTGATCTCCTGATGTGATTAACATCTGACAAGTATATAAGTTCCATTAATCTTTGTTCTCTCTTAATGCATCAGCATTGGTTTTAGGTTTAGAAAGGTCTATTCAACTGCATTATTCACTATGGTAAAGTAGGCAGAAAAAGGTGTTATTTTTTAACACTTGGTGGCAAAACCTAGTGGGAATACCATCATGAAAGAATGTTAGAAATGCTGGGCAAGAGCATGAATGATCCATCTAGTTGACCTTCTACCGTCTTGGTAGTCACATGATATGGAGAGAATGGAATTGTTGACTAATCACGGCAAACATTCTTTATCAATTAATCTACACAACCCCTGAAAAGACATGAGGAAAACTTCAGTGGTGGAGCAGTTTGGGAGATATTGGTCCAAATTTTGTTCCCAAGCATGCTACATTTACCACAACATGTCTCAAACTACTCACATATTGTCTCACAAAATATAAAAAATAAATTAATTTATATTTCTAAGGGAAGAATTTCCTCCCCATTGGGGGGGAGGTGCAGGAGCGGGAGCGGGCACGCACAGGAGCGAGCACGGGCTGGAGCACCTCCGATCGGCGCCCCCAAAGGCCACCAGGAAGAGCTATGCACTCACTGTGTGGGCAGGGGAGTGGGGGGTGGTGGAATTCCCTCAGCCAGGAGTGCGCTCTTTCACTCATGCACGTGAAAGAGCACACTGATCTCCCTGAGGCTAAGTGCAGCCTTAGGGAGATCGGCTCAGCATTAAAACTTTGAAGTTAAGTGTTGAAAAAATTTCCCTGACATGTCCCCTCATGTGACACTGTCACATGAGTTGGGACATGTCCATCACTTCAACTCAAACATTTATTAAATTTTTAAAAACCCTCATGAAATCTCATCCCGCCCATGGATGAGGTTTTCTGCCTTTTCTGAAGCCTGCCAGGGCTCCTGGCCTGCCCGCCAACACTAAGGTTGGACGGGCAGGTCCATTAATTAGGGTAATGACTTGTTAAATGGCCTCAATAGGCCATTGACAGGTCGGCGGGCACACGGCTGATTCAGATTTGCCCCCACTTCCTGAAAATGGAGATGGCATGTCAAGACCTTAAATTATTGCATCAACAGAATCCTCCATGCCATTAAATACAACCCTGATTGCCAGTTATGAGAACAATTCATAATAATATCATAAAGCTGGCAATTTCATGATTAGCATTAAGTCAACGTGGAGTCTCATGGTGAGAAGAAACCTTTATCTGATTTGATGAGATTACCGATTGAATGGCTCAAATTGCCCTGCAGTTTGTGGTGACTCAGGGCTGACGGTGCACCACTTCCACTCTGCAAATCCCTGGGCAGAATTTTTCCAAATTTGCACCAAGGGCAGAATTTTGGCCTTGACGGGTGGGCGGGCCTCCGAAACGGAGCCGCCGCCATTTTACTTGGGCGGGCCAATTAAAGCCCGCCCAGCAAGCCGCTTGACAGGAAATGCTGTCCGTTTCTTGTGCAGGCGGTGAGGGGTGGGGGGGGGTGGTGGTGGTTGTGGGGAGGGGGGTATTCCCCAGCTGCGAGAGTGCGCTCTTTCGCAGTGGTGCCACAGGGAGATCACTGAAACGTGGTGAAAGTCCAAAAGTCGAAAAATAAAAAATCATTAACACGTCCCCCTCATGTGAAAATGTCACACGGGATGGGGCAGGTTAATGAAGTACACAAAAACTTTACTAAAGTATTTTTAAACCGGAATCGAACCTCATCCCGCCACTGGATGAGATTTGTGTAAAAATCACTTACCCGCCTGCCCGTTGGGCCTCTGCGCCGAGCCAAAGTTCGCACGGGCCCCTCAAAATCCTGGTCGATTGGTCACTTAAGGGCCTTAACGAGGCCTTTCGTTAATGACGGGCGTGCGTCTCGCTGCATAGCGCACCCGCCGACAGAAACATCGCGATGCTGCACGCTGACGTCGGGACCCTTGCGCAATGTCAGCTCGTGGCATTTTAAGCGCTGACGCGTGCGTTCCGCCACCCGCGCGTCAGCCAGGAGATTCAGCCCTAAGTGTAGTAGCGGGTGGGTAAAACAATGCTTTACACGCCGGCCGCGATGGCGGGTTTTCACGCCATATCATTCCAAACCCGCCTCATTATTTACGCATTCCTGGGAAACACGCTGTTTCCATGGCAGGTGGGCTCTCATTCTCCTTCTCGCCGTTGCATCTCTCCAGCTGCTGTGTTTAAAAGGCAGCTGCCAGCACACCGTTCATCGCTACGAGCTCACTACCGCTGCCCAGGAGACATGGCCAGCAAAGGAAAAAGATGGTAGCCCCCCCACCGCCACCCCCCTCCCCCACCCACCCCCCCCCCCCGCCCCCCGGTTTAAACGACGGGTCCCTCGAGCGACTGCTGGATGCCGTGGAGGCCAACCGGCATGTTCTACACCCCTGCTCTGGCCGCAGGATGGGCAGCAACTTGACCAATCTGTCTTGGGAGGCACGGCAGTGGTGGTCAGCACCAATGTCCTTCAGAAGAGGGCAGCCGCCCAGTGCCGTAAGAAGATGAACGATCTCTTCCGTTCCGCCAGGGTAAGTCACTCTTTTCATCACTCTCAACTCACACACTCACAAACCCATCACACATCCACAGGGCCCTCACTCACTGTCAGTTCAAGGGGCATCACCATTCAACCTCTCACACACAACTTCATTGTCGTCAGCCTGTCCATGGGACCATCCACCACCTGCTCAGGCCAGGCATACTTATCATCAGGGCCAACAGGCGTCCTGCTTACTCTTTCTACATTTCTATCTATGGAGGACAAGCTGGAACACAATAAGAGAGAGAAGTCGCTGACCAGTGACAGGATGCCTGAAATCAAGGTCCTCATAGACTTTGAAAACAGAGCCATCCAGCTGGCCGACAAGAATCTGGACTGGTCCTGTGCTGACGGTGAGGTCAGCGCTGCTCTACCAAGTGAGGATCCAGCAGTGCAACATCCATCAGACAACCATGGCATGAGTGATGTGTCCTCTTTCACAGGCCATTACCATGCACTAATGATCTCCCCTTGCTTTCGCAGGCACATCTGCCAAACAGCTGACAGAGTCCATGATCCAGGGCCTCCAATCAAGCCCCGAAAAAACCTCTGAAGAGGAATCTGAAGGCACCCTCCCTGAAGTCCTGTCACAGCGCTGACCCACACCCTCCACCAGTGCAGAGACACATAACTCGGTGAGACCTAGCTTTAGAGTAGCCTTGGGATCACAACCTGGTGAGCACCTCACACTTTCTGATCCACAGCAGGCGGAGACAAGGACTTCTATGGTCCACAGCATTCGGAGGACTGCTGAAGGCCAGAAATTTTCTGAGTCCGATTTGGACGACTAGCCTCTGGACTCGGTCATGTCACAGCTGATGGAGCTGCAAAGGCAAGCTCGGGAACTCCATGAAGGGATGTCTGCTGCACCCCTCAGATCGCAATGCACAATGGAGGAGTCCATCCACTTCAGGCTGAGTTTATAGCACCAGAATGCCAAAGCACCGAGGTCAATGCTGGTAGGATGTCGGCTGCCATGGAGACCTTGGTCCAGGACATCGCTCCTGCACTGCTACGTGGGCTTAACTCCATTACTGATGACATTGTTTACCTCCAACAATGTGTACGTGAGAGGGATGCTGGGCGGCTTGATCTCAGTCCAGCTACCCCTTCTGCTCACTGAGTCAGCCAGGGATCCACGGGTACCCATCATCTGGTACACATTCTAGGGCCATCCAACCAGGTGACTCCTGGAGTGACCGGCTCATCAGAATCCCCTCTTCCTGTGACCTCATCAGCTACAGCTTCACGGGCCAAGGAGGGTGCCACTGCCACACAGCATGAACCTGAATGCAGGCTGGGGCCCTCCAAGTTGTGACCCACCAGATGATGCTCGCCAAAGTCATCACAGACAGGGCATCGCAGTCAGCAGGCTGCCTCCACCTCCACTGTGGATTTCCGGGGAGCACCAAGAAATAGCGTCAGGGTTAGGAAAGTTAAGGAGAATTGGTTGCACAGCCTATGCACAGGTGTTAATCACTTGTAATACTGTTCACTATTGTCAATAAACTCTCAAGAATGTCTCCTTGCCTGTGGCTCCTTATTCTGACGAGCAGTGTTCCTATCACTCAGATGTGAAATCTTTCTGCGCAAGATCAAGGTAGGCGTCTCAATCCAGGACCTCTTCCCTGTGCTCTGTGTGGCCTTCAGACCAAAGTGATGGTCCAGCCTCACACTCCCTGGAAACATTACTGATACTTGCACCTTGGCGGTGCTGGTCATTGCTGCCAGAATGTAGTGAGCAAGCGCTACAGGGTTCTCTTATTCCCTCAGTGTACTCTCAGCATCTCCAAAGTGAGGCTGGCCCCATCTCTTCAGCATCTGTGACCACAGATGCTGTGCTCCACTCTTGAAGGGCTCAGGTGCCCAAGGCGGACAAAGCATCAGATGCTTCTAAAGTTTCATGGCTGCGTCTCTGACATGGCCCTGATCAGAGCACAAGTGAGCTGCCCTCGGCCAGACAGGAGTCATACATTCTTAGAAGCTGTGTGAAGATTCATGGAGTGTCCTCACTGCATGTCATCATCATCCTCCCACAATCAAGCGACTATTAGGGCCTTCACTCCATCTCCATGACAGGAGCATTCTCACAGAGGGTATTGGTGCTGCTGTAGGCCACACTGGAGTCAAACGTTCACAAATACAATGTGAGGAACTATGGGGTCACACCACTGCATGCCATCATTTTCCTCCACTAATCTAGCAGTTATGAGGGCCTCCTGAGCGCGCCTGCCTCATCTAGCCAGTGCAAGTGCCTCATCCTCGTCATCGTCGCCTCTAAGCACCTCCTCACCCTCACTACCATCAGTGTCCTCCTCACCGGAGGAGACATGCAGCTCCTCCATCTCCTCCTCAGCCAGCTCGTCTCCCTGTTGCAGCGCCAGGTAGTGAAGGGCACAGCAGATTATGATGATGCGTGACACCCTCTGTGGACTGTATTGCAGGGCTTCACCAGACCAGTCCAGGCACCGGAATCTCACCTTCAGCATCCCGATGGTCTGCTCCATCAAGTTGCTGCATGAGCCTCATTATAGTGTCGCTCTGACGCAGTCTGAGGCCTCCACACGGATGTCATCAGCCACGACCTCTGCAGGTAGCACTTGTCCCCAAGGAGCCAACCCTGCAGCTTCTGTGGACCCTGGAAGGCTGCAGGGATCTGTGAACAACTGAGGATGCACACTCACTGGAAACCATGCGCTTACCTGCAAGATGGGTTTCTGGTGGTCACATACCAGCTACACGTTCAGTGAGTGGAATCCCTTGCAGTTGATGAAGTTCACTGTGTGCAGTGATGGAGACCTGAGCACCACAAGAGTGCAGTCAATCGCACCCTGCACTTGTGTGAATCCTGAGATCCGGGCGAATCCAATGGCCCTTGCATCCTGGCTGTCCCGGTCCCGGATGAAATGCACAAAGCTGTGTGCCCTCGAAAAGATGGATTTCATGACCTCATGGATGCATTTGTGGGTGGAGGCTTGTGATATCCCACAGAGGTCACCTGTGGAGCCCTGAAAGGAGCCATAGAAATTGAGCACGGCAATCAGTTTCACAGCCACGGCAGTGGATGCCCTCCATGTCCCCTTGGCGCCAAGTCCTGTGCTAAGTGGCAGATGTGAGCCACCAGGTCCCCAGATATGTGCAGTCATCAGCAACACTGGTCCTCAGTAATCTGCAGGGATGACAGGCAGTATCTATAGACCCTGGGTGTCACTAGGTGCTGACCAGCCACGGCTCACTGTCGCTCTTGGGCAGCGTATGCAGGAGCCCCAGCTGCTCCCTCTTCCTGAAGTTGCTGCTCCTGCCTTTGCGCAGCCAGATGCCTCAGTCGCTCTCTTCTCCATCTTCTCTGCTCTTTGTAGGCCATCAGGCATACAGCTATGTCACCAGGATCCATGCTCCTGATGTGGTCCTCCTGTGGCGTGAAAGAAAGAGAGGGAGAGGTGGTTAGCATGGGTGAACTTAATACTTTTCCTGGCCCTGTGTGAAGGCTCCTTAACACTTCCAGGAGAGTGCTGGCCACCTCTCGGAGGGCCACAGTTGAGTGCGCTGCATGACTGCCCTGTCAGCCTGCGACATGGGGGAGACAGCTGCTGAAAAGGATGCTGAGATTGCAAGGGGCTGTGAGCGCCTCCAGCAGTGACTGCTACATGGCCAGTGTTGGCGAGGAGATTGTACAACATATGCAGTACAAAGGCTGTGCTGTCCAATAAAGTGGCCATGGACTCGTAGTCTGTGCCAGGAAGGGGTTTGGGCTGAGGTGGGGGATGGTGCTGGGGGGGAGGGGGGCAGGGTTGGAGCCTGGCCCCAATCATATCACTGTGTCTGCGCCTGATCTGACTCAGTTGCAGAGGCCTGGTCAGTTTATACAGGTGTCCCTAATGCGTGGCTACTTCCCTCACTCACTCTGCCAACCACCTCGATTTCTTGTGCATGGGATCCAACGCCAGGGCAGCAGTTGCACCCAGAACCCTCCGCCACCACCCCCCCCTTCCCCCCAGCCCCCCCAACACACCCCCCTCCCCTGACAACAGTTGCCTCTGTAGCAGGGCAGCAGTTGCCCCTGGACACCACTCCCCAACAACAGTCACCCCCGAGGCAGGGCGGCACTTCACCCCGGCCCCGCGAGGCCCCTGAAGCCTTCAAAGCCGCAGGCGACCCTGGCGAGCGGTTGGGAACGCTGCTGCTCACTCAGCTCGCTTCTGGCAAAGTGAAGGCCGCCTAGTGCATGTTGGCGTGCTTACCCGCCGACGTTGGCAGACCATCTAGCGGGGTCCATCCGGGCGAGAAGGATTTTTAATGATATGCTGATGTATTATAAGGAGCTCCCCGGTGGCCATCGGTGGGCCAAGCGGACTAATGCGACCTGCCTTCCCACCGTTGTGAAACCGATCACGCCATATTGTCCGCGCATGCCACCTATCACGCCCACAGCCAGAGGGCACGGAAAATTCCACCCCCTGTATTTCTTTGTCACAAATTAATAATGGGGAGGGCCATTTCTGCCCCATTATAATACCGCAGAGTTTTTCTTGCAAACCAGTTTAGTATAACCTGAACTCAATTTTCAGAATCAGGATGGTATCTACTCCGAATGACTGGGGAGCAACTCAACTCACAGTCACCAATTTTCAGCTGAAAAATGGATGCTAACAGTTTAAAATGGGAGGGGACAATGTCAGCCTCCCCTTTGGCACAGATGAACCGCATGATGTGAAATTCAGGTGGGCTTTTAAATGTGCAAACAGCCTGCACATCTGAAACAAATGTAAGACTGTTTAATCATGCAAATTGGCCTCCTAAACTAGTTGGAGGAAACAGATTGTAAAATCCAGGTACAAATGGTTGGAGCATGTAACACGCATCCTCTGCACAGCTGTGCCAGCCATTGAGACATTGAGCCATCTGTTCTGAAAGGCCACTTCGAAAACAACCCCGGAAATTTGAAGTTATTTTTTTTTTGTCGGTTCAGGGCAGCAGAAGTGCTCCTCTCAGGCCTATGAATAAACTCTGACCCACTCGCAGGCTTTCATCGGGTGAGCATGATCGGCAGGCCCTGGAGCAGACAGGAAGCAGGCCCCAAACCATGATTCCACGTTGGCTGGCCAACTTAACGGCCAGCCAGTGTGAAAGGCGCACTGGGAAAGGCTCAGCACTGCCGGTGGGGGCGGGAAGAGGGCAGACGCCGATGTCATCATGGACGCTGGTGAGCACTTCCAGTGAGCTCCCTGAAGGCAAAGGTCTGCCTCAGGGAGCTGCAGATCTCCACAGAATAAACAAAACAGCAAAACTGCTGCAAAATATGCAGCACAATCAAGCACCTGAAAGCATACCTCATTTAAAAAAAAAGTACCCAGGTATCTCTTTTTATTTTATTTCCCCCAACGAGATTTCATCCTGCCCTGGATCAAGGTTTGAGCAAAACTGTAAAGGCCGCCTGGAGATTGGCTGGACCGCCAACCGTAGAAGTGGATGGGCCACGAAAAATTGCTTTCAATTGCCTGCTTAATGGATTAATTGCCCACTTAATTGTCAGCGGATGCACTTCCAATTGCCACACACACCTGGCGAACAAGGTATCGCGCCAGTGCATGATGATGCCAAGATGCTTGCCCGACGTCATGTCACACTATTTCACGGCTCGACGGGTTGGGCACGTGCTCGCCCACGGGACATAAAATTCTGGCCATAGTAATTTCTAATTTCTCCTGGGATCACATCTGCATCCAAGCACCATTCCCCCACTTCCAGGCATCTCTGCATAGGAGTTGGCAAATGTCATGCCCTCCTCCAAACAGCAGGGACAGGAGACTCAAGCCAGCACATATGGACAAGCGGATCAGCCACTTTGCTGACGTCACACACATCCTGAGTGAAAAATAACTTCTTGGTCACAGTGTCACACTAGTTTGACTTTGTGCTACTTGTGGTAAAGCAAAGTTTAACAAGTTTTCAGTCATTTAGTGGACTATCAGTTAAGTTAGAAATTGCAACTTTTGAGCGAGCCATCAATCCTCTCTAAAATCAGACAGGCTTTGCTACTTCACAGAGAAGGGAAGCACAAAGTGATATGAGGACTGAGTGCAACAAGGAACCAGTGCTAAGTCAAGAATTTGGTATAGGTGGAAATTCAGTGCAGAAGGAGAAAGAGATGCTGCTTTTTATATGCTTTTCCAGCCTCCAGTAGCTGGTGGGTGATCTTCTTTGCCTCCAAGCTATTAATTTAGCTGTGTACGTGCTATTACTTTAGATGTGTAAATTAATAATTAATTGACTAATTAAATAAGATTAAGCAGACATGGTAGAGATGGTGGTGTGCTGTAACTGAATCATTTCGGAACCTGTGGAATGCATTGCGGCTTCAGACATCTGTGGTAAGTGTTTGCTGCTTGAGCAACTTAGGTTCAGATTTGCTGAGGTGGAGTCTCAGTTTCAGACAGCGTGGAGCAGCAGGGAAGGGGAGAGTTACCTGAACAATTTGTTCTAGGAGGCGGTCATACCACTTAGGTTGCATAGAACTTTAGAGCTGGTCAATGGCCATTGACAAGACGGTATGACTGCAAGTCAGGCAGGTATGAGGATCCAACAGGTGGTGATGGTAGATCCTCAGCCCTTGGCTTTGGCCAATGAGGCACTTGCTAACTTTGTGGATGAGGAGAAGGACTGCAAGATGGATGAACTGACCATGGCAACAAGGCGCAGGATGCCATTCAAGTGGGGGGAGCGAGAAAGAATGTCCTACTGAAGGGGACAGTATAGTCAGGGGGATAGACAATGTACTCTGTAGTCTCGGTTGGGAGGTCCGAAAGTTGTGTTGACTGCCTGGTGCCAAGATTAATGACATCTGATCATGAGAAACAAACGTGGAGTAGGGGGAGGACGATCCAGAAGTCTTGGTCCATGTTGGAAGGGAAACATAGGCAGACTAGGAATGATGTTCTGCTGAGAGAGTTTGAAGAGTTAAGGTCCAAATTAAAATGCAGAAAATCAAAGGTTATCATCTCTGGATTGTTACCTGAGTCACCTGCCATAGAGTCAAGCAGTTTAGATCAGAGAATTAAATGTGTGGTTCAAAAAGTGGTGTGGGAAAAAAAGAGTTTGATTCCTGGGGCACTGGCACCTAAACTTAGGAAACAGAGAGTTATTCCGTTGGGATGGGCCCCACTTAAAAATGGTTGGGACCAACGTCCTTCTGAATTGTCTGATTAGGGTTGTGTATACTTTTTTTTTGGAACCATCTACTTTATTTATAAAATATCTGAAAGAACATTACAAAACATTTCAAAATGGCCATCACAAAAATTGCAATCATATTCAACTTTTCCACATGTATCACAAGGTGCTTCAATACAATCGATGAACATTACAGGCATTTCAATATGGTCATTACAGACAGTCAGACAGTGCAATGGTATTCAAGTTATTGACATAGATCATGTTACACCCTGAGGGGTTTCAATACAATTATGATACATTTAGTATTCACTGATATATTTCTTGTGAGTCATACAGCCCGTGGGGTCTATACAATTCCCAGCTCCTCAGTGCACAATGGCAGAAAGGTCTTAGACAACGACCTTTCCCCATTACACTTTTGCAGCAGCTGCTCCAAGCTTTAGTGCATCCTTCAGCATGTAGTCCTGGACCTTGGAATGTGACAGTCTGCAACACTCAGCAAGAACAGCTCTTTGCACTGGAAGACCAATGAGTTTCGGGCAGACCAAAGAGCGTCTTTCACCGAATTGAAGAACTTCAGCTGCAGTTGACCTAGGGCTGTGTAAACATCTTTAAACTAACAGTGAACCATTACAAAATACTGTCTCAGCCTCAACAGGAGCTTAGCATTCATTTCTGAGCATCACACTTTAACAAAGGTGCGAATGCATTGAAGATGGTGCAGAAAAGGTTTATGAGAATGGTCCAGAGATGAGAAGCTTCAGTTACATTGATACATTGGCGAAGCTGAGGCTGTTTTCCTTAGAAGAGAGAAGATTGAGACAAGATTTGACAAAGGAGTTCAAAATTATGAGAGGGTGTGAACAAAGAAAATAGGGAGAAACTGTTCACATTGGTGGAACAGTTAATGAATGGCAAAAGCACCAGAAGCAACTTGAGGAAAAAATTATTTATGTAGTGCACTGCTTGAGAATGTGATGCGGGAAGATTCAATCATGGCTTTCAAAAGGAAATTGGATAATTATCTGAAGAGAAAAAAGTTTGTAGGGATACAGGTAAAAGGTGGGAGAGTGGGTTTAGTGGAATTGCTCTTACAGAGAGTATGGCAGGGTCAATGGAGACCTTCTGCATGGTAACCATTCCATGATTATATGATTCTATGATTTCTGTAAATTCACCATATAAACAGCATACTGAAAACAATCCAACCAACCTATTTAATTGTTTGTACAATAATTAAATAGATAACTCTATATTTTCATAAATCCCTGTTTTCAGCAGTCACAAGTTGAAGAATCATAGCTAGAATGTTGCAGTCCCATCTCTGACTCATGCTTCCCTTCTCTGCGTGTTCAGATCCTTGAGGAGGACATGGAATTTTCCATTCAATGTAACTCTAAAATAATACAAATAATACATGTTTTAGCAGAAACATGAAAAAATCTAAAATGTTCTGTTGTCTCAAAGTCACATTTAAGTTTATCCCAGGTTCCGAGGGCATATTGCTGGAGATTCTGGGAGCATTTCATAGTTTTGTGTTTAAGCTTGTATAGGAATTATATAGGATTGGAAGGAAGTACAGTTATGCAGTAGAAGAAAATACTTAACACAAAGTTATCCTAAAATTGGCTGTGCATGTTTACCTGCACTTGGCTAATGATTTTATTGCAATAACCTAGCATGCTGCTGTGCTTACTGTCATCTATTTTCTTATTTGCAAATAGAAAGTAAATGACACCAAAGATATTCCATGAGGAAGATCCTTGCATCTAATGTAAAACACCACAGAGCAAATATTAGTGTTTCAATAACTTACAGGCCTTCCCTCATTATCCCAGGATGAGTGACATTTGATCTGAAGTCAATTGCCTTGAGAATACAACCTTTGTTACAACTGGCACCTGACATTGCACTGTGCCAACTCCATCTACTTTCATGCTTGCAAATAAAAACAAAGTGAAATTAAAGTTTTATAGTATTCCAAGAATTATGAGTGAGATCCTTACCATAAATTTTAAACTTTATGCATCAACATGCAGTGTTTCAATAGCTTCCAGGCTTTTCAATTGACTTTAACAAAGAAATGCTCCTGACAGTTTTGTTGCTTTGATGAAATGAGTGTTTTACGTTGATTTTTTCGGACTATCTTATATATTAGCTCATCAACCTGACAAGACCTTCCCCAAATGTCAAAGACGATAAACATGCTATCATTTGCAGCAGAAGCCATACACCAATGTCGCAGAGGCCCTGTTCCATGCTGTGCCAATAAATCTGTCTGTAATTGTCACCATGTCTATGCCTCTTTTCTTTTATTTCCCCTTCTATTTAATGCCTAGAACTTCATGTCATGAAGTCTACCTTTCCTTGAAGAAGTGATTAGTTTGTAGGGTTGTCACTTTAATGCTTATATGATTGCTCTGACTTAGGGTCATCAATCATAAAGGTTAACTCTTTTTCTCCTCACAGATGCTGCCTGACATGCCGAGTCTTTCAGCGTTTTCTGTTTATATTCCAGATTTCCAGTCCCTGCAGTATTTGCCTTTTCTTTTGAGCTATATATTATAATTGATGTCCTTTTTTTCCATGTCAAGAGTATTGGTTTGGTGCTTATCTGCTTTCTTTATTTTGGGGCTTCTGTCCATCAGTTTTATGGCTGAAGTGTTAGGTTTTGTTTGATTTAGATTCAAACTCCTTTCCAACAGTTTATTTTCCTTTTAATAGCATAATTATCAAACGGAATGAAATAGGGCTGGAGCAGTTGGGCCTAAACAGGCATTCGAGATCAGCTTTGCCACATTGTTTGGCGCAGTACCACATTTATTAATGCTGTCATTTAATGCAGACATTTGTATCTTAAGAATATCCATGGACTGTCTTACTGCTGCTGTTCCTCTAACTGGCTAAGGAGGAAAGATTTCCTTTGTCAACTGAGGAGGAAGGTTTCCTTGTTTCATTATTTCCAAAAGGATAGACTTACAAGTCCATTAAGTCATCAGGAAAAAAATCTTCCTGCTTAACACATCACAACCAAAGGGAGTGTAAAAGATAAGTTTATTTCCAAGTTTCATTTTTTTCAAAAACTTAATTCATATTAAAAAATGTCATAAATATGGAAATTGCAAATAGCAACGTTCAGTTACAAGCATCTCATGGGCCCATTCTATTTGTTTGTGCTATTTTTACATGCATGGCAACCTGGTTATTTTAAACACGTGTCAAATTGGCATGCAGTAGCAAATACAAATGCATTAAGTATTCAGATGTTCTATTTTGCAATGTTTTTACTCACAAATTTCTCTCATGTAATTGATGCTGCCTAATGCACCTGTGATTTTCCAGTAGCTAATGTAAAGGTTTCTACGTTTTGAGTCCTGAAGCATTATAGCAAACAGCACTGTAGAGAACTACCAATTAACCTCATCTAACCAATTGATAATGGTGTAGAATAATCCCACTATGGTTTCTTGACTTATTTTTAATTGATATCATCTCATTTCTGCATTTTGTAAGCAAATTTTAAAAGTTAAAATGGAAGAAAACATAAAAACTGAATATTACATCAATTTGTGTGCCATATAATTAAGATTAAGAGCTGCAATTTCCCTTGTGTAAAATCTGTAAGCATTGCGCACAAAAGTGAAAATTTGTTTTTCTGCATTTATTATTTGATCCTTTGTGCTGACTGGATCAATTATATCCCACAATATCTTATTATGTTTCAAGTGTTTTAAATGTGGATGATGACCTTTTCAAATGCAAGGAATTAGAAAGGGAATCCTTACCTTAGGGCTTGCTAAAAATACACTTCAAATTAATTTTTATGTCTATACAACAACTTTTTATGGAAGGTACGCATGTATGCATCTAATTGTTCACACCACCATTTCTAGCTATTGGGTTAGAAATTTAACCTCCCTCATTTTCTTCTTTCTCTTAGTTCATTCTTCTCTTTGCTTCTCTTCCAATAAATATGGGGGAAGTATTCATCTGTGGCTCTGATGCAAAATTGGCAGTAATAGATCAGCCGTTCATTATATCCAGATGCCTGATTGTCTTTCCAATTCAGTTGATAAAAACAAAATACAAATTTAGCACTGATATCAAAAAATTCTTCTTCAGATACAGAGTGATCAACACTTGGGAAAAACTGTCAAATAGTGGAACAGAAAATCCTGGAATCATTCAAGAGGCATTTGGATACTACAATCGGGGCACAAGATGAACCTTCTGGATTAAACTGAGCAAAATGCTTTCCTTATCTATAGTTGTCTTCCGATTTTATGAGCAACAGCTACAGAGATCCAAAGATTATACTTGCTCAAGTCAATATTTATGTGGTACCCATGATAATTTAATCTAGTGGCTCAGGGTCAGCTTTCACACATCCCAAGAATACCTAGCTGCATCTTGTTGCCTCCTTCATTAACTCAAAGGCTTAATGCTATTCCCTGAAACTACCTGATCACTATTAAGACCCGAGAAAACGGAATCTTTCTTGTTGGCAAAACCTCCTGTGATGTTATGAGTTTCTGTGCGCCTTTTACATCAAAATCATCAATCTCCTAGGCTGTGATCTCTAGCTAAATATTCAGTTCACCCATCTCCACAAAAAATAAATGCTCTTGACCCCACTCACTTTGCAAACTGCGGCCACCATGTCCTGTGTGTTATAATGATTTAAAGACACCAATCACTCATAAGGGATTTTGTTAACACATTGTTCATTTATTAATTCTAGGCACATGTGAATGGATGTACATGGACAGAAAGCAGGAGGATATTGCTGCAGAACTGCCTGTGCTCTGCTCCAAACCAAAGTGAAACTAAGGCTGGATCACATGACACACTTCCCTTAAAGTGATGACATGCTGCTTTCTCTTAAAGGCATATTACAACAGCAGGAACACCCAATTCCCCTTCCACCTTGTTCACAAATTGTAAAAATAGGTTTGCAGTGCTGCTTCATCTCCAAACACTCTCTATGTTCCATGGTATTAAGGCTAGCTTCTGAATTACTCCATATACAAGGATTCTCCTCTCAGTGATCTCAGTTCCTAGGATGTGGCATGATGTTCCATAAGCTTCTTTCTCCCTTGTGCCTGCAACATTAGTTGTTCTACATTCTACTTGTTCTACCAGGTCCTGAAACACCCTCCCAGTACTGCTACAACACAGCGTTCTTTTCAGATCCCCTCAGATCCCATATCCCACTGCTGACATTACTGTTCTTTCTAATATAATTTCAAAAAATACATCTATTCTTTCAAAATAATGCCAAAAAAGAGCTGCTCATATATTTTATAAAACTTGTAAGTAAAAAGAAAATTGCAAAACTCTTAACTTTAAGCATCTCTCAGTTGCTTGGTAACTCCATGGAATAGAATGAGCAGCTGAAGACAGGGCCTTGTTAAGAGTGCTTACATCGCCAAGCATCATCATCAAGGCTATGTGAGCCAGATGTCATCTTGGCTTTCTTGTTTCACTTCAAATAACATTCTTCATCAAGTCCTGCTTCTACTGCATTTCACAACAGAAAGTGGGATTGATTTTAATGCAGACAGAAACAGGGATTTCTTTCCCAACTGTTAATCATCTTAGCCATAAGATAAGTCACAGTGGTGCTAAACTAGATGATGCCTGAAAGCTGGCACAGGGATTGCAATATGGGATTAACCTGTAACATTGATAGCAATGCAGTTAGGATGCCTGCTTATGTCCAAGAATGCTTTTTGCTGCCAATGCTCCCAATACTGTTCATTGGCTGCAGGCATCAACTTAGAGGACCGATTTTGTGCGTGCTTAAGATGCCTTAAAAGCAGCCTGTGCCTGATTGGTCTATTGGTCCAAAAGATTGGTCCATTTTGGCTGCTGGAGACATGAACAAACAAGTTAGGAGCAGGAGTAGGCCACATGTTGTGGATTTTTTCAAAAGTGTCTGACCCTGGTAGAGAACATGCAACAAGGGCCTAAACTTTCCAGTCTCTGGACTGTCAATGACTAGACTTACAACTGAGAAGTATGCCAAAACCCTGTTGAAGTCCTGACACACAGATCTACGTGGGAATTTTCTGGGAAGTTTCAACTTCTGATGAGCAGCTCTGCTTCTCCCAGGGACCTCCGCAAATGTCTTTCACTCTGAGTAAGATTCAGAGACTTTGGACAGTTCCGATGTACTTACCCAGGAAATGTTAAACAGATTAAAACCGTCTAACTTCTGGATTACTAGAGAAATAACCCCTCAATCGCTCACACTGGTCACCCAACTACCCTTCTAACCAGCCGATCACCCAACCACCCCCCCACACCTACCACCTCACCTACCACCTCAATATTGGCATTTATTTCGAGAGGACTAGAATATAAAAGCAGGGATGTGCTGCTGAGGCTTTATAAGGCTCTGGTCAGACCGCATTTAGAATATTGTGAGCAATTTTGGGCCCCATGTATCAGGTAGGATGTGCTGGCCCTGGAGAGGGTCCAGAGGAGGTTCACGAGAATGATCCCAGGAATGAAAGGCTTAACATATGAGGAACGTTTGAGGACTCTGGGTCTATCCTCAATGGAGTTTAGAAGGATGAGGGGGGATCTGACTGAAACTTACAGAATACTGAAAGGCCTGGATAAAGTGGACGTGGGGAAGATGTTTCCATTAGTAGGAGAGACTAGGACCCGAGGGCATAGCCTCAGAGTAAAGGGAAGAACTTTTAAAACAGAGATGAGGAGAAACTTCTTTAGCCAGAGAGTGGTGAATCTATGGAATTCATTGCCACAGAGGGCTGTGGAGCCCAGGTCATTGAGTGTATTTAAGACCGAGATAAATAGGTTCTTGATTGGTAAGGGA
Organism: Carcharodon carcharias; assembly: GCF_017639515.1. Classification (NCBI taxonomy): domain Eukaryota; kingdom Metazoa; phylum Chordata; class Chondrichthyes; order Lamniformes; family Lamnidae; genus Carcharodon; species Carcharodon carcharias. The sequence goes on from NC_054477.1 coordinate 144,142,040, forward strand.
ATCAAAGGTTACAGGGAGAAGATGGGAGAATGGGGTTGAGAAACTTATCAGCCATGATTGAATGGCGGAGCAGACTCGATGGGCCGAATGGCCTAATTTTTGCTCCTATGTCTTATGGTATTTTTGGTCTTAATGATTGCTGCCACTCAGAAGATCCGGGTGAGGGTTTTCAGACACTGCACTAGAAATCTTGGTGTAAGCATGGAACAGAGGAGAGATGTTGGAAGCCAGGAGGATCTCCAGATACATGCTCAGAAGGCAGTGGGATGATGTATTGGTGGATGTCAATGCCAGGAGTGTAGCTGCAAGAATCTAGGTGCAGTGCAAGAAGGATTTTAATGAGTTGTCAAGGGCTGTGAGTTTTTCTTTAGCTGCCATATCTGACCATGTATATGGTTAGACTCACCCACTGCTCAATTCACTCCATGCCCACCACCTATCTACCAACAATCTGTATCAATCAGAACTTTACCCTACCCTACATTGGCTTCACCTAACCCTTAGACACTCAGCACTGTTGCAAGCATCATACCCACATCTCACAGCTTGCACAGCTTACTCAACAATTACAACCAAAGCACCAAAGCAATTTGCATGACACTTGTACTTTTCTCTTTCCTGCGGAAGAAGATAACACATAACAGAAGGCAGATAATTGGAGGAGAGTGATGCATACCTGATGTTTTAACCCCCTCATGGAGGAGACAGTGATGGTCTTCATGATAAGGGGCATACTGAGACTGTAGCCTGGCAGGGCTGAAGTGATTAATGATTAGGGGTTTAGTGTATCCAATTCTCCTTCACCCACCCCATGTCTTCTGCCACATTCAATCTGGCCTGATTGAGAAGCTGCAGAGGGGGTTAAGCATGTGTCTCATACTTCCCCAAAAAGGTAGGAGGCATTGCTGAATCTGTTTTTGAGGAACAAAGTAGGTTAAATGGATCAACTGTCAGTAGGAGAACATTTAGGAGACTGTGATCTTAGTATCATTAAGGTTTAGGTTAGCTAAGGAAAAGGACAAGGAACAATCCAAAGTAAAAATAATTACATGAAACCTGGAAATACTCAACATGTATGGCAGTCTAAAACAAAAACAAAAATACCTGGAAAAACTCAGCAGGTCTGACAGCATCTGTGGAGAGGAGTTAACGTTTCGAGTCCAAATGACCCTTCAACAAAACTAAGTAAAAATAGGAAAAGAGAAAAAAATAGAAAAAGAGCTATTTTTCTATTTTTACTTAGTTCTGTTGAAGGGTCATTTGGACTCGAAACATTAACTGTGTTCTTCTCCACAGATGCTGCCAGACCTGCTGAGTTTTTCCAGGTATTTTTGTTTTTGTTTTGGATTTTCAGCATCCGCAGCTTTTTGCTTTTATCTTTATGTATGGCAGTCTCTTTGGAGAGAGAAACAGCATTAAGGTTTCAGGTTGTGGCCTTGCTGATTTCCAGCATCCACAGTATTATGCATTTATAAAAAAACATAATTTATTTGGGGAGGACCAAATTCAGTGAGGTGAGCACCTATCTGGTCCAAAAAATTGGAATCAAATAGTGGCATAATATGGAATAATTAGCTGCTTTTAAAGAGGAGATAGTTCAAGTCCAATCATGATAACATTCCCATGAGGGACAAAGGTAGGAAAAACTAAGCCAGAGCTCCTTGGATGATGAAAAAGATAGAAAGTAAGAAGAAGCAGGAAAAGGGTGTGTATGACAGAAATCAGGTTGATAATGCAAATGAGAATGAGACTGAACATGGAAAGTTCAAAGAGGAAGGGGGAAAAAGATCACACAAGCAAGGCAAAGAGAAAGCATGGGAAAAGACACACAGTGAACGTAAAAGGGAATCAAAAAGTCTTCCATAGGCATATGACTAGTAAGAAAATAGTTAAAGGAGGTGTGGGGCCAATTAGGGACCCAAAAGGGGATTGAAACCAAAAGGGTCAGGACAATAACAATAGCCAGAAGGAATATTCCAGGAGCTAACCTGTTAGTAAATCATGATCTATTTAAATAGTGCTGGTGGAGATTGGTGGAGATTGTTGGGGGCTGGGGGCATATGATTTCATGCTGTTTAATGTCATGTTCAGTGGTACAAGGTTAAGACAAGGCATAGGCTGGAGTGGGGCATTCAAAAATGACATTGCATACAGATCGGTGTTTTAAGCTGCCTGCACTGCATGCTGCAGGTGGCAGTTAGGTTAAATGTGCATGTCTGAAAACTCCTTTAAAAATATGGCCACCAATTCACTTCCTGTCAAATGTTTTGTTTTTATTTGTTCATGGGGTGTGGGCATCACTGACTAGGCCTGCATTTATTGCCCATCCCTAATTGCCATGTTCAGAGAGCATTTAAGAGTTAACCTTTGCTGTGGGTCTGGAGTCACATGTAGGCCAGACCAGGTGAGAACAGCAGATTTCCTTCCCTAAAGGACATTAGTGAACCAGATGGGATTTTATAACGATCAGCAACGGTTTCATGGTTATCATGAGACGTTTAATTCCAGTTTTTTAATCAAACTCAAATTCCACCGTCTGCTGTGGTGGGATTTGAACTCAGGTCCCCTGAGCATTACCCTGGGTCCCTGGATTACCCATCCAGTGACAACACAACTACACCACCACCTGCATATTCTGGGTGCCATTTGCAAATATTGGAAGACCTTGTAGCACCCAGTAAATGGATGCCACTGGGTCTAATTTTCTCCCCCTTGGTATTCAAGTTGATAACATTGTGGTCAAATATTCCAACTCGATAATGTGAATTCAATTAAAGTAGAATGAATGGCTGTGATCAGAGAACTTAGGAAGATCCTCCAGCTCAATTTCCACAAAATCAAAATCGCAAACAAAATCTAGCGGTGAAACTCAAGGGCCAGAATTTCATGTTGATCAGGCGGGGTGCACGCCTCACTCGAGGGCACGTGAAATTGCGCAAAATGACATTGGGCGGGCGTCCTGACATCATCGCACACATGAACAACATTGGGGTTGGTGGGCATGCATGGGAGTCGGAGCCGCGCCTGCTAACAATTAAAGGGCCAATGAAGACCATTAAATACCATGTTGTCGGTGATTTTATGTTGCTCATGTGGGCGGATGGGCAGCCCATTTTTAACAAAACCCCATCGAAGGGCAGGATTAAAAAGGTCTGGAGTACTGCCATTGTGAGTAGTGAGGAGTTCAGGAGACAGTTTGCTACTGGTTGCTTAGTGAAACTTGACAGCTTTATCTCTGTTTTGAGCTTCAGTCTTTGCATTGCGAGCCTACATTTCAGGACTTATGGCTGTCTTCAAGGCCCCTGGAGGATTTATACCATGTGGACCCTTCCAGTCACCAGGTAGCCTTCTGTTTCTCTGGTAATAGGGAGTTCCTACTCCACTGGTGGGACCTCCTCTGAGGAGGAAGAGAGGGTCAGAAGGGAGAGGAGGCCCTATGTCTGCAGGCAGAATCCAAAGGAGTGACCTGTGGGAGGAGGGGTGCAAGCACAGGGGGCACAGGGCCAGCAGGGAGTCCCAGGCAGAAGGGGCCACAGAAGACACCACTATCCTGCTGCCAGTCTGTACAGGCAGCGATCCAGCTACCTCAACATGTTAGAGGCGCAATGCCAAAAAACCTCCACCTCTCCAGGGAGACAGTGGCCTCCATCTGTCAGATGACCGGGTCAGAGATCAGCTCCAACTGTGTGGGTGGCCACTCCTTGCCAATGGGTCTAAAGATCACAGTGGCCTTCAACTTCTATGCCTCTGGCTCTTTCCAGGGATCAGTGGGGGAACCTGTGTGGTGTGTCCTAATCAGCTGTCCACAGTTGCGTGACGCTGATGACTGACCACATGTTCAGGTGGGTCATAACATTTATTTATTTCTGGAAGGACTGGGCCAGCCAGACCAAGAGAGCCAGAGGCTTTGCAGTGATTTCTGGCTTCCCCCGCATCCAGGGTTCCATCGACTGCACGCATGTGGCCATCAAGGTGCCAGCGGGTGAGCCCAGTGCCTTCGTCAACAGGGAAGCCTTCCACTCCATGAACGTGCAGATAGTGTATGATCACAGGATGCAGATTTTGCAAGTCTGTGCAAGGTACCCAGGCAGCTCCCATGATGCCTACATCCTCAGACACTCACAGGTGCCAAGGCTATTCATGGCTCCAGCTCAACTGGATGGATGGCTGCTGGGTGACAAGGACTATCTATTGAAAAGGTAGCTTATGACACCTCTCTGGCACCCAAGAACAGAAGCAGAGCAGAGGTATAACAGGAGTCGTGCCTCCACAAGGGCTGTGATAGAGAAGACCATAGGTCCGCTGAAGATGAGATTTGGATGCCTGGGCCATTCAGGCAGACACTTCAATACCCTCCAGAGTGGGTGTCTCTGATAGTGGTTGCATGCTGCACTCCCCACAACCTGGCTCTGGCAAGGGGGGACCCACTGGAGGAAGAGGATCTTGACGGAGCTCCAAAGGCCACAGATGATGACTCCAGTGGTGGATCAGAAGAGAAGCCTGGGGAAGAACATAGTGAGGACGTGGAGGCAGACCTCTGGAACTGTCAGGGAGGCAGGGACAACAGGGAGGCCCTGATCCAACGCTCCTTCAGCTAGTCTGCCACACTGCTTCCACCTCATGCTTGGGGTGCCACCTCCTTAACGAACATTTGAAATGACCTGTTCCAAAGTCCACTCAGTACCTGTGCAAATAAAGTTTAGAGCCACTTACGCCCAGCATTAGATACTGTTGTGCCCTGCACATACAAAACAAATGAAGCATACTCAGGTCATTAACACAAAAGCAAAATTTATTTAATGTTGGCACTCACAGAAAATGAACATCATATAAGGTGTTAATGGTCACACAAGTAAACAAATTAACAAAATATACCAGAACAGAAGGTCAGCCATGAAAATTCCCTCTGGTGCTCACGATGCCTCAAACTTACATTTGTGAGTGCTGCACCTTGGTGGCACTGGCATTGGAGGCAGCCTGCCCATTGAGCTGTCCTGTTGGCCTTGATGACCTTGGCAGTCGTACTCTGGCCAGCAATACCTGTGCAGGCCCCACCTGGGAGGGAGCATCCTGCGCCACAACTGGGCGCTCCTCAGTCATCGAGGCTTCATCAGATGCCACAGTCCCTGGCAGAATGAGTGGAGGAGCTGCTGCTATAATCCAGAGCGCCTTGAGAGGAGCCTGCAGAGACGACAAGAAGCTAATGCGCCAACATGAGGTCGGTCTGGACCTCCCTGCTCGCCATTGATAGACAGAGACCTAGCAGAGATACTAAGTGCCTCATTCATCTCTCACACTGAAAGTGACCTCCTGGATCGTTGCCTGTGTGAGGGCTTGCAGGTCCGAGCACAACCCCAGGAATGTGTGAGTCTGTTCCTGGAGCTGCCTCTCCATGAGAGTCACCATTATCTCAATGGAGAAGGCAGTGCTCTAGGTGCTGAGGGCCAACGCAGAGCTCATGCTCCACATGGACTCCCCCACAACAGAGACCATGGCATGTATACACTCAGGAATCTCTGTTAGATCTTCCTGCGCATTCAGCTGGATATCCAGCATTTGCCATCTCCAGAGGCTCATCATTTGCCTCGGACTCAGCATGGTTCTGGTCTCCAGCAGTTGTCTGACTGCTGATGCCCTGGACACTCTCTGCCTCCACCTGCTCCTCAGGCAAGTGTGCTGTGCCATCACTGCTGTGCACTGACATTGTAGCTGACAATCTAATGCCCATTAATCTAATGCTGGCATCTGTGCTGGTACCTGGTGTGGAGAGGGGGTATGATGCAGGTGCTCTGATGGGCACTGGTCCTCCGGCGTCAAAGGTGGCTCATCGGGTCCAGCAATCATTTGCTGGATGGCGATTCTCGGGAAGAAAAATGACATGTCATTAGTATTAACCATCACACTGTCACTGTGCATGTTAGGCAGGCTGGTGAGACAATGGAGGTCTGCATCATGATGCCATCATCTTTCAATGGACAATGGGGACTCCAGGTTTGAGGTTTCCGTTATAAATGATGCAACACAGCAATGTTTATACACTCTGACACTCTCGCACCTGTGCTCTCACTCTTACCTTTGTCAGAGACCCCTGCCTCTGCATGACTGCTGGAACGAGCTGGGCATGTGCACTCCATCTCTAAGGCATCCATCTCGTTCCTCGTCATCATGAGCAGGTATGGGGTGCCTTCGCCTGTTCTTGACTTCTCAATCTCATTATTGCTTCTCTGCTCCTGAAAGGACAGAGGAGCATTGATTAGTCCACTCTCTACCTGTAGCGCCATTGCAGCCTGGCCAACCCCACCTGAGGAACGCCTTGCAGGGCACATCTGAGTCATGGCCCTCAGCCCACAAAGCAATCAGGCCAAGCAGCCAGAGCTCACCGCCTTGGCCAGCACCGATGTTATTGACAGTTGGCAATCAGACTCTTATCACAGTGGGATGGCCAGCCCTTAACACTGCTCCACACAGATCCATGCCTACTCGGTACTCACCCTTGCTGAGCGCAGCAGATCGTTGAACCTTTTGCAGCACTGGACCCATCTGTGCCATACAAAATTAGACCCCTTCCCATGCTTACTTGGTCAGATGCAATACCCATCTCTTGCCATCCCTGGAGTTGAGGATGTCCTGCCTGGCACTGACCTCCTCCACTAGGATTCCTAGGCACTTATCCAAGAACCAGGGGGCCGGCTACCCACTGGACTTGCCCTCCCGCCTGACATGCCCAGCAGGTGCAGGTGCCATTGCAACTGGGAAAAAAAACACTTTGTCAAATAAATCCACATCTACAAAGTGTCCCCTGGCAGCCTTCAGGGAGCTGCCTCTGCAGCTTTTAAATCCCCCACTGGGTCACCATTGAACATGGTGCCTGACAGGCTCCGGCCTCCTCCTGGCCCTTCCAACCATTCAGCAGGTGTTTTTCATGCCCGTAGCCCTTAGTTATCCGCCCAGCATGAGATCACGTAGGAAACACAATCTCGCCTGGGGGACAGATTGTACATTTGCTTCCAGGCCCGCTGGTTTGGCACACACGCCAAGCATGAAATGCAGGCCAAAGTTCCAATTAAATACTGAACCGTTTCAACCATGCTGTTGCCCAGCTGTTGCTTCACTGACAATCGCAATTGGAAATCAACCTCAGTGTATCTGTTAGGATTCCAGTTTCAAATGTCTCCACTTTTACTTTAATGAAGCTGATATCAAAGCACAGACAAATAAACTAAAGGTAAAGGCTCGTAAGTGGTTTGATACTGGTTCTTAGCAGTCAAATACCATATTTATTTGATAGGCAAGTTGATTTTGCACTGCTGGTTGATGCAAAGAATAGGCTTCTTTTTCGAATGATTATAATAGAAGCCTAGTTATGGGAGTGAGACCAAAGCCAAATGAAAATATCTGAATTGAACTATTTTATGCAGCAGATATTCACTTCAGAATGGTCTGCCTCTAAAAATACTTGAAATGAGACAAGCAATATCGCTATAATGCAGGCTCCAATTTGAGTTATGATAAACCCATTCAGAATCACAACATGCTATTTGTTTCTATAATGTTCCGGAGATCCGATTCTGAACCCCTGTGTCTGATAGTAAAAGTAAAAGTTTGATGATTGAATTACACCAAAAATTGTGGAAACTGACTGGTTTTGTGAATGCCTAAATTTTAGTCCTTAAAACCAAATGGAAAAAAACAGTAGCTAACATATAGCACCTCTGCCATGCAAGAGCGGTGCCGTTTGCTGGGGCACTTTTCCATGCTCCTTGACAATGACAGGAGGCCAGCCAAAGCATTCCCAGCCACTTCGGTGTGAACACCCATCAGCATTCTGCTGTATGCCACTACATTGAGGTCTTTATCTGAGTTCTCTCCAGTAGGACATGCCTGCAACCTTGACCTCCAGTAAGCTAGCAAATGAACCACACTTTACCCTAGGCCTGCAATGGCTGACAGGTGCCCCGAATGACTCATCATCTGCTGAACCCAGCTCCATATTAGCCTCCAAGGTGCGGGCAGTGCCAATATCTGAGCTGGTGGCTGAGACCGTCAGTTAAATTAATGGGGCCCTTCATTAGTGCTGTGCTGCTGCTCCATCTCTACCTCCTGGGCTGCTGTGACTGGGCAAGCAGCAATTCTTGTGTAACTAGGGCAGGAAATGGAAAGGAGAAAGTTGTTCTGAGGGAAGTGGAGTGGGGGTGGGAAGCAAGAGGTCCATGGTCACACCATCAGCAGCTTGCTCATCGTACCAGATACTTGGATAAGGGTGAGCTGGGAGTTGAAAAGGCAGGAAGTTACCATAATCCTGAATATTCTCAGCAATGGCAAAAGAAAGATGTAAATGCTTTAGAAGCAGTTTAGAGAAGGTTTACTAGACTAAAACCAAGAATGCACCTTCAGTGTCTTATGAGGAAAGGCTGGTCAGGTTAGGCTTGTATCCACTGGAATTTAGAAGAGTAAGAGGCGACTTAATTGAAACCTTTAAGATGCTGAGGGGTCTTGACAAGGTGGATGTGGAGAGGAAGGTTCCTCGTGTGGGAGAATGTGGGAGAATAGGAGTCACTATTTAAAAAAAGGGGTCACTCATTTAAGACGGAGATCAGGAGAATATTTTTTCTTTCAGGGAGTTGTAAGTCTTTGAAACTCTCTTCCTCAAAAGGCGGTGGAAGCAGAGTCTTTAAATATTTATAAGGCAGAGTTAGATAGATTCTTGATTAACAAGGGGGGGCAAAAGGTTATCGGGGGTAGGCAGGAATGTAGGGTTGAGATTACAATCAGATCAGCCATGCTCTTACTGAGTGGCAGAGCAGGTTCGGGGGGCCAAGTGGCCTACTCCTACTCCTAAATCATATGTTTGTGAGTAAATGCCATGTGATCTGTTGCAGCTGGCCCTATGATGTTGAGAGCCATCTCCTGCTTAAGGCTAAGGAGTCCTTGCCCCTTCCCATTCTGCTCTGTTCCTTTCTTTTGTGTGCCATTTTGTACTGAAAAGGGGAAGGTCAGAATGTTAGTTACTGTGTAGCATTATGTTTGAGTGATGTGCCTACCATAGCTTATTATCTGGTGGTGTGTGGAGCCAGCGAGAAGTGGGTACAATACTGGCAGCACCTGTAGGTGTGTGAGGTTAAGGTGGAGTAACTGGGTGTTAGGCATGAGTCCTGAGTACCAGGCAGTGCTGTTGGGCGAGTGTTTGGGCTGTAGTGTGTTGAGCAGCGTGGAAGTTTGGTGGTGTGCTGGATCTGAAGGTGCATTCACTGACTGACATACATGTGAGTCATTAGACTCCATGTAACTCTGCTGCCAGGTTCTCAGGTCCAGAAGCTGGGAGTTGACCTCCCTTCCCACCTACTGCCACTTGTTTCTGAGCGTGGTTCTTGAATACCTCCTTGCCCTGTAGTGAAACTATGGTGTCTCTCCTCCTGTCTATCCTCGACTACTAATGCCTCCAGGGCCACACCATCCATCACCCAGGAACCCTCTCTGCCCTGGTATTCCATTTTGCATGTTTTAAATTCCAGTAGTATTATTCAGCGTGCCTCCCTTTGAAGTAAGACAGCCCACTTTTAAGAAGAGCAGGCGGGGTGAACCACATGCTATGTGCACAACATTGATCGCCCCCCCCACCCTGGTGAGCGCAGAGGTGTCTGGCAGTTGGAAGAGGCAGTCAGCAGTGAGGAGGACACTCAACCCCATGATGCAATCATGCTAATGAGGTGCGAACAATTGGAAACTAATTTACTTTCAACAGAACCATCGCAAGCAGGTTGTGAATTGGAAACCCTGCACCCAAAAGACGAAGTAAGTCAATTTTTAGCCCAATGTCATCTCACCAATACTGCGTTTGCCGCACAAGCATCAGGAAAATGTTTTTGAGAATAATAGTGAAATTATCACAGCTTATTTGAAAAGACTAGCCCTGTGAAGAAAGATGTAGTCATCATATGATAATGTTAATAACTCAAATCGTGGAAACAGAATTTGTAATTTTTTGTATGGGAATATAATAAAACATATCAATTTTTTTTTCTCTACTATCCAGTATAATTGCAGGGCTTATCAGTCTTTTGAAGCAACAGTAGAAGTCTGACAACAATTGTACACATGTGAAGGGGATATGAATAACTTTTTTACATCTATTTTTCCATTCTGACAGGCCTTCTCTATTTGCACACTTTATCTCTTCATGTCATTTTTTTGTAATAGATCTCACTGTTCTCTTAAAGATGCTTTGGCGAATCACGGTTTGAAAATTGTCAAATATCAGTGTGAAGAAAGTGATGCTCGGAAAGGGGTGGCAGCACAATATGAAATTTCAAATCACTTTCATGAATTTTTTGAACCTGTAAGTGTAGGAAACTGTCCTGTTTCCTAGTTGAGGTTCACAATGTATCTTAGATATCAATGAAATTTTCAACATAACAATTCAACGTTAAAAATTGCATACAAAATGCAACGACTTTAAAAAGATGTGAGGTCAACAAGCCGGTGTACTGGAATTAAGGCAGTTTGGTAATATGGCAGTCAGCACCTTCATTGACTGCCCTTGTGGGAATGTTACGAATTCTGACAAGTAGCAAGTTAGCTTGTTATTGGAAGCAACTCTAGATCCCAAATCAGATGTTAGTTGGAATTATTGAAATCTTGCACCCCAATGAGGCATTCAAAGTATGCTAATGTGCTCCTACTGAAGTTATAATGAATGTGATCTCATATGCCAATCATGGAAACGACCAGAAATAATTGAAACAAAGACAAAACTCCAAAAGGCCATGCCATTTTGCAGGAGTAGAACAAATTTTTTCAAATTTCTGAAATTCAACGATTATTTATGTAGCGTTGACAAACATGGAATGGCAAGTTAGTCCATGAATTGTAATATTTAAAAATGTCAATAAAATGTTTTAAAGTTCAAAATCAGGTACCCCAATGTAGCTCACCTGTTGAGGCCTTACCAATTTTGGCACATACTATATGATTCAGAGCTAGTTCAATGGAATGGGTATACGTTCAGAGGTGGGAGCGTGCTGGCAGATTGGGGATGGGGCCATTGCCAATCTGCATTTGTTTTCTGGAGCCAGGGTGAGGGTGGGGAGGGAGTTGGATACATACCACCCCTTCTGACTGCGTAAAATATCAACATTATTTTAAGCTCCTAGGTCTTTTCTAAGTGGCTTCCTGCTGTCCCTTTAAGGACGAGCAGCTAGGCTGCCCAAGACTCAGAAATGCCAGTTGGAGCTTGTACATCACAAAGAAATTTAGAAAATTGGGTCTGAAATGAGCATAGGTGCCTCATTTTAAAGCGTGGGGTTCTGCACTGCTTAATTGGTTGTCATCAGGCTAGTTTCAGGTCCATAAAATTAGCACAACAATGTTAAATTTAAAGTTCACAAAGTCTTGCAGTTAAATTTATTTGGGGGTTGTCTCCATTGTTCACTGTAACATACATAGAAATGCTGGTAAAATAATGCAAACACCAATTTAGACTATTTCCCTGGAATTTCTGAAGAGCTTCTAACTGAAGTTCTGGCAACAGGTTGGGAGAACTCCTGTGGAAAGTCAATCTACCATACGAGTATATTCCTCAGGTTCATGAAAACATATCAATAATCCTCCCTTTAGCAACTCCAGCAGCCCTACTGCATTGCCAATGCAAATGCACCCCAATGTAGTTAATGGGAAAGGGTGTTTTAAATCACAGAAATGAATCATCTTTGTCTGGTTACATTGAATACATTCTTAAGAATGTGAGTTTCTTAGAGGAGAGTAGTTGCCAAGCCCAGGGGGATGCTGACACCTCATGAGATGAAAAACCATTTATTCAGCAGAGATGTGACATTCAAAACGAAGGCTTCATAATGACCCTTCATCGGTCTTTGGATTCTGCAAAGGAGCCTTTCTATTTACACTGTACGAGCCAAAGGACCTGTAATAAAGGATCAGGAGGCAGGCGGTGTTATACTCTGGCTCTTTCACTGTGCAATTAAGTCCTCTAACTTCCTGGGAGCTGCATCCAGTTCTCCTTGACTGATTGGCCTTTAATCAACAGCATTACTTTTGTGTAAGTTCCTTTTACTACAGGCTACTGCTAAAATAGAATAGTTAGTAAGTTGTAACTCTGTAAAGAGAAAAATATAAGATTTCAGGACAGATATCATGCAAAATCTAAAGGCTGACAAGTTTTTTTTGTTTTTAATTGTATAAAGGAATTACTGCAGCCTTTTGATAATGTGTTAACATATTTGCATTTTTAAAGTATCATTTATTCAGTTATGATAATTATTAAATTTCAGTTCATTCATAGATTTAGCCCTTCAATATGTCAGCTCTTCATCCTTCCTGATATACATTTTCAGAAATGCTTTGTCACACAATGTGCAGTTTCACCCTGTTAGGCTTGCTGTCATTGTATAGTCACTTACATCTGTTATCAAATTGAGATGGAAAAGAAACAGGAAAAGAAGTCTATATGAAAAATGTCAGGTTCATAATCCAGAAGAGAACCAAGCTGAATATAAAGAGTACAGGAGAGAATCAAAAAAAAAGAAGAAATCAGAGGGGAAAAGAAAGTGTATGAAAATAAATTGGCAGCTGACATAAAAGGGAACCCAAAAATCTTTCAGAAACATGTAAATTGTCAAAGGCTAGTCAAAACAAGGGTGAACTCAAGTAAAGACCAAAAGCATGATTTTTTTGTAGAGGCGTTCACGGCTGAACAATAAATGATTATTTTACATTTACCTTCACTAAAGAACATGATACTTCTAATGTCACAATAAAGGAGGAGCTAGTTGTGAAATTGCATTGAATAAAAATAGAGAGGATAAGATATAAGTGCAGGTGCAGATCACTGAATCCCTACAGCCAGCTCTGCCATTAAGTAAGATCCTGTTTGATCTTTTATTTCAACTCCACATTCCCAACATAGTCCCGTATCCCTTGATTACCTTAATGGGTAAAAGACTATCAATCTTATTTTTGAATATCCTTAATGACTGAGCATCCATAACCCTCTGGGGAAGAGAATTCTAAAGATTCACAAGCCTATATATCAAAACGATCAGTGATCCTAACACTGGCCCGTGAAAATGCACTTCACTCCAATATGGAGAGTATATTTGAAAGGTTGGTGCCGCTCAAATTAGGAAAGTTATCTGGTCCAGATGGGATTCATCCTAGACTGCTGAAGGGATTAAGGGTTGAAATTGCAGATGCCCTGGTCACAACTTCTAATCCTCTTTAAATAGGGGAACAGTGGCAGAAGACTAGATGATTACAAATGTTACATCCTGATTCAAAAAAGTGGAGAGGGATAAACTCGGTGGTGGAGAAGCTTTTAGAGGCATTAGTTCGGGACAAAATTAATTGGCAATTGGAAACATATGGTTTAATAAATAAAAGCCAGTGTGGATTTGTTAACTTGATTAAGTTTTTGATGAAGTAACAGAGTGGATGATGGTGCTGCAGCTGAGGTTGTGAATATTGACTGGCAAATGAAGTATCATAAAGTATCACTATAGGCAATAGACTTGATTGAAGTCAAATTGAAAACCATAAGATATTGGCAGGCATCGTTGCATGGGTACAACATTGGCTATGGAGCATAAGGCAGGAAGTAGTGGTAAACAAATGATTTTCAGATTGGAGGAGTGTGGAGGGGATATTGTTGATACCACCATTCTTTTTTGTACCTGCCTACCTACCTATCTATCTTATACAGGGCGTTATTCCAATGTTTGCAGATGACATGGCAGCAATGTAGTAAACCCTAAGAGCAGAATTTTTCTCCCACTGGGTGGGTGCGCGATCGACCCAAACAAGCGTAAAATGATGTGCGATGATGTTTGTTGAGTGCCCCGAAGCCATCGCACACTCGCGCAATATTTCGGTTGGTGGGCAAGCGCAGGAGTTGGCAGCGCGCCCGCTGATAATTGAGTGGCCTATTAAGGTCCTTAATCAATTAATTGAGTTAATTTCTTCGCTGTCCATCCAATCATTCAGTTGGAGGGTGGGTGAAAAGGCCAAGCAGCCTCTGCATTTTTGGCGAAACCTGATCCACGGTTGAAGGAGGTATCAGCCAGTGATTAAAAAAAATAAGGTTTTACACGCCTATTTAACATGTCCCTGCTCATGTGACCAAGTCACGTGAGGGACATGTTTTCATGATTTTACATACCTTTATATCCATGTTAAAAATCTTCAGCTCCCTGAGGCAGCTCTGTACCTCAGGGAGCTTTGACTGCGCACACCCACACGCATGTGCAAACTTCTGCGCTCACGTTCCTCCCACCCCCCCCACTCCGACAACGCTGGCCTGATATTGGCCTGCCAGCATGAAATCGATGTCAGGGCCCGGTCGCGGGCGGACGCCGGCTTCCCGACTACTCCCAGGCCCGCCTGCTGCTCCCGCCCGACGAGGGCAAATTTCTGCCCTAAGGGTACTAACAGACTTGTGGAAGACATAGGGCAGAAATTTTCCCTCATCAGGCGGGCACAGCAGGCAGGCCCAGGAGCAGCCAAGAAACCAACGGCCGTCCCACGATTGGGCGCTCGACACTCGCCCGCTGTCATTGCGCGTCATTTTCCACTCCAGCGTGTTAGGCGCATGTCTTCACGCTGAGCAAAAAGTTCTGGCCATAGATAAAGAGTTGTAATAGGCAGACAGATGGCAGTTGGCATTTAATGCAAAGAGACTCATTTTGATTTGAAGAATGAGAAGTGGCAAGATAAACAAAATGGGTACCATTTTAAAGAAGAAGCAGGAACAAAGAGAGGCCTGTGGGTGTAAGTACACATGTTTTGAAGGTGGCAGGACAGGTACAGAAGGCTGTTGCAAAGTTATATGAGATCCTTGACATTGATTACAAACATGAGAATGTTACACAAAATTTTTATAAAACACTGTTTTGGTCCCAGCTGGAGTATTGCGGCCAATTTTGGGCTTCACACTTTAGGAAAGATATAAAGGCCTTGAAAATATTTTGGCAATAGTCCTGAAGACTTATGCTCCAGAACTTTCCACGCCCTTAGCCAAGTTGTTCGAGCACAGCTACAACAATGGCATCTACCCGGTTATGTGGAAAATTGCCCAGGTATGTACTGTACACAAAAAGCAGGGTAAATCCAGCCCAGCCCATTACCGCCCCATCTGCCTGCTCTCAATTATCAGTAAAGTAATGGAAGGGGTCATCAACAGTGATATCAAGCGGCACTTCTTAGCAATAACCTGTTCACTGGTGCCCACTTTGGGTTCCGCCAGGGCCACCCAGCTCCTGATCTCATTACAGCCCTGGTTCAAACATGGACAAAGGAGCTGAACTCCCGAGGTGGGGTGAGAGTGACTTCCCTAGACATCAGAGCTGCCTTTGATCGGGTTTGGCATCAAGGAGCCCTAGCAAAACTGGATTCAATGGGAATCAGGGGGAAAAGTCTTCGCCGTTTGGAGTCATATCTAGCCCTAAGGAAGATGGTTATGGTTGTTGAAAGTCAGTCACCTCAGCTCCAGGACATCACTGCAGGAGTTCCTCAGGGTAGTGTCCTCAGCTCAACCATCTTCAGCCGCTTCATCAATGACCTTCTTTCCATCATAAGGTCAGAAGTGGGGATGTTCGCTGATGATTGCACATTGTTCAGCACCATTTGTGACTCCTCAGATACTGAAGCATTCCATGTCCAAATGCAGCAAGACCTGGACAATATCAAGGCTTGGGCTGACAAGTAGCAAGTAACATTCATACCACACAAGTGATGGCAATGACCATCTCCAACAAGAGAGAATCCAACCATCGCCCATTGACATTCAATGGCATTACCATCACTGAATCCCCCACTATCAACATCCTGGGGGTTACCATTGACCAGAAATTGAACTGGACTAGCCATATAAATACTGTGGCTAGAAGAGCAGGTCAGAGGCTAGGAATCGTATGATGAGTAACTTAACTCGTGTCTGCCCAAAACCTGTCCACCTTCTACAAGCACAAGTCAGGAGTGTGATGGAATACTCCCCAGTCACCTGGATGAGTGCAGCTTCCACAACACGCAAGAAGCTTGACACCATCCAGGACAAAACAGTTCACTTGATTGGCACCACATTCACAGACATTCACTCCCTCCACCACTGACACTCAGCAACAGCAGTGTGTACCATCTACAAGATGATCTTTCATTCTCGCAGGGTCAAATCCTGGAACTCCTATCCTAACAGCGCTTTGCGTGTACTTACATCACATGAGTTGCAGTGCTTCAAGAAGGTAGCTCACCACCAGCTTCTTAAGGGCAGCTACGAATGGGCAATAAATGCTGGCCCAGCCAGTGAAGCACACTACCTTGAATTAATTTTTAAAAAGGTCTTGGAGTAGGAATATTTACCAGAATGGTACCAGGGATGAGGGACTTCAGCTACATACAAAGATAAGAAATAGTTGGCTGTTCTCTTTAGAGTAGAGAAGGTTATGAGGAGATTTGATAGAGATGTTCAAGATCCTGAAGGATTTTGTTTGATTAAATAATGAGAAGCCGTTTCCACTGACAGAATGGGTTGGTAGTCAGAAGGTACAGATTTAAGGTAACTGGCAAAATAGTGAGGGGTGACATGAGGGGGGGAAAATGCTGTGAGTTGCATTTTTTAAAATGAGTGTACTGCCTGAAAGGGTGGTGGAAACCATTCAGTAATAACCTCTAAACTACCAGACTCCGAAGCAACTGCTCTATTCAACCTCAGTCACAGCAGGAGACTCTCAAGTGCTCTGCAGAAATGCTTTAAGGTTCTTCTCAAAGCATCTCTGAAGAGATCAAACATCCCTGCCATCTCATAGGCGTGGGGAAGGCCTGGGACCGACTAAAATGGAAAATGTTCATTCAAGAAGGCATCAAGCACATCGATAGTCTTTGTTGGGAACACGCAGAGGCAAAGTCAAGGCGTCAGGGAGACTGCACAAACCATCAAGCAACTCACCTGCCCGACCCTTCAAACACTACTTGCCCGGATGTGGCAGTGTCTGCAAATCGCGCTTCGGACTTATCAGCCATCTCCAAACCCATCAAACTGGAGGGGATACAATCATCCTCAATCCCGAGAGACTGCCTCAAAAGAAGGGGACAAAAAGAAAATTTGGTAAATACTTGAAATGGAAAAATCTCCAGGACTATGGGGAAAGATTAGAGAATGGGACCAATTGGCTATGTCTTTCAAAGCATCAGTTGTTGCATGGTGGACTGAATAGCCTCCTTCTGTGCTGTATCAGCCAATGATTCCATGAAAGGAGTTTTGTCTTTTGCCAGCTGGAACTGAAAGGTTATTTCCTCCATGTAAATACTGCCTGTCATCCAGGTGCAATGTTCAGAATACTGCAGTAATGTGATTCATTGTAGTGGGCAGATTGCACATAATGCTGATTGCACCATTGTGCGAAAAATTCATCAGCATGATCAAATGCACTTTCATTTTAACTGATGCATGTTGAAAGATTGAAAGGATTTCAGTGGTATTGACTTTGATCCGCAGGAATCAATTACAACAAGGTCCAAGTGTGATTTGTAACTCTAGCACAGTACATCACACAACTATTTGCGGAGTTACAGAAGTTAATGGGATCTGCCTCTAATGATTGTCTAAATTGATGCTTTTAAATTGTTGTACAGTGCTAAATTTAAATTGCAATTTACAAACTGGTCACCCAAGCTCACCTTGAGGGCTTGACTGCCACAAAGCATGGTTGGTACTAACAATCTGGAAATTGCCCTGGTTAAATTACGAATTGTTCCCCCGTCAATCTTTTTGCCAATTGCTGCATTTATAGTGCAAATTTAGCATTACTACAAAGCTATTCATGCTTTGAAATTACACAGCTTGTATAAGAATGTTCTGAGGATGTGGCCAATTTAGAAAAGGCTGCATTCTATTGCCTGGCCCTTATTGTATTAGAAAGGTGAACTGTTGCATGCCTTGTGGTGATGGTGCTCTCACAATGGTGTTAGATAGGGAATTCCAGAATTTTAACCCAGTGACAATGAAATAATGGTGATACATGTCCAGGTCAGGATGGAATATGACTTGTTTCAATCTACAGTTAATGACCTTCCCAAACATTGCTGCTACCATCCTTCTCAGCGATGCACATCTGTGTGGAGAAATGCACAGTTGAAATTACCATGGTGAGGTGCTTTTATTCTTCTTATAAGTAGATATATTGAATCATGTGGCAGGGATACCAATCATGTGGATGTTTCTGGATGTGGTTCTGGACTACAGTAATGTGCACCCATTCAAGTGAGTAGTGAGTAGCCATCACATTATTGACTTGTAGATGGTGAATTTGCATGGGAGGCTAAAAGATGAACTAATATGACACAGTAAGGGCTGAGCTGCTCAAATCCCAGAGGGAAACTTGAAACAACTGTCATAACCAATTTTACAATTTGTATGTTTCAAGATGCAGGTTTTGAATTCAATAGTAATAAGACCATTGAGTGCCAAGAGGTTTTTATAAAACTAAACTAAACATTTATTAATACAAGAAAGATTGTAAGCACATTCATATGTCTACAAAATTTCTACCATAATAACTATAATGTCCCCTAATTAATCTGACTCCTAGTTACACCTCCGTTAAGGCAACAGTAAAGCACATAGATTTAAACAGACCACTGGCAAAGCACACTCTAGACAGATGCATTCAAAATTAGTTTCTTTCAGCTCTGGGTCTGTGCAGACAACAGCTTGAGGCTTACAGGCTGGAAGCTTTAGATTGTAGAATCCCTCTCCTTTTACCAATAGCCTTCTCTTCCTTTATGCATATTTTCCTTTTTGAATGCAAATTTTCATTTTATCACCATATGTTTTGAACTTTACCTCTTCTAATAATGACCATTTCATGGTACCCACTTTATTAGTAACCCTTGGGAAAAATAAACAAACACACTGGGAGTATTGATACAATACTGGCCCAGTTAGACTAATAATGATGCCCAGGACGTTAATTTAAGGTTTGGTGGTGGCGATGATGTTGAAGATCAGGGGCCGATGCCCAATTTTTCCACTATTGGGATAATTGTTGAGCCAGATTTCTCCAGCAGTAGGACAGCTAATGCCATTTTCCATTAATTAGATTTGCCCCTGCAGCCCACCAGTTCCAGAAAAAAAATGTTCACAAAGTGTGTGCTGATAATGGTGCAGCAAAGGAAACTACCTGGTACCTGAGTGAACAAGAAATCCAATTGGGTATCTTCTAAGTTCATATCCACTGTGCAGACACAGCAAACTCATGACAGTCAATGTATGTCAATGGTGAGGCAGAAAACGGGACATTATTTTCATGAAGCTACTGCCGGAATAACACCACTAAGAAAGCAATTTTTGGATATCCTCATGAATTTAATACTCATTTAACAGTGCATTTGTCTCTCACCTGAAATTGCAGTACTATTTAGGCATAAATAACAATAAGCACCAGTCAGCACAGCCTGGCTTATTATCTAACTCAGGGGTTCTGAACCAGGAATCCATAGTTCCACGGGTGTTTGTAAGATAAGGTCTGCATCTGTCTGTGTAAGTAAAGGTAATATGTTCTTTGCCCTAATGAAATATGGTAGGACCTGTTCTCAAGTCAGCATAGCCCTACATGCAGTATAGTGGGGTCACTGAAAATTGGAAACTATCAGTGTTAGAGCTATGTTTGAAAAAAGTGAGTCTTAATGAAACAGCACGCTGAGGTGAAAGGTGCTTCTGAAACCACAGAATGTCTCTGGACATAACTCCACTGGGGACAGTAAACTGAGCTTCTGATTTGAGTCCTATTTCCTCTCTGGGTGAAGGTGGGGGTAGAGGAGAGCTGATGTTGATGGTTACACCCCGGCCCTTTCCAGTCGACACACAGACAGCGGGTCTCTGCCACAGGCTCTGTCTCTCCCGGTCCAGGTGCTGCTTGTGCTGGGGTTGTTGTTTAGTCACCTGCAAATGGCTGAGTCAATAACCCCTAAGGGAAGAGGTTGGGTTCGGCAACTCAATGCACAGTGCCTCCATAAAACAGTGAATTAATGTATTGCAAGTTCACAATGTGACCTGTCAAAGCAACCCCTTTATATGGAGGTAGAAAGTAAATTACTGCAGTAGTACACATACTGCAAAATAGCAGGTCAATCAACATCTACAAATAGAGCAGGCAGCACTCCTTCAGAAGAGGTTGGATATCTGATCCTTTGTTCAACCACCTGAGGTATCTAATGTTTTGCTCATCCATGTGGAGTATTGATGATATTTTTGCTCATTAGATGTTGGGGTCTCATGCCTTACTCACTATATGTGTGAGTTCACACCAGCAGGCACCAGCTCAGATTGTGGTTTGCTTAGAAGTGAGATTAGAGCCAAGATGCACATGTGGTGAGACACTGGGTACAAATGGGCTGCTTCAAGGGTAGGAAGCTGATTGCTGGAGGCTGAGGTTGCTCATGGATTCCAATACAGAAAACTCAAGTGAGGATGTTTATCAGGCAGCCTACAAGAATACAGTGTAAAAAAATGCATTGGGAAGCCCTCCAGAAAACCTATCATTGTCAAGGAGTGTGCAGAAGTCCAGCACCAACTTGGCAAAGGGCTTTGCCCAGAACTTGGAGCCTATACTTTCCAGCATGGAAGCGCTAATCAACCTCATTTGCATGCTTGTGGGCCCAACCATGATGCAGCACCTGATGGCTATAGGTACAGCTTCCATTGCAGCACAAGCAGCTGCAACCCATTGTCTGAATGCTGCAGTGGAAACTCTGTTGTCATGCATGCTTAGATTGTTGCCAGCGTGTTGAGGGCTTACATTGTGTAAAAGAGCTTGCGGGGTGACACAGCAGTCCAGCCATTGGTCCCGGACAGATTATTAGGATTGCTGAGGGACCACCTCCGTGAAGCATGAACTTGCTGCCCTCTCTCAAAAAAGGAAGCTTTCATCCTTTCCCCTCTGTCACTCTACCAGTGTTCCTTGCTTGTCAGCTAGACAGCCCAGGCTTCTGCTGTCTGGGATGGTGCAATCCACAGGCAGTCCTCCTAGGCCCAGAGCTGCTCAAAGGGATCGTCCAAAGCCACCTGCAGTCTTCCCAGTGAAAGCCCGCAACCTTCCACCAGCCTTGTTGCAGCCATAGGGGTAGCACTGTGTAGCAGCACCAGAACAGGCAAAAGCACATGGAAGACAATTTTTTAAATGGTGGAGCAGGCTCGAATGGGCAAAATGGCTCACTCCTGCTCCTAATTTGTATGTGTTTACACTAAGGAAATACAAAAGGGTGATTAGTTGACTTCTGCATGCAATATGGCATGATTACATTTATAAATTTGGTTTGGAATGTATATTTTGTGCTGGCTTTTACTTTTTTGCATTGCGGCCAAGGATACACTGTGACGGTCAGTAACAGAAGGGTAAGTGTGGGATTATTGGTGGATGGGGGATTAGACAGCATACCTGGATGGCTCCTTTATTGATTGTCGGGACAGAATGGAGCTGCCTGGTAACCTTCTCCTTTCTTCTTCCTCATTTTCCTTTTCTTCTTCCTCCTCATCCTGCTCATGTTCCTACTCCTCTGCTGCTTGCCTTATAGCTGGTGGAAAATTCTATCCCCTCATGATGGCAACATTGAGCAACATTATTTTTTAATCTTTCAGGGATGTTGGAATCACTGGTGAGGCCAGAATTTATTACCCATCCCTAATTACCCTCGAGAAGGTGGTGGTGAGCTGCCTTCTTGAAAATAGTGCAGTCCACATGGTGTTGGTACACCCACAATGTTGTTAGGAAGGGAGTTTCAGAATTTTAACCAAGTAACAGTGAAGGAACAGCCAGATAGTTCAAAGTCAGGATGGAATGTGGCTTGGAGGGAAACTTGCACTTGGTGGTCTTCTCATCCATCTGCTGCCCTTGTCCTTCCAAGTGGCAGAGGTCGTGAATTCGGAAGATGCTGTCAAAGGAACCTTGGGCTGGTGCTGTAATGCATCCTTTAAGTAGTACAGATTGCTGCCACTGTGCATCAGTGGTGGAGGGAGTGCATCTTTAAGGTGATGGATGGGGTGCCAATCAAGCAGGTAGCTTTGTCCTGTAAGTGTTGAACTTCTTGATTGGTGTTGGAACTGAACTCATCCAGGCAAGTGGAGAGGATTCCATCACACTCCTGACTTGTGTCTTATGGATGGTGGACAGGCTTTGGGGTGTCAGGAGGTGAGTTACCTTGTGCAGAATTCCTCGCCTCTGACCTGCTCTGGTTGCCACACCATTTATATGGCTAGTCCAGTTCAGTTTCTGGTCAATGGTAACCTCCAGGATGTTTATAACTGAGAATTCGGAGATGGCGACACCATTGAATGTCAAGGAGAGATGGTTAGATTCTCTCTTTTGGCGATGGTCATTGCCTGGCACTTGTGTGGCATGCATGCTACTTGCCATTTATCAGCCCAAGCCTGAATATTGTCCAGCTCTTGCTGCATTTGGACGCAGACTGCTTCTGAGCTATCATGAATGGTGCTGAACATTGTGCAATCATCAGCAAAATCCCCACTTCTGACCTTATGATGGAGAGAAGGTCATTTGTGAAGCAGCTGAAGATGGTTGGGCCTAGGTTATTACCCTGAGGAACTCCTGCAGCAATGTTCTGGGACAGAGGTGATTGAGCTCCAACAACCACAACCATCTTCCTTTGAGCTAGGTATGATTTCAACCAGTAGAGAGTTTTTGCCTGATTCCCACTGAATTCAATTTTGCTAGGTCTCTTGATGCCACACTCAGCCAAATGCTGCCTTGATGTCAAGAACAGTCACTCTCACCTCACCCCTTGAATTCAGCTTCCAGATTGCTATGTATTGACCTATTTGATTTTTTGTCTATGGTCACATACTGGATAGAGGGAGTGGAGTCCCTTTAGTTCCGACATGGGGCAGATTTAACATGAGGCACCTGCAAAACTACATGCATGTAGTCATTGCACTCTGGACCATGGGGAAGCCTACATTGCTAGCAAAGTCTTGTGCCCACTCTGCCTGCTGGTCTCTGGCAAGATAGAGTGAAACGGAGTTTGGTCTCTTTGAATAAAGAGACTCTCAGCTGATGGCGAACTTCATGATGTTGCAAATATCTTGGTCTCCAGCCTAGGAGCCAGATGCATAAAAGTTTATCACCAAGGTATTCTTCACAGCCACTGCCCATATCATAAAAATAAAGAGAAACGGCCGGAAATACTCAGCATGCCTGGCAGCATCTGTGGAGAGAGAAACAGAGTTAATGTTTCATGTCCAATATGATTCTTCTTAGAGCTGAGGAAAGGGAGAGGTAGATGAGCTTTACTCTGTTGAGAAATGTAGAGGGGGGAGGGTGAAGTAAAACAAAAGGGAAGTTCAGTAATAGGTTAGAGGGCAGAAGATATTAAATCACAAAGATGTCATGGAAAAAGAGGCAAAGACAGTGGTAATTGTTGTAGTAAAGAAACAAAGTATCAAGAGTAAGTGTTAATGGCAGAATAAAGGACAACTCTGCCAAAACCTAAAACACGAAAACAAGGTACAGACTGGCACTTGGTAGAAAATAAATACTGCTAATACCACCCTTGTCCTGTTCTCGGGTTGGAGTTGTGGCTGTAGCAAGCAACAAATTTCAGTGAGGACCAATTTTGCTGAACTGCAATCATCATACATATTGTTTCACACTGAGCTTCAGGTAGGGGATGTGCTCTCTGAACACTCTCAGTGGATATGAATCCTTCTGAATGCCCTTCTACTTCTCTCCTTCCCTCTTCCAGCAGCTTGTCCTGGGCTGTGTGCTCTCTGTTTATTCTTCAAGTAATGCTGTATTCCAAAGGGAAAGCCTACTAGTTTATCGATGTCTGGGAGCAACTGAATTGTGCAGAAACCGTGAAGGAAAAAACCTTCAGCACCTGCCATACATGTAGTTTCTTGCAGTTTGAAAGAATGATAGAAAACATCAAAAGCTTGTAGAATTGTAGTAACAGTTAGGAAAAAAAGATCAATCAGCAACTAACCTGTTAGTAGCTAATGATCCCTTTAAATAGCGTTGATGGGATTCCTTCCTGTTACTTATTGTGTGTTTAGTTTTGGAAGATTAAAAGAAAGCATTAGCTGGATCATTAAACTACAAAATAACACCATGGCATCAAGTCAGCATGATCTCCCTGCTCTGCAGGTGATTCAACTTCTGGTGAATGTTCATTGCATATACGCTCATGCCTGCACGACGCCCAGCGTGATTTGCCCACGAATGGGTGCACACATTGCAGGCGCCATTCTGGAGCTCTAAGGGCATTCATAACATCCAAAAATCGGTTGCAAATGAGCTGAGCGTCTCACCCACTGAAATTAGGTTTCACCAGTTCTGGTGTGATTGATCAATTTGGGAATAGTTTAGTGCTGGTGAAAACTATCCTCAACTGTGTCTTTAATTGAAAAAAAAACAGCAGTGAATTGGGCTTTACATTTTTCCGTGGAGTGAGGGAGGAGCAATGGAAACTGGGTGGTCCACTTGTTCTTGCCCCCACCAAAATGGTGCGTCTAATCAAGCTATTGAAGTTGTCAATGACCCAAATCCTCTGCAATCTTTCATTGTCCGCTGCATTTTAAACGGCCGTCTGGTGGGAAGGAGGCCGATTACGGGAGCAAAGTGGGGGGGTTTCATGTGCAATCGGACCGTCATTTGGTGGAAGGATAGTGCCGCCAACAGGATGTCAGTCATGGCTACAAATTTAAAGGCCCCCTGCTCTCTGAATCTCTCTTTATTGTTTATCAATGGCTGAAAAATACTAGGAAATGTGTTGTTCAAAAACATGCAGGTGCTGCCAACTTTGCCAGCAGAATCTGCTGTTACACTCAGCCAAGGCTCTGGTGGTAGGCATTTTCTTCCACCTTTGCGCCGCCTCATCATTACTGCTGTAAAGCACTCCCTAACTCTTTCACAGCCGACGCCCAAAAAATGCAGCCGGCAACAAAAAAAATTGCAGAAGTTTGGGTGGTTAACAAGCTCAATAGCTTGTTAATTAGCAACTTCAAAATGGAGGGTGGGCTGCCAATTTCCACACCCGCTCGCCTTCTGTAATTTTGGAGACTGGGGTGGTGATGTGGTATTGCTGACATCATCACGCCCTATTTTAATTTTGCGTGGGGTATTGGGGGAGGGTGGTGGGGGGGGTGGGGGGGGCACCTGATTTGTGACTGTAAATTCCAGCCCAGTGTTCAATTTTACCATGAAATCAGGCACGATTACAAAATAAATGCTGATTTAAAAAATGAATATGCATTGAGTTGTAACACGTTGTAGGATTTCTACTTGGTGCTGCAGTTTGATTGGCACTTACATGAGTACCATTTTGGTTCCCTGTTATTTTCTTCAGCAGTACATCTATTAGCACCTGACTTTATGCCCAGATAGACCTTTTATCTGTATAATTTAACCAGCAAAACAATTCAACCACCATAGCTTGCTAACATCACTTGAGATCTTAATCAGGGGAATAATAACCTTAATTTGAGTACACGTGTACAATTTTCGTCAGAATCAAATGCTAATAGCAGGTCTTATTTAGACCAAGGATCACTTAGTTTTAATAATAGTGTCGTAAAACACAGCAGCAGGAATGTGTAAACAACAGCAACAATAACTGCTGTAACTGTTATAGTTTGGTTCCTTGAAGCATTGTGCAGCAGAGCAAAACACAAGTGAGGAAAGAAAAAGCATTCCCAAAGTTTACATTATTTCTGCAATAATTACATAGCTCAGAGCGTGAATTAATACTTCAAGTCAGTAAAAAAGGATATTTGCAATGAATCATAATGAGTTTTGAAATTGTTGCCTTTGAGTAAATTCAGACTGACACTTGTGTACAGTACAGAGGGAGCCCTACACTGCAGGAGGTATCTTCCTTCAGAGGAGATGTTAAACAAAAGCACCATCAGCCTGTCGGGTGTGAGTAAATTATCCAATGATGCTACTCAGGGAAACGATCTGGAGAGTTTTCTACAGGGAGCCTAGCTAATATTTGTCCCTCATCTCTAACCCAGATTATCTGGTCACTGTCAAATTATTGTTGAGACCTTGCTGTGTGCAAATTCTCTGCTGCCTACATTACACTGCTGTACTGACTTAAAAAGCACTTCATTAGCTGTAAAGCATTTTAGGATATCCATCCATTCTTCCTTCATTCTTCCCTCCCTCCCTTCCTATTCCTTTCTTTTCCCTTCCTTTTTCTCCCTTTCCTCCTCAGTTTTCATCTACCTTCCTGTCCTTTCATCCATCCTATCCCCTTTCCTTCCTTTCTTCCCTTCCCAATGGCATGACAATGATCACTTCCTGACTTTATGCATCCTTCCTTCTTCTAAGTCTCGTCTGATGATCTTTCCCCTCAATTATGTGCAGTGCTATATCATGTACATTTGCATCGTATAAATAACAAGTGCAGAGAGCAGAATGCCACATGCATTCCATAAAATGCAGCAACAATAGAACCAATTCTAAAAATTGTACTTTAATGCTGTAACATAAGCAACTTGTCTGTAATTCATGACCTAGACATTGAACCTTATATACATATACCAATGTAAGTCACCCATAACTGAAAAGGGCAGTATTCAATAAATCTTTCTGAAATTAATGATGCCAGTGATATCAACTTCAATGTTTCTGCTAGCTTCCTAGGATCTGCAGTCCGTTATCCAGACTGTCCTAATCAGCTGTGCATAAAAGAGTTGGGAGTCTGAGGATTAAGAAAGGCTTGTCAAAAATAACATCATCTTTCAAGTTCTGAAGATTTTACCTGCAGCATTAACCTATCTTTTAGAAACATAGTAAAATAGAAAATAGGAACAGGAGTAGGTCATTTGGCCCTTTGAGCCTGCTCCACCATTCAGTATGATAATGGCTGATCCCCTATCTCAGCATCATACTCCCACTCTCTCCCATAACCCTTGACACCTTTAGAGTCCAGAAATCTTTCTACTTCCTTTTTAAATATATTCAGTGACTTGGCCTCCACAGCCTTCTGTGGTAGAGAATTCCATAGGTTCATCACCCTCTGAGTGAAGAGGTTTGTCCTCATCTCAATCCTAAATGGTATACCGCGTATCCTGAGACTGTGACCCCTTGTCCTAGACTCCCCAGCCAGAGGAAAAATCATCCCTGCATCCAGTCTGCCCAGCCCTGTCAGAATTTTATACATTTCAATGAGATCCTCTCTCATTCTTCTAAACGCCAGTGAATACAGGCCTAATTGGCCCAATCGCTCCTGATATGACAATCCTGCCATCCCAGGAATCAATCCAGTGAAGCTTTGCTGCACTCCCTCTATGACAAGTATATCCGTTCTTAGGCAGGGAGAAACTGCACGCAATACTCGAGGTGTGGTCTCACCAAGGCTCTGTAAAGCTGCAGTAAGACATCCTTGCTCCTGTACTCCCGCAAGAGGTGGGAACTAGCCGGGGGAGGGAGGGGTGGGTGCGTGGGGAGTGGGTTGAAGGGTCTGATAAAATTGCAGGGGAATCTGGCAGATCAACTCCTCGACCATGTCCCGTCATCGTGGAATTTTACTTAAGGCAGGAAAGGGACCATGGAGGGTCCCCATTTCCTTGTCACGGGAAGCCACTTTGAAGTATGCAAAAGTCCTATTAAGGACCATTTTACCAGGCTGTTGGCATCTTGTCGACACTGGATCAACCCCTGACACATGGGAGGGTGCCGGCTGAATGTAGGTAAGTTCCCAGCAGCAGTCCATGGGTGGGGAGTGTTTTCTTAAGCAAAGGGAAGGTTGCAGGCAGGGGAGACGGCCCTAATGATACCTCCAGAGGGGGTTCCCCCTCCATCCACAGCGATTTTACTTTTTGTCGAATTTTCTATGGCCTACCTGCTGCAGGGCCCCACCCTTCCTCAGCAGCGGCCACTGCTCCTGCTGGTGCTGCTGAGCTGCCGGCCTTCTGATTGGGCCGGCAGATCCTTGGGGTTGGTGGCTGTCCAGAATGGGATGGTAACCCTGGTGGCAGCATTTTAATTGGTTGCAGCCCATAAAATTGAGGGGAAAGTCCCGCCAGCCCACATGCATTTCTGGCTGATGTCGGGACTTCGCCTGATTTGATGAAATCCTGTCTGCTGTGTCTGCTTGGCTTTTTTATTTTTGCTTTTGTGTTGATGGCCTGCATTTTCAAGTTTGTTTTCTCAATTTCAAAACATTTTTATTGCCCATTTGCCCCTTCAACGTTCAATGAACTAAGATAAGCAATGCACATCTTACTTTTCCTTAGCAGGCTTCAGTAGATGAAGGTTAAATCAGTGATCCTTGAATTTCATGATCATCCATTCTGAAATAATTCGAGAATAATTTAGAATGACAACATCCGTTTACTTTCAAAACCAGAAAAGGACATTCATTTCAGGATGTTAAAATACATTTGAGGCGTCCACAACAAGCTGATGGGCACCGTGACGCACATTTCTGAAAGTATGTGCTATGTCTGTGTTCTCCGCAACATGTGTACATGTAATGGGTCAGTGGCAATCTCTGGGATCATTTCATGCTTTGCAACTTGTTGAACTGAACCAACTAGCAGCTGCACACTTGAGCATTTGAGAGCCAAGGCATTCAGCCATGAAATAAGATAAAACGCACTTCACTTAATTGTAAATTACAAGGAACATTGTCAATCTCTGAACATCTGCTTCAGCCGGAAGTGAGGTGAGAATTGTAAGTCCCTGATGCACATCGGAACACAAGAAACAGGAGTAGGTTTTTTGTGCCCTCGACCCTGGCCTGCCATCTAATAAGATCACGGCCCACTTCCATTCCATTTATCTGTAATATCCCATTACCCCTTGATTTCATAATTGACAATCGAAGGGGTCTATAATAAATTCAAGTCTGACCGTGATAGCTATTCAGTAAATTCTTGAAACATATTAATTGAGGTAGATTTCCAATCTACCTCTCTCTGAACATGCTGGCTAACTGCCTAATAGTCCTGGTTGGAATTCAGGTCCATTTGGAAAGTTGGGTGGCAAGAATCTCATTGGTTTCAGACCTGTATCTGGAAAGTGAGAGCTCAGGGGAAGACTGCTACTTCTGTGCCACTACAGTAACACTCAGAGCTGGATGAAGGTTAATCCGTGGAGGGGTGGGGTGGGAAGGTCTGGACTACACCTCAGGAGGGAATTGGGATAGCAGCAGTTCAAGTTGGTACTATGTACCCTAGAGGAATTTTCCCAGACCCACAAACAGGCAGTTACCTATGGATCCTTCTTAAGCCAGCTTGCAAATTGACACTGGTTGGGTAAAGCTCACGGGTAGCATTATTCCCCCATTGGGGGGGGGGGGGGGGCGTTGTGCGGGAGCAGGTGAGGGCGGGTGGGTTCATGATTGCTGCCATTTCACGTGGGCGGGCCAATTAAGGCCCACCCAGCGTGATATCCTCTCGGAAGTGCTGAGTGTCCCCTGTGTGGGTAGGAGGGGATTCCCTGAGCTGGGAGTGCGCTCTTTTGTGCGTGCGTGCAAGACAGTATATATCTCCCTAAGGCAAAGCGCCGCCTCAGGGAGATCGCTGGAAGTAGTTTAAAAATTTTTAAAGGTTAGAAAAAAATTTCCTGACATGTCCCCTCATGTGACAGAGCTGGGACATGTCCATTACTTTTATGTAAAAATATTCTTAAAATTTTAAATCCCTCATGAAACCTCGTGGTTTCACGCCCGTGGATGAGGTTTCATGCTTTTTCGGAAGGCCGCCTGGGCTCTCCACCTGCCCACCAACCTTAAGGTTGGACGGGCAGGTCCATTAATCATTGCAATTACTTTTTTAATGGCCTTAATAGGCTGCTGACAGGTCGTCGGCTGCGCGCCCGCCGAATTGAAAATCGAAATGATGTAGGGAGACATTGGGACGCACGCCCGATGTCACCCAGCGTCATTTTACATGTCAGCAAGCGGACCCCGCCCCCACTCGTCGACCGGGCAATGCTGCCCTACATTTCACTCACTTCAGACCTAAAATAGCGTTAGGGTCCTGTTGGCATCTTAGGACCCAGTGACAGTGAAGGAATGGTGATATATTTCCAAGTGAGGATGGTGAGTAGCTTGGAGGGATATTTCCAGGTGGTGATGTTCCCATGCATCAGCTGCCCTTGTCCTTCTAGGTGGTAGTGGTCATGAGTTTGGAAGGTGCTGTCTAAGGTACCTTGGTGAGTTCCTGCATTGCATCTTGTAGATGGTACACTGCTACAACTGTCATCGGTTGTGGAGGAATTGAATGTTTGTGGATGTGGTGCTAATCAAACAGGCTGCATTGTCCTGGACAGTGTCAAGCTTCTTGAGTATTGTTGGAGCTGCGCTCATCAAGGCAAGTGGATAGTATGCTATCACACTCCTGACTTACGACTTGTAGATGGTGGACAGGCTTTGGGGAGACAAAAGGTGAGTTACTCTCCACAAGACTCTCAGCTTCTGGCTTGCTCTTGTAGCCACAGTATTTATATGGCTGGCCCAGTTCAGTTTCTGGTCAATGGTAACCCCCAGGATGTTGATAGTGGTGATGCCATTAAATGTTAAGTTGGTTAGATTCACTTTTGTTGGATATAGTTATTGCCTGGCTCTTGTGTGGAGCAAATGTTACTTGCCAATTATCAGCCCAACCTTGAATATTGCCCAGGTCTTGCTGCATAAGAAAATGGGCTGCTTGCCAAATTATGTACAATAACACCTCAGTTGAAATCATTCCATGTGTGAACTCAGGTCCCAGAAGAAGAACCAGCCTGAGATAGCACAGTGACTCATATTGTTATAGACACACACTTGCCTCAATCCTTTATGCCAATGACAGCCAGTGTTAAATACAACAGCATATTTTTCACACTTCCCACCCTTCCCCCTCCCAGTGTTAATTGCACAAGCAGCCTGCCATTAGCATTTAAAGAATATGCGCTGAAGAAATTTGGTGCAACATTGGCAGGTGAAAGTGTAATTGCTGTGCTGTTTTAGTGATTAATCATCTAACGGATGGGAATCCAGCCTGTTTCTCTGGTTTTCGACATTTCCTAGAAACCTTGCTTCTTCAGACAATATCTTCTGACTTGTGTCCTTTCCTGTTCCTTTGCCCTCCTTCTACCAACATTCTTCTTGTGTATAAGTCCTAGGACATCAGCTTAAAATTGATTCATTACCAGAATCTGATTGGTCTCCAGCTCCATAAACCCCACCTGCAGCCTTCTGGTGCAGCTATCCATGCTGTTGGTCGAGGGACCAGTGTTCAGAAAAACCATGGTAGATTGTGGCATTCCATGTCACACGAAAACTGGCCGACCATTGTACACCCTGCCTGACCTTCCTATCGATTGAAGTTAAAATCATGATCAACAGTGAAATCACTACTACCAAGGGTGGGGAAGCTAAAATCCATCCCATCACCATTTCATTCACTAGGTCAATAAACTGGACAGACGGTTTAGGTAACAGCAGCAGGGTCTTTCCTGAAAGCAGAATAACCTGGGATTTGTTAGGTGTCTATCCGGGTGCCAAACTGGCTGTCCCTGGGGAGGGGGATGAGGCGGGTGGAGTTTGAGAGGCCATGGCGGGGAGGGCAACCTGGGGGGTGGCCGTAATCAGTTGCCTTCCTGCTTGAGTCAGCTTGGCAGCACTAGAGCTGCTCTCTGAACACCGGACATCTGGACAAATGAAGAAAAGGTTAAGAAGGGTTCCAAGCACTGCAGTTATTGCTATTAGTAGAAGTGCTCTGTAGTGAGAAAAAGAAAAGTCCACTCAGCTGGATATCAACTCTATCTCCTTGTTTTTAGTTAACCTTTTTGCAACACTGCCTTGATTGTGATTGGTTACTGAGGTGTCACAATCTTTTAGGGGAACATAGCAGAGATATTATTAATGACAACATAACTTGCTGTGCACTATCATATCCATGCTCCACTGACAAAGAAAATGAAAAACAAGACCTTCAGATGGATTTCCTTATTACCTTCCATTCCTATATATTTAATTGTAATAAATTTGCAAAACACTATGTGAGCATTCTGGCTTGATGAATGAGATTGCTTGTTTATCATTGGAAAATGCCTTCATTCTGTTACTCTTTATTTCCAAAAGGTGCCAGTCAGAATGGTGGTGTTACGGTGATTTGTGTCCTTTGAGAAATCAGTTTACCTTTTTAATAAATGTAAGGGCTGCACCAGTTAGGCACACAGCATTTGTGGCTTTTCAGATTCAATTTGGAATCTTGTAAGATGCTAAATTGGGGAGAAAGTTTAAAGCAAGACAGAGGATTGACTGTCCTCTTCATGTAGATATCAATGAAGTAGGTAACCAGGCCTATAGCTACAAAGCAGATATACTAATGGCAAACTGGTTGTTTTGTATTTTATTTACTGACTTTTACACTATGGGCTAAATTTTACGAGGTGCCATGGTCCCCATCACCCCAACCCTGAGCTATAAAGTCGGTAGGATGCCTGCTGAAGGGGGACGCCAGCTGGCGCTTTGCTGTTTAACGGGCAATCCATCATGAGGTGGATTATTGTCCCTCAAAAACAGGAAGACCCACCTCAGAGAATTGCCGGCCAATCAGAGACTAGCAGCTCTTTGTCACTTTGGGGTAGGGACGCGCAGTGCTGGATTGGGTTTTGGGTAGGCTTAGGGGGGTCTCTCCAAATGCCAAGCTGGCCGGTCCCGACGAAGGGGATGAGGTGGGTGGGGTGTGAGAGGCCATGGGAGGAGAGCAACCTGGAGGGGCTATGGGAGGTAGGTGTAAATCATTAGGCCGGTCCTCCGATGAGTCCAGGGAGCCTGTTAGGGAGAAACCTTCCTGCCCATCACCAGTCTGTGCAGGGAAACCTGGGTAGTGATCAGATACAGCTCTTACATGGAAGTTAATTACTCACTTAAGGGTCTCAATTGGCCTGCTGGTGGGTGGGTTGCCCGAGGCCATCCCTGCCGCTATATAATTGTGATGGGGACA
Source organism: Carcharodon carcharias (assembly GCF_017639515.1). Classification (NCBI taxonomy): domain Eukaryota; kingdom Metazoa; phylum Chordata; class Chondrichthyes; order Lamniformes; family Lamnidae; genus Carcharodon; species Carcharodon carcharias. The sequence goes on from NC_054477.1 coordinate 144,174,999, forward strand.
GGAGCTGGCTTGTAGGTAGTGGGCACATTGCCCACAGGATTGAACAAGCCGCTGCCATCAAACCTGCCAACTGGAGCATAAAATCCACCATTGTTAGCAGAGCAGTCAGTGAATGAAATGAAATACATTTTGGAAATAGAAATTTCTACATAAAATTCTTTTAAGCCGTATATGCAATTTGCACCTCATTTGTTTACCTGTTGTTATACATGTTCCCAAAATATCTTAAAGATCACCAACATAAAAATTATTTAAAATAAAAAAATTAAAATACATTTTGGAATTCATTTCATAATCCCAGTACGCTGTATATCATCTGGCAGAACTTAGTGACTTATGAAGTCTGATGAGGGAGCACGAGTGCAGCAATTGCAGGTTGTGAAGTATTTCCTGACTGCGTCGGTGAAAATAGCTGTGGATAGTAACCCTCAGCCTGAACCGTTTTTCATCCAGATTAAAAATTATCAAGAGTCTATGGTTGTTTCCAGCATTGTTATTCAAAAGTGCAAGTCACCGTAGAGTGCTTATTAGTATCATTAATGCACCTCAAACCATCAAGTAATGGATTTATAATTTTTTTGCATGAGGAAATATACATAATACTATTGAGACTGTACAATACTGAGGGCATTTTTTCATATGTTAACTTAATTACATACACCAGTTGAATACAAATGAGTGTCAATCGCAGACAATAATTGACAACCTAAAATATTAATTTGAAGCAGAGGCCCTGCTGCGGGGTACAAAGCGATGCAGTAAATATGGTAAAACTACAGTTCATCATTTTAAAATGCTCTTAGCCAGTGTCATTTTACTTGTAGCACTAAAGATTCTGGGTTCTTAGTTCTAACTTTAATCTTCAGCAGCAGGGATTTTGTTCTGCATGACTTCTAAATGCCTAAAGCTGAGTTGGGAAAACTGAGCAGCTCTTCAGATTTAAGAGGGAAGAGAAATATCCAGATTGTTTAAATCCTAAAATGTAGTTATCTATCTGATTTGAGGTTTAAGATTTTTGTATGTTGTTACTTTAACAAATTGAGGAGAGCATTGTTTTAAAATTTACTACTCCAACCTGCATAGCAATTTTGTGCAAGCAGACAAATGAGTAAGCACAGAGTGAACTGCACCAAATGTAACTCTCAAAGTGACCTGAATTGGATCAAGGTAAATGTTTTTCCTGACATCTGAATTTTCAGATATGACCCGTCCTTTTAAATTTTCTGGACACACACACACCGCAACTTTCTTACTGTTAAGCATCATGGTGTCGAAAGCCATTTAGTGCACATTGTTTCCATTAAAAGCATAAAGTACAGTGTTGTGCAGCACCAATTTCCCTCATGGATGACAAAATCAGCATACTGTCACAGCACTTAATGGTTTCAGTACTTTTGCTTCCATTACCTGCCCATCAGCTAATTCCAATTATTAATCACTCTTTGTAGCTATCCCACTTGCCCTGCAGCAATGGTTTCACTTGAAATAGTGCTTTGGATTAACTTCATTTATTTCACTTAGAACTTCCAATCAGCAAGTTCACATAGCACTGCTCAACACATTCGTGCTATATCCCTGGGTGCACTATTTTTGTGAAGCTGTTAACCTGAAGGATCAGGGACAGAAGAAATGACTTAGCATTTAAAAAATGCAACTTATGTTTAATGTGTGAGCTCTTTTTTTGTGGACTGCATTTCTGTTTTCTGAGGTTGTTGATCAACTGGACTTAGCACCTACGGGATAACAATTGGTGAGTTAGAAATTGTAAAATTTATTGTAACATTAGGGTCGTGTGCATAATAATTGTTGACTATTCTAACAAAAGGCATGTAGTGATGTGGACGCTTCCTGAAGGCAGATATGTGTAGAAAATGTCATTGACTGAAACTCTCTTTGGAAATCAATTTGCACGGTGGGAAGACCACAGCAATGTACAGAGCTGGATACATATCCTGCCAGCAGCTAGAACTGATCTCTGGAGAAATGGAGTATGAGACAGAAATTTATCTGAGCTATTTTGTATTCTTTCTTATCTCTTAAAAAAAACTACACAGAGTTTGATGATACAATAAATTTACTGAGCCCAGAGAGTAACGTCTCTAGCGATTTATCTTTAACCCACTCTCCCTTTAAGCATTCTCTTTCTAAACTCTTGGGATTAGTGAATTCACTTGTTTTCTTGAAAAACTTGTTTTCTTCAAACTAAGGTTGCTTTTCATAGATGTATTGGTGTGATTCTGGAGCACAATAGATAACATTTGGGTCTTTTTGTTTCTTTAACTTTGACTAAAATTTACAGACTGAATAAATCCAGACTTAAAGAGCCTATATAGGCAACTGAAGGCCCATTCTAAAGTGGTTAAAAAATCTACCTTATTATAAAGTGTAGAAGTATTTTGTACTTTTTTGAGTTCTTCTAGATCTATTACCAGCACGTACAATCCTGAAAACCCAAAAGATGGTACCCATTCTATACCCAGATTTTTATTCCAAGGTGTGTAAATTCTTGTGCAAATCTATCAGAATTGTAGCATACTAATTTAACACTGATCTCCTGTATCAACTTACATCCATAATGCTACACAACTTCCATTGCAGAGTGTGACAAGGGATCTGAAGATGGTAGCGTTGGTAAAAATTTAAAGGATTATAGCCACTTGAAGATAACTGGCAACATAAGGAGCAAAATGATTAAATCCTTTAGAAAGATTCAAAATTGTTGGCAATCCTTTATTAAGACTGAAAGAGGTGGTGGGGAAGGGGAAAAATTGTCAGGCAAAGCTGGAGCACCGAAGCAGCCGATTCCTGGTTCATCGCTGCATGAGGTGGCGACAACAAAAATATGTTCTTTTTGGCACTCCAGAGGATGTTCCCAATTCAGTGCAGTATACAGGTTGCAAGCATGAAGTATAAATGGCAAGAGCTGAAATTACTTGCACAGCCACTGGCAGTGCAGTATCTATGTTGCATGGTGATTGTAAGGTTTGCTTGCAGTGTACGACAGAGCTTTAAACCCTAACAGACACTGCAAAGGCCCTTGCACTCTGTCCACAACAGCAACAGCAACAGCAACAACCTGTGTTTACATAGAGCCTTTAACATAGTAAAACATCCCAAAGCACTTCACAGGAGTGCTAAAGATTAAATTTGATACCAAACCACAAAAGGAAATATTAGGACAGGTGACCAAAAGCTTGATCAAGGAGGTAGGTTTTAAGAAGCTGCTTAAAGAGAGGGAGGGAGGCCAAGAAGTGGAGAGGTTTACGGAGGAAATCCCATAGCTTAGCATCTTGGCAACTTGAGGCATGGCTGCCAAATGTGAACAGCAATTAATATTAGGGATGTTCAAGAGGTCTGAATTGGTGGAGTGTAGATGTGTCAGAGGGTTGAGGGTTGTGGGGCTGGAGGAGATTATAGAGATGCAGAGCAGGAATGGTGAGACCATGGAGGGATCTGAAAACAAGGATGAAAATTTTCAAATTAAGGCATGGCTTAGCTGGGAGCCAATGTAGGTCAGGAAGCAGAGAGGTGACAGGTAAGCAGCTGTTGGTGTCCATTAGGATATGCTTTCTGTTTTCGATTATCAGGTTCGCTTTGGCCAGCGAATGCTAGCTGCCCCCTTGATATTAACACATCAGTTAGCGCTTGAAACAATACAGGCAGAGAGACCGATTAACTGAAGAAACACTGGTAGTTTATTAGAACTAAGAACAGAGCACCAACACCATGGGCAGGATTTTCCCATCAACGAACGAGGGGTGGGGCCCGCTCACCGACGTGTAAAATGATGATTGGTGACGCTGGGCAGAACTCCCGACATCACCGTGCCCCATTTAAATTTTAAGGTAGGTGAAGGTGCAGCAAAATCAGCTATGTGCTCACCAACCTATCACTGACCAATTGAGGCCGTTGACAGAATCATTGAAGTAATTAATGGACCTTAAGGTTGGACGGGCAGGCCGGGAGCCCTGGCGAACTTTAGAAAAAGCATAAAACCTCATCCACGGGGCGGGATGAGGTTTCATGCAGGTTTTTAAAATTTTAATTAAAGATTTTTAAAAAGTTATGGAGATGTCCCAACTCATGTGACAGCATAGACTGAGGGAAGTACACAAACACATGCTGGAGTGTGGGGAAGTAGGGATGGTGGTGGGAGGAGGGTGAGGGAGGCAGCCATGCACTTGGGAAAGTGTGTCAAAAGCTGAGACCGTTCAGCAGCAGTTCCATTGACATGCTTGGAGTCGGGTCTCTAAAGTTTTTTAGCCCACTCAAGCAACGCAAAAGCATGAATGTGCCTCCAAATGCTCCAGAACTTTTCACCCCTTGCGCACGGACAGCATATTAATGTGCGTTTAAGGGGGCTGCAGAACAATTGGAAGACCGGACAAGTTGTAGTATCCCCTTGTGAAAGGTGACCATGGAGCAGTCACTGGTGGAGGTGCTCACACCCCCATGCAAAGCATTTATTAAGGTTTAGACCAGTATCCCTCATGGTTCAAGCTAGCAGCGCAGCCTTGAGGTGCGGGCTAGGAGAATGGCTGCGCCTGAACGAGCCTCATGGCTTACAGGGAGCAGAGTAGAAGAAGAAGAGTGCGACGGAGGTGCCTGGTTCAGGAAAGGGAGAAGCACCACCCTTAAGGTGAAGTTGCGGCAGGGCCTCCTGCACTCGCAGCTGAAGATCCTTAGTGATCCATTACTCGTAGGCATCTCGCTAGACCCAGGGTCTATAGCCGGCACTTGTCATTTCTGCAGATGACCAAGAACCAGTGTCGCCAAAGACAGTGCTACGGAACAAATCAGTCACTTTTTTTTTATTCATTCAGGGGATGTGGGCTTTTCTGGCTGGACCAGCATTTATTGCCCATCCCTAGTTACCCTTGAGAAGGTGGTGGTGAGCTGCATTCTTGAACCACTGCAGTCCCTGTGGTGTAGGTACACCCATGGTGCTGTTAGGTAGTGAGTTCCAGGATTTTGACACAGCGACAGTAAAGGAATGGTTATATATTTCCAAGTCAGGATGGTGCGTGACTTGGAAGGGAACTTCCAATTACGCCACTTGCTGCAGGATTTGGTGCACAGGGACTTGGAGTATATCCACTGCCAGTGACTGTGAAAGTGACTGCAGCACTCAATGTTTATGTCAATGGATCTTTCCAGGGCTCCAGAGGTGAACTGTGCAAGATCTCGCAAGCCTCCACCCACAAACGCATCCAAGAGGTCACAGACGCCATCTTCGCAATGGCACAAAACTTTGAGCATTTCAACCAGGATTAGGCAAGCTAGGAAACAGGACTGCTGGGATTTGTGCAGACCTCTAGCTTACCATAGGTGCAGGGTGCCATCGACTGCACGCACATGGTACTTATATCTTCATGGCAACAAGCCGTCAACTACGTCAACCGCATAGGCTCTAACTCACTGAATGTCAAGCTGGTTGGTGTCCACACAAATGTATCCGGCAGGTCTGCACACAATTCCCAGGGAGCATCCATGACTCCTACATACTCAGCGGGTCTCAGACACTGACATCTTCCAGTGTCCACAGAGACAGGGGGGAGGAATTGGCTGAGTAGAAAATGGAAGAGCCGCTTGTCTTCACCGAAGAAGAGAATGTCAAAGAGAATAAGACCCTTGAAGAGGAGTATGCTGGGGATGAGGCCATCACACTGACCAGACGAGGCAGGCACATTTGTGGGACCTTATTAGCTGCAAGATTCATGGAGGATGATGATGAGATGCAGTGAGGGCAGTCCTGACATCCTCATCTTGCATCTGTGAATGTTTGACTCCTGTGTAGCTGATGGCAGAGCACATATCCTCAGTGCTCAGGCTCATGTCATAGAGATGAGTGGACATCTGAATAGTTGTTAGATTCCAGGAGGATGATGACAACATGCAGTGAGGACACTCCATAGATCTTCACATTGTCTCTATGAATGTCTGACTCCTGTCTGGCTGAGGGCAGTTCGATTGCACTCTGTGATCAGGGTCATATCATGGAGACACAGCGGTGAAACTTGTGCACCTGATCCTGTGGCAGCCTTCATCATTTGTCCCCTGCAGGAGCACACTGTCACTTGTTGCAGATGCTGAAGAGATGGGGGCAAGCCCCCACCTGAAAGATGTTGCGAGCACAGAGAGGATGGCGGAACTCTGTGACGCCTGCCCACGACATTTTGGCAGTAATGACAAGCACCATCGAGGCGCAGGCATCACTAATGTGTCCAGTGAGTGTGAATGATGGATCATCACTTGGCTTTGAAGGTTTCACACTGCACAGGGAAGAGGCCCTGGACTGAGGCACCTGCCTTTATCTTGTGCAGAACCCAGGTTTCACATCTGAATAACACAAAAACTGCTCATCATACCAAAGAGCCATAAACAAGGAGATACTCTTGGGAATTTATTTACAATAGTGAATATTATATACAAGTGATTGACACCTGTGCCCATGTAGTGCAACTACATCTCCTTAACATTCCTAATCCTGCTGCTACATCTTGGTACGCCCCCAACATCCACAGTGGATTGCAGGCAGCCTACAGGCTGTGATGACCTTGATGTGTGCCCTCTGGAGGGCCAAGACCTGTAGGGCTCCAGCCTGCTTTGGGTGTCCTGTGGACTAGGTACACCCTCCTCGGCCTGTGGAGCTGGATATGGTCACAGGAAGATGGGATTTGGATTGGCCGGGCATTCCCGAAGTCACCTGGGTGAGCAGCCTGGGATATCAAGCTGCTGATCAACCTCCCCATGGGTGCCCGACAGCCCCTGGCTGAGTCCTTCAGGAGAAGGGGAAGCTGGAATGAGATCGAGCTGCCCACACTCTTCTTGCATTGGAACTGTTGGAGACCAACTATGGTGTCAGCGATGGAGTTCAGCCTAGTAGCAGTGCAGCACTGATGTCCTGGACCAAGGTCTCCATGGCAGCCACCACTCTAACAGTGTTAACCTCAGTGTGTTGGCATGCCAGCACTATCACCTTGGACTGAAGGCAGACAGACTCCTCTATCATCCCCCGCGATCTGAGGAGTGCATCAGACAAACCTTTCTGATGTTCCCATGATAGCCTTTGCAGCTCCAACAACTGACTGAGGACCGAGTCCGGAAGCTCATCATCTAACTTGGACTCAGCTGATTTCTTGCCTCCAGCAATCCTTTGAGTGCTGGCGATCTCGGTTGTCTCTGCGTCTGCCTGCTGTGGAACAGATTCTGTGCTGTGCCCACCAGATTTAATCCTGAGGTTGCTCTTCATCTAGGTCCCGTTAGAGGTGTATGTCGCTGCACTGGTGGAGAGTGTGGGTGAGCGCCATGATGGGTTTTCAAATGGTGTTGCCCTCAGGGTCTTCATTCGAGGTGCTCTTGGCGCTCAAGTCGGGGCTGTGGTTGCCTGAAGACGACATGGCAGATGTGTCCAGGAGGGAAAGTGAAGATTATTCATGCTTGGCAGCTGTGTTACACAGAGAACAGTGGACGAAGAGTAGAATTGACAGAGGGATGGTCTGGTGCAGGACCCTCACATGGATGCTTGCCGCTGACCTCACCATTGCCACAGGAATGGTCCAAATCCTCTCTGGCCAGCTCCAACATGTGGTTCTCAAATGGTCTGAGGACCTTGATGTCTGGCACTGCACTACCCCCACCCCCCCAGCCCCACCCCCCATCCCTGGTCTGGGACATCTCCCATTGATTGTGTGCTATCTTGTCCTGCATAAGGACAGATGGAGTGAGTGTGAGCAGGATGCATGCCAGGTCAAATGAGAAGTACGGCAGGCATGCATGTGTGCTAAGGGAGACATGGACAGAATGAGAAGGTGATCTCCAGAAGAGATGAAACCAGATGGAGATGTGAGGGTGTATGTGAGAGAATGAGTGGTGATGTCCCTTGAGCTGGCAGTGAGTGAGATGCCAGTGAATGTGTGATGGGCTTGTGAGTGTGTGCGTTGAGAGTGAATAGATGGTTGACCTTCCCTGGCAGCACGGATGAGATCATTCATCCTTTTTCCACACTGGATGGCCAACCTCATGTGCAGCATTGGCACTGACCACCTCTGCCACCATTTCCCAAGCCAGAGTGGTGGGACTGATGGGCCTCCTGTTGCTAGAGTGAAGGTACAGGACATCATGGTGGGCCTCCATGGCATCCAAAAGGCATTCCAGGGATACATCGCTGAATTGGAGGCCTTCGTTCTTCTTGGCTTTCGGGACCACGTCTTCACTGGAGCAGTCATGCGGCTGCAAGCATTGAGAACTGTGCATGCAGCTGCAGCTTAAATATGGTGCACAGAGTGAGGAAGCGGTAAGGTAGCAGCATGGCAGGCAAATCAGAGGCCACCTGCTGGCCAGACGGCATGTTTCCCATGATTGAATAATTTATGAGGCACGAAGGGGATGATATGATGTGAAAACCCATCATTGCAGCTGGCAGGTAAAATGTCATTTTTCGTGCCTGCTACCACACTTGATACAATTCTGGGATGATTCTGCCCTTAGTGACTACCCCATAACTTCCTGTCATTGGAAAACTTGGATTTCCAACTTCCTGTTCCTCCACACAAGTTAATTATTATATGATGTAACCGCCAGTTAGAGAGATCTGGGGGAATGCCATTTATAATATCCTCCAGTCAGAGAACATTCATTTTATCTCTACTCTCTATCACCTACTTCCCAATCATTTATCAGCCGATAACACATGCTTGCTTTAAACTTCATGGACCTTCCTCTTTGGCTGGCAACTTACTGTACAGACCTTTTTAAAAGACTTCTGGGAGATCATATAGACAATATCCACAAACACTCTTATCCACAATGTTAGTGAATCCCTTAAAAGGTCAGTTATATTAGCCAGAAATTATCTACGGTTTACAAATTCACACTGACTCTCTTTGATCAGCTCATACCTGTCATTCTGCTTGGGTGGTTAATTCCAGTAATTTCCCCCGAGCTGATGTTAAACTGACAGTTCTATATTTGCTTCATTTTTTTCTTCCGTTCCTTCTCAAATTATGGAGAGCAGTTTGCAATTTTCCAATCCAAGAGTCATAGCTCCAAAATCAAGAAAATCTTTGAAAATTATAACTAATGCCTGAGTAATTGGCCAACCTTCTTTTAGTACCCTGGTATAGAAATCATTAGATCTTGGAGATTTTTTTTTTAAATTTTAAGCCCCATTACTTTCTCCATTGCCATTTTTTAAACTTACATCAAGTTCATTAAATTCCTCATCCATTAGCCTATTTTTGGATCCTTGCACCAGCAGCATTTTGTCCTCTTCCTCCATTATGAAAAGAGATGCAAATAACTCATTTAAAAATTCCGCCATTTTCTTACTGCCCACTATAGTTTTGTTTGCGTTTGTCTTTAGTGAGCCCAGATTCGCATATATGATTCTCTTTTTCTTAATATACTTACAAAAACATTTGCAGTTAGCTTTGATACTATTTTTCACATTTTGTTTTGTGGTGGTTATTACTTTCTATTTATGTATTCTTTTGCTGCTTTTTAAAAAAATTCTTCCAATTGCTAGATTTCTACTATTGCTTGTATTTCTTAGAATCACAGGGTAGGATCATTAGGTCAGCAAGCGGGAGGCAGGGCCCGCTCGCTGGCTCATAAAATGACGCAGGATGGTGTCATGTGGAACTCCCAATGTCACGCCTCGTCATTTAAATTTTCAGGTCGGCGGAGGCGCAGCCAAGTCAACTGTGTGCCCGCTGACCTGTCAACAGCCTATTGAGGCCATTGACAAAGTCATTAACCTCATTAATGGACCTGCCTGTCCAACCATAAGGCTGACAGTGTCACATGAGGGGACATGTCAAGGAAATTCTGTTTTTGCACCTTTACCATTTTTAAATTTGGCACCGATCTCCCTGAGGCAGCACTTAGCCTCAGGGAGATGAGTGTGCTCTTTTGCATGCATGCGTGAACGAGCGCACTTCCGGCTGAGGGAATCCCCCTCCGCCCGCATTGGGAGCGCATAGCGCTTCCTGGCTGACGTCACGCTGGGCAGGCCTTAATTGGCCTGCCCACGTAAAATGGCGGCGCACCCCCAATTGGGGGCGCCGATCTGAGGTGCGCCTGCCTGTGCCCGCTCTTGCACTACCCCCTCCACAATGTGGGGGGGAATCCTTCCCATAGAATAGTTCTGCACAGAAGGAGGCTATTTGGTCCACCAAGACTGTGCCAGCTCTGTCGGAGAGCATTCCACCAAGTCTCCCCTCCCATTATCTCTTCAAACCCCTGAGATTTTATTTTCCTTCCAGTATTCATTTAATTCCCTGTTTGCAAATGCTATTAGAATGCTATCTGCCATCCAGTCAGGCAGTGCACTCCAAATACCACTCCATGCACAAAAAACGGCTCTCGTCAAGCCACCTCTGGCTCTTCTGCTAATCATCCCAAATCCATGCCGTCTGGCCACCGAGTTCCCAGTTAATGGAAATTTGCCAATTTACACCACGCAAACTTCTGATGGCTTTAAACACTTACATCAAATCTCCTCTTCGCTTTTCTGCTCCAACCAGAATAACATCAGCTTCTCCAGTCTATCTGTGTAACTGTAATCCCTCATCCCTGTAACCATTCCAATAAATGGGTGGGATTTTCCGCACCCACCCACCGCCAAAATCTTCCGGTCCCGCCATAAATCAATGACCGCCACCCCCCCCCCCCCCCAACCCTGGCTGGGGCGCCGCCTCGCCCATGGCAGGTCCTGCCCGCGACGAAGCCGGAAAATCCCGGCCAATGTCTTCTGTACCCTCTCCAAGCCTTTCATAATGTCCTAAAATATGGTACCCAGAATTGGACACAATACACCAGCTGAGGCGAAACTAGTGTTTTATAAAGGTCTAGCATAATTTCCTGGTTTTGAACACTATGGGCCACACTTTCATCTAAGAGGTAGGACGAATCCAATTCTGGAAATGGGCTTTCCAGTAGTCGGGTCCTGGAGACTGGCCTGACACCTCCCAAGGTGGGGATGAATCTGGAGCAGAAAGTTAAAAGGCACTCCTGAATTCCCCCAAAAAATCAGCCCAGTTCTTCCAATGGAATTAGTGGTGAATGTTGAGGCATACCAGGAAAGCCTTACAATCTACAGAAATTTAAATCTTCTGAAAAATTTAACCCCCATCCACCTACACCTTTCATACCCCCTCACCCTGTTACCTGTTCACCCCCTTACCCCATCACCAACCCCTCACCCCTTCACCTTCCTCATCAATTATCCACTTTATGAACAGAACACACAAGCCCTATCAAAACAGTTAGAAGCCATTGAGTGGCCCATAACTTTCCCCAAGTAAACAAACTGACTCTTCAAAGCAGCTAAGTAAACAGTCAAGCATCTGTAAAATGATTAGGTGGGTGAATTACAGCCAAAAGCCTATAGCTCTCCCCAATTAAACGGAGAGACTTCAGAACTGCTTTCTCAACAGATGCTGTGATTGAATACGTCAAAGCAATGGGAAAATATTAAACAATTAGATACTGTTATCATACTAGGCTACATGTTTAATACTGCAAAATTCCCTGTACCATTTTATCGATTTCATAAACTTTAATTCACCTGAAGACTTTTCCATGTTTACAGTGTTGATCCTTTTGTTGATAGCATACCAGTTAACAGAGGCAACAATCTGGCAAATACATTGTTCAACAGATAGTTACATATTCAAATCGCAGCACCGTCATGACTCACCTTAATGATCACGGATAAAACTCATGCTACAGCGTTTGAACTCTAAATGAGGTAAAACCATTTTACTTAACTTTTAAACTTTTCCTGCCTCCAATCCATGCCTCTATGCAACTGGTGTAAAACCTGATGGTTGCTAGAGTCCAGCCCTGAGCATTAAAAAGCTTACCAGAGACGGGTTTTTAATGAGCCCAGAATGCTGTAAACTGCCTCCTTAATAGGAGAGAGCCTTTCTGGGGCTCACTGTCTCTTTCGGCCTCATGAAAATAACAAAAGATGGAAATGGAGGAAGGCCTTCAGGCTTTCTGCTCAGCAGCCATCTTTATTCCAGTTCCTTCTCCATTTGGTCCAAATAGGCACCATGAAAATCAAACACTCTAAACTATTTATAATGCCAAGGTCCCATATATTTTAATAAATACTTTGTTAATCTGTCCTTCCACCTTCAGAGGTTTGTGCACAAGCACCTCCAAAGTATCTCATTTCTTGCACCCCCTTTGAAATTGTGCCATCTAGCATGTATTGTTTCTCCTCATTCTTCTTACCAAGTGTATCACCCAACACTTTCCTGCATTGAATTTCATCTGCCATGCGTCCATGCATTGCAGAGGCCTGTCTATATCCTCTTTACCGTCTTATTACTATCTTCCTCAGTGTTTACTATACTTCCAAGTTTTGTGTCATCTGTAAATTTTCAAATTGTGCCCTTATCCCCAAGTCCAAATCATTAATATGTAACAAAGACCCCAGTGATCATAGTATTGAACCTTAGGGAACCCCACTGTATGCCTCCCTCCAGTCTGAAAAACATTAATTCATTGCAACTCTTTGTTTTCTATCTCTTAGCCAATTTTGTACCCCTGCTGCTACTTTCCTTGTTTTCCCATAGGCTTCAATTTTTCTAACAAGCCTAATATGTGGTACTTTGGCAAACACCTTTTTGAAGGTACATATATCGAACATCAACTACACTGCCCTCAACTACCCTCTCCGTTGCCCCATCAAAAAACTCAATCAGATTTGTGATTGGCCCTTAACAAATCCCTATTGGTTCTCCTGTATTGGTCCACCCCTGTCCAAGTGGTCGTTGATTTTCTCCCGGATTACTGTTTCTAAAAGTTTTCCCACCACTAATTCTAAAATGGCTGACCTATAATTGCTAGCGTTATTCTGCTGCCCTTTCTTGAATAAGGGTATATTATTTGCAATCCTCCAATCCTCTGACACCACTGTTTAAGGAGAATTAGAAAATTGTAGCCAGCACTTCCGCAATTTCTACCCTTACTTCACTCAGCCACCTTGGATGCATCTTATCCCAACCAATGTGGCCAATTTATTTTACCAATTGGCAACTGCCTAGTACCCCCTCCTTATTTACTGTTATCTCATCCAATGTCCCAGCAATCTTCTTGTTTACAATAGTCTTGGCAAAGTCCTCTTGCTTAATAAACATCAATGCAAAGCCCTTACTTAGTACGTCAGCCATGCCTTCTGCCTTCACCATTATATCTCCATTTTAGTCCTTGATCAGTCCCATTTCTCCTCTGACAATCCTTTGCCTGTTTATGTGCTTATAGAAGACCTTTGATTTGCCTTTTATGTTAGCGGCCAATCTATTCTCACTCAGTCTCTTTTCCCCTCTTATTTTCCTATAGATTTGTCCTCTATACTTTTTATATTCATTCTTATTTCCCCTTATGTTATCAAGTTATATCTGTCACATACGTCCTTTTCTGCTTCGTCCTGCTCTCTGACTCTTTCGTTATCTGGGGAGCTCTGGCTTTGGTTGCTCCCCCACTACTACCAACCACCCTACCACCCCCTTTCCCCCCAGCCCAACTTTCCGGTTGTGGGAATGTACTGAGACAGCATCTGAATCATCTTATCTTTAAAGTTTCTCCATGCCATTTTTGTCTGCCAATCTCTGACTCTAATTTACCTGAGCCAGATGCATCCTCAATTTGAGTAAGCCTTATGCCTCATGTGTAATGCCTCATTTGTTGACCAAAGATACTTCAATACACAAGTACAGACTTTACAACCGGTACTGGTTTTGTAGCATACCAAATACTTGTTTGAGTAGCTCCAACTATTTGTCTGTAGGTTTAATTATTAACTGTTCAGCCCAGCTTACTGTAGTCAATTCATTTTTCATCCCTTAGAAGTTTGTCTGACAGAAATGTAATTTTTCATTTGAGACTCTCCCTTCTTTTCAATCATATTATAGTCGCTATTTGCAAGATGCTTCCTTTGCTACTGTTTCTGGCTGGTTACTTTTGTAAATCCAGTACGGCCTATTCCCTTTCCAGTTATAACATGTATTGTTCTATAAAATGGTGCTAAATACATTCTAGGGATTAATTGCCTTTATGACTTGAGCCTTCTGCTTCTCTCAGCCTGTGAAAATTAAAATCTCTCATTGTAACCACATTGTTTTTACTACATGCTTCAGTGATCTCCATATGTATACATCCCTCACTACATCAATAATATAAGGAGGTCTGTCCAACCATAATACTATCCTTTTGATGTTCCTCAACAGTACCTATAATTTTTTCCACTGTCCAATCACCCTCACTGAACTCCTTTCTTTCCACTGCCGTAATTACATATTTTATGGATATTGCTAATCCCCTTCATCATTCCCAATTTCCCTGCCCATATTAAAAATTCAACATTCTAGAATATTTAACTCCAATCATGGTGAGTTTTTCGCTAAGTCCCTGTGAGGAGTATTACATTATATCCCACAAATTGTGTCTGTGCTGCTTACTTGCATATTTCATTTCTTAAGTTATGTTCATTCATGTAATGAACTCGTATCTGGGTAAATACTCTGCCCACAGCATCTGTTCAACTGTTTCTGACTGTGTGGACTTGCACCTCCTACTGGTTTGAATCTTTCCCCACTGGCCAAAATACCCTTTGTCCGATAACTGTGTTTTTTGTGATAATTTAATTAGAATTGCTGAATGGATCTTGCAGCGAAAATTGGGTTCTCCTCTGTCGATCCTTCAGGATTTTTGCATTGTTCTTTGTGCTCTCCTCATGGGTGGGATTTTTCAGGGAGGAGGTGGGAAGGTCCAGTTGGGAAATTTCATAACTTGGCAGGCCCATCTCCTTTAAAAGGTCCCCCAGCCATCATAATTTTGCTTGGGAGAGGCAGGGCGGGTTAGAGTTTGGCCCACTGCCTCTAGAGGCCCAACGTGGCAATAGAAGAAGATGGATAGCAAGGCTGGCAGGCTAGAGCACCCACCTCAGTTTATTTGGACATCAGACCAGTTGCAGTGCTGAATGCCAGGCCCTTAAACCTGCACCTTTCACTTTCCCAGCACCTCACATGCCCCATAACCCCTTAAATACACCTTCTCCAAATCCCCCTTGCCTCCTCAAATCCCCATTCTCCATTCATACCCCCTCATATCTTCCATGTCTCCTTGTATTCCCCATGCCCCCTTCATACTCTCTCATGTCCCTCATGCGCACCTCCACCCCCATGCATCCTCATACCCACTATGCCCCCTCTATTACTCTAATATATCCCCCAAAGCCACTCACCCAATCTTTATTATGGGCAAACCAGAGGAGCCATGTTTTTGAAATGGAATCTTTTAAAAAATCTATCAACCTAACAGTGCTGTCATTCAAACACACGTAATAGTGAAACAACTCTCTTTCTAAAAGTCATTCAAAAGCATTTGAAGTCACTCAAGTGGTAAATCTGTTATTTCACGAATCACACCAAAGGCAAATAATCCTTTAATAAACTCTTAAAACTGTCAATCAAAATGTCTGCACAGCCCCTTGCTGAGTAAATGATTCTAGAGCTTTTGAAACTCAGCCAACCATTCATAGGGGGCTCAGCTGTAATAACAAACAATTGCAGTTCACAAACACTGGAGCCTATTGAAACTGCAAAAAACAGATGACTTTTTTCCTAAGCTACACCAGAAATCCTGTCAATGTACTCCAGGAGCATGTATCAGTTTTTTTGTTTCTCTAAGGGAAATCTGCAGGCCATTTTTTTTTTTAAATTTAAAGGCTTATGGACATTTAAGTCACTTCATATTAGGACACTTAGAGTTCCCAAGTGGTGTTTTCTTCAGTTTTAAATGTATAACAGCACTCTAATGCACCTCAACACTCACACAATTCTGGTAAAAGTAATGGTCAACTTACCTTTGCAGGACAGATTCCTATGATGAATCACTGCAGACCTAACTTATAATAGAGCTCTAACTATTGAAACTGAAAGAACCATTTATTTTTGTATTTCAACGTGAATGGACTGTCAATCAAAGCACTACAGGATCAGGTGGATGATTTATTTTCCTTTGGTTCCCAACTTGGGACTAAGGCTCCCCTGTGAGTTACCACTTGAGTGCCACATATAATTAAAGGAAGGGCTTGACTCCAAAAGCATTGCTTTGTAGCTTTGAACTGGCCACCCCTGAGTTGAGCTGACAAGGATGGGAGTGCTGCGTGTAGGTTTGCTAAATGCACCCCTATCGCGTGTCGGAAAAAGTTGCCAGAAATGGGAATAAGGGTGGGAATCCTGGAATCGGGCCCTGTCTGTCATCTCTAAAGGACTCCCACGTCAGCCAGCTAGGCAAAAATCAAGGTCTTTATCTCTAGCTTTTTTCTTCAGGGTCGGCAAGTTGCCTCACCTTTCCAGGATAATGCTGGGCAGAGCGCAGCATAAACAGCAATCTTAGAGTCACAAGTAGGCTGCAATGCAGGGTATTCTGAAGCAGTGTCTCAATGTACCGGTGATGCTTGATTTTTGGTGAATTCTAGCAGTTCGATATACAATGAAGTCCTGCCATTTGTGTCTTCTCCTTGTACAAATTTGTTTATCAGCGTAAAAGTCCTTGTATGCAGGATTGCCCATTGCGGCCCTAAATCTTCACCTATCCGCAGGTTTAAACATTACAAATTTGCACCTGTGTTGTACTGGACCTGAAATAAAGAAAACTTGGCATTTAGAAGATAGAAAAATCAAGGATTCTGTGGTGTATTTCCTTCAGTAGAAAGTGCGCACTGTGTATGCATTATTTGTAACTGCACGTGAGTTGCTGTGATTTACAGGGTATAGTAATTCATGACCAGTATTTTACAGTACAGGTACAATACTTTACTAAAAATGAGATTCAGGTATAGATAATAATATCCGAGCTGAATTATAGATAGCTCTTAAATTAAAAGAGTATTGTTCCTGATATTTCAGGGCCATGGTCCTAACTAATGCCTGGTAGATGGGCCAGTCTCTCTAAGTGCTGCTGCATGCTTCACTATGGAGGGAGGCCTGGGATATTGGCAGATCTCGGTAGTGTACTGTTTCACCACTCTGGATAGATATCCAGTGAGGTCATGCGTATCCAGATAGCAAGAGGGAAACAAAGTAGAGGAAAGTTAATTTTATTAAATTGTTTTGCTTTTAGTAAAAATATTTAATTTATGCTGTCGAGGCTGGGATAACGGTACTTGGACCTTCTTTTGATGTAGAGCAAGAACAATGTATTATCCTGTAGGTTTCCAGGCTGCAAATGGTGGCACAAAGGCAAGAAAAAGTCAAATTTTGGGATGGCTGGAACCTATCTAATTCACTCTCATTATAGAGTGTGTCCGCAGTTTGCAATTTTGCCTTTGTGAGAATTCGCAGGAATGTAATCCCTGCAAATGACAAGAATTTATTGTACTTGGCATCAGGCTGTGATTATGTGATAAATTATTTGATGCTGCATCAAATTAATGAGCTATGGTTCCAGAGAATCATCCTGCTCACCCAGCTGTCAATTTGAGGTTGGCCTTCTTGGGTCAAATATTGGTGGAATAATAGATTGTCTTAAAATGAAGGTGTTGTGACTCATGTCTGAGAAGTGCTATGCCTGTGAAAGAGTTATACTTTATGTCAGCTTGGGACATGTGAATGACTGGAACACAGTGTCTCAAAACTGCCTTTGAACTTTTTCGATGAACAAATGAAAATTTGTGCATGTCTGTCTATAGATTTTTTAAAAATTATTGATGGGATGTGGGCATCGCTGGTTAGGTAAGCATTTATTGCCCATCCCTAACTGCACTTGAAAAGGCAGTGGTGAGCTGCATTCTTGAACTGCTGCAGTCCATGTGGTGTAGGGACACCTACAGTGCTGTCAGGGAGGGAGTTCTAGGATTTTGACCCAACGACAGTAAAGGAATGGCAATATATTTCCAAGCCAGGATGTTGAGTGGCTTGGAGTGGAATCTCCAGGTGGTGGTGTTCCCATGTGCCTGCTGACCTTGTCCCTCTGGATGGTTGGGAGGTGCTGTGTAAGGAACCTTGGTGACTTTCTGCAGTGTATCTTGTATATAGTACACACTGCCACCACTGTGCGTCGGTGGTGGAGTGAGTGAATGTCTGTGGATGTGGTGCCAACCAAGAAGGCTGCTTTGTGTTGGATGGTGTAAAGCTTCTTGAGTGTTTTTGGAGCTGCATTCATCCAGACAAGTGGAGAGTATTCCATCACACTCCTGATTTGGGCCTTGTAAATTGTGGGCAGACTTTGGGAAGTCAGGACGTGAGTTACTTGTCTTGCTGCATTTGGACATGGACTGCTTCAATACCTAAAGAGTCGCGAATGGTGCTGAACATTGTGCAATCATCAGCAAACATCCCCACTTCTGTCCTTATGATGGAAAAAAGGTCATTGATGAAGCAACCAAAGATGGTTAGGCCTAGGACACTACACTGAGGGACCCCCAAAGTGATGTCCTGGAACTGAGATGATTGACCTCCAACAACCACAACCATCTTTCTTTGTGATAGGTATGACTCCAACCAGCAAAGTGTTTTCCCCCGATTCCCATTGACTTCAATTTTGCTAGGGCTTCTTGATACCACACTTGGTCAAATGATGCCTTGAAATCAAGGGCAGTTGCTCTCATCTCATGTTTGGAGTCCATGTTTGAACCAAGGCTGTATTGAGGTCAGAAGCCGAGTAGCCATGACAGAACCCAACGTGAGCGCCAGTGAGCAGGTTATTGCTAAGCAAGTGCCACTTGATAGCACTGTTGATGACCCCTTCCATCAGTCTACTGATGACCGAGAGTTGACTGATGAGGCAGTAATTGTTTGGGTTGGATTTGTCCTGTTTTTTATGTGCAGGACTTACCTGGGCAATTTTCCACATTGCCAGGTAGATGCCAGCGTTGTAGCTGTACTGGAACAGCTTGGCTAGGGGCATGTCATCTTCTAGAGCACAAATCTTCTGTACCATTGCTGGAATATAGTCAGGGCCCATAGCCTTTGCAGTGTCCAGTGCCTTCAGCTGTTTCTTGATGATGATGTGGAGTGAATCAAATTGGCTGAAGACTGGTATCTGTGATGCTGGGAACCTCTGGAGGGGGCCATTAAGGATTATCCACTCAGCACTTCTGGCTGAAGATTGTTGTGAATGCTTCAGCTTTATATTTTGCACTGATATGCTTGGCTCTTCCATCATTGAGGATGGGGATATTTGTGGAACCTCTTCCTCCAGTGAGTTGTTTAATTGTCGGCCACCATTCGTGACTGGATGTGGCATGGCTGCAGAGCTTAGATATGATCCGTTTGGTTGTGGAGTCTCTTAGCGCTGTCTATCACTTGCTGCTTATGCTGTTTGATGTGCAAGTAGTCCTGTATTATATCTTCACCAGGTTGACATCTCATTTTTAGGTATGCCTGGGTGCTGCTCCTGCCTTGCCCTCCTGCGCTCTTAATTGAACCAGTGTTGATCTCCTGGCTTGGTGGTCAAGGTAGAGTGGGGGATATGTCGAGCCATGAGGTTACAGATTGTGTTTGTATACAATTCTGCTGCTGCTGATGGCCCATAGTGCCTCATGGTTGTCCAGTCTTGAATTGCTAGATCTTTTTCAAAATCTATCCCATTTAGCAAGGCGGTAGTGCCACACAACATGATGGAGGGTATCCTCAAAGTGAAGACAGGACTTCATGTCCACAAGGACTGTGCGATGGTCACTCCTATTGATATTGTCTTGGACAGTTGCAGCTGTGGCAGTCAGGTTGGTGAGGATGAGGCACCAGTGGATGGCTTCATCTTTGGTGCTACCTAGCCTTTTTGGCATTAGCCCATTGACACCATTTCCCTCATTATTGCTGAAAAAAGAGACGTGCCTAAATGTTTCATCTTGCATTGATCAAGACTCTCGCAGGAATACCAATATAAAGGGGGAAAACAACAATTTATACTGCATGTGAAGAAAGTGTTGATTGGTTGGCAAGTGGCATTGCCATGGAGAACGTACCACTAATGGTGACTAACAGTTAACTGCCAAGCATTGTTTGAATTTAAACCATGCTGTTTGACTCTGATTGGTCAAGGCATTGCCCTGAGGAATGAGTCAGCGAATGGTTGTCACTGATTTTGTTTAGTTGAAACAGGCACAATGTATGGACATGTTCTTTTTGTCTGCAAAGAACAGGACCCTGTGTATTAATACGTGTAGCTTTCAGTACATGCAAAAGCGCCACACTGCAAGCCCAGCTAGCAATCTTAAATTGGTTGTCAGCATAATTTTTAGCACACTGAGGATTATTTAACATATGTTGTCCAACTGCGGAATCACATCTAATGTTGGACACTGTGTTTGAGTTTTGCAAGCACAGGCTTGTTGGGTACAGTCTGTCCCCTGCCCACTGCGAACAGCAGCTGGGACATGCTGTTTGATACAATCCGCCAAGCTTTGGGACATACGGCCTACATACCTAGCATCACACTGACATTAGCCATTTTGAAAGATTCTCATGGGAGAGCCCATTCTGGTACTATGGGAGATGGTAGGATGGGAGGAGAAGGCAATACATTTGAACTCAAGAGTCCAGAAAAACAAATCTGCAGCAACGTAACAAACTGAAAATTGTTCACAGGTCCAACTGGACTCTTAAAGACTGTTGAGCATTTACATTTCAATCAGCAGCAATCTTGGACATCTAATTTATATGAGGAGCTGTTTTACTCATGCACAGACATAGAAAAACTCAATTCATATCCAAATATTATTGCAATTAAAATTAAATATTGCAATGAATTGCCACCATCTGTTCCAGGCAAGAGGTTTCTGCCCTGATTAAATTCAGTACCAGTAACATGCATAATCGGTAAAATGGGGAAAGAGCCAATGCAACTAGACTCTATTTCAATTTTCAGTCAGGATACTCATTTTATGCTTGAAAGTCAGATGTTAACATTTGAAAAATCTACCCATTTGTGCTATAAAGTTTGAAATTTTGTTTAATAATTCTCCTCCTGCAATATTCCTATTCTGTTGACAGAAAATGTGTTAATGCCTATTAAAAAGAGTTGTAAAACAAGCTTTTTGTCAATTCCAGTTAAGCACCGGATTTATATACCATGAGCTGGATCATCACAATTAAATTTGAATGAAAGTACAGGAGTTCTAATTGCTGTTTCTTATCTCTTTCAAAGTGCAGACTCAATTCACTCAATTGATTTTGTTGGTGATATTCAAACACGTTTAGATTCATCGTTTTCCCTCACAGCCTTGACCTAACAATCAGTTCAATGTATGATGCCTCCATCTACATCAGAATGAAAGAACATTATATATTTTTGAAATACTCTGACAGGCATAAGAAAATTGACTTCTGCGTCACTGCCTGCAATCCACAGGTTTAGTTCTGGTGTGAGTTCTATGAAAATATGGCCGGAATTTCACGCTCACGTTTTGTTACGTGGTCAGAGTCTAGATGGAGATTTTTGAGATTGTCTATTCTCCCAAAGTATGCTGATCAAGTTTGCAGTTTCTCAAAACCATTACCTTTTATTTACAGCAAATATTTAAACATTCGGATCTCTATACGAGGTTAGAGCTTCTCCTCCTTCCAGGTCTCTCTTATTTCCGTCATGTGATCTGACATCATTATTACATCATGAATGATTCTGATGTTAAACTTTTGCACTACATCACCCTCAAGTTTTTATCCGTATGATATTTGCATTCTCCTACATCTCCCCACAAAGTTTTACGCTTCACAGAGTTAGTCTCTAAGGTGCCGTGACCAATCCTCCTGAATCTTGTTCTGAGGTCATTTTTTGAGGTCTCTGTTTGAGGTCAAGCATATTCTGTCCTCTCCCTTCTGTCAGTGTGAGTGTTCTTCTCCTGAGTGGCTGCAGACCTTGTAGTACATCTTTCTTCTTCTTCATCAGGGTTTGAGTAGTAAGCCCAAGTTTCTATTGCCTTTTTCTCCAAGGATATTAAGGCACTGTGGTTTCTCCAGATAATACCCTGCTATGTCTCAAACCTGCATAATCTTGATTGTGGAGTTTTTTCAATGATTGTGTTTTCCTTGTGTTGCTTTCAGACCCATACTCTTTTCCCAGGCCTCAGCACTGGTAAATTATGTGATCCATGCCTATTGTTAAAGTTCCAAGTGTGGTTGCTTCTCTGTACTTCCTCACACTATTTTACTCTCTTGTGGTTGTCCATGGTGATAATGGGTTTGAGTTTTAGTCCTAGAGGTGGAAGTTGTGTTATCCATTTCCTACCCATGGGTAGATCCGATGGTGAGAAACCATTTTGTAGTGGTGAGGTTCGATAACTCAGAAAAGCTAGATTAAGGTCTTTATTTTTCTTCAATAAATCTCGTACCCACTCAGCTTCTCCATTCGCTTCAGGATAGCAAGGTGAGCTGGATAGTTGAAAAAAGACATATTCGTTTGCAAAATTGTGGTATAGCTCAGCAGCACATGATGGCCCACTGTCAGACACTATGATGTCCGGGATGCCATTTGTTGTATAGATTCTCTTGAGGTCTCCAAAATGTCAGACTGCTTGTCTGACATCCAGTCCTAACACTGCACCCAAATAACTATTGCTTGTTAGAAGTGCAGGTCAGAGGTTTGGAATTATGTGCCTAGTAGCTCATCTCTTGGCACCTCAAAGCCTGTCCACCAACTACTAGGCACAAGTCAGGAGTGTGATAGGATCCTCTCCACCTGCCTGGGCAAGCGCAGCTCCAAAGTTCCTCAAGAAGCTCGACACCACCCAGGACAAGGCAGCCCATTTGATCTGCACCCCATCCACCAGCTTCATAATTCACTCCCTCCACCAGCAAGGCCCAGTGGCAGCTGTGTGTGCCATTTACAAGATGCACCGCAGCAACTCAGCAAGCCTCCTTCGACATCACCTTCCAAACTTGTGATCTCTACTATCTAGAGGAACAAGGGTAGCAAATCATGGAAACACTGCCTACAAGACCCCTCCCCCCCAACCCATATACCATCCTGACTTAGAACTGTATCACCATTCCTTCAGTGTTGTTGGGTCAAAACCCTGGAACTCCCTCCCTAACAGCACTATGTGTATATCTACACCACACAAACTGCAATGGTTCAAGAAGGCGGCTCACCAGCATCTTCTCAAAGGCAATGAGGGATGGGCAATAAATGTTGGCCTTGCCAGTGACACTCACATTCCATGAAAGAAGTTTAAAAAAAAACTATCTCCTCCCTCACATATTTTCCAATTTCCATTTGAGCCTCTTTCCTGCTCTGTGTTAAATATTTTATATCTCAGAGCTTTGCATGGATGTGTGTACCAGATTTTATATACAATGCTTTAAAATGTCTGATGTATGTTTATAGTTCTTTGCTTCCAGCAAGTTCCACAGCTTGTTTACTTTTCTCTGAGACCACACCCAGGCTTAATTAATCAAGTGCAGTGAGCATCAATAGTAAACAGACTCCGCAATGAAACACAGAACAGTTCAACACCACACTCAGCCCCTTTTATTGTGCAAATGTGGGTTTCACAATGCCTGCCTTAGACTTATAAGACAGGGTTATACTCCTGGCCCTACACTACTCCCCAGGCAAGGAATTCACATCAATGTAAAAAAATTCCAATTACCAGCTTCAAAATGTTACTAAGATTTTTATTCTGAGCAAGTGCATAACCATTGGGTCTTCAAAATTTACGTCACCAACTAGCCCATTAGCTTCAATTACACTCCTTAATAAGAGTTTTTCTTCTGGGCTAGATAAGAAGTGATGCATCTGTCTGTTAACATCACCTGCCAGAGTGAACATTTACAATTGAAGGTACAGCAATTGTTCGCAGTCATGCGGTGAGATATTGGAACAAAACGAAGCTGTGACCATAATCAGAAAGCAAAAGGCAAGTTATTGTCAATGTAACTTCTTTATTCAGGGAGCAGAATTCTACCACTGAGAGTAGTGAAGGCAAATGACATAGATGCATTCGAAAGGAAGCTAGATAACAGAGGAGAGAGAAAGTAATAGAAGAATATGCTGATGAGGTTAGAGGAAGACAGTGTTAGGAGACTTACATGGAACATAACACTGACAGGGATCTGTTGGGCCGAATGGCCTGTTTCTGTACTGTAAATAGTTTGTAATCTTGGATAGTTTCCAAGGCTACCAGAAGCTATTTACATTTATACTTAGGCCCTGTAGTTTGTTGATAGAGCTTGAGGAGTCTTCATTCTGATGACAACCCTTTTTGGCAGTTCAGTTAAACATGGTTATTTTATAATCGTGTAGATTTTTACTTGTAGGTTAATGACTGCAGACTGTGGTTAGTACCAGTCATTAAGAGTGAATTAATCTTGGCTTTAAAAGCCACAGTGGCAGAAAAATTGCTCATTTGTAATTTCAATAATAAATTCAACTGTTGAATATATGGATAGTGATGAGGATGAACCCAAGAAAAGACAGCATCAATTTACAAAATCTCAGGAAACATACACTGGTACTGAAAAGCAATATAAATTTACTGAGTATACTCAGTCATCTGAGCCTGCCGGTCCATTCATGAATGAAATAGGTGCATAATTTTGAAGAGAATTAAGTATCCCTTCTGACCCTGAACGTAGCATTTCTCTACAATTTACACTGCTGCTTCTGTTCCAGATGCCATCCTTCAATCAACCAGGCAGTGATCCATTATTTAGTAAACAATTCAGTTTAAGAACCATGATTTAAAAAGTATATCAAAAATCAACTTTAAATTGGGCACAAAATCCTTTTTACAGCAGACAGCTGCCTGGTTCCTGACCGAAACCCTGGCGATTCTGTAACATTAATTTGACAGAAATAAATGGGGTTTTTTTTGGCATTCCAACGCTCATGTTGACAGCTGCTTGTTCTTCCTCTTGCATACACACATACACATGTATTGGTGAAGTTGAGGCTAGAAGGATTGCAGACAAAAAGTAATTAATTTCTCACCTCTTATTGAGACCTATTAGCTTGCTTGGGAAGGAAATGAAGGGAATATATAAGATGACAGGAGGGAAAGGTGGAACCAAAAGGTAGAAGAGTGAGATGACAAAGCAAAGGAGAAATTTAAAAGGGATAAAATGAGTGAGGGAAAGTAAATAAAAAAATAAAAAGGCAGGAAAGACAGGATGAAAAGAATGTAAAAATGTAAAAGAATGTAAGGGTCCTGTATCCTTTTAAGACAGGAACTGACTTGGCAGCAAATTGACTTTGTTGAGACAATGTCAGAACAAGTTTATTAATTCTCAGATATGTCAATAAGCTCACATGGTGATTCACAGTTTAATGTGACTTTAACTACCCATGTCACGATTGAGCAAACAAACGGTTTCCCTCACAATTTTGGTCTTCTGAACTTCAAACCTCTCTCTCTCTCCCTTGCCTTGTTTGTTCTGTCACTGGATGATCGCTTCCCACCTCACAAAAACAAAATTGTTGTATGTTGGTTGTGACTGGCTAAGAAACGATGGCAGAGACATAGATAATTCTGAACAATAACTGATTTATTGGATGAACATAACTACATACAAGACTACAAGAGCTGCTCAGCCTAAGCCACAAGCTTTCTCCTTCTTGACTTCTAGTCATGTGTCTCCCTCTTACATTATCATTTGTCTTTCTCTCTCTTACATCATCATACTGTTTCTCCAGTCCCACACATTAACCCTTTCAACCTTGACATCCTAATACTACAAAAGTCGGGACATCTTTTATCCTGGCTTTTATCCAATTAACTCCTCACTTACCCCAATGATCCCCAGCCCCTGGTGTGAGGACTTTCCTTGAGCAATCAGGCATAGTTTACACAGTTGTTGCTAAGCCTACAAGGGTAATGTCCTTTATATGTATTACTGTATCTCAATGTTTTAACATCCTGTAGTTTCTTATCATGTAGAGAGACACGTCGACATTGACATTCCATTCTCACACAAGCAGTTCCTCAGACAGCCTTCAAGGTCCCAGTCTTTTTGCTGCAAGTAAAACGTTGGCATCTTTCTATACTGTGCCCTATTCCCAAGTTTTCTCACTTTACTATCCAACAAAGAGGGGTATCTAATAAAGGCAGTTGTGAGCAAAACGCAAGGTTAGATGGTGATTTCTTGTAATAAAGTTATAACAATTAGTATTTGGGTTAGTAACCTGATAGTCTTACAGGAGAGAAGGAAAGATTGTGAAAGACAGTCTGATTGTCTTTAATAGGAGAGGTTGATCAGTTGTACAGCTTCTCATGCATTTTGCCTTTCTTTATATTTATTTTCTGTTTTAAACACCCTAATAGCAAGGGAATAGCTAATCCACACATACCTGTCATCTGCATATTAGGAGCAGAAGCTGGAATAAATAATAAGCAAAAAATGTGAAATTAACTGAATGAATTTTCTTACATAAAAAGAAACAAAGTGCTGGATAAAACTCATCAGGTCAGGAAATATTGTGGAGACAAAAACAGAGTTAACATTTCTAGTCCAATAAGACTCTTCTTTGGAACTGGGATCTGATATCACTTCGACTCTGTGTGTTTATTGTGTTTATTTTCTGCTTGTGAATAAAGCATCTGTGAGGACTGACTTTCTTGTTTCTGACAAGCTCTTCCTTCTAGATCCTTCTCGGGGAGAATTTTGAGCTCATCAGGCGGGCGCACGCCCGGCCCCAACCGAGCGTAAAATGATGCGCAATGACGTCAGGCGAGCATCCCAACGTCATCGCACACTTGGGTGATATTTCAGTCGGCGGGCAGCATGCCTGTTGACAGTTAAAAGGCTGATTAAGACCGTTAAACAGGTAATTGAAAGAAATATTTTGCTGCCTGTCCAAACTTACGATTGGCGGGCAGGCAAAAAGGCCATGCGGCCTTTGCACTTTTTTTGGAAACCTCATCCACAGGTAGGATGAGGTTTCCAACAGCAAATAAAAACCAAATCATTTAAAAAAAATAATTAATTTATACCACGTCCCTGCTCATGTGACAGAATCTCATGAGGGGACATGTTTGATAACATTTTAGAAATCTTTATTTTTTATTTTGAAGAATGTTCATCTCCCTGTGGCAGTTCTGTGCCTCAAGGGGCTTTTCCAGTGCACACCCGCGTACATGCACAAACTTGCACTCTCACCGTCCTCCCCTCCCCAACAAACACACACAGACCGCGCTGAGAACTGCCACTCCCATTTCATCCTGGGCGGGTCTTAATTGGCCCGACAGTGTGAAATCGCGCTCCGGCCCCGATCGCGGGCGGCGGTTGGCTTTCTGACCACCACCACCTCCCCCCCCCCCACCCACCGCCCACCCCTGCCCGACGAGGGAAAAATCCTCCCCCTAATCACAAGGCCTGATCTTTTACATTTTAAGATTCCTACTTTAGGCCAAGAGCTGCATCTCATCGTCGCTTTGCTCAAATTCTGATGCCCTCATGACCATGGAATTCTCTTCATGCTTATTAGCTCATTCTGACTCCAGGGAACAGAGGGGTGGTGTTTCACACTTGTTTCTTTACAGGGATTTGCAGACAAGCTAGGCAACCAAACCTACTTTCTCCTTTGTCAGAAGTATGTTATCCATGGAAATCTCAGGCTGTGCTTGAGTGAGCTAAATCACCTTCATCACAATGGCCGTGTATAACATTTGGCATCCTGCAGTAGGATGAATTGCTTAACATCCCTGATCATCCTGACTAATAAGCTTGGGGCGAGACAATAGCTCCATGGGGTATCATTTTGAACGGGTGATAGCCTCCAAAATGACTTCTTTGACTTAAATACATATCCTTCAATGACTGTGTGCCTGCTGCACAAATTCATTTTGTTTGAAAGCATGACCCTTAAACAATGAAATGTGCAGGAGGACATGCCAGGAGCAGCACTAGGCATTCCTAAAAATGAGGTGTCAACCCTGTGAAGCTACCACACAAGACTACTTGCGTGCCAAACAGCAAAAGCAGCATGAAGCAAGCAGAACTAAGCGTGCCCACAACCAACGGATCAGATCTAAGCTCTACAGTCCTGCCACATCCAGTCATGAATAGTGGGGGACAATTAAATAACTCACTGCAGGAGGAAGCTCCACAAATACCTCCATCCTCAATGATGGGGGAGCCCAACACATCAGTGCAAAAGATAAGGCTGAAGCATTTGCAATAACCTTCAGCCAGAAGTGTCAAGATTCATCTCGGCCTCTTCCTGAGGTCCCCACCATCACAGATGCCAATCTTCAGTCAATTTGATTTACTCTGCATACTATCAAGAAATGGCTGAAGGCACTAGATACTGGTCCTGACAACATTCCAGTAATATTACCGAAGACTTCTGCTTCAGAACTATATGCATCCTCAGCCAAGCTGTTTCAGTACAGCTACAATACTGGCATATCCCCGGCAATGTGGAAAACTGCCTAGGTATGTCCTGTCCACAAAAATCAGGACAAATCCAACCCAGCTAATTACTTCCACATCAGTCTCCTGTCAATTATCAGCAAAGTGATGGAAAGTGTCGTTGACAGTGCTACCAAACAGCATTTGTTTAGCAGTAACTTGCTCATTGACGCTCAGTGCTCCATTTGGGTTCTGCCAGGGCTACTCAGCTCCTGATGTCATTACAGCCTTCGTCCAAACATGGACAAAAGAGCTGAACTCAAGAGGTGAGGTGAGATTGACTGCCCTTGACATCAAGTCAGCACTGGACTGAGTGTGGCATCAAGGAGCCCTCCATGATAACAGTAGAAGTGGGGATGTTCGCTGATGATTGCACAATGTTCAGCACCACTCACAACTCCTCAGATACTGAAGCAGTCCATGTCCATATGCAACAAGACCAGGACAACATTTAAGTGGGTCTGATAAGTGGCAACTAACATTCTTGTCGCACAAGTGCCAGGCAATTACCATCTACAACAAGAGAGAATCCAACCATCTCCCATTGACATCCAATGGCATTAGCATCACTGAATTCCCCAATATCCTGGGGGCAACAATTGACCAGAAACTGAACTGGACCAGCCCTGTAAACGCTATGGTTATAAGAGCAGGTCAGGGGCTGGGAATTATTTGGAGAGTAACTCACTTCCTGACTCCCCAAAGCCTGTCCACCATCTGCAAGGCAAAAGCCAGGAGTGTCTTGGAATACTGTCCACTTGCCTGTGTCAGGAAGATATAATAATTTTCATAATGTTATTGGAATTTATTGTAAAGTAGAGTAATAGTGCTGTGTGTGTGTGTGTGTGTGTGTGTGTGTGTGTGTGTGTGTTTACATGCATGTGTGTGTGTGTGTGACTTTATTGAATTAAAGGCAACTGGTCTGAAGGCTTTGATGTAACAGACGATAAGCTAGGTTGAAATGCTAAGTTGGTAAACATAGGGTAAGTTTTAGGATGTAAGGTGTAAAGAGAACAATTGCATTTTAAATAAACCAGACTAGATTGAAATCAAAAGAGGGAGTGAAATATCACACTTAGCCAGGAGCAGTGTGTTTACTTTTCCCAAAGATTACTGGTAAAATTGGTACTTTCATAGATTTTGTTATTAGAGAGATACAAGTCCAAAGACAGAGTGAAACAATGCAAATTTGCATTCAAATGGGGAAAATATGTATAAAGGAGAGAAGGCTGTGTGTAAGGGAAGGCATTCTAAGATCTAAAACAAGTGTGAAAAGCCTCCAGCATCTAAGCCTCAAGCTACTGTCTACAAAGAATTGAAGTTAAGAAAACTCACTTTGAATTCAGCTGTTCAGGGTATTCTGTGTTACTTTGCCTGGTTCTGTTAAAATCTATGTGTCTCACTGTTGCCTTAATGAAAGTGTAACTGGGATTTAGATTAACTAGGGGACTTATAAGTTATTATAGTAGTATTTGTAGATCTATGTATGTACTTAAAAACATTTATTCTATTAATAAAGGGTTAATTTAGTTTTGTAAGAAACCTGTAAGAGTTGGTGGCCTTCCTTTTACTGAATTCAAAGCCCGCAATTCGAAATAAGTACAAATTTTATAAATAGTTGCGGCTGCTGCTTCAGGTTTCCCTCTAGGATTTGGACAGCTCAGCATTTACCTTTGGCTGTGCCATAACACCTGGATGAGTGCAGCTCCAACAACACTCAAGAAACTCAATACCACCTAAGACAAAACAGCCCGCTTGAATGGCACTCCATCAACTACCTTCAACATCCACTCCTTCCACTACTGACGGTTAGTGGGAGCAGTGTGTAACATCTGCAAGATGCACTGCAGTAACTCACCAAGGCTCCTTCAACAGCACCTTCCAAACCTGAAACCTCTACCATCTAGAAGGACAAGGGAAGCAGAGAGATGGTAACACCACCACCTGTAAGCTCCCCTCCAAATCATAAACCTTACTTGGAACTATATCGCTGTTTCTCAACTTCCGCTGGGTCAAAACCCTGGAACTCTCTTCCTAACGACATATGGGTATACCTACAGGACATGGGCTGCAGTGGTTCAAGGAGGCAGCTCACCACCACCTTCTCAAGGGCAGTTAGGGATCGGCAATAATTGCTGGCCTGCCCAGCAATGCTCACATTGCATGAAAGAATAAAAAAAGTGCCCAAATCATTTTCATGATGGAAAATAATGATCAGAATCTGATACTCCTTATAGAGTAAATTTAGCATTTCTGCTGCATGAAGATCAGCTGGGCGTGAAAAAGAAAAAAATTGTCTTTATTTCCCTACTAAGGCATGTTATTTGGCAGTGCAAATTTAATTTATTTCTTTGTAAGCCTATTATTATTCAGGCTCTCCTGATTTATGTTTTATCACGCCCAATACAAAATCCATCTCCCATTGGTAAGCCTGCACCTTTTATTAATTTAAGCAAGATCTTGTGTGCAATGTGATCTTGAATACCTGCCTTGGGTGAATAATGGACCCATTTATTTTTTTCTGGATCACTCTTTCAAAACCAGGGGAAAAGATATGGACAAAATTCCTGTACTTTCATCAGAGCTGTAAGAAGTTATTATTTTTTTGAATGTTATAAACTCTTAAATAATTAACACACGTGGTATGAGGCAGAAGGCTGTTTTCTTTCTCTCTCTGGAAAACACCAACAGTCCCTAGAAATGTTGAGATGTCCTGGTTCAGGCTTCCATGTTGGCACCCAGAAGTTGATAGGATGGTGTCTTGTACCCTTTTATCTATACAAGTGTTGTCTAGTAAAGGCTGACAATAGCTCCAGCATGAGGCAAACTAAAAGATGACTCTGAGCTAAAGTGATTGACAAGCACCTGACATCTTGGGTACCTGTCTCATAATCATTGGTTAGTAGGGTTGGAACAAATGATTGACATAGGTTAAACAGCCAGCTCCTAGGAATAAAGTATATTATTAGGTGCCCGGAGGCTGGGGGCAGTCCTCTTCAGACAGCTGCCTTCTTTAGATGGAGGAAGACGAGAGAAGATGGAAGACCAGAGAAAGAGTTTTCTAACACTTTAGCTGCTAAACAGAATGCTGCTGCCACACACTACAGAGATCAATACACCCTGCAGCATCTATCCTTTCATCCTCTGGGATCAGAAAACTGTCACGGGTATTGTGCTTTTCCTCTCAATTTAGCTGATGCATCATATCTAAGCTGTTGCTTCTTAATAAACTATCTTAAAGAGACATCAGTCTGGACCACCTATTTTGTGACTTTCAAACTTAAAACGTACATGGCAAGTACTATGATTATGGCAGTGATATTTTTATTTTTTTGTGGATCACATGTATGCTCCTTTAAAAGTCAAGGAAAAAGAGAGATAAGTATGGACAAAAGTCCTCTATTTTCATTACAGCTGTAAAAAATGGTATTATTTCCTTTATATTTTGCTGTTATCTTTAACAGCTTAGACAAATTAGTTTCAAATTTATCTAGCATTTCACTAACATTCTTGCCTTACCTTGATGCTCTATCTGAAGTCACAAAATATCTTCCTGGCCTTGTGCCAGGTCTTCTGTCAACACAGTGAAAGCAGTCAGCATGGTAGCTAAATTAACAATGGCATTCAGGTCCTTTGCCACATTATTTTCAGGTTACTTCAAGGATATGTGCCACAAGTTAATTGGTAGCCCATCATTTTATTAAGCAATTGGCTGTTGTTCAGTTTCAACGAGCTGACCAGTTCATCTTGTTTCAAATAGGTTCAGTTCAGTTGGAAAAGAGGATTCAGTTTTACAGAGTGGTAGGATTTTCCAGGTCAAGACACTGATGGACATTAGGTAGTCCTGCATACATGCTAGAATAATCTAATCAACTTAATTGATAGAAAAGGAATACACACTCCAAATGTGCAGATTGCATGCAATACTAAGATAATGGGTATGCAGTTGAATGCATGTTACTGAGGGTGTTACTGTGATGCCTTGATTTTGAGCCCATATGGAGTTACAACTAGGAGACAGTTGCTGACAGTTACCAATGGCCATGAGCTCTGAAGGCTAATTGTCTCACGGTGGGGTGTTGGGAGGAGATTGGAAGAGGCAAGTGAAACAGAAAGTTCGGCTGGCAAAGAAAAGAGTCCGGAGAAAATAGTGACTCCTGCACCTTCCCAATCCACTGCTTCTGCAGCAAATGCAGCAGAGACTGCCATGCCAGCCACCAAAGTGCAAACCATTATGTCATGAGATGAAAGGCTGTCAAGAGAAAAAAAGAGTTCATCACAGATCACCCATGATCTCACTGAATGGTGGAACAGGCTCAAGGAGCTAAATGGCTTATGTCCCCATGTTCCGATAAAATACTATTTGAGTTCCGACAGGGTTCTGGTGAGCTGCTATGAAATAAGGGTTACCTCTTGCAGAAATGGCTCGCTACTCACTCAAGAACACCAGGAACTGGAGCAATTACCTTGTAATGAGGCAGACAATAAGAATAGAGTAGGCTGAACCATTGGCACCTTAAAGCTTGATTCAGGTCTTTGAACCAATCAGAAGACACATACCTGTATGGTTCAACAAGGGTTTCCTGAGTCATTGCAGCTTGCAATGTGCTGCCCAATTTATCCATTTGAAAGAGTTTTCATCTCACAAAAGAAGGAAAACAGCTTAGATTAACCAAAGGCAGCAGATGCAGAAACTTGATACTTCCCAAAAAAATGAAGACCAGGACTCCAAAGAATCCAAGGCAACTGCACAAAAAAACCCACAGAGATACCTAATAAAACACAAAAAAATACAAATACATTGTCTGCCCAATACATGCCATATGATGCCTTGGTATTTCCTAATAGAACATAACACTTTAATAAAACATGCTTATCTCTAATAACCCATCATAAGCCAGTCTTCATGAGAATAGCTACCATCTTAATTGGTGTTAGTAATGACAAGATAGTTTGTTAAAGTTGGGTTACACGGTTCCCATTGCTATTTTTACTAACCACAGTCTGGTACCTATATTAAACCTATATTAACTCTACTTATTAACTCCAACCATTTACTTCTTCTAGGTAGTACCTCAGGAGCAAGAAGTTCAGAGTACAAGATTTTGGGGCCTGAGGTGCTCTTTGCTTCTATCTGGAAAAGGTCCAGAGGAAAAACTGAAGACTGACACTGGCTGCTTTCAAGAACATGTCTAGCATTTAGTGAGCTGATATAAGAGCAGACATCTTAATCTGCAATAACAGACATCACCCTGACACATGTCTACGTCTATCGTGTTGTTAATAATCCTTCTGATTGGACAGTGGGCAGCTGGAAAACAAACAAAATGGTTCCAGTCAGATCTCTGAAGTGCTCCCAACAAGGGATTCCTGGATTCCAATAATTTGGAGACCAAAAGAGCCTGTTCTCACATCTGGTGCTCAGTACCTTAATGGCAGCAGTCATGGCTAATATGCCTATAGGTCTTTTACTTCTAGGGTATCTGCTGGATTGCATAATAAAGGTACCACTTGCTCCAGATTTAATGATTGGTGAAATCCATCATGATGCCACCGAGTGCTTCGTATCCTCCTCTATCCAAGTCAACAACTGATGCATATTCCTGGACAGTCCATTGAAAGCCTTGAATTGGCTGAGGAAGTCACTCATTTGTATCAAACTGCGACGGATACCCTAAGAGCATCCTTCTTTTAAATGTGGAAACTCCAAGATCCTGCTGCCCATGTCTTCTAAGTTCTTCTGCCCTTCTTGATCTGTACAAATCTCTGTGCCATTTGTACACTTATAATCCCTCATGTGATGCACTCTCATTAAAGCCAAATAGTTATTTTTGGATAGGTGCCAAAGGAGTGATATTTGGGTAAAAGAGAAAGCAACCACGCAGTGGGTGAGTTGAATGGGCGGAAGAGAGAATTGGGGCCCTAATTCTTGTGGCAGCTGCTGATTTTATGCTGCTGCTGTTCACTTAGACTTAAATAAAAAGAGCAGTTGACATGAGATGCTATAAACAGAAAATGTCAACAGCAGTTTACAAAGAAGATGAACGATTTAACCTGACAGTCATTTATACTCAAGAACTGCAAGTGAGTGGCAGAAACTGATGAGACCTGATAAGAAGACTTTTCTGCACTAATTTGACAGCTGCCATGCCCCCTTCTCCATCTCTCGCAGCCTCCCCACTTCCCCTTTGTCTGTCCAATTGTTCCAATTGATTTTCCTCAAAGGAATTGAAGGCCACAAAGCTTTAAGGGCCTCCCACAGTAGTTTTTTTTTTCCACCTTATATCTTTATAGCCTTCTCCTTCAAGGGGATGGTAAAGAATGTGAATGTACCTTGCCTGTCATTCACCAGGAGTGTAGCCCAGCTTTGAGTTATGTTTCCATAACGTGTTTGATTAAATGTATTGGATCGAATCTAAGGCATCAGTGAATTTGATATCTCCTGTTTGTGAGTGAGTGAAGTGAACAATTACTTTAGAGGAAGAAAGAAAGTGTGCATGTTCTTGGCTGTCCTCAGGGAGCTATTGGAAAAATTGAGACACGGTCAGTATCTTTGGGTGGATGAGCTGGATTACACATATTCAAACATTCAACTTTGCTGCAGAAAATATCTGTCAGCCCTTTTAGTTTGGATGACTTTTTGAGGTCTTGATAATTCTTTTTAACATTAACTAGCTGTCTAAAGAAGTCTGGAAGTGGCATCACAGCTTCTGCCATCTTTTCTCTGGGCCTGGAATGTGGAATTTGATGTTTTCAAGGTCTTTGCACATGAGAGAGCTTCACACCTCTTTAATGTTATGATCAGGTGAGAAGAGGTGGAATAGCTCTGTGTCCAACTCCACATTTGGACACAGCAGTTTCTTTTTTCTTAAAGGACGTGCTTGCCAATGCAGCGAGTGTTCAACTGTTTATGTGCTGTGACTGTAAAAGACACAAGCAGACAAATTTCCTTCGGTTTTTTTTTTGAAAGAGAAGAGGGTAATATTTATCATACTTAAATCTGGTCTAAGTAAAATAATAAAAAAATGCTCCAACTTTCATACACATACACACTAGAAGTTCACACATACACACCAATAGTTTACAGAGTGGGAGATAGATTAAACAGGCTTTTCAGAGTTCAATAAAAGTTAAAGACAAAAACAGAATTACCTAGAAAAACTCAACAGGTCTGGCAGCATTGGCGGAGAAGACAAGGGTTGACGTTTCGAGTCCTCATGAACCTTCAAAGTATCTCTCTTTTGCCTTGTTCACCTTCATTGCTTTCCATTTCTCTCCTTAAAAAGAAACAGTTCTTTTGAAGGGTCATGAGGACTCGAAACATCAACTCTTTTCTTCCCACCGATGCTGCCAGACCTGCTGAGTTTTTCCAGGTAATTCTGTTTTTGTTTTGAATTTCCAGCATCCGCAGTTTTTTGGTTTTAAAAGTTAAAGACATACGGGTCTTGTAGACTAATGTCTGGAATGGTTTCAGGCTGAGTTCGGTGGTCCCACAGGATCTAGTCGAAGACAATTTAAATATGCTGCGAGGCAATTTATCTTTTCTTCCAGAGACAGCAGTTTCTGGTTTGAATTATTTTTAAGATCCCTGCCTGTGCTGCATGGATAGTCAAACAACAGATGGGTCTCAAATTTGAATGTTGGGTGGGGGAGAGAGAGAGAGAGAAAGAGAGGAAGGTCCACACAGGGGTTTTGTCATTTTGGCATCTTTCTTGCTTCTGTCTCTGGCTTGGAGAAAACAGTTTCTGAAAACAAGAAAGAGGGTTAGCGGACTTGTCACGTGATATTTTCTTATTCAAGGGATGTGGGCTTCGCTGGCAAGGCCAGCATTTATTGTCTATCCATAATTGCCCTTGAGAAGGTGGTGGTGAGCTGCCTACTTGAACCCCAGCAATCCCTGTGGTGTAGGTACACCCACCGAGCAGCTAGGGAGGGAGTTCCAGGATTTTGACTCAGCGGCAGTGAAGAAACGGCGATATATTTTCAAGTTAGGATAGTGAGTAACTTGGAGGGAAGCTTCCAGGTGGTGGTGTTCCCAAGCCTCTGTTGCCCTTGCCCTTCTAGATGGGAGTGGTCATGGGTTTGGGAGGTGCCTTCTAAGGAGCCTTGGTGAGTTTTGGTAGTGCACCTTGTAGATGGTACACACTGCTACTATTGTGCATCAGTGGTGGAGGGAGTGAATGTTTGTGGATGGGGGTGCCAAACAAGTAGGATGCTTCATCCTGGATTGTGTCAAGCTTCTTGAGTGTTGTTGGAGCTGCATTCATCCAGAAAAGTAGGGAGTATTCCATCACACTCCTGACTTGTGCCTTGTAGATTGTGGACAGGCTTTGAGGAGTCAGGAGGTGAGTTACTCATCGCAGGATTCTTAGCCTCTCACCTGCTCTTGTAGCCATTGTATTTATATGGCTAGCCCAGTTCAGTATGTGGTCAATGGTAAACACGAGGGCATTGATAGTGGGGGATTCAGCAGTGGTAATGCCATTGAATGTCAAGGGGTGGTGGTAAGATTTTCTCTTTTTGGAGATGGTCATTGCCTGGCACTTGTGTGGCATGAATTTTACTTGCCACTTATCAGCCAAGCCTGGATGTTGTCCAGGTCTTGCTGTATTTGGACATGGACTGCTTCAGTATCTGAGGAGTCGCGAATAGTGCTGAACATTGTTCAGTGAATATCCCCACTTCTGACCTTATGATGCAAGAAAGTTCCTTGATGAAGCAGCTGAAGATGGTTGGGCCTAGGACGCTAGCCTGAGGAACTCCTGCAGTGATTCTCTGGAGCTGAGATGACTGCCCTCCAACAACTACAACCATCTTTGTTTGTGCTAGATATGACTCCAACCAGCGGAGAGTTTCCCCCCAATAACCATTGATGTGAGTTATGCTAAGGCTCCTTGATGCCACACTCTGTCAAATGTGGCGTTGATGTCAAGGGCAGTCAGTCTCACCTCACCCCAGGAGTTCAGGTCTTATGTGCATATTTGAACCAAGACTGTTATGAAGTAAGGAACTGAATAGCCCTGGTGGAACCCAAACTGAGCATTAATGAGCAGGTTATTGCTAAGCAAGTGCGGCTTGATAGCACTGTTGAAGACCCTTTCCATCACTTTACTGATGGTGGGGAGTAATTGGCCAGGTTGAATTTATCCTGTTGTTTGGTGTACAGGATACACCTGGACAATTTTCCACATTGCTCGGTAGGTGCCAGTGTTGTAGCTGTATGGTACAGCTTGGCTAGGGGCACAAGTCTTCAGTACTATTGCCAGAACATTGTCAGGGTCCATTGCCTTTACAGCATCCAGTGCCTTCAGCTGTTTCTTTATATCATATGGAGTGAATCAAACAGGCTGAAGACTGGCATCTGTGATGTTGGGGACCCCAAGAGGAGGCCGAGATGGATCATCCACTCAGCACTTCTGGCTAAAGATTGTAGTAAATGCTTCAGCTTTATCTTTTGATCCTCTCCCGTTAACTGGCGAGTGACCCAAATATGGTCATGGCTAGTGGATTCAAAATGCATGGTTTCAACTTGATTAGATTATGGCTGGGTAAATTTCTCTCTCAGCTAGAGTCCTTTATCTGAAGTGATTGCATCTAATGCTTGTTCCCCACCCTGTTGAGTCTTGATGTCCTGCAAATAGCTCAGGAGATGTGGTTCATTTAATCCTTCTGAGGTGATTATCTTTGATGGGTTCCTACAATGAACAAGTTGGCTCCACTTAATGCCTTTGGAACTTGTAACATACAGTGAGGCAATTGTTCAGCCATCTTAGGAATGTGGTTTCAATTCACTGGAATGTTGCCTCAGTCTTTTTAAAATTCAATCAGTGGTTTTCAACCAGCAAATATATAAAGTCATTTTTGGTAGAAAGCATGGCTTCACAACATTGGCAATTACACTATCACTGAGGACTTCATAAACCTTGGGACACTCTGACCCAATGATGCAGATGACCACATCTTTCTCCTTCTTCACATTATTTATTCTCAGAATAGGTGCCTTTGGGCGTCCTTTTTATACAGCCTTTGCACTGGATTTCTGCCCCTCTTAGAAATTGACTATCATTTTAGGGCTAAAATAGTGCTGAGAACCCATCAATGACCATACATGCATTTGGCAGTGGTTGTTGAATGAGCTTTGACAAATTATTGTCATTCATCTTGTAAAAGCTGCAATCACAGCTCACTGGTAGCGGTGGGAGTGAATGGGATTTAAGGTGGTGGATGAGGGAGCCAATCAAGAGGGGGTGCTTTGTCTTGGGTGGTATTGAACTCCTTGAGTGTTATTGGAGCTGCACTCATCCAGGCAAGTGGAGAGTATTCCATCACACTCCTGAT
Source organism: Carcharodon carcharias (assembly GCF_017639515.1). NCBI lineage: Eukaryota > Metazoa > Chordata > Chondrichthyes > Lamniformes > Lamnidae > Carcharodon > Carcharodon carcharias. The sequence continues at coordinate 144,213,704 of NC_054477.1, forward strand.
TTGCACCTTAGCTAGTGGAAAGGCTTTGGGAAGCCATGAGATGACTTACTCACCATGGAGTTCCCAGCCTTTGTCCTGATTTTATAAATAAAGTATTTATCTGGCTGGCCCAGTTCAGTTCTGGTCATTGGTAATCCAGAGGATGTTGATAGTGGGAGATTTAGCAATGGTAATGCCATTGAATGTGAAGGGGAGGTGTTTAGGATTTCTCTTGTTGGCAATGATCATTCCCTTGCCTGTGCCTAGTGTGAATATTAGCCCAATCATGAATGTTGTCCAAGTCTTATTGCATGCAGTCCTAGATTGCTTCATTATCTGAGAAGTTGTGAAACAAGTTAACATTGTGCATCCCTGCCCTCAAATCCTGACACTGCTCAACTCCGACACTGCTCATACCCCTGACACTGCTCATACCTTGAAACTGCTCACCCCCTGTCACTGCTCACTCCCTGTCACTGCTCACCCCCTGTCACTGCTCACCCCCCGACACTGCTCAACTCCGACACTGCTCACTCTCTGACACTGCTCACTCTCTGACACTGCTCAACCTCTGACAATGATCACCTCCTGACACTGCTCACCCCGCCCCCAACACTGCTCACCCCCAACATTGGTAACACCCCAACACTGATCACCCCCTGACACTGATCACCCCCTGACACTGATCACCCCCTGACACTGCTCATTCACCTCCTGACGCTCCTTATCCCATGACATTGCTCAAATCCTGACACTGCTCACCCACATCCTGACACTGCTAACCCACATCCTGATACAGCTGACACCCTCCTGCACCCCTGGCATTGCTCACTCACCCATCCATGCCCGCAACACTGCTCAGCCTTGCGCCAGTGTGGGAAACCTCTTAGAAAAATACACCGGCAGCAGCAGCCAGAAGAAATAACGCAGCAATTAACTTGCAAGTAGTTCATTATCCCTTGAACCACATTGGAGTTGGGGTCAAGACAGACAGGTTGCGGGTGCTCGAGAGGAGTCCTTCATGCTACTTAACATCATGTTCAGCTGTGCAAATTAAGACAGGACATTGGCTGAAGGGTAAGGTGGCAAAATGGTAGTGACGGCTTCATACCAGTATTGCACGCTGATTTAAATTCTCATGCCACTACTCTGCATGCTTCTGGCAGACTCATGTAAAAGTCCCTTACCAAGATGGTGCCTGTGCATTCCCTGCAGCCACTTGGAAATCATTTTGAGATCTTGGGCAGCTCGTAGCGCCTAAAGTATGGCTGATGAGTGTTATGTTGTTCAATTTAATACTCACTCTATCCTAATTTTTTTCAATTTTCACTGAACTCTAGCTTGCACTCAGCAGGCAGCAATAGAAATAAACTAGTATCAATGGTATCCAGAGTACCTGATATGCTTACAGGAAGCAGAGTCTGCGATCCATTCAGGACTTTTTAAATGCAAAGAACAATGCACTTCTAAATAAACCAATGCAACATTTAGAACAGATTATAATCCAGCCTTCATGTTGATTATTTGTTCTTCAAATCAGATGACAGGTTCTTTGTTATTTTGTATTAACCTGTGTGGCACACCAACATTGTACCAAGCTGGGTTTTGTTAACTGTGGGGAATAAATTATTGAAACTGTGGAAGCTTGCACACTTGTTGCATTAGAATTCATCTATTTGGACAATGTATAATTTATAGCACAAATCCTGCTCATGTCACTGCATATCATTTCTAATGCCTATTTCCACATCCTGCCATTAGCCAACAGAAAATAATTCCCTGAATATAGTGAACTATTTTGATCACATTTCACCTGCTCCCTCTCCTTCCTTTAGTTGTGACCTTCATTGACCTCAAGTTCCAAAATATATCTCTCTCCCTGCGGCCAAGTTCCAAAATATATCCCTCTCCCTGTTCCATTGGCAGAAAATTCGCTCAAAGCAATTTAAGGTAATGATCACCATTCACCAAACTGATATCCAGTTATATTTTCTCCGTGAGATCCTGAGCTAACACTCAGATGCCATTTTTGCTTGTTTTTGCCTGGAAGACTACATTAGATTCTCAGGGATAGTTTCTGTTCAGTTGCACAATACTTCTGAGGTACAGTTAGCTGTATGCTTGCAAGATTCAAATACTGCTTCTTACTATCATAATCTCTTCCTCCAAAAGATAATTGTTACCATCTTTAAGGATTTTCTATTTGGGTTTTCATTCCAATTTTAATATCAAGTGTTATTAGAAAAAGCCAAGTGCCTGAATTTTAGGCTGTTGGGCATTTCCAATTCTAATTGCCCCACCATTGTTGATCATGCCTTCAGCTGCCCGCACTCTAAGTTCTGGAGTTCCCTCCTTACCCTCTCCATTTCTCCCTCTTTTTCTCCTACTTTAAGACGTTCCTTAAAACTTGCTCAACCAAGCTATTGCTCATCAGCACTAATACATCCCTGTGTGGCACAAAGTCAAATTTTGTGTTTGATAACATGTCTATGAAGTGCCTTGGGACGTTGTCTATGTTAAAGTGGGTAACATACTAAATGCCGCACTCGTATCCTATGCAAAAAGTGACTTAATGGCCTAAGCAAGTTAGGAAAGGTGAATACAGTTGCATATTCATTTACTTTCTGCTGTGCCCATCAGCCCGGCCCCTCGTTTTGCCTCCTCAAATTACCAGCATCACAATTCTTCTCACACCTACTCTTCTTGCTCACCATCCTTATCTATCTAAGCACCTGCTCACATCCCATATATTCTCCCAGTCAGCATCATCCTGATGCAATTTGTCACACCCACTTAGTTATGCCCACAAATTTATGAAAAATAGACACCACTTTTAAAAGTGAAATGGACAATGGACAAGATGGAGTCAAGAGGATCAGATAACTTCCCTCCTTACCTGCAAATATACACGATACTGCCCAAGGCTTGAAGGATGTGCTTGATTCTTACTGCCTTCTGAAATAGCTGAGTAAGCCACTCAGTTCAAGGGAAATCAGAGATGGGCAACAAATGCTGGCCTTGCCAGTATGTCCCACGAAAGAATACAAATAAAGTAACCTGCCTGTCTGGTCACGACATTAAAATGTAACTTTTGGGACATTCCATTGAAGAGATATCAAAAATGGAAAAGATCTCTACCGTGGAGCTAACAGCTACTAATGTCTAAATGTCAACCAAAACTGATGAACAGAAGGGGTGTGAAGGAAAACTATTGGGACCAGTAAGAGAGATAGTTGGCTTTGCACCTGGTGACTTAAGCTTAGCAAGTGAGTGAGAGCAGATGGTGGTGGCAGGGACAGCTGTGGAGAACCTGCAGCAGATGGCACAGCCCTCTCCGAGCTCTGGTCAGCTGGGTACCGATGTTGTATCTTGGGGACTGTCGTTGAAGAGGATAATCATTGAGAAGGAGCAGGCAATGATACTGATTGGCATTCCAAGCATATTGTCCATGATTTCGGAGAGATTGGATATATCCGCCTCAAGCATAACTGGGTGATGTCAAACAGCATTGCAATGATGTCTTCTTGCATGCTTAGTGTGGCCAACTGCATGGAACATTAAACAAGACAGTCACACAAGTCCCGAGCAAAGGTTTATAGACTTTGAATATAAATTTACATTGATTGAAAAATAGTCTCCCACGCAAGGATAAGTAACTGTGAAGTGCAACTGGGCCAAGAGAGGGATGATGGTAAAGGGAACACTGAAGTGGGGATTCTACTCAATGGGCTCCCACTTCTCATCCATTTCCCCCCTCCCCTCTTTCAGTCAGCACCAGGCATACAGATTCATGTCTTGATAGCTAAGAGTACTCCGGTACAAGTGCAGGTGGAAGAGTCTTTACCTTACAAGTCCGTATGACTCTTCTTCAGAGCTCTGAAGAAGAGTCATATGGACTCGAAACGTTAACTCTGTTTCTCTCTCCACAGATGCAGCCAGACCTGCTGAGTTTTTCCAGCATTTTCTGTTTTTATTTCAGGCTTCCATCATCGATAGTATTTTGCTTCTATTTATGGAATATTTGTTGACAGGGCCCCGACAATCTCCGCAGGCAATATCAGGCAAAAGCACCTCAAAAGTCAGAGCAGGGTTTTAAGCCGCCTGCCTCTTTATCTACTCAAGCCAAAGGAGTTGCATTATGTAAGATTGATAGGGAAAGGAAGATTAAAGTTTTATAGTTCACAAGTATATGCACATAGATGTCTTAGACCTTGTTATATAGTTAAGTTCCTGTTTCTTAGTTGAAACACATAAATATCATTAACAAAAACAGAAATACCTGGAAAAACTCAGCAGGTCTGGCAGCATCGGCGGAGAAGAGCAAAGTTGACATTTTGAGTCCTCATGACCTTTCAACAGAACTAAGTAAAAATAGGAAAGGGGTGAAATATAAGCTGGTTTTGGGGCGGGGTGCGGTTGTTGGGACAAGCAAGTAGTGATAGGAGGAGGTAACCAAAAGATGTCACAGACAAAAGATCAAAGAGGTGTTGATTGTTTTGCCACTTTCCCATCTCACGCATTCTTGGTTATTGGGTGACAAGTGGCCTTTTGAGTTGTTTAATGATGAATGGGGGGAGCTAAATTGATGGTAATCAATTGAGGGATACGAAAGGGATAGCTGGTTGTTTTCAATGTTGTTTTTATGAATGGCATTGAAGGTGATGGTTGGCGTAGGGGAAATGGGTTGAGAAGTAGATGTTTTATATGGTTGGATAATGAGTCCATTCATTGAACTTCACAGTGGTCAGTGCTTCCCGAGAATCCAGATCAGAAATGGGTGCAGCCAATAGCACATTGTTCTCATCACCTTCTCCTCCTCATCTTCCTCCTTATCACCTTGCTCAGAATTCTCAAAAAAGGGTTTTCACCTTGTGCCTTTGTCCTGCTGCTAGCCTAAAGCTCACTCCTGGACAATGCTGTGCAGAGTGCGGCAGACCACAACATTCTGGACACCCTGGCCAATACATAATGAAAGGTGACTCCAATTCTGTTGAAGCACATGAAGCCGGTCCTCAACATGCTGATGGTTTATTGGATGATACACCTGGTGGTGATATGGCATTAATTGTAGGCACCTTGAGCATCATTCCAAATTTCTGAGAGGCATCATCAGCCACATGTTAAGTGGGGATTCCTTGTCTCTGCGCAGCGATCCATTAACTCTGCACCCAGAAGTGAAGACATCAAGGATGTTAGTCTGCAAGATAAACACAACTGCCCGGGAATCTTGTGCATATTTCTATAAAGATTTTCTTTTCAGTTGCCTACATGGAGTAGAAGCCCTTGCAGTTTGTGAATATGCCTTGTTGTTCTGGTGGTACCCTGATTGCCACGTCAATATTGCAGTCAATAACATCCTGCACCAATGGGAAGCCAGCCAGAGATACAAACATGAGCAGATAAAGTTGCCTTGCTAAGCAAGCATTTATTTACCTGTTAGATGAATGTGTGGGCAGTCCTAAGATCTGCAAATGTCTCAAACAGAACCCTGGAAAGATCCCGAGCCAAAAAGGTAGAGGGAAATGACTTTTTTTGGCAGCTACTGTTGAAGCATGGTCATCAGATCGAGCTGAAAACAAACCCTCTTCCAGCAGGCTGCAGATACCTGCCACCATTCCAAAGAGTTGGTATGAAATAGCACCTAAGTGCTTGTTCAGGCTTTTGTCTAGTGTGTTGATGGTTACATATCTATGCAATCTCATTTTCTCAACTGCTTTAATTGTATTAGTTGCATTCAAGACATCTACATGTTGGTCATTTTGGCCTATGTACATGAGATTAGGAGATTTGAGGTCCATAACATATATCTTCCTGATGATGTAGGAATCTTTCTGCTTGAAGATGCTGGTGCAATGAGCTCTTGATCAGTTGTTTTCAATGATTCTTTGCATACTGATGTTAACCTAAATTTAGAAATGAATTTATATTTGGACAGCTATGCTTTTGTGACAAAGGACTGGGTCAAAATATAATTCTAACATAATTACTGGGTCAAAATCCTGGAAACTTCCCCCACAATAGTACTGTCGGAGTATCTTCACGACACACACTGCAGCAGTTCAAGAATGTGGATCACCACCACCTTCTCAAGGACAATGATGCCCACACCTCGAGAAGGAATAAAAAACACTTGAAGGTGATTTATATTTCTCTTCTTTAGAAGATGGCCCCTCGCTGTTGACAGTTTCATTACAGACCCCATATTTAGCTGTTAAGCTTAACTCCTCTGCTCATCATAAAATCTTAGCCATTCTTTCACATTGATTTCACTCTGCATAGATCTACCATCTTTCAGATTGTACAGTCTGAGTTTGTACTGCCTCTAATCCCCTTGTATTGCAAAGGGTGAACTACTACATCTTGTTCTCCTTTATGCCTTTCAATGGGGCAATTGTTTGAAACAATTTTTATTGCCCCATTGAGGATCATGGAAGAGGTCAAGATGCATTTTTTCAGCCACTGCACTGCTAAAGGATTAGAGGCTGTGGGAACTCTGAGTGCACTGTCTACATTAAACCGATAAGCATCTGTCTGCTGGTTCAGGAGGATGTAAAAGAACCCAGAGAATTATTAGAAGAAAAACAGAAGAGTTCTCCTCATGATTTGGCTGCTATTCATTTCAAAATCTCACCAGGTTTATGGCTTTATTGATAGAAGACGAGAATACAAAAACAAGGAAGTTGTATTAAACCTAAAAAAAAACACTGGTTAGGCCTCAATTGAGGTATTGTGTTCAATTCCAGGCTCCACAATTAGTGAAGAATGTCAAAACCTTGGGGAGGGCACAGTAGGGATTTACATCAGAGATGAGGGACTCAGTTATGTGTAGAAACTGGAGAAGCTGGGTTTGTTCACTTTAAAGCAGAAAAGATTAAGTGATTAAACAATCTGATAGTGGCGTTGATTGGGTTTGACGGAGTAAATCAGCAAAAAACTGTTTCCAGTGGCAGAATGGCCGGTAGCCAGAGGGCATAGATTTAAGGTGATTGAAAAATATACCAGAGGTGACATGAGGAAGCATTTTGTTACACAACGAGTTGTTGTGATGCGAAATGCACTCTGCCTAAAAGGATGGGTTAAACAGATTGTAACATTCAAAAGGGAATTGGATAGATACTTGAAAGGGCTATGAGGAAAGAGCAAGGACCTGGGATTAAATGGGTATCTCTGTCACAGAGCTAGTACAGAAATGATTGGGCCAAACGACCTGCTTCTGTGCAGTATCGTTGTATGATTCTAGGATGTGGAAGTACCTGACTAAAGAAGTACAGACAATAAAATCATAGTTGCTTATGAGACATTTTTTTAATGTTCATGCAAACACTAACAGTACATGAATTACATAGGAATTATCATTATACAGCTGAATGATGTTTGTTCACACACTTCCTCTCCACTGACACTGATTGTCAGTTTATATTGCCTTTGATGATTGTTTTATGTGGTAATTTAGTGTTTGCTCTAACAAGTCTCTCTCATCTGAAACATTTGGGTGACATTTTATAGAGCATCCCTCCTAGGTCATTAAAGATGAAGAACAGAGAGGACTAAAGCAAAAAAATTACAATAAAAATGCAAACAAATCCAGCAAATGACATCAGTTTAACAACATATCGGCTTGATTTTAGTTTCCTCTTTACCAGCTGGCTGTTGGCACCATGCCAATCCCTTGAAGTGAGGCCTGAGGCCCAATGTCAGGAACACTTTGAGCCTCACTATTCTGCTGCAGGGAATCTGCATCCCCCACACACACAAATTGCAGCCCAGATAAACCATGATGGAGGTCAGTTTAAAAACAGAATTATGATCTGACCTTCAAAGTGATTAAGATTAATGAGTTAATTAACAGATTAACTGAAAGAACATAATAGGAATGAGAACCTAGCCACAGAACAAATGAAAAGAAAACTATTACTATAACTTTAGTTGGAGCTAACAAAATACAACAAGGAGATTATAAAGTCCAATTCCAAGAACCATATAGAACTGTAAATCTACAGAACTAATAATCAAAATTAGTCAATAGCACACAATTATGATACCATTGTCCATGCAGTCAACACAGAAATATGGAATTATGTTACAGAGTTCCATAGTTGAAATTTGTGTCAATGCTAGATGATAGAACAGGGACGGTGTGAAACAGAGAGGCTGACAAATAATAGATCAAGATGATAAAACTACATATGAACTAGCTGACAGAATGAAGCATAAGAACCTGTAACAGGACCAATAGACCAGCTGATAGAATGATAGAACTAAGTGGCAAGTTTAGACAGGTGTCAGGACTAGCCTATTGAAAAATTGTACCCGTGACTAATATTGGGCAGGATGTGCTAGTTGTATAAAATAACGTTCACTCTTAAAAATTGCCAACATATAGGACATTTTCTCATTGAATATGTTAATGATTAAGGCACAGTATAAAAGTGCATGACATAGAGGGTCAGTATATGAGAGTTGTTATGCGCCATTTAACAGATTTCAAGTCCTCCTGCTGCTCAGCAACACACATCAAAAATTAATCTCAAATCAGTGCTTTTGGAGTTATGGAGTGATTCTTCTCACAATCAGATGTTTTGCCTTTGTAATAGAATATGCTCATTATTAGTCTTCCATCTCCTTCTGCTCTCCTATGTTTGTGGAAGCCTGGAATGGCTCATTGGAATTGAATCTGATCGATTCACCAGCGAAAACATGAGAAATAATTTTCAGATTATGCAAGCTCATTTTTACTACATAATTTTACTACAGTTCAGATTTTGGTCAGTTTTTGAGGAAGTTTTGAAGAGAGGTAACAAGGTAAAAGGAGATTATCTCCATATCTCATGTTAAGTAACTGAAAACTCTGCTGCTGAAGATCAAGCAGAGAAAACTATGCAAAGTGAAAAAGTAGAAGACCTGAGGTGATGCGCTGATGCATAGGGCTGGAGGAGGCTGAGGCGGAGGAATGGGCAAGGCCATAAAAGGGTTTATAAATAAGCCAAGTATTTTGAATTAATTGTGATAGGGGTCAGGAAATACAACGCGATAGGGGAGCGTTGGCTCCAAGTGACAGAGGTTTGGATGATTTGCAGTTTATGTGGGATGGAATGCACATGGAGCCTAATAGAAAAGTCAAGGCTGGGAGTAACAAAGGTGGGGGTGAGGTAAAGGCAGAGGTGAGTGGTGTTGCAAAGCTATAAGTAGAATGCGCGGGCGATGTATGCAATGTGAAGGATCAGTCAAATAAAGCAGACACCAAAGCTGTGCTCAGCCTGAAATAAATAACTGGGAAAATAGGTGGAAAGTTGCCGTTGTCTGTTTTATTACCCTTTGAAAATAGGGACACATTATCTTGTGCTTGAGTTTCGCAGTCCCTCCCCAGTATTCATCAATAGCTTTATGAGAACTATCAGCATCTTGCAGGTTTCTCTCTCTCATTAATACTCACTCCTGGAAATTTGTTGAATTTAAACCTTTTAGGCCATCTACAATTTCCCACTCAATGATGTTGAAATTGCTAATTCTACTTAGATTACCTCTGCTTGTGGATAGAATGTTGCCTATCCTGGTAGATTTTTGGAAGAAATAACTGTTGAGCATATTAACCATTTAACGTTCATTGTCATTTGTTGTTCAAGAAGAATTTATTGGATTTAGTTGCTTAGTGTTTACATCTCTGTACCTCTTCAGATCCATGTATGCTCCCTTAACTATTCATGACTTTCTGAAGGTTCATATAATCACTCACTGCTGTTCATTTTTCTCCTTGCAGGATTTGTAAAGCTGCTTGTTGGAGGTTAAAATTGACAAAGAATACGTAAATTTATTTTGCTTGAAAAGAATCATTTAAAGTGTATTCCACTGCATTGTAGTTCAAAACTCAGGAACAGTAAACTCACATTTGAATAAATGTTAGCTACAACCTCTTTATGTTTAGTTTTGGTTTATCCCTCCAATCAGAAGACTCAGCTCTTCCTTATTGCCTTGCCAACCCTAAAGAGAAATATTCTCTTTGAAATTTCAGAACAATAAGATGACATTGAACAGTGTTGAATAGAGTGGAAATGTTTAGCAGACCAAGAACACCTTGGCAGAGACACTGCCTTAACCAAGAATAAGGGTGAAGAGGTATGGATGTTGAGGCCTACAGACGAGTGCAACTAGAAATAGCTGCATCAATGGGGCGAGATCATAGCCATAAGTTGGAAGACATCAAAAGGAGAAAGAAAAAGTTAAGCTCAACTGGTTGTTACATGCTGTTTTTATACAGTAACGCTTTATTTATTCTCAATGTTAGTTGTAAATGTTTCTGTTCATCTGAGCATTAAGAAATCCCAAAGTGTTTGACTTAATGGCCTGAATTTTACCCTCGGGGTGTGCCTGAAGTCGGCGTGACCAGAAGTGGATGTAAAACCCGCTCCCTGCCATGTTCACTGCATGAACGCGATCTTACGCTGGCTGGCCAATTAAGGCCCGCCCAGCATGAAACTCAACTGCCGGATATGGTTTCTGTGCGTGGAGGTGGGAACAGGTTGGGCGCTGGGTCCAACTGGGGCCTGGCGGCGTGTTCTGAAAATGGAAGAGGCAGCTCCTTGATGGCATCAGGAGTTGTTGGGGAGGCTGAGGGAGCTGTTTGGAAGCTATCTAACAAATATCCTGGTGTGCAGCCATGGCCTCAGCACCTGGTGGTCATGGAAGACAGGAGGGAAAGTCAGGTGGGCACTCTGCCAGGCAGCATATCCTAATGCCCAGGGACGGCAAAAGAAGGCCGCCCCACGTGGCCAAGAGGGCCTGGACAGAGGTCACCGCCCAGGTCAGTGGGCACGATATGGGTGCACGTGGCTTCAGTGCCGCAAAAGGTTCAATGATCCGTTGCGGTTAGCAAAGGTAAGTGCAGAAATGGCATGGACCTGTGTAGCGCACTTTAGTCAGGTGCCCTTTGCTCAGAACATTCAGGGGCCTAAGACTGTGTGCACCAGCTGTCACTTAAGCCTGCCCTGCGAAGGCTGGGATGTCAACACGACTGTCCCAGTGCACTGCAGGGTGAGATTTGCCACAGAGACATAGCCCACCTAATGCCTGGGTGGGAGGATGGGTGGGAACCAGGAAAATATCTTCAGGGAGAAGGAGCAATAGTGAGGCTGTTTTTCCCTGTCAGGAGAAGAGAACTCATAATGCTGTGGAGCGCTGCAGAACAGGTGGAGGAGTGCCAAATCTGTGCATCCTCGAGTAGCACGGAAGTGATGCACTGGAGCTGGAATGTCAACAGTCAGCTAGCTCCTCCGGTCAGGGTGAGGGGGGGGGTCTCGGATGCAGGTAAGAGTGCAGGTGACAGGTTCATGTGTGGTGGGTGCTGTAAACATAACAGTCTCCTCTCATCAGAAACTGAACTGTTGTAGCCAGAGATCTTATTGAAGCTCCAATGCAGATGGCACCATGCAGCTGGTCTCTGCTGTATTCTCAGCCCGCCTAGCGTGCATAGTGACCTTGATGATTGAATGTACTGAATGTACTTTTGCCTTCCTCCCGCAGATGCACCATCCATAGGAGCCACTGGCAACCCGGAGGGCCCCCCCATTGAGCTCAGAGGAAGACATAGCACCTGCACCAGTGCCACGCTGTCTCTCTGGACCAGCCACCAGTGCAGCTACTCACACGTCGGTGGGCATTAGTTATTCAGTTCCGCGGGTAATGCACAGCGGTGAGGGCACATCACAGTCCCATGAGGAGCTGGCTGAAGCAGAGAGGTCCCAGGGTGCTAACAGTGGGAGCAAAGCTGGAGACCTTCACTATGCTGTGTCCGAGGCAGATGATGAGCCCCTGGAGTCACCCATCAAGGGGCAGATGCTGGATGTCCAGCGGGGTGCACAGGGAGAACTGGCAGAGATCCATGAGGGTCTGCCTGCCATGGTCTCCATCCTGGAGAAGTCCACGCAGAGCATGAGTTCTGTGTTGAATCTTAACACTGAGTGCACAGCCTCCTCCATTGAGAGAAAGACATCTGCTTCAGGAGCAGACTCAGGCGTTCCTGGGGTTGCACTCAGACCTGCAAGCCCTCACATAGGCACTGATCTCAGGAGGTAACTGCCAATGTCAGAGATGAATGAGGCACCTAGTCTCCCTTCTAGGTCCCCATCCATCAATGCTGAGCAGGGACCTACCATCTCACGCTGGTAGATGCCCTGCCTGTCATCTCTATAGGCTTCTCTCAGGGTGCTCTGGATGAGGGCACCAGCTCCTCCACCCCTCTGCCAGAGTCTGTTGCATCTGATGATGCCGTGATGACTAAGGAGTGCCCAGCCATGGGGCTGGATGCACCCTGCCAGGCGGAGTCTGCTCAGGCTCTGGTGGCCAGATGATGACTGTGAAGGTCATCAGGACCACCAGGACAGCAGAGTCAGCAGGCTGCCTCCAACGCCACTGTCAGCCAGGGGGGTGGACACCAAGACGCAGCACCCACAGACATAAGTTGAAGGCACCTTGAGCACAATAGGGGTGTGTCATGGGTGACATTTTTTGCATTAAATTTTTTGACTCTTGTGTTAGACATAGATACTTTGTTCTTTGTTTGTTCATGTGAAGTAACAAACATTTATTTGACTTAAATGGGCTGAGCTGACTGGATGGTATGAACAGGTGCCAGATGCAGCACAAGCTAATAAAAATATGGTATTGTGTGGTGCTGGGGTACTGTGTTGGGTTTTCATTTATTGATAGTTAGCAAAGGAGACAGTGTCATTCGCTTGACAAGGCATTGATGCCTTGGATGCCCAGCAGAAGTTTTGTTGGATCAAAGCATCCCTGGTTTCCCTGCCTCCATGAGAGTTCCTGTCCTCTGCCTTGAGCCCCTCCCCCTGCGCCTCCCCAGGCTTTTCCTCTGAGCCAGCCTCCTTGGCCTGTGGAGCTGCCTTGCTTTCCTCAGCCTCCAGTGGGACACCCTAGCCAGAGCCAGGTTGTGCAGGGTGCAGCATGTGACAACTATGAGGGCGACATGCTTTGGAGGATGCTGTAATGCCCCCCTGACTGTTCCAGGCATCTGAAGTGCATCTTCAGCAGCTCAATGGTCCTCTCCACCACTGCCCTTGCAGAGGCATGACTCCTTTTGTATCACTCCTCGGCCTCAGTTCTTGGGTGACAGAGTGGGGTCATGAGCTACCTCTTCAAGGGAAAGCACTTGTCACCCAGGGGCCATTCATCCACTTGTGCAGGAGCCATGAATAGCTTTGGTACCTGTCAGCGCCGTAAGATATAAGTATCGTGTGAGCTCCCAGGCTACCAGGCACCACCTTGGAGTATCTGTGTCCTGTGGTCACAGATGATCTGAACATTCATTGAGTGGAACTCCTTTCTGTTTATGAAAGCTCCAGACTCACCTGCTGGCACCTTGATGGCCACATGAGTGCAATTGATTACACCCCTGGACACGGAGGAACCCAGGCATCAGAGTGAAGCCTCCTGTTCTAACCGCCTGGTCCCCCTCGTCTGTCCAAAAGTGGATGAACGTGCGGATGTGTCTAAAGATAGTATCAGTCACAAGTTTGACACAACTGTGCGCAGATGAATGAGAAACGCTGCACAGATCCCCCACCGAGCTCTGAAAAGAACTGGAGGCAGAGAAGTTGAGGGCCACTATGACCTTCAAAGCCATGGCATGGGGTGTCTGCCCACGCAGTTGGAGGTGATTTTCGGACCTATCATATGATATATTGCTGTCACTGTGTCCCTGAAGAGGTGGAGCCTCCTGAGGCACTGGACATCTGAAGATAGTTGGAGCACTGCCTGAATGTCCTAGATGCTGGTTAGTGGCGCCTTTGGCTTTCTCGCCCTCCTTGGCCTCCCTGGTGGCCCTGGGCCAATTAAGCCCATGCCTCTCCTCTTAAATGTCTGTCCCTGGGAAGCTGCCTGCGCCCATCTGGCCTCCTCTCCCTTCTGCCCCTCTCTTCCTCTTCAGAGAAGGTTCCACCAGCAGAATACACTATCCCCATTAGATGGGATGCAGAGGAGCAGTGTCTTGAAAATGAAGGAGCGCTGTGCTGCAATACTCAGGGGAACCTTCCAGGGAGGATGAGGACTTGAGATACCAAAAGACAGGCTTGACAATCAAATGGGATGCCAAGAAACTCTGGGACAGCCCTCTACATACACAGCAAAGAGCTGGCAGAGACAGAGAAAGTGATGCTGTTCCAGGGGCCTATTATCCCACCCACGGATGGGAATTGATTAAATCGTGAATTCCTTCCACCAGTCTTGCCTTTGTGACAAGCTAAAAATCGCAGGGGCAACGTCAAATCATGGTCAATAGGCTTTTCAATGACCTTAATTGTCCCTTTAATTGTCGGAGGGTGCTGCTCCGACTCGGGCGTGTGTCCACCGATCTCAACATTGCACGATGAGATCAGTACGCACGCCCGACGTCTTTTCGTGCAATTTTACATGTGCTTGGGTCAGACGCATGCCCGACCTCAGAACGCAAGATTCAGGCCAAAGTTTCAAATACATTATTGACATATAAGAACATCAAGAACAAGAGTGGGCCATTCAATCACTCAGGCCTGCTTTGCCATGCTAATCCAATGACTTTGTTTCAAGGCACCCATTCATATGATTGGATAGCCTTATCTAACAAAATTCGAACTCCCTCAGTTTCGAAAGCCCCAATTTCACCAGCACCAAAAGCTTTCTGGAAGAGGGAGTTCCGAATTTCTACTACCGTGTCAGTTGCTGATCAGGGCACAAATTGTGCTCAAAATTGCATTAGTTTTAAGAACTTTTCAGCTCAAGTTCTGCTAAAACATATTTGCATATCATCGAACAAAAAAAATCTTCCATGCAGAAGCGCAATTGGGCAATGTCTTATCATGTATTTTTAAAAAACCTTGTTATATTTAAGAGTGTAAACTTGGTGCAGTTTTATCAATACATCTGAAAATGGGCTTATGACAAAAATAAGCAGTTTCATCAGCGCCCAGCTCACCAGCCATGAGTAACTCAGTTTTAAAAAGCTGAAAATGACATTAAAGGGTACTATACAGAATCATTTGCTAGTTAGGTTGCTGTGCTGTAGTTAGTTTCTTAGTAAATTAGATTAAAATATTTGTATTGTTGTGCATGAAAAAAACAGCCCATAAACAGGTGCAATTTCATGAAAACCACCACGGTGATTAATCTGATCTGGGAGCACAGCCACTTTAATGGATGGGGCTGGCTTTCAGCATGAGAGCCCTCATCTCCTGAGCAGTGGCAATAACAAGCAGATTGCAGCTGTGTTCGTAAATTCCCCCAAGCAGACACGGCCGCACATTTACTCTGCTGTCTTCCCATCCTGGTTATCACAGAAATGCACAGCACAACTCAGCTCCGCAGCAACAGTGTAGAGTTAGGGGAAGGCAGAGCCCTCTTAGGGCACTAGCTGCCGTTATGGTAAGTTTAAAGGTCCAATCTTTGAATGTTAGCGTATGGATGAGTGAATGGGTGAGTAGGTAAGCGAGTGAATAGGTAGGTGGGTAGGTGAGTAAGTGGGCAGGTGGATAAGTGCATCACTGAGTAGGTGGGTAAGGTGGGTGAGCTGGGTAAATAAGTAAGCGGGTGTTGGTGGTAGTTGGGTCGGAGGGGGTTAGTCGGGTTGCATCGGGAGGGTAGTCAGGTGGTTGGGAGGGATAGGCGGGTCAGGTTTGGGGGTAGTCGGGTCGGGCGGGAGAGGTAGTCAGATTGGATAGGAGGAGTAGTCAGGCCAGGTGTCAGTCAGTTCTGGCTGGGTGGTCGGGAGGGGGAGTCAGGTTGGGCCGTAGTCAGGTCAAGTCAGGAGGGTAGTTGGGTGGGGTCAGGGGTTAATGAGCTAGTTGGGAGGGTATTAAAGTGGTCAGGCGGTCATTGGTTTAGGTTAGAGAGATAGTCAGGTGGTCGGGGTGTGTGGTAATTGGGGCATCAGTTGTCTCGTGTCTAAGGTGTTAGATTAGGTTTTGATCTGTCTGAATATGTTTCTTGGGTAACTTTCCTTGTAATTTGCAGAGATCTGTCTGAAGTCTCCGACGCTTTCTCAAAGTCAGAGACATTCGCAGCAGGTCCCGGGGAGCAGGGGAGTTGCCCAAGTTGAAACTTCTCGGGCAAATCCCATGTAGGTCTGGGCTTCAGGACTTCCACAGGATCCTGATGGGCATCTTCAGTTGTATGTCTGGTCGCCTATAATCTGGAATCTGGAAGATTTTGTCTGATGTTTTTTAAACTAGTTCAACAGATTGTGTTAATTTAATATGTTGAATGTAATTTGCACTTGAAATTACATGATCTTTTGTGCTGGTTTGGCCAATTTTGAGAAAATGTTTCCTAATTTTGCTCTGGAATGGTCTAATTTTGCATTATTTTTATTCGTTCATGGGATGTGGCAACGCTGGCTTGGCCAGCCTATCCCCAATTTACTGCCTATCCCCAATTGCCATTGAGAAGGTGGTGGTGAGCTGCCTTGTTGAACCAATCATGTAGACTAGGTGCACCCAGAGTGCTGTTAGGGAGGGAGTTCCAGGATTTTGACCCAGTGACAGTGGAAGAACTGCGATATAGCTCCAAGTAAGGATGGTGTGTAGCTTGGAGGGGAACTTCCAGACGGTTGTGTTCCCATGTGTCTGCTCCCCTTGTCCTTCTAGATAGTAGTGGTTGTGGGTTTGGAAGGTGCTGCCAAGGAGGCTTAGCATCTGATATTAAGCTTGGTTCTGATATTAAGCTGGTGTCCCTTGGTTTCTCATGAATGGAAATAATTTCTCCACAGCTATTTGCATCCCTTAAATATTCACTCCCTCCACCACCAGCGCACAGTGACAGCAGTGTATACAATATATAAGATGCACAGCAGCAACTCACTATGGCTCCTTTGACAGCACATTTCAAACTCACGACCTCTACCACAGAGAAGGGTAAGAGCAACAGGTATATGGGAGCATCACTACAAGTTCCCCCTCTAAGTCATACGCCGTCCTAACTTGGAACTATATCGCCATTCCTCCACTGTGGCTGGGTCAAAGTCCACAAACTCCATTGCCATCAACACTGTGGATATACCAACACCACATGGAATACAGAGGCTCAGAAGGTGGCTCACCACCTTCTCAAGGGCAATTGTGGATGTGCAATAAGTACTGGCCTTGCAGATGATGCTCACATGCCATTAACGATTAATAAAACAAAACTCAACAACTTCCTTTCACATTTCAAAGACTTCAGTCAGATTATCCCTCAGCCTCCTACAGCTCAGAGAATACAAGCCAAGTTTATGCAACTTGTACTCATAATTTCACACTCTAAGCCTCAGTGAATCTGCAATTTAAAATAGTTTTCACTCCTCATTTCACTTTGATTTCCCATTTAGGATCTTGTTTGTTTAGTTCACACTTGGTGACCCTAAATGTTTAACCACCATTGGCAGAACTTTAAAGCCTTTCAATTCATACTCCAGTAAGCTATTTGGAAACATTCAGTTACATCATTTTACTTACGTTCTTATTTTATTCATGTGAAGTTGTTTTTTTTTTAAAGACAACATGCTATATTTCATCTGCACTATCTGGTATTTCATACAAGGTTAGTATATTCATGATTGGTATTATGATGGAACTTTGATGTTAGAAGTGAATATAATTAGTTGTAATTCATTAGTCCAGAATTTTGCTGAAAATTAATGGTACCTGAATAATGCACACAGTTATTAAGGTGCAAATTAACAGTAACTTGTGGTGAGGAAGAGATACCATCTGAATTGTTGGGTGGTTTGAGCTGCTCTACCGATAACTTCATAAAAACCCATATCTCCATATCTCACTTTTAACCTGCCTGTTATCTTCAAAATGTTGTTGCATGTGTGCGTAAATCCCTCATTAAAGTTGTCAAAGCAAGTTAAATTTGGAGCATATGTTCCATTTTAACAATGTGACAATTAATAATGATAGATAATCAACCTCTCTTGCCCTGAGAATGAACAATTAAAAGTATAAAGTTTCATTTCTTCCGGTCATGAATTGCTGTTGGAGATTTCAAAAATATCAAATTTTATTTCAATATTTTTTATCTTACATTTCCTTTTTGACTTTTCCGCCCTTATTCTTAATACAATTTTTTATTCCCTCTCTTTATTTGTCTTTCAGTGCTTGATTGACATTGAAGTCACCCCTCTAACCCACTCTCCTTCCTCTGTTAATTTCTTAATCCTTAATTTCATTAGTTAAGGAAATGCTCTATAGCCTGGATTTCCACTGAAACAGAATCACTCTGAAGCCATTTAAAATGGTGGGTGGGACCCAATTCTGAGATTCCTTCCACCTTTCCTGGCATCCCCAAGTTTCACTGGTGTGGGATAACCCACACCCCACACCCCCAACCTGATCAGTTCAACTACAGGGATAAGCATCTCCCAGCTCCTTGCAATTTTTGTGGGGTTGGCCCAGTTTTCCCATGACCATTGGTTTTATGAGTGGTTCAGCCTCATAAAAGTATTTTCCAAGTGGGCGATTGTTTGGACAGCTGGAGGAAACTGTTAATTTTGCTTGAGTGACATCTTCATGGGTTATAATAAGTTATTTTGTTCTGTGATCTCGTATGTCAATGTCTCAATGTTTATTTGCACAAGATTAAGAGGTGTGATGTGGTTAAAGCTTCTGTTATTGATATTTTCATGATCTGTTTGATTAACAATTTTAGAGGGTTGTAGTAACAGCAGATGTCTTTTACAAAAGATGTTTCTGAACTGTTCCATCTATACCATTGTTACTACAGGGTTCATTGGTTCTATACATAGCATATTCTGGGTGAATGGGCATGAAAGGGCCATGAGTTGACATGAAGGGTACGAGGGCCATTGTGTGTGAGTTGTGGGAATAAATTGGAATTGAATGGCAATGATGTGGTGTCTTTGATGAATGGACCACAGGAGACTCAGGTACAGGTTTTGGTTGTTTACACGAGCAATTGCAAGGAGGGCACCATCTCAATACAGCTTGAGAAAGTACTCTGCTAAACTACAAGTATTCAACATATTTATACATTATTGGTCAAGTACAAGAACAGTTTCCAGATTCCGATCTCGTCAACATATAGGTTTACATTACAAGACATCTCTGGTAACAAGTACCTCCCTATTTGTTTTTACCCAGGCAGAGACCTTAACACCTGTTCTTCCCCTATGTGTTGAAGAGCACGCTTAATCTTAGCTGTTATTGCCATCCTCTGACTACAGTCCAGCTCCAGGGCCTTTCTGTTGTTTGCAGGCCCTTAAGGCTGCGCAAGGTTCATCTGGTAACCTTTAACTGTCAATGTGCTTGGAGATTTTAAGAAATTCATTCCCTTTCAATAAGTTCTTACTGTACCCCTATATTCCCCCTAATAATTACTGTATCCCTTTATTTCCCCTTAATAGGGATGATAAGGGACCATGGGAGTGATTGGGGGACATGGGTAGGCATTGAGTTGGCAGGGGGCTATAAGGGACCATGGAAGTGGGAGAGGACATGACTTGGCATTGAGTTGGCATGTGAGATAAAAGAGACAATGGGAGTGGATTGGTGGTGAGGGGTCTGATGAAGAGTGGGGGCCAGACGCCCTAACAGCCTTTAATACGACTGGGACGATGTTCCAGAGAACCAAGGAGGGCCTTTTAACCAGCCCACCTCGGCACTTGGCTGCCTCTGTGGTCACCTTCAGCCTAGTTCGGGGGAGTAAGTCCGACCCCATCCTACATCCAGCCTGCCATACCAGGGTATTTTTACCGTGGCCAGTGCAGTGAGCCAGGACATTTCCCAACTCAAGGCACCTGTTTTGGTAGCGAAAATCCGGATCTATTTGTTGCAGTTCATTGAGGCTCCAGATGCCCTGTTGGTTTCAATGAGCTGTTATCACACTTCTGACAACTTTGTGCGCAAAAAAGGTTTAAAATCTTAATGTGCACCAACAAGTCTGACTAATATTGGATTTTGCATGATGTAACACTGTTGATAAGATCTGTGGATTGATTTCTGCTGATTAACTTGTTAGTTGTTTCAAATGCTTTGATAGCTTTGATGAGCAAAAAACAATTGCCACTTTGAACTCACTTCTGTTGTGGTACCCTGAATCACATTCAGGCTAACTGATGGGTTACAATCATTGCAATCAATGCCAATATTAATCTACAAACAGAAGTAAACATGGTGATTAGAATATTTTTGTGCCATTTGTATTGCTTTTCTGATTAATGAATTCATTCCCTGTGCAATTTTCAACAAAAAAGTGGTTGCATTTCAATTGAAAATAATGAAGGAGCAAATATTATTTAAAATATTGTGCATTACTGAACAAAATAACTGATTCACAGTTCTTCTTTAGGATCAAGCATGCAGGGATGGGCTTATTTTGAATGTGCCACTTTCTCTTTACAAATTGTGTACCATTGTCTTCCATGAAGCATGTGATTGTGCACAGAATATGCAAGGAGTCAGCTGTGGTTTAGTTGGTAGTACTCTTGACTTTCAAATAGAATGTTGTAAGTTCAAGTCCCACTACAGCATTTGAATGCAAAAATCAAAGCTGAAAATTTTAGCGCAGTACTGAGGAAGAGGGGTGCTGTCTTTTGGGTAAGATGTTCAACCTGTAGAGACCCCCACAGCACTCTGTCAAAGAACAGTGAAGCTGCCCCTGGTTTTGGCCAACATGTATGCCTCAGATAACATCACAAAGGCAGGTTATCCATTCTTTATTATATTGCAGACTGTGAGAGCTTACCGTGTGCAAATTCACTGCATCATTTTCTACATTATTTCAAAAGTACTTCATAGGCTGAAAACCGCTTTGAGATGTCCACTGGTGATGAAAAGCACCATATAAATGCAAGACCAGAATTTTCGGGTCAGTGAGCAGAGGCAGGGCCCGCTCACCGAGGCGTGAAATTACACAGGGTATCGTCGGGCGTGCGTCCCTTTGTCACCGCGTGTCATTTAGATTTCAGTTCAGGGGGCACGCAGCCAAGTCAAAGACCTATTAAGGCCATTTAAAAACTAATTAAACTAATAAACTGAGCTACCCGTCCAACCTTAAGGTTGGAGGGCAGGCGAAGAGCCCAGGCAGCCTTTGCATTTTTCGTGGAACCTCATCCATGGGCGGGATGAGGTTTCATGAAGTGTGTAAAAATTGAATTTTTTTTTTTTAAAATTCATTGACATGTCCCAGCTCATGTGACACTGTCTGAATTTTTAAAATTTTCTTTATTTAGATGTTTAAAATTTAAACTAATCTTCCTGAGGCACCTCTGCGCTTTTTGCTCTGACGCAGGGAATCCCCCCTTGCGCGCACAGCTCTGCACTTCCGGGCGCAAGTCACGCTGGGCAGGCCTTAATTGGCCAGCCTACGTGAAATGACAGCTTTGATCCTATTGGGGGCACCGATCGGGTCCGCGCCCTTCCCCGCACAACCCCCTCAATGGGAGGAAAATTCTCCCCCAAGTCTTCATTTCTTTATGGATATTATGCTGTGTGTCTTGCATTGATATGATTTGACGTTGGCGTCATATTTAACATTATAGGTGGGAGTTGTGAGGATCTGCTGCCAGTATAAGCATGAGGCTTATGGCCTTATGGAATGGGGCTATGGTTGTGCAGCCCTGCCTCTGAACCATTTGATGTCCTAGGGCAAAAATGGAGTCTTGCTATATCTGCTTTATATGAATCTGCTGGACTGCAATCCCTAGGTGAATTGACTGAGGTAGTTATTCATTGGATTTTATCCCAGAGTCTGTTTCCAGTGAGATGTAAATTTGGAGAGTTACTGACTGCCTCTCAGAGGTGACAGGAGGTTACAGAGATTTTAACTGATTTTAAATAAGAGTGGTTAAACTCCAAAGCAGGACAAGTATGAAGGAGGCACAGTGTGGTTAGGTATCACATGTTGCTTAAATGAATTCAAATTCTATGAAGGGCAGGGGATTTAGTGAAAATGTATAAAGTTTACAAGATAAGGGGGACATTTGTGAAGTAAGAGGTGGTACAAATCTCCTTTAATATGAGAGCAAAATACTGCCAATTCTGGAATTCTGAAATAAAACAGAAATCACTGGAAATACTTGAGAGGTCAGGTAGCATTTGTGGAGAGGGAAACAGATTGATGACTTTCATCAGAACTGGAAAAAGTTAGAGATGTAAGAAGATTTAAGCAAGTACAGAGGCAGTGAAAGGGGGCAGAGAAGGAAAAAGAATGAAATGGAAGGTCTGTAGTAGGGTAAACACAGGAGAAATTAAATGATGAAAGGATTGATAGTACAAGGCCATGTAATAGGTTAGGATAATAAGAAACAAAACTTTTGTCTTGGGTTCTGAAGAGCCATTTTGGACTCAAAACATGAACTCTGTTTCTCTATCCACAAATGCTGCCAGACACGCTGAGCTTTCCCTGTTTTTATTTCAGATCTCCAGCATATGCAATAGGTTACTTTTATTTTTGTGCCTTGACGAGTTGCTTATGGCAGAAACATGAACAGCTGATGACCAAACTGAAAAAAAAGCTAACTGGGGGCAGGGGTTATGATATGACCACTGGAAAGGAATGGGCAGAGGCTCCAATCCTTCTTAAGGCTAACGGCGAGATTTTCTGCACCCGCCCGTCGCCGGGATCTTCTGGTCCTACTGCAAGTCAATGGACTTCTGGGTGGGGCGCCGCCTCGTCCACGGGGGGTTCTGCCCGTGACAGGGCCGGAAAATCCCGGCTTCAGCTGTAAACCCCAATTCAGGATTGGACTTGGCATACTCTGACATTTTCTGCTGACTCTGGCCAGAGCTAATGTCAGAGAATAGCCAAGGTAATTTGGACTGTGTATCTTTCAACCTACAAGGCCTTATACTTACCTATATTAAATTTCAGATGCCACTGTTATACTCATTTTGTTGCTTTACTTAATTCCATTACTCATTTTAATGTCAGGACATCCTTCAGTGAAGCTGCAAAGTGCAAAATAACAATAATCACAATATCAGAGAAGTTATAGGAAGATGCAGCTCATTTAAAATAGTATCGTCTATGTAGCTTCTGCCTTGGGGATGCAATTGTGCTTCTGAGATTGGCAATTGCAGTATTGCCTGATGTCAGGTTAGGGATGCTAAATGGGAAAAATAGCAGGTGAAGCATGGCCACTCCTGTCACAATCATTCACATGCAATGAGGCCCATTTAGGTGAGTTGTTTGGTAATGCTTTGGTGTTTCCTGTTAGTTCCATGTAGCAGCAAATCACTAATTTCACAGCCACGGAAGGGAAATGAGGATTGGACTCCATTTGGCTGCTGGCCCAACATCTGGAAGCAAAGATACTCATTCATGTCGATGAACCCCTCAAGGGGGTGAGGAAAAATCAACCATCACATCTTGTGCTCCTAATGGCTTTGTTCACACCAGTTATTCACAGCAGCAAATTAATTCCACAAACTTTGAATTTCTTCATGATTCCACAGAATCATTCTCTTTTGGTATCTTCCGATAAAAGTCATGTGGCAATGGCTGTCCACAATCTTCTAACATATTTTAGTCTGCGTATCATTCTTTTAGTTTTGCTACAACTTATGCTTATGTTCCAAATGAATTATAGATAGTGGAGAGTGGATATAAGAATGTAATTTGATTTGTTGTTCAAAAATCATATGTAAATCACTTGGAAGCTCTTGCAGCCTATGATATTACCTGAAATGCTAGTGTTAATTATAACCTTAATATTCATTGTCAAGAATCCATAATTATTACTCCTTTTAATAACATATATATGATACATGATTAATATGTAAATAGTGTAGAAGAAAGAGTACAGAATAAATAACCTGTCACAATGTTTGGACCCTCAAAATATCAGTCATCATCAGCAGGGTTCATGAAACCAAACAAGGACAAGGCTTGTGTTGATGATAACCTACAATTTAAGCAAATGTTACTTCTGAAATTTAGGTAAAGGCCTCATGCAGAGTGCACAATCTTCTTTTGTTCATTTACAGGATGTGGGCGTCACTGGCTAGGCCAGCATTTATTGCCCATCCCTAATTGCCCTTGAGAAGGAGATGGTGAGCTGCCTTCTTGAACCGCTGCAGTCCCTGTGGTGTAGGTACACCCACAGTGCTATTAGGGAGGGAGTTCCAGGATCTTGACCCTGCGACAATATAAAAGCAAGCTAGCAAAATCTTTGAACAAAATAAAAATTCACAAATAGGTTGTCATGTTTTAATTTCTCTTCCCTTATATTATCACTTTGTTCTCAGTATATATTGATGCTTTGGTATTGGGTATGAGGAGCACAATCTCCAAATTTGCTGATGGTCAAAGTAAAATGGTCAAATAGCAGGAAGCTTTGGAGTGCTGATTATAGAAAGACCATCAAAAAGATCAAGAGCATGGAATGTTGATTCACCAGGGTGATACTGAGGATGGAATAGGTATCTAGGCTCACACAGCTAATGCGATTTCTTGGCTTGTACTCATACAGATACTTACACTCAAATTCTTAGAAGTTTTAGCTGCTTCGTTTAAATGATAATAGGATCTATCTCGGGGGGGAAATTATGTCTAATCTTATGTAATTGAGATTGACTCGTGACACATGTAGATCCTAGTTCTATCTATCATTGAACTTAAACAATTCTATTCAAAATATCCAATTAAAGCAAATTCCATCTAATAGAGCTAGCCATCATTGTTGTAAATGCTTGAATCCAAATTAGGTTAAGTTTTCAATATGCTGTGCTTGGTGTTGTGGGAAGTGGTAAAAGGTGTAAGAGTAAAAACGGTTTCCCTCTTAATAAAAGTTAATTGTAAAGCTCAGCTTTTAAATGTGTGTGCATTGTGTAGGAAGTAGGGATGATGTGTCAAGCCTCACATATTCAATGTCCTATGTTCTACTGAAAATGTGTTCTATTAGAGCCGTTTGAATTAATTCCCAGGAGAGGAGTATTTTCAACTTGAAGTAGGCAAGCATGGCAATGGCATTGGTAATGGACTGTGACCCAGTTATAAAGAATGAGCAAATAATCTCCAGAATCAATAAAAGCACAATGATAGAAATATTAAATAATCAATCATCAAGATCATGTGATGGCACCAGCAGGGCAGATGCTGTTAAAATGTCAAAAAAGAAACCTACCTTTAGGCAGAGCACACTTAAAGTCACAGAAAGCAATAGGCAAATCCATTGCTGCTTGCAGTATGATGGCCTACAGGAGCTGGTGCAATAAGTCAGTAGACCGTGTTATGAAACTGCTTGCAAAAAGCTGGGAACAGTCTTCTGAAAAGAAAGGCGCAAACTGCTTTCAAGTGTGTTTTGAAGGCTCATTTCCCTCTATAGATTAGAGTCCAGTAAAATGAGCACTTTAGGACAAGAAATTCGATTTAATAGGAGGGATAAATAACTGTCCATACTTTTGTCTGATCATGATAGTGGCCATGCCCATTGTGATATTGAATTATAAGCATTAAGGAAATGCCACGGTAAATTGATCACCTATGCTGTGTTAGGAAATTTCAATGGTAACAAAGTAGTGACAGTGCTATTCTCTGGAAAATTCCTGCATCATATTGGCAACAAAGACCTGAAATTAGACTGCTGAGTCCTGATCCTCCAACAGCAATTTTTTTTTATCAATATTCATTGAAAACAGGTTTGATTGCTTCACATCGGAGGATAATGAATTAGAAGGGGCACAGTCAATGTCTTTTGCATGCCTGCATTGTAAACCATTCTTGGAACTGACAGATTTTTGGCTCCACTAGAACTTGTTTGCTCTATTCTCTAAAATTTGTAAAAAAAAACCTCCTGGATTGAAAATTTCCACTCCATTAAATTGATCACATTATATAAAATTGACGGTTAAAATCAGTTAGTCAATTCAGCTGTCTTGTTTGACCAGACACAGGGCAGAATTTTGCCCTTGACGTGCGGAATCGGCGCAGGCGGGGACTGTTGGGAAGCCAACTGCCGCCCGTGATCCACAGCGCACCGCGATTTAACGCTGGTGGGCCAATTAAGGCCCATTCAGTGTGATGTGCGAACAGCAGTGCTGAGCGCTACCTGTGTGGGTGGGGGGAGGAGGGCGAGCAGACCTAGCGCATGCATGCGAAAGAGCCCTGAATAATCTCCCTGAGGCACGGAGATGAAGAATATGTTGAAAAATCATTAAAGAACAGAAAATACTAACGTAACGTGTCCCCTCATGTGACTCTGTCACATGAGCAGGGACATGCTTTTCATTAAAAATTTAAGTTTTTATTTCATTTGTATTTGATTTTGGAAACCTCGTCCCGCCCGTGGATGAGCTTTCCAAAAAAATGCAAAAGTCGCTTGATCTTTTCGCCCGCCCATCAACCATTAGAGTGAATGGGCAGCGAAAAATTAAGCACAATTGATAAATTAATGGCCTTAATAGGCCTCATAATTGTCATCAGGTGCGCTGCCAGTTCCAGCGTGCATGTGCCAACTGAACTATCGCGCGACTGCATGTTGACGTTGTGCCATTTCAATCTCGGTTGGGTCGGGTGCGTGCCCACCCACCGAGCTAAAAATCCTGCCCATAGTTCCTAGAGAGTTGACGACATATTTATTCAGAAACCAGAAGGAAATACATTCTTTTAAAATAGTTCTCCCAGGGTTATATTTGAACTGCTTTGCTTAATTGAAATTCCCTTTTTTTGCCCCATGTAAAGACTGTTTGAAATGATTATATCCCTTAAACCCTTTGCACATACACAGACACACATACATCTATTTATAAGCATATGAGAAGAATATCTTTGCCCATGCAGCAATGTTATCTTCCGAGATCAGTATTTTCTGAACTGAGCATAAATGAAGCCGATGTGAAACATAGCACCTATCTGCATATCACCTGCCTAAAATAGTTTGCTCTGAATTTAGTCCGAAGCGTTGTAATCTAGTGGCTGATAGAGAATTTACATGGTATGCTGTGTGTTAACCTTATGTTCAATTTAGCCTTGTCTGCACCATTCCCATGACAACTTTCAGCCACTTTTGATGATTGGAGTACTTTTAGCTTGCATAACCTGAATTTTCCTGTTACCTGATTTGCGTTGCTGGTATTAAATTAAATTGTTAAAGCAGGAGCAATTGGGAGAATTCACGAAGAGGGGGAAATCATTTTTTGGGGCACATTGTCTGAACAACCTTTAACAGGTATCAGGATATCCAAATTCCCCATGATAATGGCTTGTCTTTAACTTAGCTAAATATTGATCGCAATGCAAGTTGTCATGCCCACATAGTTATACCCATGAATTTATGGGGAAAAAAACAGTTTACCATTTTTAGAAAGTAACATGGGTAATGGACAATTTGATTTGTAACAGGATGGTGTTGAGGGAGCCAGATGACCTCCCTCCTTGTCAGAAAAAACTTCCAAGGCTGGAATTTAGCCTGTTTGTTTGGTCAGGACATTAAAATGCAAACAATATTTGGAACGTTCCATTGAGAAGACTTAATAATGCAATTGCTATTATTCAAATACCTACAGAAGCTGGTGCATAATGTCCCCACAGACATGGTGGCTGTGGAATAAAATTCCATAGGATATATCTGAAGAAAAACCAGTCTATCACAAGGAGGTAGGAATAGCTAACATTCAAACCCAATTTTGTGTTAATACTCACAACGTCAGGGACCATTTGTGTGGGCAACGGGAATACCAATACTATAGTCATCAGACAAAAACCAGCCTGTGATAAGAAACATTTTTTAAGACATATTTGAGAGCAGCCCCAGGTTAGTCTGGGAACCAAGGGACTCAGAGGAAACCCTACCCAGCAAAGAAAGGATCCTGCTGAGAATCCACCAACAGAGAGTTAGGTGGGGCTAACCTTTTACCTATTGATTCGCAGAGCCAAACCAGATCTGCACCACTATAGCTTCAGCTGGATCAAAGCCAGAAACCTACAAGGAGAAACCTGCAAGGAGTAAGCTACTCTGAATTCATCATCAGAAACTCCCAACCTCAATTTCTTCAGTGAATCAAAAGCGAACATTAGGCCTGCAACGTCTCCTGCTTCTTTATCAAAAGACGTAAGTGTAATACTAATTTTTAGTGGGACTTTTCTAAAAACCTCAATGTATGCTAAATCTTTTGTAATAATCCATAATTTCTTCTTTATGTGCGTGTGTCTTGTATGCACATGTGAGCGGATGCACGATTACATTTGTATTGAGAAATGAACATTTATTATTCTTAAACTTATGAGAAAACCTGTCTTGTGTTTGTTCTTGAGAGTCACAGCACTCAATAGGTCAAAAAATGCTTCTTTAAAACGCATCTTGTTGTGATTAGTCAAGAGGTTCGAAAAAAGGGAACCATCCTACCATCTCTCTGAAAGTCTAAGGACATAGACAACACCAGTTGTATGCATTTGAATGAATTGCAACAGCATTAATAAAGTCAGAAATTCCACAAAAACTATTCTTTAATGTTCCAAGTGGAAGTGGTGAGCAAAGTAGCTGTCGTTCTAAAAATTTGACATTGACAAATATTTTAATGCGGTTGGGGTTGGGAGCCGCTATGGTAAGTAAGGGCAAAACTTTTATCATGGCGGGCGGACACGCACCCGACCCACTCGAGCGTTAATAACGCTCGTTGACATTGAGCGAGCGTCCCGACGTCAACGCACAGTTGCGCAATACTTGGGTTGGCAGGCGTGCCCAGAAATCAGCAGCACACCTGTTGACAGTTAAAAGGCCTGTTAAGGTCATTAAAGTATCAGTTAAATGACATTTCTCGCTGCCCATCCAACCTTATGGTTGACAGGCAGGCGAAAAGGCCAAGCGGCCTTTGCACTTTTTTGGAAACCTCATCCACGGGCGGGATGAGGTTTCCAAAAGCAAATAAAAATCAAATAAAAATGTTTTTTTCATTAATAACATGTCCCTGCTCATGTGGCAGAGTCACATGAGCAGGGACATGTTTCATTACATTTTAATATTTTTTAATTGTATTTTTTCATATATCTTCATCTCCCTGAGGCAGCTCTCTGCCTCAGGGAAATTATGTAGCGCACACTCACACGTGTGCATGAAGGTCGCACTTGCCCAGCTCACCCTTCTCCCCCATGCCCGCACAGGCAGCACTTAAGGCCCATCAGCGTGAAATCGTGATGTGGTGGCAATTACGGGCGGTGGTTGGCATCCTGACTGCTCCTGCTGAGCCCGCATGCCAAGGGCAAAATTTTGCCCTTTGATTCTCTCCTGGAAACAAGATTATAACACTCGTTGACATTGAGCGAGCGCCCCAGTGTCAACACACAGTTGCGCAATACTTGGGTTGGCAGGCGTGCGCAGAAATCAGCAGCACGTCTGTCGACAATTAAAAGGCCGATTAAGGCCATTAAAAAAGTAATTAAAATAAATTTTTTGCTGTCCGTCCCACCTTATGGTTGGCGGGCAGGCGAAAAGGCCAAGCGGCCTATGCACTTTTTAGGAAACCTCATCCATGGGTGGGATGAGGTTTCCTAAGCAAATAAAGATAAAATAAAAAATTTAAAATTTAATTAATAACACGTGCTTGCTCACGTGACAGTCACATCAGGGGACATGTTTTATTACATTTTTCAAGAACAAACACAAGACAAGTTTTCTCATATTTAGAAATATCTTTATATATTTTCAGTAAATTTTTCACCTCCCTGAGGCTGCTCTGTACCTCAGGGAGATTCCCAAGCGTGCCCTAGTGTGCACGTGTGAAGTTCGCGCTCGCCCTCCTCCCCTGTCTCACACAGGCAGCGCTGAGTGCTGTCGCTCGTGCTTCATGCTGGGTGGACCTTAATTGGCCTGCCAGCATGAAATCGCCGTCCAGCTCTGATCGCGGGCGGCAATCGGCTTCCGGGCCACCCCTGCTCGCTCCCACCGAGCCCGCCCGACAGGGGCTAAACTCTGCCCTAAGTCTCCACCATTTTGGTGAGTAAAATGACTGAACAACACTAAATGCCAGAAACGCATGAAAAAAAATTCACTTTTGTGCAATAAAACAAACCCTATTACATTATAATGGCATGCCTCCAGGAAATTCTGTGATTGGTGTTCTGCTGAAAAATACATGCATGTGTAGAGCTGGTATGGACATAATTGGGTTTGACAGTGAGGCACTCCTTGATGGAGTGAGTGTTAGCACCTAATTTCACACCAGGGCTAGCTGCACCACAATGACACTCAATGCTGTCCTCACCCAACTTTTACAGTTCAGGATTTTTCCCAGCAGCTTTGGCCTGTCTTCACATCAAAAATGCAGTTTCCTATGAACGTAATCATGCTGTAAAAGAACTATTACGTCCAGGGTTGACAATGACCTTGTGGTGCTGTTGGTAGCACCCCTGCCTCTGATCTAAAAGTTCAAGGTTCAAACCCTACTCCAGGACTTATTGACCATAGAAGGAGCAGTCAAGCAGATTGACAATCAGCCTGTTAATCCTTCCAACACTTCTCCACTATTCCCCAAACAGAAAAGAAGTGTATGTGAAGACACAAAGCAAATAAGTGTTAACAATTGTCCCTTACCCAATCAGGTATAAATTTCAGCTAAAGCAAAATTTTCCTGGCTTATAATTTTTCCACTCCAGGTCCCGCTCACCCATCACCAAGCTGACATATCTTGGGTCTGAGTATCCTCACATCTCCAATTTAAAATTCTCATGTCCATTTTAAAACCAGTTCGTGACTTCACCTCTCTCAACCTCTGTAATCCCCATCAGCCCTCTAACCTCTATTGGCCTGATCTCTCTATTCCTCCAACTCTGGTATTTTTATATTATTTTTCTGTGGTGGCAGATGGTAAATGCTGAGCTGCTCAAACCCAAGGAGAAACTTGAAACAGCTGTCACGACTATTTTGTAATTTATATTTTTATTTTGAGATGCATGCCTTGAACCTAGTAGTAAAAAGTCTACTGAGTCTTACAGGTTTTTTTTTATAAAACTGAATTAAACATTTATTAATAAAAGCAATGATTTTAAGTACATACATATGTCTACAAGTTACTCAATAACTCCTAAATCCCCTAATTAATATATCTCCCTGTTACACCTCCATTAAGGCAATAGTAAAACAACATAGATTTCAACAGATCCAGGAAGAGCACACAATACCCTGGACAAGGATATTTAAAATTAATTATCTTAGTTTCAGTTCCTGGAGACAGCAGCTGGATCACACTTGTTGGATCTTAGAATTCCTTCTTCTTACACATAACCTTATCTCCTTCATAGATGCTTCTCCCTTATTAATGTGAATCCCATGGATCCAATGTGTCTTTTAACTTACTTTTCCCATAATATAAATCTTTCATAGTACTCATAACATCAGTAATCTTTGGGAAAAATAAACACACTGTTTGGCTTAGCCTCTTATGATTAGGTGTAACACCTTACCTTCTCTTTGAAATACATTACTCTGGTTTACCTAAAATTGCAATTACTCTCCACACATCACATTCTAAAACTTCAGCCGTGTTTACATAGTTAGCATTTCAAAGCTAGTTTCATGTCTGATACATCAAAGCACCTAGACCAGCTGTCTGTATTTCAGTGAAAACCCTCCCACACACACCTACACACAGAGAAACTAATCCGAACCCCACTAATAATCTACCTTTACAATAAATTACAATTATATAATGAAAATTATTATATTTTCATGACATATTCCCTGCAGTCCACTGTGGGTGGTTGAATCTCCAGCTACCTGTTTTGGAATCACCTGCTCAGCTCTTTCTCTATTCTTTTGAAAATCTCCTGAAATCCCACCTCTTTGACCAAACGTTTGGTCAGTCCTTCTAATATCTCCTTTGTTATCTTGGCACCCATGGGGAGAATTTTCTCCCTGTTGGGAGGGCTGGTCCAAGTGGGCGCGGAACTGATCGCTGTCTGCAATCGGCTGCGTGCGACCATTTTACATGGGCGGGACAATTAAGGCCCGTCCAGCGTGATGAGCACCCAGTAGCGCTCAGAGCTACCTGTGCAGGTGGGGAGAGGAGAGAGAGTCGGAGCCTGCGCTTTTTCACACATGCGTGTGAAAGAGCGCGGAAATCACCCTGAAGCACAGAGCTGCCTCTAGGAGATGAAGTTGAATTTGAAATTTCACGATAAAAAAAGATTAAAATCATTTAAATATGACCCCTCATTTGATAGGATCACATGAGCTGGAACATGTTTATCAAATGTTTAATAAATATTTATTAATTTAATAAACTCTTCATAATACTTCATATGCAAATACTGATTAAATGCAGACTCATTATTGTTATAAAAGCAAAGAACTGCGGATGCTGGAAATCCAAAACAAAAACAGAAACAGAAATACCTGGAAAAACTCAGCAGGTCTGGCAGCATCGGCGGAGAAGAGCACAGTTGACGTTTCGAGTCCTCATGACCCTTCAACAGAACCACATAAAAATAGGAAAGGGGTGAAATATAAGCTGGTTTAAGGGGGTGGAGGGGTGGGGGGTGGGGTAACGTTGTTGGGACAAGACGCCAGTAATAGGTGGAGATAACCAAAAGATGTCACAGACAAAAGGACAGAGAGGTGTTAAAGGTGGTGATATTATCTAAAGGAATGTGCTAATTAAGGGTAGAAAGCAGGAGAAACAAGGTACAGATAGCCCTAGTGGGGGTGGGGTGCAGGAATACTAAAAAGGCTAAAAAGTAGAGATAAAACAATGGATAGAAATACATTTAAAAATAATGGAAATAGGTGGGAAAAGAATAATCGATATAAATTATTGGAAAAAACAAAAAGGAGGGGTAAGAAATGGAAAGGGAGTGGGAATGGAGGAGAGAGTTCATGATTTAAAGTTGTTGAATTCAATATTCAGTCCGAAAGGCTGTAACGTGCCTAGTTGGAAGATGAGGTGCTGTTCCTCCAGTTTGCGTTGAGCTTCACTGGAACAATGCAGCAAGCCAAGGACAGATATGTGGGCAAGCAAGCAGAGTGGAGTGGCAAGCAACAGGGAGGTCTGGGTAATGCTTGCAGACAGACCGAAGGTGTCTGCAAAGCGGTCGCCCAGTCTGTGTTTGGTCTCTCCAACCGCATTGGGAGCAACGAATGCAGTAGACAAAGTTCAGGGAAGTGCAAATGAAATGCTGCTTACTAGAAAGGAGTGTTTGGGTGCTTGGACGGTGAGAAGAGAGGAAGTGAAGGGGCAGGTGTTGTATCTTCTGTGGTTGCATGGGAAGGTGCCGTGGGAAGCGGTTGAGGAGTAGGGGGTGATGGAGGAGTGGACCAGGGTGTCACAGAGGGAACGATCACTACGGAATGCTGCTGGTGGTGGGGGTGGGGTGAAGGGAAGATGTGTTTGGTGGTGGCATCATGCTAGAGTTGGTGGAAATGGCGGAGGATGATCCTTTGAATGCGGAGGCTGGTGGGGTGATAAGTGAGGACAAGAGGTCCCTATCATGTTTCTGGGAGGGAGAAGAAGGCGTGAGGGCGGACGTGCGGGAGATGGGCCGGACACGGTTGGGGGCCCTGTCAACCACCGTGGGTGGAAAATGTCGGTTAAGGAAGAAGGAGGACATGCCAGAGGAACTGTTTTTGAAAGTGGCATAATCAGAACGGATGCGACAGAGGCGAAGGAACTGAGAGAATGGGATGGAGTCCTTACAGGAATCGGGGTGTGAGGAGCTGTAGTCGAGGTAGCTGTGGGAGTCGGTAGGCTTGTAATGGACATTGATGGACAGTCTATAACCAGAAATTGTGACAGAGAGCTGAAGGAAGGGAAGGGAAGTGTCAGAGATGGACCATGTGAAAATGATGGAGGGGTGGAAATTGGAACAAAATTAATAAATTTTTCCAAGTCCCGCTGAGAGCATGAAGCAGCACCGAAGTAATCATTGATGTACTGGAGAAAGAGTTGTGGGAGGGAGCCGGAGTAGGATTGGAACAAGGAATGTTCCACATACCCCATAAAGAGTCAGGCATAGCTGGGGCCCATGCGGGTACCCATAGCCACACCTTTTATTTGTAGGAAGTGAGAGGAGTTAAAGGAGAAATTGTTCAGTGTGAGAACAAGTTCAGCCTGAGGGAGGAGAGTAGTGGTAAATGGGGATTGTTCGGGCCTCTGTTCGAGGAAGAAGCGGAGAGCCACCAGACCATCCCCTTGGGGGATGGAGGTGCAGAGGGATTGGACGTCCATGGTGAAGAGGAAGCGATTGGGGCTAGGGAAATGGAAATTATTGATGTGACATAAGATGTCAGAGGAATCACTGATGTAGGTGGGAAGGAACTGGACAAGGGGAGAGAGAAGGGAGTCAAGATAGCGAGAAATGAGTTCCGTGGGGCAGGAACAGGCTGACACGATCGATCTACCGGGACAGTCCTGTTTGTGGATTTTGGGTAGGAGATAGAAGCAGGCCGTCCAAGGTTGAGCGACTATCAGGTTGGAAGCTGTGGAAGGAAGATCTCCAGAGGAGATGAGGTCAGTGACAGTGACAGTCCTGGAAACAATGGCTTGATGTTCAGTGGTGGGGTCATGGTCCAGGGAGAGGTAGGAGTAAGTGTCTGCGAGTTGACACTCAGCCTCCGCGAGGTAGAGGTCAGTGCACCGGACAACAACAGCACCGCCCTTGTCAGCGGGTTTGATGACAATATTAGGGTTGGTCCTGAGAGAACAGAGAGAACAGGGTAACCCTTCCCTTCCTTGACCTCGCTGTCTCAATTTCTGGTGATAAACTGTCCACCAATATCCATTACAAGCCTACCGACTCCCACAGCTACCTCGACTACAGCTCCTCACACCCCACTTCCTGTAAGGACTCCATCCCATTCTCTCAGTTCCTTCGACTCCATCGCATATGTTCTGAAGATGCCACTTTCAAAAACAGTTCCTCTGACATGTCCTCCTTCTTCCTTAACTGAGGTTTTCCACCCACGGTGGTCGACAGGGCCCTCAACCGTGTCTGACCCATCTCCCGCGCATCCACCCTCACGCCTTCTCTTCCCTCCCAGAAACTTGATAGGGTCCCCCTTGTCCTCACTTATCACCCTACCAGCCTTTGCATTCAAAGGATCATTCTCCGCCATTTCCACCAACTCTAGCATGATGCCACCACCAAACACATCTTCCCTTCACCCCCCAGCGGCCTTCCGTAGGGATCATTCCCTCCGTGACACCCTGGTCCACTCCTCCATCACCCCCTACTCCTCAACCCACTCCCACGGCACCTTCCCATGCAACCGCAGAAGATGCAACACCTCCCCCTTCACTTCCTCTCTCCTCACCATCCAAGGGCCCAAACACTCCTTTCAAGTGAAGCAGCATTCCACTTAGACTTCCCTCAACTTAGCCTACTGCATTCGTTGCTCCTAATGTAGTTTCCTCTACATTGGAGAGACCAAACACAGACTGGGTGACCGCTTTGCAGAACACCTTCGGTCTGTCCGCAAGCATTACCCAGACCTCTCTGTTGCTTGCCATTTCAACGCTCTACCCTGCTCTCATGCCCACAGGTCTGTCCTTGGCTTGCTGCATTGTTCTAGTGAAGCTCAACGCAAACTGGAGGAACAGCACCTCATCTTCTGACTAGGCACTTTACAGCCTACCAGACTGAATGTTGAGTTCAACAATTTTAGATCATGAACTCTCCCCTCCATCCCTACGCCCTTTCCGTTTCTTCCCCCTCCTTTTTGTTTTTTCCAACAATTTATATAGATTTTTCTTTTCCCATCTCTTTCCATTATTTTTAAATGCATTTCCACCCATCGTTTTTTTTTTCCTTTTAGCCTGTTTAGTATTCCTTCATCCCACCCCACCCCCACTAGAGGTATCTGTACCTTGTTTGTCCTGCTTTCTACCCTTAATTAGCACATTCCTTTAGATAATATCACCACCTTCAACACCTCTTTGTCCATTTGTCTGTGACAGCTTGGTTATCTACACCTATTACTGGCTTCTTGTCCCAACAACACCCCCCCACCCCACTAAAACCAGCTTATATTTCACCCTTTCCTATTTTTATGTGGTTCTGTTGAAGGGTCATGAGGACTCGAAATGTCAACTGTGCTCTTCTCCACTGATGCTGCCAGACCTGCTGAGTTTTTCCAGGTATTTCTGTTTCTGTTTTTTGTTTTTGACTCATTATTGTGCTTCTGTCAAATAATGGATTTCAAAACTGACATGGACAACATTCAGCAATTCAAGTTATCGGCATATTTCAATTCTATTCCGGCTCAAGGTAATTCACTGCAGTCATGTTTTGTACTTCTTATGAGGCTGTGATAAGTCCCAAATAAATGTAAATTTGCAAGAATCCTGTATCAAGTCAATTCCAAAGCAACAGTCCACATATCACTCTGAATATACCTCCAGTTCAATCTTACAAGAACACTGCATGATGAAAGGGAAATAGGAGCTAAGGATGCTAGAGCAGAGGCCAAATGTCTGATTGACACAATAGTGTGGTTTCATGAATATTAAGGGAAAAAAAACAGATCTTATTTCATATAATGCATTTTCCATTTAATTATAGACTTCCTGTTGAAGTCAGATTGTGTAATTGACACAGCTCAGTCTTTGAAAACCCAGTAAAAGGCTATTTTTTTTAAGGAAAGTGCGCCAATGAAAAATAAATTGGAAAGGCAAATTGGCCGAACTCCACAATACCAAGCATGATGCAAACTGTGCAACATTCATTTTCAGAACACCAGTAAAACCCAGCATGCAATTCCCAAAACACTGGTTTAAAAGCCCAGCTTCGACTGGAATCAAAATGAGTGGTAACTTATTTATTTACCTGTAACCCATTATTCTTCACGTGTTAACAGGTTCATGTGAAGTTCCTTTACCTGCTTTTTTACTGAATGTATTAACCTATGTGTTTCAGTGGAGGTTAATACATTAATGTGTTAGTATAAAATCCCTCTGTCCATAACTGGCAAAGGGTCAGATAGTGCTATGGTTGTTCAAGCATTATTTCTGACAACTTCCCTGCCCCTACCATTTTTACTCACCTCAACTCAGATGTTAGAAAGTGAACCATGTCAAGGAAGCAGAGCCTAATCTAAATACCAATTTTGGAAGGAATACTGTAGATTAACTGCAGCCCATTTCCATTGTCTGTTGTCTTGGAGGGAGTAGGGGCAAAAGGCAATGCATAGGGGACATGGGTCAGCACTAAGTTGGCATGGGGTTATAATAGGCCATGGGGATGATTATAACAGCATAAGGTGGCATAGGGTGCATGAGGGGCCATGGGGACTGGATCAAGAGGCACAGGGTGGAAAGGAGGGCATGAGAAGCCATGGGAGGTGAATGGGGGGCATGAGGTGGTAGAGGTTGGCACAGTTGGAGCAAGAGGAGTATGTGGGGGTGTGGGGATGAGGTGGTGAGGGCTGGAGGGCTGTTTTTTGTTTTAACTGTTTTATAACAACTTTAACAAAGGCTGGAATTTTTCCCTTGTTGGGTGCGCATAATCGGCAGGCCCGGGAGTGGATGGGAACCGGCACCTGACCGTGATCGGTTCCTGTCGCGATTTCACACTGGCTGGCCAATTAAGACATGCCCAGTGTGAAACTTGTCTTCTGAATGTTGGGAAGGGCCGGGCGGAGGCAGGGGCCTGTTGGACGTTGGGTCCAGTAGAGACCCACAAGGCACTTTAAAACTGGCAAAGACAGCTCCCTGAAGGCTTCCAGGGGAGAACCTTTAGTCGGTCTGGAGACTGGAACAATGGCCTCACCAGTGGCAGGAAACATCAGGCAGGAGGGCAGGTCGGGTGGGCACTAGGGCAAGTGCCTCACGGTTCTTGTGGAAGAGGTCTGTGTCAGGTGGATTACCCTCGTTTCCAGGGATAGCAGGCAGAGACCACCACACTGGACCAAAAGAGCCTGTGAGGAAGTGGCAGTCAAGGTCAGCAGTCACGACATTGTGGGGCGCACATGGATGCAGTGCCGCAAAAGGTTCAATGACCTGTTGCGCTCAGCAAGGGTGTGTACCGTGTTGCATGAATCAGTGTGGAGAAGTGTTAAGGCTGGCCATCCTTCTGTGGAGCTCAGGGGCTATTAGCGTCTGAGTGCCAACTGTCAATGACACCGGAGCTGGCCAACGGGGTAAGCCCTGGCTGCTCTCCTGAGTCCCTTGTGGCTTGACTGCCATGACCTAGATGCACCCAGCAAGGCGTCCCTCAGGTGGGGTTGGCCAGGCTGCAATGGGGCTGTGGGTAGAGAGTGGACTAATCAATGATCGTCTGTCCTGTCGGGAGGAGAGGAGCCATGACTTCATCAAGAGGTCAAGGACAGGCAGAGGCCCCCAAACCTCCTAACCATGATAAGTTACAAAATGGATGCTTTGGAGCTGGAGAGCAACCACACACCTCGATCAGCCAGTCGTGGAGAGGCAGGGGTCTCTGACAAAGGTAAAAGTGCAATGCACAGAGGTGAGAGTGTCGGATTGTGCACACATTCTTCTGTAATCTCATCATTAATGGGAGCCTCAAACCAGGAGTCCCCATTGATCATTGAAAGACAATGGCACCATGATGTGATCTCCATTGTCTCACCAGGGTGCCTGGCATGCACAGTGACAGTATGATGACTTAAACTAATGACATGTCCTTGTTCTGCCTTAGATTTGCCAGCACACACTCGAATGCAGGACCCCGAAGAGCCACTCTTGATGCCAGAGGACCACGGGGCTTCAGAAGCACTTGTGTCACATCCGGTCTTTGAACCATGCACAAGTGCAGATACCAACACCTCGGTGGGTGTTAGATCGTCGGCTAGAATGTAACGTGAGGGTACTTCATACTCGCTTGAGGTGCAGGTGGAGGCAGAGAGTGCCCAGGGTGATGGCAGACAGAGGACTGCTGGGGACCAGGACAATGCTGAGTTGAAGGTAGATGATGAGCCTTTGAATTCATGCGTTAGGTGGCAGAAGCTGGATGTCCAGCAGGATGTGCGGGAGATTCTGGCAGAGATCCATGAGGGAATGTGTGCCATGGTCTCTGTTGTGGAGGAGTCCATGTGGAGCTTAAGCATTGCTTTGACCCTCATGGCCGAGCGCACTACCTACTCCATTGAGAGAGTGGCGACTCTCATGGAGAGGCAGCTCCAGGGGCAGAATCATGGGTTCCTGGAGTTGTACTCAGACCTGCAAGTGGTCAGTGCCAGTGTGGTATATAGATGAGCCATCCAGTATCCCAGCTAGGTGCCCACCCATCAGTGGCGAGCAGGGAGGTCCAGAGTGACCTCACACTGGTACATGACCTGCTTGTCATTTCTGCGGGCACCTCGCAGGGCGCTCTGGATGACGGCTGAAGCTCCTCCACCCCCCTGCCAGTGACCGTGACATCTGATGAGGCTGTGCAGACTGGGGAGATGCCAGCTGTGGCACTGGCCACTCCATCCCAGACGGGGCCTCTAAACCCTGACAGCAGGATAGTGGCATCTTCTGTGACCTCCTCCACCTTGGACTACCTGCTGGTCCTGCGTCCCTTGTGCCTGCGCCTCTCCTCTCACAGATTGGTCCCCTGGAAGCTGCATTGGGACACCTGGTCTCCTCTCCCTCCTGCCTCTCTCTTCCTCAGAGGAGGAAGTGCTACCAACGAAGAGCACAATCCCCATCACCAGGGTAATAGAAGGCTTTCTGATAACTGGAAAGGTCCACATGGTCAAAATACTCGGGGGACCTTGGAGACACCAATGAGTCCTGAAATGAAGCCTGGAAATGCTAAGAGTGAAGCTCAGAACAGAGGTGAATCTGTCAAGTTCAAGTAAGCAACCAGCAGCAAACTATCTCCTAATCTCCTCACTGCTCGCAATGGATAAGGTTTCGTTAAAAGTGGGCTACCTGCCTGCCTGTTTTGGCCATACGACGAGTGTGAAATCGCATAGGCAATGTAAAATCACAAACAATTGCCTTTTTAATGGCCTTAAGTGACCGTTTAATTGTTGGCAGGTGTGGCTCCGACCTGAAGATTGCTGGCACGCGGGATGACATTGGAACACTCGCCCCAGGTCATCTCGTGCTATTTCACATATGTTCGGGTTGGGTGCACGCCCAGCTGCAAGGCATAAAATTCTGCCAAAAGCGTTGGGTCATGGATGCTGGCCTCCCGCCTCTGCAGCTGGCAGCCTCCACACTCATTCCGGGAGGTGGGGGGGTCGGGGGTGGGGGGAGGTGGGGGGGGTGGGGGGGGGGGGGGGTCGCAGAGGGGGATGGTGGCAACTGTCTCCCAATACAGTCCGCACCCTCTAGAATGAAAACCCGACATCCTGGGCCTCTTTTTTCCAGAGTTGGGTTGGGGAATGGACAGGAATTGTTCTTTCTCTGCACTCCTGGCCCATGAGTGCAAATCCAGAAATCCAGGCCTTGGTATTCTGTTCAACTCAAAGCTAAGTTTCAGACCCCATACCCAATCCATTAACTACCTCTGCCATTACCTCATGTCCATTACTGTTGAAGCCTCCTCCAAGCAATCTCCAGCCTGGTTTAGCTGATGTCCTGCTGACCAGACTTATCATGAATTACAACTTGAACAAAACTCAGGTTCAAGCCCTGGTCACCCATCACCCTTCTTCTTCCTAATCAGCAATGGCTCTGTCTTTCAAAGCCCTGAATTTGCAATTCTGACTTTAGCTACAAATCCACCCAAAATATCACCTCATCCTAATTCTGCAACCATAAAGAGCTCTGACTGGGAAATGATATCACATTGGCTGGATGTGAACATCACCTTAACATCACTTGCAATTCTGCTGTAAGACTGTGACTAAAACAGACAAGTAGACTTGACTGGAGCTTTGGATTTTTTATACAATACAGTCTGAAAGTTGGGAGATGCAAAGCTGAGGTGCTGTAGCATCACCATTGGTATAATTAAAGCCTAAGTTATTCAAGCAGTCCTCATTCTAACTGTGGCCCTAAGAATTTATCATAGAAAAAGTTGGCACAAAAATATGACAAATATATAACACCAGGAAGCAAAGGCTTGTAGACAGAATGTATGTGCAAATATGAGATATAAAGTTTGTGTAACATAGGACGGAATTGCCTGTGCCCGCTAGCGTTAGCTCGGTACCCTGAGCAGACAATATAGCGAGAAGGCCAAAAATCGATTTCAAGATGTTGTGAAACCAGTTTGTAATTGTCCGCTCAGCCAATCAATGGCGGGCTGCATTTCCCACTGTCGGACTTTGGGAACATCATTGTGATACATCTGTGTATCATTATAAGGTTAGCCCTCTGGACTCATCTCCTCACGCTGTAATGTCTATAAAGTGGAGATTTCAACTCATTCTCTGTGAGGTATTGTTGAAGGCCCATTGCTTGAATTCCTTCTTTCCAAAATAAAACCTGATGTTCGGTTTAGCAGCTGCGATGGCTTTTGAAGTTGAATGGTTGGAATTTTCCTTTGTAGGTGAACTCGATAGATAGAGCAGATACTGTGAGAGAGGTACCAACACTTGAAGATTGAAGAACAGGGATGATTTTCTGGATGCCTTACTCTGTAACTCCTAATAGCTGGAAACTGCAGCTCTCACATGCAGCTCCTGGCTGGTTCAGCTGAGAGCTGTGTGTTGCTATTGTCTCTTATGCTACCACATAACATGGCTTCTTACAACCTCCATTATACAGTTCAAAAACAAAAAAATGGCTGATGTGTGAATTTAGATGAGTCATTGTTCCACAAAGCAAAGAAATTAATTAAGTCGCAGTCTGTTGAAGAAATCCTTCCTGCCGGTATCAAAGTTTTCACACCTTTAGAAAATCCCATTGTCTGTTGGAGGCTCATTGAACTTTGATTTCTTTGATGATCCTTTAGAGATAAGCACAGTCTTGTTCTGCCATCTAGCTGGTTGCAGTTAAATCCGTGAGAGAAGCCATGTGAATTTTGGCAGCCCTGTTCTTTAAATGTTCTTTCTATTTATTTTTTAAAGGAGATTACATTTTGTTACAAAAGCCTATAATATTATAATTACACATTTATGACACCTGGGATATGACCTTCTTCTGATATAGGTGCTGTCTCATCTATGGCTACTTTCACCTGATTCTCTGTTTTTCAATTAATCTGAAGGAATGCTCCCAGTGTGGATCAGGAGGGGAGTATAGAAACGCATAAATTCAAAATACTGCAGATGCTGGAAATCTGAAATAAAAACAAAAAATGCTGGAAAAACTCAGCAGGTCTGGCAGCGTCTGTGCTGAGAGAATCAAAGTTAACATTTTGATAAAAGCAAAAAACTGCGGATGCTGGAAATCCAAACCAAAAACAAAAATACCTTGGAAAAACTCAGCAGGTTTGGCAGCATCTGCAGAGAGGAATACAGTTAATGTTTCGAGTCCGAATGACCCTTCAACAGAATGGGACTTAACGTTTTGAATCCATATGGCTCTAATTCTGAGCTAAAGAGAAGTATAAATGTGATGGATTTTATACTGTTTAAGAGGGGCTGGAGCAGGTTGAGCAAGATAGAAGGCCAGGGATAGGTAGGAGCTAAGGAGAGTTTGATAAAGGTGTCATGGACACAAGGCAAAGGGAGTGTTAACGGCAGTGGTAAAGACTACAGATGGTGCTGATAGTGATATCAAGATAAGGGCAGAATGAGTTAATAGCAGAAGAAGGGTCAGTGCTCTGTGAAAGCACTACATAGAAACCCTTGAGGCCCTATGAGGAGGGG
Organism: Carcharodon carcharias; assembly: GCF_017639515.1. Lineage (NCBI taxonomy): Eukaryota > Metazoa > Chordata > Chondrichthyes > Lamniformes > Lamnidae > Carcharodon > Carcharodon carcharias. The sequence continues at coordinate 144,256,299 of NC_054477.1, forward strand.
GGAGTTGTGGGGGGCGGCGGGGGGTGCGGTGGGGGGTGGGGGGGGGTGGGGGGGGGGTGTAGTTGGAAAGGGGGGGTTGGTTGGAGAAAAAGGATTTTAAAAAAAGTAAAAAAAAAACAAATAATGGGAATAGTATGTAAAATTTAGAAAAAGCACATTTGCATTACAAAAGTGGTGAAGATGGAGGAGAGAGTTCATGGTCTGACGTTATTGAACTTAATGTTAAGTCTGGAAGGCTGCAAAGTATCTAATTGAAAGATGAGGTTCTGTTCTTCCAGTTTACGTTGGGCTTCACTGGAACATTGCAGCAGGCCAAGGATAGACATATGAGCATGAGAGCAAGATGGTGTGTTGAAATGATGAGAAACAGGAAGGTCTGGGTCATGCTCGCAGACTGTGTGGAGCTGTTCTGCAAGGCGGTCACCCAGTCTGCGTTTAGTCTCCCCAGCATAGAAGAGACTGCATTGGGAGCAGGGAATACAGTAGAGCAAATTGAATGAGGTGCACCTCCTGCTGTCATGCTCACATTTCTCCGATTGGTCTGCTGCAATATTCTAATGAAGCCCTATGCAAGCTTGAGGACCAGCTCCTCATCCTCTGATTAGGCAACTGGAATCCTTCTGGACTTAATATTGAGTTCAACACCTTCAGACCATGAGCTCTGTCCTCCATTTTGATTTTTCCCACCAAGTACCAGTTTGTATCTTGTTTCCTGCTTTAGTTTTCAGACAGAGCTGTTCTTTATTCTGCCATTAACAACTATTCTGGAGCAATGCTTTGTTTCTTTACTATTACAGTTACAATGCCCTTTACCTCTTGTTCCATGACAGCTTTGATATTTTATCTCACCCACCCTCTACCGTTTGTCTGAACTTCCCCTATGTTCCACCTGACCCTCCCCCTTTTCATCAGCATAAAATCTATCACATTTCTACCTCGCTTCAGTTCTGAAGAAGGGTTATATTGGACTCAAAATGCCAGCTCTGTTTCTCTCACCACAGATGCTGCCAGGCCTGTTGAGTTTTTCCAGCACTTGCTATTTTAATTCCAGGTCTCCAGCATCCACAGTATTTTGTTTTTATTTTACTGGGATTTTGGTGTTGTGCAGGACAATCTCGCTTACAGATAAACCAGAGATTTTGGGCAGAATTTTGCCGTCGGCGAGCAGGGGGGCGGGCCCTGCTCGCTGACACGTAAAATGATGCAGGATGATATCGGGGAACTCCCGACGTCAGCCCACCCCATTTAAATTTTCAGGAAGGCGGGGGCCTAGCCAATTCAGATGTGCACCCGCCGACCTGTCAATGGCCAATTGAGGCCATTGACAGGATCATTGAAACAATTAAAGGACCTGCCCGTCCAATCTTAAGGTTGGCGGGCAGGCCAGGAGCCCCGGCGGGCAATAGAAATAACATGAAACCTCACCCGCCAGCAGGATGAGGTTTCATGTAGGGATTTAAAAAGTATAATAAACTTACAATGTAAATTATGAACAGATCCCATCTCATGTTGGCTGGAATTCTATCCAGGGATGACCCACAACTGAAACGTCGGAGCTGAACCCGGCTCTGCATAGCAAGTAAGCCCCAATTTGATTTTATGGCCATTGGCCTGTTAATTAGCTCAGATTGTGGCTTCCAGCTCTTTCTGAAAGAAAGTCCCGCCTCCAAAAGCTGCCGGCCAACCAGATGGTCAGCAGCTCTCCAGTCCCAGCAGTACCACCAGGAGAAGTGGCCACTGCTGGTACTCCAGCCAGTCACCCACAAGGACCATCGCTAGAGCCTGGGCACCGGCGTAAGTGCGGTGCTTTCGTCGTGGCAGGTCAAGCAGATCCTGACAAGGGGCGTGGAAGGCTGTGACCAGAAAGCCAGGGAGGAGCAGTGACCAAGTAGGGGTCTGGATCAATGATGGGGGGACCTCCGATGTTAACAGGGTGCCCCAACAAGATGTAGCCCCGCATACTGCTGTCAGACTGCCAGAGTTTACCTGGCAGCCTCATCATGAGTGGAGTGGGTATGCCAATTGACCACTTAAGAGTCTCGATTGGCCCAAAGGCTGGAAGGCTGCCCAACACGTACCTTACCCCTGGTAAAATTCCAGTGGGGGCATGTAGATGCTGGATTGGTGCCCCTTGCCATCCCAGCTGATTTTACGCCACCCCCATCACACCGCCTGCCAGCCCACTCCCAGGGAGTTGGGGGGATGGGGTGTAAAATTCTGGTCATTGACTGATTTTGCAAATTTATTCAGCTTATCTGTGTACATTTAGATTAAAAATGGTTTTATTCTGTGGTAACTTGCAATGGTGCTAGAATGCTCATTGGATCAAGTTGAAGTGTTGTTTGTTGTAATAATGCCACATGAAAGTAGGCTGATTTGCAAAACAGCAATTTCTATTTTTAATATATCATAATAACAGTAATATTCAAGATGTTAATGTTGGAATAATGATTAGATAATGAAATCTAGAAGCTGATGTTGGCAAAAGGAAGGTCAGAGTAAGGAATAACCATTTTCCTATATACTTTGGGAGACTCCTGGGTGAAAACATGCACTTGACCCAGAGAATGTGTGAATAATTAAAGTGTATTAGCTAAATTGGAAAGAATGAAAACTTGGTAATGCAGAGCAGGATTTAGTGGCCCAAGAATCCTGTGGAAGTAAAAGGATGGTTGACAATGGGAGCGTAGACCAACTTCACCTGCAAAGATACATCTACATTGCCAATTACCTCCCTCCCCACATCCCGAGAAATGTTGTTAGACCCTTGGTCTGTTACCAGTACCTACTGTCAGGAGAGAAAATGGGAGATGCGGTTAAGGTCTGAAGATTTTGAAGTCAACATCAAATCAAGACAGTGCAGAGTGTCTGGTAGAAAGGTGAGGTGTTGCTCTTAGAGTTGCATTGGGCTTCACTACAACATTATAAAAGGCCAAGGACAATCAAGAGTGGGATGGAGCATTACGTGGCAAGTGAGCATGAGCACAGGGCTCCAATTAAGGGCAGAACTTTTTATTTATTATTTTTTGATGGGATGTGGGCATCACTGGCAAGGCCAGCATTTGTTGCACATGCCTAATTGCCTTTGAACTCAGTGTCTTGCCAGGCCATTTCAGAGGACAGTTAAGAGTTGTTGGATCCTTGGTCGCTAGTTTAGCTGGGTTAATGGATCCGGGTTGCGCACTTTTTTCTGGATGACCAAGTTGGTTCTATAGACATAATAGATCAATAGACAATTTTTATGTAGAACACATTCTATTTATTTACAAAGGAATTCAGCAGCTACACTTGCGTGCTAACAACTCTACATTACAGACTCTTACTCTAGACAACTAACTACTGACTACGGACTACTAAAGTAGCCCACGCTACTCTGTCATTGGATAATAAGATCATGTGATCTTCTATTATAACATTCTTCTTAAAGGTATGTTACACATCAAATTACCACAAGAGTCAACCACATTGCTGTGGATCTCGAATTACATGTAGGCCAGGCCAGGTAACAACAGCAGATTTTCTCCGCTAAAGGGCATCAGTGAATGAGCTGGGTTTCTATAACAATCAATTATGGTTTTATGGTCACCATTACTGAAATTAGCTTCCAATTCCAGATTTTATGAATTGAACTTAAATTACATAAAGTGCCATGGTGGGATTGGAACCCTGCGTCTCTAGATTATTAGTCCAGTGACAGTACATCTATGTCACTGTCTCCTCACCTCACTGCACTTGTAACCGTTTGTCCATCCTTGATTCTTGAGATGACACTAATGGTAACAAATATGGAGCTTAAAATCTTATCTAGCTACAAAATATTTGAACATTAATTTAAATCCATGTTACAAATTCTTCTCTGAGTCAGAAAGACCCTGTTGCTGACCTCATCTCTTCCGACATGCCACTGGCGATGGAGATGGATGATAGCTATTATTTTAAATTGCTGAAAGAAACCCTTTGACCACTACCTTCAGTATTTTTAGAATAGTTGCTCCATCAGTGATGTCCAGGATCAAGAATGTCATTTTCCGTTTATGATTGTTATCGCAATCCTACATTCTAACATCATCACCATCGTTACTGCAGTCACTTTGTGCAGTATGATAAAATAACTACCTGAGCTCCGGCAGAGATTTTTTTTGGCTGCTTCCATTAATACTTGTCTTGCGAGGGGAAGATTACTTTAAGAGCATTTTCAGAATTCTAAGTAAAGCTCTTCTAGGTAGAACATGTTGTTTAAGGTTTCAAAACTCATCGAGAGGTTGAAGCTCTGTGTCAGAAATGACACTGGTAATGGCTGAGGACTTTTTTCTTGTGCTGGCTGAAATAATGAGGGATCTAACATTGGTTGCTCAGCATGAATAGTGGAGTTTTATGTTTTAGCTGAATCTTGTAACATCCATGTGTTCTAAGCACTGTCAGAATTGTGGATTAATCCAATTAAAACATACTCAAGTTATTGATTTAATTAATAAAAGTTAACTATGAAATATCATCACTAGGAACTTCATTGCTTGTAGAACCATTCAAAGTGTGGTTTATTGAAGCAAGTATGTCATAAAGATTAGCGCTCTTTTGTGCTATATATCAACTCGGAAGCCATAAACAATAAGCGTAAGGTAGTGCTCTCCGTGGCACGGTTGCACACAAATTTCCACCAGCAGGATGCAACATTTTGACCAGAATTTTCCATGCATGCTGGCGCCGGGCGTGTTTGGTGACGTAAGCAGACAATATGGAGCTATCGGTTTCACGACGGTGTGAAAGCAGCTCGCGATCGTCCACTCAGCTCACCAACAGTGGGCCGCGTTTCCCACCATCAGACGTCGGGAACATCATTGCAATACATCTGCATCATTATTAGGCCAGCCTGCTAGTATTGCCCCCCTAGCCTGCTGGATCGTCAATCCACATTGGCGGGAAAGCATGCCGACATGTTTAACAACAGCATATAAAAGGCGTACACTTAGCGAGCTGCACTTTGAGGGGAATTCAGAGGTGAGTGCACAGCAACGATGTGCAATGCTTGCCATGGTCACCTGTTGGACTTCAAGCTTGAGGATTGTAAGTGGGGTGGTGGTGGTCAAGGGGAGCCCTGCCATTGAGGCAACTTATGGGGGTAGGGCAAGCGCAGCTCTACCGTTGAGGCAACTTGTGGTGGTAGGCGGGGTGGGGGGGGGTGGGGGGGGGGCGGCGGTGGTGCACAGTAAAGGCAGCCAAGCCATTGAATATATCGTACAAGCACCCAGGGTGGGGGGGTAGGATGGGGAAGGGAAGCAGCCATGCTTTACAGAAAACTTATATAAAGTGACCATTCCTCTGCAGCTGAGACTGCTTAGGTGCAACCACATTGATAAAACTGGAATTGGGCCTCTAGCTTATCTGTCCACTCAAACAATGCAGAGGCATCAAAGTGCTACCAAGTGCTCCAAAGCTTTTCACCCCTGACTACGGGCTGCAAAGTAATGAGCGTCTTAATGGACTGCAGAACAGTTGGATGACTGGGCACATTGTACGATCTCCTTTCTAAAGCTAGCCATGGAGCAATCACTGCTGGAGGGACTCAGCTGCTTGCAGTGTCAGCATCCTTTTGGATGGTTTGGACCAGTCTCCCCGATGGTTCAAGCTAACAGTGCAGTCTTGTAGTGCAGGTTAGGAGAACGTCTGAGCCTGAACTGAGAGCACAGCATGCAGTCCACTGGGCAAAGCTGCTGCCAATCAGTCACGTAGAGTGGGGCAGAGTGGGTGGGGTTTTGGGCAGCCATGAAGCGCACTAATCTCCAGCCATCCAAATGGTGGCCAGCACCCTCTGCAATCCATTAAGGGGGCTTCACACTTAACCAGGACAGGTTCTTAGTACACCCATGTTAACCACATGTCTCTCTCTTTCATCCTGCAGCAGGAGTACTTCAGGTTCATGGAACCTGGTGAACTAGCTCTATGCTTGATGGCCTACAGAGAGTAAAGACGACAGAGGAGACAGCGACTGAGGCTCCTGGCTGAGCAGAGGCAGGAGCAGCAACCTCAGGAAGAAGGAACTGCTGGGGCTCCTGCACACACTGCCGCCAAGCCACCACGAGATGTCGCTAGTTGGCACCTAGTGACACCCAGGGTCTATAGATTCTGCCTTTCATTCCTGCAGATGATCAAAAACCAGTGTTGCTGAAGACTGCGTATGTCTAGGGAACTGGTCAATCACATCTGCCAGCTACTGCTGGATTTTGCGCCATGGGGACATGGTGGGCATCCACTGCCAGTGGCTGTGAAAGCGACAGCGTTGCTCAATTTCAACACCAGTGGTTCCTTTCAGGGCTCCACAGGTGAACTCTGTGGGATCTCTCAAGCCTCCACCCACAAGTGCATCCATGAGGTCACGGATGGCAACTTCATGAGGGTACACAACTTTGTGCATTTCGCCCGGGACCAAGAGAACCAGGATGCAAGAGCGATTGGATTCACCCAGATCTCAGGTTTCCCACAGGTGCAGGGTGCGATTGACTGTACTCACGTGCTGCTCAGATCCCCATTGCAACATGTGGTGAACTACATCAACCGCAAGGGGGTTCCATTCGCTGAATGTGCAGCTGGTGTATGACCACCAGAAATTCTTGATTGGAGGCCCTGGATCATGGACTCTGTCGGCTGTTTCCCAGATGTGCCAGTGAAAGCAAGGGGAGATAATTAATGTATGGCAGTGGCCGGTGAAACAGGACACGTCACTCACGGCATGGTTGTCTGATGGATGTTGCGCTGCTGGACACTCACTTGGTAGAGCACCACTGACCTCACCATCAGCACAGGACAAGTCAGCTGGATGGCTCCGTTTTCAAAGTCCATGAGCACCTTGATTTCAGGTATTCTTCCACCAGTCTGCGACCTCTCCCTCTTGTTGTATGCCAGCTTGTCCTGCACGAATAGAGATGGAGAGGCGGGACACCTGCCAGGCCAGATGATAAATATACCTGGCAAGTGTGGGTATTGAGTGGTCCCATGGAGGGTATGAGGACAATGAAATTGCGTGTGAGAGAGTGAATGGTGACATTCCTGAAACAGGTAGTGAATGAGGGGCCTTGTGGATGTGTAATAAAAACAGCAAATGCTGTGAAAACTCAGCAGGCCTGACAGCATCTGTGGAGAGAGAAAAACAGAGCTAACGTTTCGAGTCTGTATGACCATTCTTCAGAGCGACACTCTTTCTCACACTCTTGAATGAGTGAGGGCCCTGTGGATGTGTGATGGATTTGTGAGTGTGTGAGTTGGGAGTGATGAGAGGAATGACTTACCCTGGCAGAATGGAGCAGATCATTCATCCTCTTGCGACACTGGGTTGCTGTCCTCTTTTGAAGGGCACTGGCACTGACCACAGCTGCCACCACCCCCCCAAGCCTGGTTGGTCAAGCCACTGCCCATCCTGCAGCCGGGGGGGGGGGGGGGGGTTGGCGGTAGAGGACATCCTGGCCGGCCTCCATGGTGTCCAAAGTGCGTTCCAGTGACGCATCGCTAAACCTGGGGGCTGCAGTCTTCTTGCCATTCATGGGCATCTTCCCTGCAGCAGTTGTGGCCTGGAAGCACTGAGATGTGGGCTTGTGGCTGGTCTTTATACATGGTGCCCGGCTTGATGAAGCAGCGAGGTGATGGCAGGCGGGCGAATGAGAACCCACCTGCCATGGAAACGGCATTTTTCCCAAGAGTCATAAATAATTTGGTGGGTTTGGGATAAAATGGTGTGAAAACCCACTATTGCAGCCGACTGGTAAAATGTCATTTTACCCTCCCACTACCACACTTAGAGAAAATCTGGGACAATTCTGCCATTTTTTTATTTTGGTTATGTCATATTGCACTATTGCTCTAAAATTCTGAAAGGGATAGGTAATATCATATATTATTGAAAGATGTATAACCTGCAGAAAAAGAATTTAGTCTGACTATACAATTGGCAGCTACACTGGAACTTAAATTTCAAACATGGGTTCCTCCTGGTGGCAGGAATCCTGTTGGGAACCCACCAGATATTTGGGATGAATTCTCGATTCATGTCATAGTCAAAGTTGGGGCAGACCCAGAGGGCTGGTGGAAATGCTTCCCCAAGCATAACCTTGTCCCACACAGAAGAACGCCAACAGCAGTAACCTGTGTGGCAAAACTAGTTTTAAAAATTAACTAAGATGTTTCGCTAGGATAACAAAATACAGAGAAGAAATTGTGGGGCTGCATTGAAAGTCAGAATGCAACTCACACATAGGTTGAAATATTGTAACCTTGACATTGTATCTCAAATTGATATCTAACAGAGTTGCACACCTAAGTAAGCTGTCCAAATTCTGCCTTAATGACCCTACAAAATTCATGTCAAATCTTTACAACACCCTAATTACAATCTGTGTTTAGTCATGATCACAATGCCAGGGACAAAAAGCAGAATTGTCAGAAAACAGCAAGACTAATCCGAAATATTGAGAGGATAAATGACAAGGAAAGATTAGAGACGATTACTTATAGTACAGAATGAAGGAGGTTAAGGGAGGACTTCATCTAAGTTATAGGATTCTGAGCCATGTAAGTAAATTAAACCCCAATTATTACTTCTACATACATCAGGAGGGTAGGACAAGAGCATATGGATGAAAATTTGTGAAAAGTAAGTTCAGAGCAGTTCTCTCTCTCTCTCCCTCTCTTCATCACTTCATGTACCATGTACTCAGAGGGCATTGGCAACCATGGACTTCCATGTTAATCTTGCTCTAGAAATGTGGATCATCTTTGTTGGTAGTACATTCATCCAGCTTGCGAGGGTGTTTACAAAGGTTGTTCTTTATCTGCCTCAACCTCTTACCATTGATCATTCCCAGATCAGCCTTTCCTAATCATAAGTTCTTATTGTGTCCAAGAAATTCCATTTGTCTCTTCCTGATCTTGAACTCAGATTTTATGAGCACCTCTTCATTATTCGCCTCAAAATCTGCAACTGCACAGCCTCAATTCATCTCTGTGTTGCCTCACCAATTGTCCAACACTCACTTCCATATGTCAACATTGGTTGATGTAGCATTCCAGGATATTCAGCTTTGTTTTCATGAATAATTTTGAGTTGATCATAATCATCTTCATTTATTGAAATGCATCTTTGAGCATTCCAATTCTTCATTTTATTGCTTGGTTGCACTTTCCGTTCGAAGTTAACATACTTCCTAAAGGTAAAAGATTTTTGGTGAAATTTTCTGTGCCCACTGGCATTAGGCATATTTGGCGGCGTGAGCAAACAATATATGGTGTTATGATTCGGCAGGTGGTAGTTGTTGGGCTCAGCAAATCTCAGAGGGAACTTGGTCAAGCTATCACAATGATTTGCAATTTGCATTTTTATTACGAGCAGGTATGTGCACTGAAGACAGAAGTAAAGATTCCACTACCAATTTTGGAGATTTTAAATATTAAATTAAAACAATTATTAACAAAAGAAAAGAAAACATAAACACAGAAGGTTACAGTTACCCAGGTAAATTTAGTCTTACAACATTTCCCAAAAGATTTCTACTTAGCTAGACCCACAAATAAATACCCTTTTTCAGGCAACAGTCTCTATAGATTTTTAATCTATAAAACATCCTGTAATATTGCCACATGCCACCCACTGTTGCTACAGAGGTGGTGGGGTGGGGGGTTGGGGGGGGTGCGGTATCACACAGGGCTTCTTTCTCCCTCTCACTGGACAGTGGAAATCCAAGCCTTGTAACAAAACCTTGCTTTCTGGAACAACCAGGCACTTATCTGGGATGGCTAGGGGCTACTTCTTTCACAGGTTTGTCTTCACACAGCATATTGTTCAAGGTCTCACATGGCCACACAATATACAGCTTTAAATCTTTTTTAAAATATGTTTTTCCCCTTTCATCTTTAAACTTATTGTTTTTAACTTTCTTTGAAAGTTACCTATCGCAGAATATAAAAATCTTATATGATGTCTTTATGCCAACTACTTTCAGAAAACATAAACTTAATAACTTTGCTTTAGTTGTTTAGGGCCTTTGTCAGTTTTCAAACTTCATTTTTTCTCTCTTTGAAACTCAACAGCTAAAAATTCAACTCATTTATCTTCTAATGCAAATTCCTATTCATGTTGTATTTACTTGCATCCCATCTTAGCTTGTCCATTTCCACTTCAAAATCCTGCTTTTGTACCCATACCTTTGAAGATTTAAACCTTGCAGTCTGACTGTCTTCAGATTAATTAAATTAGCCATACATGCAAACAACATACACACAGCCCCCATAAGCCCACCTCACAGTATCCTACTGTAACATTAGAAAAATGATATTTTCTTTACAGACGAGAAGGCCAAAAATCAGATTCACAACATCGTGAAACCACTTTGCAATTGTCTACTCTGCCCGTCAATGTTGGGCTGTATTTCCCGTCGTTGGAGATCGGGAACCTCACTGTAATACCTCTGCATATCATCATAAGCCCAGTTCGCCGGAATCATCCTGCACCCACCACCCCCACCCCCCTCCCAACCCCTGCCACTCCCCCACACCCGCAGCTCCCCTTGGACATCCGAGTATGTCGGTATGATTGCACACCAACATGTTTCACAACTGAATATAAGCAATGTGCTCCTGGCAAGCTGTACTTTGCTCAGGACTTTAAGGTTTCCTTCCCATCTTGCTTCGGGCAGCACTCGCAATCATCAGCACCAGGTTTCGCAGGCAGCACCACATCAGTTTTAGTGGGGCTCGGGTCAGGTCTCTACTTATGAGGCTTTTCAATGACTGCAGGGATAGAGCTTGCTTGGGGAAGAGGAAGAGGTGGCCTCAGGCAAGGGAAGAGGCTGCAGGGCTAGGGCATTACTGGGGAAGGGGGTTATCGCAGAGTGTGTGTGGGGACACATGTTGATCTGTTCAAGCAGCCTCAAGAGGCTGAGGGCTGAAGAGTTTCTAGAGGAGAAGAGGCCAGATGGAGATGTGAGGGGGTCTTGTGAGAGAGTGAGTGGTGGTGTCCCCTGAGCTGGCAGTGAGTGTGTGAGTTTAGTTTGATGAGATAGTTGCCTTACTCTTGGGACACGGATCAGATCATTCATCCTTTTTCTGCACTGGATGGTGAATCTATTCTGTACAGCATTGTCACTGACCACCTCTGCCACCATGTCTCAAGCTGGAGCAGTGACAATCATGGGCCTCCTACAGTCAGAGTGAGGGTAGAGGACATTGTGGCGGACTTCAGTAGTGTCCAGAAGGCATCCCAGAGATGTATTACAGAATCAGGAGGCTGCACTCTCCTTGGCTTTTGGGGCCATGTCTTCACTGGTGCCCTCCTGGGCTGGGCTGGAAGCACTGAGACGTGTGCATGCGGCTGCATTTTAAATATGGCATGAGAAAACGACAAGGTGACAGCACGACAGGTGAATCGGAAGCTGCCACCTGCAAAATGGCATGTTTCCCAGGAACACATGATTAATGAGGCGGAACTGGGTTGAAAAGGCATGAAAACGCGCTATTGCTGCCAACGGATAAAACATTCTTTTCCCTGCCCACTACTGCACTTATTGCAAATCTGGGGTGATTCTGCCATTTTTGTGCCAAAACATCCCATCAATATGATCATAAGACATAGGAGCAGAAATTAGACCCTTCGGCCCTTCGAGTCTGCTCCACCATTCAATCATGGCTGATAAGTTTCTCGACCCCATTTTTCCACCTTCTCCCCATAACCTTTGATCCCCTTACCATTCAAGAACCTATCTATCTCCATCTTAAATACACTCAACGACCTGGCCTCCACAGCCTTCTGTGGCAATGAATTCCATAGATTCACCACTCTCTGGCTAAAGAAGTTTCTTCTCATCTCTGTTCTAAAAGGTCTTCCTTTTACTCCAAGGCTGCGCCCTCGGGTCCTAGTCTCTCCTACTAATGGAAACATCTTCCCCACGTCCACTCTATTCAGGCCTTTCAGTATTCTGTAAATTTCAGTCAGAACCCCTCTCATCCTTCTAAACTCCATCGAGTATAGACCCAGAGTCCTCAAACGTTCCTCATATGTTAAGTCTTTCATTCCTGGGATCGTTCTTGTGAACCTCCTCTGGACCCTCTCCAGGGCCAGCACATCCTTCCTGAGATACGGGGCCCAAAATTGCTCACAATATTCTAAATGTTGAAATTAATGTGAACTGGCTTTTAATAAACCCAGTCATATAAAACAGCACAAGTTATTTCAGCAAGCAGGTGGATCACGTCACCGATTGGATACATTACAATATGTTTGGCGGCTGCAGTTAATGGAAAAAATCCTGAAACAGAGGCCACAACCTTTGAAGTGGGTTTATTGGCCCCAGCAGAATTCCCTTGACCTTGACTGAAATGTGTGTTAAATCTCATTTAGAAGCAAGGGACAAATTATACTGAGTCAGTCTATTGGCTTATAAGACAACGGACCTACAGCAATGCAGTTCTGAATTAGCACTTCCTAATGGCTGCTGCACACAATTTTCTGATGATGTAAATAAAAGGGCAGAAAATAATGGACAACGTGTGCTCAAATTTCTGATTTGTGTTTCTAGTGGATAAGACTGCTAGTGATGTAATGTCAAGAAATGAAGCATTACATGCTGACTTGAGGATTTAGGATTCCAGTTCGTAGTGAATTATGTTCTTCATCGTTGCAAAACTAACAGTTATATTCGATTTGGATGCAGCAAGGTCTTGTCAATCTCCAGAGAAATGCTTCCCTCAGGCCACCCATTCCTTTCTTGTGCAGGTTTCTAACCTACTATAGCTTCTAATTCAACCAAAATCATCTCCGCTCCATCCAATACATCCTCTTTCACCACATATTCTGTTTAACCTTTTACTTCTGCAGCTTTCATGGCTAAATGCTAAGTTTTAAATTCTATCAATTCCCATATACAGAGCAGGATTTTTTGGGAGGCAGGCTTTTCCTGCCGCAACCGAAAAGGGTGTTGGGATATGTATCCCGCTAATGTCAGTAGCCCTACAGCCATTTAACGCTCCATGAAGTGCTAATTGCTTCATTGGCTGGGGGAAGGACTTCCATCCCTGACTTGACCAGAAGTCGAAGCTCAGAAAGCTGCTGGCCAACCTGACTGGCCGGCAGCTTTGTAGCCCCAGCAGTGCCACCCGGAGTAGTGGCCACTGTTGGGACTACAAGCAGTCCCCAGATTCTGGAGTCTAGGACAAAGGCAAGTTGGAGGGTCTCGCGGTGGGGACATGTTGGCAAACCCTGAGGGTGGAAGCCAGTGATGAAGGCACTCTCTCATCCTTTCCTGCCTGAGGCTCGAGCAGGTCAAGCTGCTGGGCGTCTCCCACCACCCCCATCCCTGACCTCTTCCCAGTGGCCTCAAACTTGCACCAGATGGGAAATGGCCTTTATGTGGCCAATAATTGACTGCTTAAGAGCCTTTACTGGGGTGAGGGTGGGTGGTCCACCCTAGACCTCACCCGCCCCCTATCAAATTTCCGACAGATCAGGTTCAGGCGCATAATTAGTGGAAAGGCCAGCTGGAGAATTTTACGGACATTCGTGACTGCAAACCCACCAGTGAGGGCCAGAAAAACTCTATCCACAGTCATTTGGCCACAATGTTTTTTTATCTCTTGCCATTTCTGCTTCACACTTTACACTTCTATATCTGGTTGAAAGGAGCTGCCTGTTCATTTTGATGTTCTGACTGTTTATGAATGTTTCATTGAACCACCAGGCTTTCAGCTATTATGGATTAAAAAAATTACTCTCCCCTACTCTGTTTTAAGTATCAATTTTGGATTTATTTATAATATTTATTGAGTTTCTAGCGGTGGCTCCATTGATTGCACTCTCACCTCTGAGTCACAAGCCTCAAGTCCCATATCAGGGCTTGAGCACAAAAATCAAGAGGGATTGCTGAGGGAATGCTGCACTATTGGAGGTGCTGCATTTTGAAAGAGACGTTAAATTAAGGCCCTATCTGTTTTTCAGCTCGGTGTTAAAGACCCCATTACATTATTTTGAAGAAGAGGGGGGTTATCAATGGTATCCTAACCAATATTTATCTCTCATTTAACATCACAAAAACGGATTATCAGGTCATTAGCACCTTGTTTGTGGGCATTTACTGTGTATAAATTGGCTGCTATTTCTCCTACATTACAACAGTGGCTAGAGTCAAGCTCAACTGGGTCTTCTTTCTCCGCTGATTCTGCCAAGCCCATTCACTTGGCTGTGGTTTTGCTAGATAGTAGGTAGGGACAGTAGGAATTTTGTTCATCCATTCATGCACGTCACTAAGTGGATGATGAGGCATTTGGTTAATTTATTACACACAAATTTATTGTAGCCCACTTTCCGAGTCTTTATGTGACTCATCCATGTTGTGACTTTACTTCAGGAGTGACCACAACCATACAGGGGGCCTCAGGTGACAGCAGAGTATCAGAAAAACTGACCATGATCCTCAATGTCGACCAATCGTGGAAATTCACTCACAAAGGTACTAATGACCAGGTAGCCAATGACATAGTTAGTGGTCCGAAGACCTACCTTGAATTCATCATCTGATCGGTGAATCCATTTTTATCAATTAATTACATTAACAGTAACATAGGAAAAAGCCAAATTCAGTTGATATATTACTTTTCCAAAATGGAAAGCTGGGCCGAATAATCCCTGCACCTGCCACTTTATTTGTTTGGGTCTTGCGTCCAATATATTTGCCATTGTCATTGGTCTCTCCAAACAACTTAGAGGTTCAACATTCTCCATGCTGCATGTGAATCCAATGAAGCTTGTGGATTAACAGGTCGCCCTGTGTCTCTGGTGTGTAATAGAGTCATGGTTTTCGCGTATGTGTCTTTACATGAACTAGCTGACCTCTGGAGTCTATGTTGTAGGATAGATTATAATTGCTTTCTGTATTGAAAAACTGTGAGAATCCAAAATATTGCCAGTGTGTACTTTTGAATGATCATATTATCCATAAGAAGGCCAACAGTTAGCACAAGCTACATTTAAGAATGATACATTAGAAAGACAACAGATAAAAGGAAAGGAATATATAACTGGTGCTGCAGATATACTATTTCCCGTTCAGTTGCCCACCAGGTTTTACAAGGATCAGCCACAAGATGCTAGCATGAGTTTTAATAACTGGCCAGTGCAGTCCCTGCTGAGACTGAGATGGTGGAAATCTCTTTATCGCGACCACTGGTCTGTCTGAAGACAGTGCAATGAGATGAGAAACTTTCATTTACTTTTGGCTATATCTGGGTATTGTGAGCATTTTGAAGTCCAGTATAATCACTCTTTTGCACCATGACTGTCAACATTCCCTGAATTTCTTCTAAATCTCAAGTTCCTGAACTTCTGCTCCCTAGCTGATAGTCTGCTCCAAGGTTTCATTATGCACATTGAGGAGAGGAGCAAATGTTGAATATTGATGGTCTTCTGCCCAATACCTTTCTCACAACCAAATTGATCAATGCATCATCCCTGAGGATGCCTCATCCCAGAGGTGATGGCCGAATTTTCCGGCTCTGTTAGCCTTGGGAGTCATGGCAGGTGGGTGGGGACAATATGGTGAGAGGGCCAAAAATTGGTTTTGCGCCCTTGGGAAAGCAGTTTGAAATCGCCCACTCCACCCATCGATGGCGGCCATGTTTCCCACTGCCGCATTTCGGGAACGTCATTTTAATACATTTGCATCTAATTATAAACCCTGCTCACCTGAATTATCCCTCCGGATGAAATTTACTGCCCACGTCAGCGTGACTTTGGAACGGCGTGCTTCATGACTGCCTTTCGAAGGCGTGCACCTGGCAGCCTGAACCTCGAGGGGAACTCAGAGGGAGTGCACGCCATGATGTGCAGCGCTCACGAGCACTGCCTGCAGGGCATCAAGGAACAGGTGCCACACATTTGCTTTTTCAGTGCAATGCCAGGGCTCCAGTGCGGATCAGAATGCAGGAGCAGGGTGACGGCTTGGGGGGTGCGGGGCAAAGCAGCATAGACAGGCTGAAGGAAATACTCAAGCACAAACCGGGGTGTGGGGTGGTGGTGGAGGTGGTGGTGGTGGTGGTGGGGGGTGAGGGAAGCAGCCATGCATTTGGAAAAGCTTGTCAAAAGTGAGCATTCTTCAGCAGCTGAGACCATTCAGCAGCAGCTCCATTGACATGCTTGGAGTTGGGCCTCTGAAGCTTTTCTCAAACAATGCAACAGCATAAAAGTGCTGCCAAATTCTCCAGAACTTTTTACCCCTCAGACTGCAAATTAATGTGCATTTCAGGGGCAACAGAGTAATTGGCTGACTGAGCATGCTGTACAATCCCCTTGCAAAATGTGGCCATGGTGCAGTCACTGGTGGGGCTGCTCACAGGCCCTTGCAATGTCTTTATTAAGGTTTGGGCCAGTATCCCTCATGGTTCAAGCTAACAGTGCAAACTTGCAGTACGGGTTAGGAGAATGCCTGTGCCTGAGCGGAGAGCACAGCATGCAAGCACAGTGGCTGAAGCTGCTGCCAATTGGTGAGATGGAGTCGGGCGGAGGTGGGTGGGGTTTCGGACAGCCATGAAACACACTACACACTGGCCACCTAAGTGGTGGCCAACACTCTCCTGCATGGATGAAGGGGCCTTCAGAATTAACCAAGAGAGGTTCTTAGGACACATATGCTAACCGAGGGCCCCTGACTTTGATCCTGCAGGAGGAGAGCATCAGGATCATGGAGCCTGGTGATTTAGTGGTATGTCTCATGGTTTACAGAGAACAGAGAAGAAGAAGAAGAGAGCAGCAGGGGCACCTGCCTCAGCAAAGGGAGGAGCATCCCCCTCAAGATGAAGGGGCAGCAGGGTCTCCTACACATGCAGCTGAAGAGCCACAGTGAGCCATCACTCCTAGGCACCTTGCCAGGCCCAGGGTTGAGAGACAGCACCGGTCATCCCTGCAGGTGACTGAGAACCACTGTCACCGAAGACTGCATATGTCTAGGGAACTGGTTGGTCACATATGCCACCTGCATAATTTGGCACCGGGGGGACATGGAGGGCATCCACTTCCCGTGGCAGTGAATGTGACCGTGGCATTGAATTGTTATGCCAGGGGTTCTTCCAGGGCTCCACAGGTGACCTGTGTGGGATCTCACAAGCCTCCAGGTACAAGTCAGTCCAGGAGGTCACAGAACTTTGTGAAGGCACACAACTCGGGCATCGGCCTGAGATCAGGAAGCAAGAGCGATGAGATTTGCATAGATCTCTGATTTTGCAGAAGTGCAGGGTCCCATTGGATGCATTCACATGGTGCTTAGATTTCCATGGCAACAAGCAGCCAACTGCATCAACTGCAAGGACTTCCACCCGCTGAATGTTCAGTTGGCCAGCGGCCACCACAAACCCATCCTAAAGGTCTGTGCATGATTCCCAGGGAGTGTTTATGAATCTTACTTCCTTAGCAGGTCTCAGATCGCTGACGTCTTCCAATGTCCACAGAGACTACAGGGTTGCCTCCTTGGAATCATGGGCTAAACACAGAGGACATGGCTGATGACACCCATGTGGCAGCCTCGGATTGCAGCAGAGTTACTGTACAACGAGGCTCACGCAGTGACCAGGACTTTGGTGGAGCAAACGATAGGCATTTTGAAAATGAGTTTCTGGTACCTTCTTCCTCCAAATAAAAGGTGTGGCTATGGGTACCCGCATGGGCCCCAGCTATGCCTGTCTCTTTATGGGGTATGTGGAACATTCCTTGTTCAAGTCCTACTCCGGCCCCCTTCCACAACTCTTTCTCCAGTACATCGATGATTACTTCGGTGCTGCTTCATGCTCTCGTCAGGACTTGGAAAAATTTATTAATTTTGCTTCCAATCTCCACCCCTCCATCATTTTCACGTGGTCCATCTCTGACATTTCCCTTCCCTTCCTTGACCTCTCTGTCTCAATCTCTGGTGATAGACTGTCCACCAATATCCATTACAAACCCACCGACTCCCACAGCTACCTCGACTACAGCTCCTCACACCCCGCTTCCTGTAAGGACTCCATCCCATTCTCTCAGTTCCTTCGCCTCCGTCGCATCTGTTCCGATGATGCTACCTTCAAAAACAGTTCCTCTGACATGTCCTCCTTCTTCCTTAACCGAGGTTTTCCACCCACGGTCGTTGACAGGGCCCTCAACCGTGTCCGGCCCATCTCCTGCGCATCTGCCTTCATGCCTTCTCCTCCCTCCCAGAAACATGATAGGGTCCCCCTTGTCCTCACTATCACCCCACCAACCTCCGCATTCAAAGGATCATTCTCTGCCATTTCCGCCAACTCCAGCATGATGCCACCACCAAACACATCTTCCCTTCACCCCCACTATCGGCATTCCGTAGGGATCGCTCCCTCCGGGACACCCTGGTCCACTCCTCCATCACCCCCTACTCCTCAACCCCCTCCTATGGCACCACCTCATGCCCACGCAAAAGATGTAACACCTGCCCCTTCACTTCCTCTCTCCTCACCGTCCAAGGGCCTAAACACTCCTTTCAAGTGAAGTAGCATTTCACTTGCATTTCCCCCAACTTAGTCTACTGCATTCGTTGCTCCCAATGTGGTCTCCTCTACGTTGGAGAGACCAAACGTAAACTGGGAGACCGCTTTGCAGAACACCTGCGGTCTGTCCGCAAGAATGACTCAAACCTCCCTGTCGCTTGCCATTTTAACACTCCACCCTGCTCTCTTGCCCACATGTCTGTCCTTGGCTTGCTGCATTGTTCCAGTGAAGCTCAACGCAAACTGGAGGAACAACACCTCATCTTCTGACTAGGCACTTTACAGCCTTCCGGACTGAATATTGAATTCAACAACTTTAGGTCTTGAGCTCCCTCCTCCATCCCCACCCCCTTTCTGCTTCCCCCTTCCTTTTGTTTTTTTCCAATAAATTATATAGATTTTTCTTTTCCCACCTATTTCCATTATTTTTAAATATTTTAAAATCTTTTATGCTCTCCCCACCCCCACTAGAGCTATACCTTGAGTGCCCCACCATCCATTCTTACTTAGCACATTTGTTTAGATAATATCACCAACTTTAACACCTATGTGTTCTTTTGTTCTGTTGTCTGTGACATCTTTTGATGATCTGCTTCTATCACTGCTTGTTTGTCCCTACAACCACACCACCCCCTCCACTTCTCTCTCTATCTCTTTCTCTCTCTCCACCCACCCCACACACCTTAAACCAGCTTATATTTCAACTCTTTCTTGGACTCGAACTCAAGTTCTGTCGAAGGGTCATGAGGACTCGAAACGTCAACTCTTTTCTTCTCCGCCGATGCTGCCAGACCTGCTGAGTTTTTCCAGGTAATTCTGTTTTTGTTTCCGGTACCTTGATGGGTCTGGTGGAGCACTGCAGTACAGTCCCCAGAGGGTATTGCGCATCATCGTAGCTTGCTGCGCTCTCCACAGCCTGATACTACAAAATATCAGGACCTCACTGAGGAGGAGATGAAGGAGCTGCACATATTCTCTGATGAGGAGGATACCGAGGGGGATGATGATGATGAGGACCTCGAAGGCGTGGATGCTGACGATGAGGCCAGTGTACTTGCCAGATGAGGCAGGCACTCGGGAGGCCCTCATAGCCTTAGGATTTTTTTGACAATGACACAAGATGCAGTGAGGACATCCTGACATCCTCACCTTGCACCTGAGAACGTTTCACTCCTGTGTGGCTGATTCCAGCGCACATACCCTCAGTGCTCAGGTTCATGTCATGGAGATACAGCAGAGGCCCCAATAGCCACTAGATTCCAGGAGGATGATGACGACATACAGTGAGGACACTCCATAGATCTTCACATTGTCTCTGGGAATGTCTGACTCCTGTCTGGCTGAGGGCAGCTCGCTTGCGCTCTGTGGTCAGGGTCATATCGTGGAGAAGCAGCTGTGAAACTTTAAAAGCACTATTCCTTTATCAGCTTTCAGCAACTGACCCATTCAGGTCACAGATGCTGAAGAGATGGGGGGGCAGCCCCACCTCAAAGGTGCTGAGAGCACACAGAGAGAATGCCGGAACTCTGTAACACCTGCTCACGACATTCTGGCAGCAATGACCAGCACCATCGAGGTGCAGGCATCGCTGATGTGTCCAATGAGTGTGAAGCTGGACAATGACTTTGCTCTGAGGGTTACACACTGCACAGGGAAGAGGCCCTGGACTGAGACACCTGCCTTTATCTTATCCAGGAACTAAGGTTTCATATCTGAATGGCATGAACACTGCTCATCATATCAAAGAGCCATAGGCAAGGAGACATTCTTGGGACTTTATTTGCAGTATTAAGCATTAATTACAATAATTAACAAGTGTGCCAGGCTGTGAAACTACATCTTCGTAGTCTTCCTAACCTTGCCGCTGCGTCTTGGTTCACCCCCTGGAGGGCCCAGGCTTGCCATCGGGGGTCCTGCTGTGTGGCAGTTGCACCCTCCTCAGCCTGTGGAGCTGGAGCTACTGGGGTCACAAAAAGAGGGGATTGAGATGGATCAAACATTCCCAGAGTCACCTGGGTGGATAGCCCCAGGGTGTGCACATGCTGATCCTCCTCCCTATGGGTGCCTGAGGGTCCCTGGCCGACTTCTTGAGGACAAGGGGAAGCAGGAGTCTGATCGAGCTGCCCTGCACCCCTTTCACGTTGACATTATTGGAGGCCAACTATGGCGTTAGCAACGGAATTCAGCCCATGCAGCAGTGCAGGACCAATGCCTTGGACCAAGTCCACCATGGTGGCCACCGTCCCACCACTGTTGACCTCAGTGCGTTAGCATGCTGGGAGTATCACCTCAGACTAAAGGCGGATGGATTCCTCCATCGTGCTTTGCAATCTGAGGAGTGCAGCCAACATCCCTTTGTGATGTTCCCGAACTTGCCTTTGCAGCTCTGGCAACTGAAGTATGACTGAGTTAGAGGCTCCTCGTCTGACTCAGACTCAGCAGATTTCTGTCCTCCAACAGGCCTCCGAGTGCCAGAAACCTGAGAAGTCCCTGCTGCCATCTGCTGTGGACCAGACAGTGCAATGTGCTCACCTGATTGTGACCCCAAGCTAGTCTAGAACTAGGTCCCACCGAGGTGTGTGTCTCTGCGTTTGTAGAGGATGTGGATGAGCGCTGTGACAGGTCTTCAATTAGGATATCATCAGATTCCTTTTCTGAGGTGTCTTTGGGGCTTGAGTTGAGGACCAGGCTCATGGATCCCTTCGGCTGCTTCCCAGATGTGCCTGTGAAAACAAAGAGAGATAATTAGTGGATGGTAGGGGACTGCAGAACAGGGAAGTGACTCACAGCATGGTTGTCTGATGGATGTTGCACTGCTGGATCCTCACTTGGTTGGGCACCGCCGACCTCACCATCAGCACAGGACTGGTCCAGATCATCACCGGCCAGCTGGGTGACTCTATTTTCAAAGTCTGTGGGGACCTTGATGTCGGGCATTTCTCCACCAGTCTGAGACCTCTCCCTCTTGTGTACCAGCTTGACCTGCATGCAGACAGATGGAGAAAACTTAAGCAGGATGCCTGCCAGGCCAGATGAGAAGGATGCCTGGCATGTGTGGGTGGTGAGTGGTCCAATGGACGGGATGAGAACAATGAAGGTGTGTGTGAGTGAGTGAATGGTGATGTCCCTTGAACTGGTAATAAATGAGATCCCTGTGGATGTGTGATGAGTATGTGAGTGTGCAAGTTGAGATGATGAGAAGAATGACTTACCCTAGCGGAACCAAGGAGATCATTCTTCCTCTTTTGGCACTGGGTGGCTGTTCTCTTATGCAGAGTGTTGGCACATATCACCACTGGCACCACCTCCCATGCTAATTGCTGACCTTGCTTGCTTGCTTGTCTTTGCCCAGAGTGGAGGTAGAGGACTTCATGGTAGGCCTCGACTGCACTAGGCGCCTAAGTGAGGTGTTGCTAAATTTAGGGGCAGCATGTTTGCTCCCTTTGTCAGCCATGACTTTGTAGCAGCTTCTGATCCCTTAGAGAGTGCTGGGTTTGTGCAGGGACCTCCCTTTAAATATGGCGCCATGGATTACTGAAGACCTGAGGTGACAGCAGGGCAGGCAAATCAGAGGCCAGTGATCCACCGTGTTTCCTGTGAAGGCATTAGTAATGAGGTGGTACATGCCAGGAATGGGGTGTTATGGCACGAAATGCCGACATTGCGGCCGGCCGATAAGGTATCCTTTTTCACACCTGCTGCCCCGCTTTGTGCAAATCTGTGACGATTCCGCCCAATGGCACAGTGGTATGTCATCTGAGGGGAGTGGCTTTTGAAATTCATAACAATCACTTTGGACACCATGAAGTTGCATGGATAAAAGCAAAATACTGCGGATGCTGGAAATCTGAAATAAAAACAGAAAATGCTGGAAAAACTCAGCACGTCTGACAGCATCTGCGGAGAGAGAAACAGAGTTAACATTTTGAGTCCCAATGACCCTTATTCAGAGCAAAAGAGAAGTAGGAATGTGATTAAATTTATACTGTTTAAGGGGGGTGGAATAGGTGAAGCTGGATAGAAGGCCAGCGATAGGTGGGGGCAAATTAATAAAAAAAATTAAAATAAGTGGATAAAAAATAAAAATACATTTTAAAAATATGATTTAAAAAGGGGTGAAGTTAGAGGAGACAGTTCATGGTCTGAAGTTTTTGAACTCAAGTTCAGAAGGCTGTAAAGTACCTAATCAGAAGATGAGGTGCTGTTCCTCCAATTTGCATTGAACTTCACTGGAACATTACAGCAGGTCAAGGACGGACATGTGGGCATGAGAGCAGGCTGGTGTGTTGAAATGGCAAGCGACAGGGAGGTCTGGTTCATGCTTGTGGACAGGCCGTAATTGTTCCGCAAAGCGGTCACCCAGTCTGTGTTTGGTCTCTCCAATGTAGGGGAGACCATACTGCGAGCAGTGAATGCAGTAGACCAAATTGAAAGGAGTGTTCAGGACCTTAGACGGTGAGGAGGGAAGAGGTAAAGGTGCAGGTGTTGCACCTTCTGCAATTGCATGGGAAGGTGGAGTGGGAGGGGGATGAAGTATTGAGGGGTGATAGAGGAGTAGACCAGGGTGTCCCAGAGGGAATGGTCCCTATGGAATGCTGTTGGGGGGTGGGGGGGCCGGGGGGGGTTGTTGGTGGGGGGTGTGAAGGGAAGTTGTGTTCGGTGGTGGCATTACGCTGGAGTTGGAAGAAATGGCGGAGGATGATCCTTTGAATGAGGAGGCTGATGGGCTGAAAAGTGAGGACAAGGGGGATACTGTCATGGTTCTTAAAGGGAGGGAAAGGTGTGAGGGCAGAGGTATGGGAGATTGCGGGCCCTGTCAACAACAGTGGGCAGGAAACCTCGGTTAATCACCGACCCCTCCCTCCACCCCACCCCCAAAAAGTCCCTTTAAAGTTTTTGTTACTTGGTCCATGTTGTTCTTTCACAGAGTGCTGACGCTTGTGCTACTATTAACACATTTTGCTTTCTTACCTTTATACCACTATTAGCACCTTCTTTAGCCCTTACCATTACCATTAACACTCCCTTTCTCTTTTTGTCCATTACATCTTTGTCAATCTCTCCTTAGTCCCCACCCATTGCTGGTCTTCACCCCCTCTTAAACAGTATAAATGTAATCACATTTATACTTCTCTTTAGCCCTGAAGAAGGATGTTGCAGACTCGAAAAGTTAACTCTGTTTCTCTTTCTGACCTGCTGAGGTTTTCCGGCATTTTCTGTTTTTATTATTATAAAGTTGCATGGCATCAGGTCAAAAGGGAACCAACAGCCGATTATCACCAACCATGTTCCCACTGCTCCTCCATGTTGACCACTGCTTGAAAGAAGCACTGAGGCATGCAAGCTCAAAGAATGAACCCTGCTCGGGGGACTTTAATCCATCACCGTGTGTGACTTGGTAGTACCACCACTGACCAAGCTGGCTGAGTCCTGAAGGAAATATTTTACGGACTGCGTCTACAGCAAGTGGTGAGAGAACCAATACGAGGAAAAATCTACTTCATCAATTTACTTGTCATGGATGTATCTGTTCATGACTGTATTGGTAGGAGTAACCACCACAAAGTCCTGTGGAAACAAAATCACATCTTCAAACTGAGGATCCCCCACATTATATTGTCTGGCACTAACATCATACTCAGTTGAGTAGATTCCAACAGATCTAGTAGCTCAAAACTGGGCATCTATGAGGCACTGAGGGCCATCAGTTATGGCATAATTCTATTCAACACTATCTGTAATGGCACGGCATATCCCTCACTTTACAATTACCATCAACCAGGGGACCAACCCTGCTTCAATGAGCAGTATAGGAGAACATGCCGAGAGCAGTAGCAGGCATACCTAAAAATGAGGTGTCAACCTGGTGAACTACAAAACAAGACTACAGTCATGCTATGCAGTGGAAGCAGCATGCTGTTGACACTATTAAAGATCCTGCAAACAAATGTTCAGATTAATGTTCTGCAGTCCTGTCACATCCAGTCATAAATGCTACAGGACTATTAAATAACTAATAGAGCATGAAGTTGCCATGAATATCCCCATCCTCAGTGATGAGGGAGTCTAGCACGTCAGTGCAAAAGACAAGGCTAAAGCATTTGCCACCATCGCCAGCCAGAAATGCTGAGTTGATGATCCATCTTGGCCTCCTCCTCAGGTCCCCAGCATCACAGATGCCAGTCTTCAGCCAATCCAATTCATTCAAAGGGATATCAAGAAACAGTTGAGTGCACTGGATACAGAAAAGGCTGTGGGCCTTGACAACATCCCTGGTGTAGTATTAAAGACTTATACTTCAGAACTAGTCATGTCCTTAGAAAAGCTGTTCTAGTACAGCTACAAAATTGACATGTACCTGTCAATATGTAAAATTGCCCAGGGTATGTCCACAAAAAAGCAGGACAAATCCAGTTTTGCCAGTTACTGCCCCATCAGTCTACTCTCAATCATCAGCAAAGTGATGGAAGGTGTTGACAGTGCTATCATATGGCATTTACTTACCAATAATCTGCTAACCAATGCTCAGGTTTGGTTCTGCCAGGGCCACTCAGCTCCTAGCCTCATTATAGCATTCATCAAAATGTAGATGAAAGAGGTAAATTCCAGGCACGAGGTGAGAGTGACTGCCTTTGACATCAAGATAGCATTTAACAGAGCGCAGAATCAAAGAACTCTAGTAAAATTGAAGTCAATGAGAATCAGGGGCAAGACTTTCCACTTGTTGGAGTTACACTTGGCGCAAAGGAAGGTGTTTGTTGTAGGGCAGTCATCTCAGCCACCGGACGTTGCTGCAGGAGTTCCTCAGGATAGTGTCTTGGCCCAAACATAATAACCTTCCTTCCATCATGAGGTTGGAAGTGGGGTTGTTTACTGATGATTGCACAGTGTTCAGTACCATTTGTAACTCTTCAAATAATGATGCCATCCATGCCTGCAAGCAGCAGCTCCTGGACAACACCCATGTTTGGGCTGGTAAGTGGCAAGTAACATTCACACCATGCAAGTGCCAATCGGTGACCATCTCCAGCAAGAGAGAATCTAACCACCTCCCCTTTTCATTCAGTGGCATTATCATCATTAAATTCCCCATCTGGTCACCATTGACAAGAAACTTTGCTGGATCAGCCACATAGATGCTATTGTTACAAGACCAGGTCTCTGAACATTCTGTGCTGACTAACTTACCTCCTGGCTCCTTAAAGCCTTTCCACCATTTTCGAGGCATCAGTATGATGGAGTACTCTGCACTTGCCTGGATGAATGCAGCTCCAACAACACTTCTGAGGCATGACAGCAACCAGGGCAAAGCAATGCTTTTGATTGGAATCCTCTCCACCACCTTAAACATTCACTCCCTCCACCATCAACGCAGAGTGGCAACAGTGTGTACCATATACAAGATGCACTGCAGCAACTCGCCAGTTATACTTCGACACACCTTCTAAACCCACAACCTCTACGACTAGATGCACAAGGGCAGCAGGCAGAAGGAAACATCACCACCTGCAAGTTCCCTTCCAAGGCATCATCCTGACTTGGAAAAGTGTTGCAGTTCTTTCACCGCTCTTGGGTTAAAAACCTGGAACTCCTTCCCTAACAGCACTGTGGGTGTCCACCAAATGGACTGCAGCAGTTCAAGAAGGCTTTTTTTTCATCACCACCTTCTCAAGGGTAGAAAGTCTTGAATAATAAATGCTGACCTTGGCAGCGATGCCCACATCCTGAACAGATTTTTTAAAACTGCAGAAGTATCAAAGTGTAGAGAGGACTAACGGCTAGACAGTTTGGGTTTCAAGAGTGAAGTTGTACGTATTGGTGGAGAATTTTTTCCAAGGGCGTTGGCACAGAAGGAAGTAGGCTTGGGAGGGGGAAGGGGGATGTACGTAGACAGGGGTAAAGGAAATGGATCAGAGATGGCCTTATCTGTGATTGATGCAATGGAAGAAGCAAGGCCTTGTGAGGTGGCTAGGTCCAGGGAATGTCTATTAATATGGGTTTGGGAGTTTACATGGAGGGTGAGAATTAGTCAGGACAAGAGGACAGTAACCTCAGAGGAGAGAGAGAGAGAGCAGGATAAACTGAGAGGCAGGTTGAAATCACCAAGGATGAGAAGTGATTCAGTGCAGGGGCTGAGAGTTGAAAACTGTGAAGATATCTCAATGAGAACTTTCTTAGGGTACTTGGGTGGGCAGTAGAGAATGAGGATTTTAAATGAGAGGTTAAAGTGGTGGAACATGGTGAAATGCACAAAGGAGGGAATGCTAAAGGGGCACTCTAAGGTGTGATTTAGTGATAGGAGCCACAGCAGCACCACAACAGGCTGAGCGAGGCAAGTGGTGATAGGTATAGCCATATGGGTAGGTTCATTTCGGAGAAAGGTATCATCACTGCTTACTCAGGTTTCCATTCAAGATGCAATCATCATCTGCAATAAATTTATGAATGATAAGGACCTTGTCCACAAGAGAACACAGATTGCACAGGAGATGCACAGAATGAGGGCTGATCTACTGGCAGAGTCCAGAAGGTCAGCAATGGGAGGGGTGAACATGGAGAATTTTGGCAAGATTAGCCCTCCACTGGCACGCTGAATAAGAGGGTTGGCAAGAGAGCAGCATAGGGCTTTTGGGATTGCAGTTCATAAGGAGGCAATGCCAAGTGCCTTGATGGCCCCTTCGGAGGATGCAGAGAGAGGCACAGAGGGTGTCAAGCCTGGGAAGCTGGCAGGATGGTAGGACATTTTAAGAACACTGAATGGTTGTTATAGGGACTTGGGAGGACAGAATATCTTTGTGGGAAGAAATTAAAAGAGAAATTATGACAGAAGAGAGGCATTAAGGAGGAGTAAAGAGAAAAGAAGCAAAAAGGGGGAGGAAAGACTTTGTGCTCAAAGAGACACAGGGCAAACTCAACTTACATAGGGCTGGTTAAATAATGCTTATTAAGATACATAAAACCTTGTAGTAAATGGGGAATAGATAGGGCAGAATAAGAGAGGTTTAGAGTTTTCCCTTATTGGGATAAATTAGATGTGGGTAGGGTGGAGTTGGCACAATATTATATCCATGTTGCTTTAATCACTGCAAACAGTGGGAGTAATTTTGATTTTGGGGGTGATAATGTGAAACTACCGACATCGGATCATCTGCTCTCCTGCTTTTCATTTCCTTCATTCTGACATTGTGTTCTACATTCACGCCCAAAGGCAAAATTCCCCACAGTAAGTTTGATCCACTCTGTCCCAACACTTCTTAATTTTAAAAATGTCTATCAAAGCATCCCGATAATATTTTACCTGCATTTATTTAGTGTCTTTCATACTAAATGCCTCAAAGCTCTTTTCACAATGGATTACTTTCTGACGTGGTGTGTGTGTTCATATGTCTTTGAGGTGATATTGCAGTGCTCAGTTAAATACTTTCAAATCTCCTGTCAATGCTCTAGCTTCCATGTAACCTCTCTCAATATGCTTGGGTAAGACAACTTTCAAAGCTGTCTCCGTGATATTGATAAAATAAGGTTGGCAGAATAATTTTCATAATTTTTAAAAACATGGCTATACTCTTTGAAGGAAAGCTGGTTACTACAATTACAAATGCTTTCCCTGGAGTACAATTTTTTAAGTGGAACTTTTAACAATTGGATTTACCATGAGCTGTCAATCCCATGACAGGAGACAACACAAACCTAATGAGATGAGAGAATCCACAGTCTAAACTGTCTGAAGGCAATTTAGTTGGAAGCTCAATCATTCTATTCATTGAAAGGATTTCCATACCTTTATTTCGGGTAAGTTTTTCAGAACCGTTAACTTCACAAGGGCAATTAGGGATGGCCAATACATGCTGACATTACCAATAATGCCCACCTACCATGAATGAGTAAAATAAAAAGAGACAAAAAGACCCAAAGTCCCCTGGTGGAAAACACTATAGACCCTGCTCTACCAAGTCAAATGTAAATCCACAATGCCATACGTTTGGAGTTTTCATGGAAAAATGAAACAATACACAGGCTGGAATTTTAGCTTGGTGGGTGGGCATGCGCATGACCCGACCAAGTGTGAAATGACGCACGACGAGGTCGGCTGAGCATGCCCGCTGACAATTAAAAGGCCTACTAAGGCCATTAAGTTATCAATTGACATTACTTTTTCACTGCCTGTTCACCTAAACGTTTGCCAGGCAGGCGAAAAGGCCGAGCGGCCTTTGCATTTTTTTTAGAAACCTCATCCGGGGGCGGGAAGAGATTTCCAAAAGCATATGCAGATGAAATAAAAACTTTATTTTTAAATTAAAAGCATGTCCCCTCTCGTGTGACAGCGTCACGTGAGGGGACATGTTTGGTTACATTTTTCTGCTCCGTGCCTCAGGGAGATTATTCAGCCCTCTCTCACATGCAGGCGCGAAGTTCATGCTAGGCCAGCTCGCCCTCTTCCCCCCCGCTCAGCGCTGCCGTTCGCATATCAAGCTGGGTGGGCCTTAATTGGCCTGCCAGTGTGAAATTGCGATGCGCTGTCAATTGCGAACGGCGGTCAGTTTCCCAATTGCCCCTGCCTGCCCCCTGCTGATTCTGCATGCCAAGGGCAAAAATCTGCTCACAGTTCCAAAAAAATCTGAAAAAAAAATTCCAGAAAATCACAGAGTTATAAGTAATTAAAATGGCCTTTGTCTTACTGAGCCATCATAAATCACTGGCCTTAATGACAAAACGAACATAATCGCAAAACAACATGGGATCTCATGTAATAAATATAAAATTTGAATTATTCAGTCACTCTCAATGAATGGCCTTGAAATGTGCATGTCATTATCTTAAATTACCATTTAAGAATTTGTGGCAACAGATCTGTTTCTTTTCACTTAAGTTAAGCCTAATATATGTCTTTGCATTGTAGCTTTTAAATTATTGTTGGTGTATAATGATGCATAAAACCCATCTCATGAAATTGAAATTGAGCTGTAAGTACAATGGCCCTGAAAATCCATTGTTATTCCAGCAGTTTACTGGGCAAAAACTTGGCTAGCACTTGTTATATTTATGTTCTGGTCTTGTACTCATTTCTACGATCTTTCATGGGACGTGGTTTGTTGCCCATCCCTTATTGCCCTAGTGGCTTGCTAGGCCATTTCAGAGGGCAGTTAAGCATCAATCACATTACTGTGGGTCTGGAGTCGCATGTAGGCCAGGCCAAGTAAAGATGGCAATCTCCTTCCCTCAAGGGCATTAGTGAACCAGATGGGTTTTTATGATAATCAACACTCAATTGGTGGAGATAAAACCTCCAATTGTCTCTTACAAGGTGACCTTCATGAGTTAAAGTGGGGTTGGAGTTGAGACTGTCTACTTTAGTCGCTCCTAAGCCCAGGTCTTCTGAAGGAAGGTGTATGGCTGAAAGGAGTATGCTTCATCCAGACATACATCTCCATTCACTGACACGTCTCTACACCTAAAAATTGGATCATAATTTTGTTTTCATTTTTTAAAAACTGCCCTTTGTCATGACTTTTAAGCGCACCTTCAGTTTCCTGTGGTGTAGTTGGTGCGGGGATTGGGACTGTGGTGGCAAGGGATGAGATAACCCGCAATCCAGCACTCTTCCAGTAGATATTCCGGCCCAACTGATCTGATAGATGCACTAAATGTACCCTTGATGATGCCAGCACATGACAATGGGATTCTGAGTGGAGAACCTTCTGTTAGCACTGTTAAATCTGCCAGATTCTGCAGAAGGCATTCCAAAGCATAATTTCTGGAAATATTTAGCTCAGGGATATTCAGGGTCCTCGTGTTAAGAAAAGGAAGAAGGCATTCTGAAAAAAGCTTCTGCTGCGCTGCAGATATCCTCCTGGGAGTGGTCGCTCGAGTATATTGCAAGTATCTACATATTGCCAGAGTTGGAGTGAAAGTGGAAGCTCTGGTTTTGACCTAAACCGATGGGACAGAGATGAGTTTGGCTTGGATGCCTGTTTTACTTCCGTACAATTTTACTCTCTGTTAAGGTAAGTGCACGGTAAAATGGACACCTGGAATGATTCTGCTCCGTCCCCATCAGGTGGGCTTAGAAACATTTTGGGGCTGTTTGGTTTAAAAACCTCCAGAATGCCTGAGATAAGAAGGAGATCCAAAAAAGTGTGAAAAAAGTCACAAAGTATGCCTCAACTCCTATTCAGTATCAAAGGCTGTGGAGACTAAACAAAGTGCAGGCCAGCACATTCTGTGTGTGCTGTAGATGAGGAGGCAGTACTGGTGTGCGATATGCTTATGTGGAGTGGAGGGACAAATAACTAGAATCTAAAGATATTCGTGGATATATGAGAGAAATATTTCACACTTTAAATGAATGATTAATAAGAACATGATTTAAATGCCAGGCTTTGAGCTCAAGTGGAAAGCATTATCAATCTAGTATAGATGTATGAGCACACACCAAAACTGTTGAAGCCAGAGCCCTCACAGACACAAAAGCAAGATATGGCAGATACTGGAGATCTGAATAAATAAATACAAAAATATGCTGGAAGTAATCAGGGTCAGGCAGCATCATTGGAGAGGGGAGCAGAATTAATGACCAGAATTTTTGCTTGGTGTGCGAGCGTGTGTCCGACATGCTCGAGTGTAAAATGACGCGCGATGATATTGGGCAAGCATCCCGATGTCATTGCGTACCCACGCAATATTTCAGTCAGCGGGCATGCACGGGAGATGGCAGCACGCCCACCGACAATTAAGCGGCCTTTTAAGGCCCTTAATCAATTAATGGAGTGAAATTTTTCACTGCCCGTCGAACCATTCGGTTGGCGGATAGACGAAAAGGCCAAGCGGTTTTTGCATTTTTGGCAAAACTTCATCCACGGGCGGTATGAGGTTCTGACCAGAGATAAAAAAAAACTTTTTGCACTCATCTCTAACGCGTCCCTGCTCATGTTACAGTCACATGAGGGGACATGTTTTCATTATTTTTCATTCCTTTATTTTGAGTGCTGAAAATCCTCAGTTCCTTGAGGAAGTTTTGTGCCTCAGGGAGCTTTTACTGCGCGCACCCGTGCGCAAGTGCGAACTTCAGCGCTCATGCTCCTCCCCCCAACCCTCCGAACCCTGCCAGCGCTAAGCAATGCAGCGCACGTTCATGCTGGCTGGCCGTTAATTGGCCAGTCAGCTTGAAATCACGTTTGGGGTCCGATCGTGGGCGGCAGTTGGCTTCCCGGCCGCTCCAAGGCCTGAACGCCCGGTTGACGGCAAAGATTCGGTCCAATGTTTCAGGTTTAACTTTAGTTCCTAACAGGAGGTCATCACCCCCGAAATGTTAACTCTGTTTCCCTTTGCAGATAAAAGGAAAAACTCTAGTCAATATAATAGATGATCAAGCCGGAGTCAGATTACCAATACAAAAATGTCCAAGTCGAGTGAAGCAGTTGATACTTGCAGAGCAGCAAAAACATTAAAATATAGGCAAGGTACCAAGAGAATATGAGCAGAGTTATAAATAATATGAGTGGAGCAAATGTGTAATTTCAGATGAAAAATGATCAGATGCAACTGCTCACTGAGGGGCTCTGGATTTTAATTAGTGTTTTAACTAATGAGACAAAAACACTGGCCTTCTCTCATCTAATCCTCTATAACTGTCATAGAACTACGTCATAAGCCATCAAACTACATAAGTCATAAGAGAACTTCGCTCCTCGCCAAACTACTCTCACTTATCTTCTAATCCCCGTTTATATGTTGTCATTTTCATTTATTTTTAATTCATTCACGGGATATAGGCTTCCCTGGCTGGACCAGCATCTATCGCCCATCCCTAGTTGCCCTTGGGAAGGTGGCAGTGAGCTGCCTTCTTGAACCACTGCAGTCCATGTGGTGTAAGTACATCCAAAGTGCTGCTAGGAATCAAGTTCCAGGATTTTGACACAGCGACAGTGAAGGAACAGCAATATAGTTCCATGTCAGGATGCCACGTGACTTGGAGCCTTCTAGGTGGTGGTATGCTCATCTATCTGCTGCCCTTGTCTTTCTAGATGGTAGTGGTCATGGGTTTAGAAGGTGCTGTCTGACGAGCCTTGGTGAATTTCTGCAATGCATCTTGTAGATGGTACACAGTGGGGCTACTGTGTGTCGGTAGTGGAGGAAGCGAATGTTTGTGAATGTGGTGCCAATCAAGTGGACTGCTTTGTCCTGGATGATGTCAAACTTCTTGGGTGTTGTGGGAGCTGCACTCATCCAGGAAATTGGGGAGTATTCCACCACACTCCTGACTTGTGCCTTGTAGATGGTAGACAGGTTTTGGGAGTCAGGAGATGAGTTACTCCTCAGATTCCTGGCTTCTGACCTGCTCTTGTAGCCACAGTATTTTTTTTCAATACTTGTTTATGTGAGCCTCTTCACTATTGATGCTCACGGTGTTTGATTGGTGAAGCCTGTGTGGACTCAGAAAAGTAAGCAAAGCTATAGAAAGAGCTGGAAGCTAGAACTAGAAGCATGGAGTAGACATGTTAAAAGCGCTGTAATTAAATCTGTTACAGATGTAGAAACTAGTGCCATCTCCTGCATAGTTCTGAGATATAAAGTACACAACATATGTCACCCAACAATGAGCAGAGGAAGAGAAAGAAGACTGTCAGGCCTGCTCCCATTTCTCCTAACCCACTTCACAATACATCCAACATTCTATCAATAACTCATTACCAAAAAACAGCCCAAAAATATCCAACTAAAGAACATCACATCTAAGAGAATAACAGCTTACTAGAATCAGCAAGTGCAATAAAATCTTCATTATCTGGCATGTGTGGGGAATGCATGGTGCCAATTAATTAAAAGTGCCAGTTAACCAAGAGTTCCATTTACCAATGGAATACAGCACAATAGTTGCAGCATGATCAGATATGTAAGTACTCAGGAAGTAAAGAACCATATTCTTTTTATTCTTAACTACAACAGTACATTAAAACATAAATTAAAATATAAAATAATACAGCAGACGGGCACCTGTTCTGGTAAAGTGATAATATGAATTAGGGGAATATCAGAAATTCTGATTAATAGAGAACCCTGGTTGATAGAGTGCTGGATAACACAATGTTTACTGTATTGTGAACTGAGCATACGTTCTTTTTAATAAAACAGAAAATGCTAGAAATATTCAATAGGTTAGGCAGCATGTGTGTCAAAAGAAACAGTGTAAAGGTTTCAGGTCAATAACCTTTGAGCAGATCTGGAAGAAGTTAGAGTTTTAACAATTTATATCAAGCAGAGAGGCAGTAAAAAGGTGGGTAAGGGAGGAAAGGACATGATTGGTCTGTGATAGAATGCTGGGCAGGAATGATTAAATGACAAAAGCAATAATGATGCAAGATAAAATATTCAATGAAGAAACAAAAGATAGCTTCAGAGGAGACATAAATGACACTAACAAATTCATTATCAGCACCAGCTGTTCGAGAAGATGGAAGCAGTGGTAATGCTTTAAAGTTATTGAATTCAATGTTGAGGCTGGAAGACTGTAAAGTGACTAATCGAAAGATAGTGTTCCTTCAGCTTGGCTGAGTTTCGTTGGAACAATGTAATAGGTCAAAGGTGGAGAGGTCAAATTGTGGATGGGTTAACACTTTATTTGGGAGGAGAGGTTTACGAAAGGAATTGCGCAGCTTCTGACTGGGCAGCTGAAGCCATGACCAATACTGGTGGAGCAATTAAACTCTTGATGCTCAAGAGGGAAGAATTAGTGGAGGGCTGTGAGACTGGGGATTAGAGATAGGGAGGGGTGAGGCCTTGGAGGGATTTGAAAACAAGGAAGGGAACTTTAAAATTGAGACAAAAACAAACATAGCTGGGAAAACTCAGCAGGTCCGACAGCATCTGCGGAAAGGAATACAGTTAACGTTTTGAGTCCGTATGACTCTTCATCAGAACTAAGAAATATAGAAATGAGATGAAATATAAACTGGTTGAAGCAGCACTTCACTTGCACTTCCCTCAATTTAGTCCACTGCATTCGCTGCTCCCAATGAGATCTCCTCTACATTGGAGAGACCAAACGCAAACTGGTTGACTATTTTGCAGAACACCTTCGGTCTATCCGCAAGCATGACCCAGACCTCCCTGGTTGAGGGGATTGGGCAGGTAGAGCTGGATAGAGGGCCAGTGATAGGTGGAGGCAAAGAAGAGATTGCCAAAGACGCTATAGACAAAAGAACAAAGGGGTGTTGATGGTGGTGATATTTGCTGAGGGATGTGCTAATGGTGACATTAAGGTTAGAAAGCAGGATGAGCAAGTGACAGATAGCCCTAGTGGGGGTGGGGTGGGGGGGGGGAATCAAAATAGGCTAAAAAGTAGAGATAAAACAATGGATGGGAATACATTTAAAAATAATGGAAATAGATGGGAAAAGAAACATATATATTAAAAAAATTATAAATTTTTGGAAAAGTGGGGATCAGAAAGGGGGTGGGGATGGAGGAGAGATTTCATGATCTGAAGTTGTTGAACTCAATATTAAGTCCGGAAGGCTGTAAAGCGCCTAGGCGGAAGATGAGGTGCAGTTCCTCCAGTTTGCGTTGAGCTTCACTGAAATATTGCAGCAGGCCAAG
The DNA here is from genome assembly GCF_017639515.1 of Carcharodon carcharias. Taxonomy (NCBI): domain Eukaryota; kingdom Metazoa; phylum Chordata; class Chondrichthyes; order Lamniformes; family Lamnidae; genus Carcharodon; species Carcharodon carcharias. The sequence continues at coordinate 144,291,414 of NC_054477.1, forward strand.
GGCAGACATGTGGGCATGAGAGCAGGGTGGTGTGTTGAAATGACAAGCGACAGGGAGGTCTGGGTCATGCTTGCGGATAGACCGAAGGTGTTCTGCAAAATAGTCAACCAGTTTGCGTTTGGTCTCTCCAATGTAGAGGAGACCACATTGGGAGCAGCGAATGCAGTAGACTAAATTGAGGGAAGTGCAAGTGAAGTGCTGCTTCACTTGAAAGGAATGTTTGGGCCCTTGAATGATGAGGAGGGGGGAAGCAAAGGGGCAGGTGTTGCACCTTCTGTGGTTGCATAGGAAGGTGCCGTGGGAGGGGGTTGAGGTGTAGGGGGTGATGGAGATGTGGACCAGGGTGTCCCAGAGGGAACAATCCTTGCAGAATGCCATGAAGGGAGGTGAAGGGAAGATGTGTTTGGTTGTGGCACCATGCTGGAGTTGGCGGAATTTGCGGATGATGATCCTTTGAATGCGAAGGTTGGTGGGGTGATAAGTGAGGACAAGGGGGACCCTATCATGGTTCTGGGAGGGAGACGAAGGTGTGAGGCTGGATGCAAGGGAGATGGGCCGGACACGGTTGAGGCTCCTGTCAATCACTGTGGGTGGAAAACCTCGGTTAAGGAAGAAGGAGGACATGTCAGAGGAACTGTTTTTGAAAGTAGCATCATCAGAACAGAGGCGAAGGAACTGAAAGAATGGGATGGAGTCTTTACAGGAAGCGGGGTGTGAGGAGCTATAGTCGAGGTAGCTGTGGGAGTCGGTAGGCTTGTAATGAATTTTGGTGAACAGTCTATCAACTGAAATTGAGACAGAGAGGTCAAGGAAGGTAAGTGAAGTGTCAGTGATGGATCATGTGAAAATGATGGAGGGGTGGACATTGGAGGCAAAATTAATACATTTTTCCAGGTGCAGACAAGAGCATGAAGCGGCACTGAAGCAGTCATCGATGTACCGGTGAAAGAGTTGTGGGAGGGGGCCTGAGTAGGACTGGAACAAGGAATGTTCCACATTCCCCATAAAGAGATAGGCATGGGCCCACCTTTTATTTGGAGGAAGTGAAACGAGTTTAAGGAGAAATTGTTCAGTGAGAGATAATGTTCAGCCAGATGGAGGAGAGAAGTCGTGGATGGGGATTGTTCGGGCCTCTGTTTGAGGAAGAAGCGTAGAGCCATCAGACCATCCCGGTGTGGGATGGAGGTGTAGAGGGATTGGACGTCCATGGTGAAGAGGGACTAGCGAACTGGAAATTGCTGATAAGATGTAGGAAGTGAGAGGAATCGCGGATGTTGGTAGGAAGAGACTGGAAAAGGGGAGAGAAAACGGAGTCAAGATAGCAAGAAATGAGTTCCGTGGGGCAGGAACAGGCTGACACAATCAGTCTGCCGGAACAGTCCTGTTTGTGGATTTTGTGTAGGAGGTAGAAGCGGGTCATCCAAGCTTGGGAGACTATGAGATTGGAAGCTGTGGAGGGAAGATCTCCAGGGGAGATGAGGTCAGTAACAGTCCTGGAAACAATGGCTTGATGTTCAGTGGTGGGGTCATGGTCCAGGGGAAGGTAGGAAGAAGTGTCTGCGAGTTGACGCTCAGCCTCTGTGAGGTAGAGGTCAGTGCACCAGACAGCAACAGCACCACCCTTGTCAGCAGGCTTGATGACAAAGTCAGGGTTGGACCTGAGAGAATGGAATGCGGCAAGTTCAGAAAGAGACAGGGTAGAGTAGGTGAGAGGAGCAGAGAAATTGAGATGACTGATATCACGCCCACAGTTCCCAATGAAAAGATCAAGAGCAGGTAAGAATCCAGAGGGAGGGGTCCAGGTGGAGGGAGAATATTGGAGGCGGGTAAAAGGATCCGTTGAACAGGGAGAGGACTCCTGCCCAAAGAAGTGAGCATGGAGATGAAGGTGGCAGAAGAAGAGTTCAGCATCATGCCAAGCCCGAAATTCATTGAGTTGAGGACGTAAAGGTATAAAACTGAGTCCTTTGCTGAGCATTGAATGTTCAGCATCAGAGAGGGGAAGGTCAGCGGGTAATGGTGAATACACGGTCAGGTTTGGGATTGGAAGACGGGATGGGGACAGAGGGGCGGGTAGGGGTGGTGGGTCCTGAATAGGCATTGGTGTTGATGAGTTGTCGGAGTTAAAATTGAGATATTGCTTAATTGGGAGCCATGCATGCCAACGTGCAAAGGGGTGATGGGTGAATGAGATTTGGAATGCGTTAGGACATGGACAGCAGAGTTTTGGGTTATTTCAACTGTGTGGAGGAGCAAGCTTGGGAGGCTGGCCTGAAGCACATTGGAATAATCCAATCTAGAGGTAACAAAGGCATGGATGAGGGTTTGACACCACGTTTGCGAACAGTCTGGTGCAGCCTCAGTCAATTGTCAGGGAGGAGGATGGAGTCAGTTCTTGGTGACATAGGCAACAAAGAGGGTTATTGTTGAAGCAACCTTGATGGGCAAGAGGAGATGAGATATAAAATGCAATGGTAGAAATTATTGAATAAAAATTCAGGACATGTATGACACTTAGCTAAAGAGCCATAGGACCCAAATTTCATGGATCCTTTAAGCCGGATACTTGCCAAGAATTACATGCATGTGCATGCACTGGTGAACAATCTCCCACAGTCTTTAGAAAATAGTTATTTAAAAAGTACTGGAGGAGATTATTACGAACAACCATGCTGACTGACTTTGTAGCACTTCAGGAATGAATGGATGCTCCTGATTTTTACACACTGGATGCTCCCACTTCTGAGAGCCCAAGAACATTCCATGTTTTTGCTGTGGGTTTTCAAATTGCTGCCATAAAAAAATGGGGCTGTATTTACTTGTTATGTTTGTACTGATCTTTAAGCTAGTTACATTATGATACAGATCACATTTCTCAGCGAGCTTGAATAATCTGATTGGGATCATTTGGCTTACTTTCTCACTTATAAATAACTAAGCAGAGCCAGCGTTCTGTACCAGCAGCATTTCATAAAGGCACTCACTCAAAAGCCTGCACATACATTATATTAAGGTTAAGTTAGATGTCATGAATTTATAATAATTATCATAATATTATTGTGATTTATTTTAGAAGGTTAATAGTGGGGTTTGGATAGTTTCTGTGTGTGTGTGTGTGTGTATGTGTGGGATTTAGTTGAATTGGAGACAGCTGGTCTGGAGTCTTTGACTCATCAAAAGAAGCTAGGTTTGAAATGCTAAATACTTAAATATGGCTGAAGTTTTAGAAGGTGAAGTGAGGGGAGTTTGCATTATTAGATAAACCAGGGTAGCTTGAATTTCAAAGAGATGGTCGCCAGAGAACTAGCCAGAGTTGGTAGGCCAAGCTGTGTGTTTATTTTTCCCAAAGGTTACTGGCAATATTAGCACCGCTGAATAGTTTATATTATGAGAAACGTAAAGTTCCAAAGATGTATGCGAACATTGGAATGTGCAATTAAAGGGAGATAGATGTATAAGGGATTGAGACTATGTCAGAGGAAGGCATTGTAGATCTACAGAAGTGTGAAAAGCCTCCAGTAGCTGTGCGTTAAGTTGCTGTCTACAGAAACCAAAGCTGGGAAAAGCCATTTTGAATTCTACTGTCTAGGGTATTGTGTTAACTGACTGGAATCTATTTAAAATCTATATTTTTTTTGTTTACGGTTGCCTTAACGGAGAAGTAACTGGAGGCCAGGCTAATTAGGAGTTTTAGGAGTTATTATTGGAGTAATTTGCAGACCTATGTATGTTCTTGAAATCTTATCTTTTGTTAATAAATGTTTAATTTAGTTTTGTACAATATCTTGGTGGGCTTATTACTATTGAATTCTGGGCATGCACCTCAAAATAAAATACAAATTGCAAAATCATTGTGACAGCATGATCAAGTTTCCCTTGTGGATCTGATCCGCCTGGCACACTCCATCTGCTGTGTGATAACATAGAGCTTCCTACATTGGCACCAAGAAACATACTTAGTGGTAAGTGCATTCAAAAACTGCTTGGGTTGTAAATAAAATTTACTAATATTGAGGTATGTACTAACAATATTTTTTATTAGAATTAGAAATGGTATGAATGAGGTGTATTATACTTTGTAGAGCATGCCGAAGAACCTGTAGATGATGGCAGATTTGGGTTGAGGAGGAGGTAGATAAAGATATAGCTATGGCAAGATGTTGTAGTTAAAAGGACGTCTTCCACTTATAGATTAGGCTTGACATTCTCCTTATGCTGTCGCTGCAGGACCTCCTGTTGCATCTGGTCCCATGACTTCCTCTTCTCAGGCCTCCCTAAGGTGCCTTTACCATGCCATGTTGTGTAATCTGCAGCAGACCACCAATAATCCAGCACCTCCAGCAAGCTTCGGAAGTTTGTGTGCTCAGTGATGTATCTGGGGGTAGAATGGATCTTGTTAAAGTGGTTTTGAGCTGATGTTGTGGGAAATTACACACTTGTTATGAGCAGGCACTGTAGAAGACAGCCACAGTATCCTTGAATCCATGCAGAAATACATACTTATAGTCAAGGAAATGTAGAATCGATGGAGCACTTTAATAAGAAGGCATGCAATGCCTCCAGGAAATTGAGCAGTCTATAATATTCCAAGTCACAGATAAGCTGTCCATTGAGGGGTGGAAACTTGATTTGTTCATGACAGCAATGAAATGAACATGTGTAGCTACATGGTATAACCGGTTAGCCCTTGAACTTCGAAAATTCAAGCCTCTTGGTAAAATTGCGAGGCTCAATAATTTTGCGTGTGGTTTCCCATCGGGAAGCTGAGCTAGCTTGGTTTAACAATGAACGTGTAGCCTCATGATATGCCTGTGCACAGTGTGAAATCTGCGGTTTCAAAGCTTGTATTTTTGAGATGTACCCTAACCAAAAAGAGAAACTGAGAAAGGAAACGGACCCTTCCAGCTTTTAAAGAAACTAAGACTGAAACTGATATTGGAAACCATAACTACTGGGGAGAACAAAACTGGTTGAAAGCATATAAAAGGACACAGAGCCATCAGAGCTCAGTAGATGATGATGATTCCAGTGGTACAGGTTAGGCAGGCGGAGGAAGAGAAATTAGATTCAGAAGCTGAAAACAAGCAAAGATATAATTTCCGCAACTGTTACTGTGACTTAAAGATAACATTGGTGGATCTATGCCATCCAGATCACCCAGATATGTGCCATTTTTGGTGAAGGCCGTGCCTGTGGAACTTAGGGTGCCAGTGCACTGCTATCAGACAGAGAACAGGCTAAATCCTGGCCAGCTGAAATTCTTTGTGAGGAAGACACAGTTTTGACGGGCTTTAGGCGGGATTTTCCGGCCCTGGCACCGGCGGGCACATCGCAGGCAGGACGGAAAAGTTTGGAGAGCCGTGGCGACTCCCCACATTTTCCCATCCTGCACGCGATGATGCCCCTCGGTGTCGGGGCCAGAAAATCCTGCCCTTTGTGGCTGAGATTGATGATGTATGTGCTGTGTGGACTACCAAGCCAAGTCTGCCTGAGTTGTATCTGCCACTTAAAGTGTAATTTATAGATTATAATCAATCATATTCTCCCTGTTAATTTATGTTTAAATTATGTTGATTCTGGATTTTAGAGTATAGGAGGTTACTTACAATAGCATTTGTGTTGTTTGACTCTTCTAGAGTAAAAGGTCTTCTGGTTTAAAAATGTGGCAACTTGTTTTGAAAATGTGGCTTCATTCATTTAAATAACTAGGATGTTGGATTTATTTTTTTGAAAGTAAGTTACTGGTCTCTACTAAGATCGTAACAACAGTCAACTGATTAATTTTTCTGAAATCTCTGAAATGATAGTAACGTTAGTAGCTATAGTTAATTTCATATCCATTGGCAGTGCAGTGCCATAGTAGAAATGGGCTGCAGGATGCAACACAATTCATTCATTCCTAATGAAACATGATGTCTGTAAGGGTGTCTTCTACTTCCTAACCTTGTGTTCCTTTTCAGTGTTCCTCTAGTAGCATGTCATTGCTTGCCAGTATGGCTTTCTCCATGTATTGGTATATTTTCCCCATGGGGACGCCTATTTGTCTTATTACCTTAGAAGTTGAGGAAGAGCAGCAGCATTTGGAGAAATACAAGAGTCAAAAATGTATAGGCAGCACAAGTCTTGTGAGGCTGGTTCCGTTACAGCACTTTTGCATCAGTTTTACACTGATAGGTGCACCAACAGGATGCAAATGAGTAGTCCCAGGAAACATCCTTTGCTCTCATTAGAAACCTCCACCCAGATATTACATTTTTTTAAAAGTGGTGCAATTCACATTGAATGATTTTGACATCATATGTCATTTAACTAAATTGCTGGTGAAAGGAAGAATCAAACCATTTAAAACATTAAGATGCTATGTGAAAAAGGACAAATTTACAAAGATACTTGTTAAGTAAATGTTAATTTTGAACTTGACAAGAAATCATTGGTGGGTGAGTTTCCTGGGAATACTTCGCCTTTTACCATCATGTCTTCAGCCTAAACAGGGTTCCCAATGAACTTCCGCCAAGAGTATGGCAGTGGATCAGGAGAAACCCAGAGGAAATTCACTCTTGGTACGTAATGCTAAAGTGAAATTCCCCTGAATTATTTATCCGTTTCTTAGCAATGTCGTGTTGTTTAACATTAGCAGGGTGTCAAAACAGTCTTTTCCCCATTGTCACCTTTGCCATACACTTACATCAGCTTGCAAAACAATTTGAGTGATGTGTGTTCAAACCATCCCCTGTGGAGTTCATTCTTCCTGCTGAAGAATGCTCTTTTTTATAATGTTTCCCTCATTATCACACAGCCAACTGCTGACACATGCAGCTCCAAATCCACAAAAAAGATGTCAACTTGACAAAATGTTGAGAAGAAACTGTTCAGTTTAGGTTATTTAAGTATCCATTCTCACACTTGTCAGCTGTGGCATTCATTACTGCACTCAACCACGAAATGGATTTAAAGCCTTCAAAGGTCACATCCAATATCATGAGCTAGTCCAAAATTTATGTATGCCATATTTACATTCCCATTTTACTCTTTAATTCATGAAGATCTTTAGACTCTCTAAATTTGATTGGTCCATTGCATTCATCATTTATGAACCAATATTTATTTCAAAAAGAATTAAGCCTTTTTATTACACAAAGGGAAGGAACAGATATGCTGAAATAATATGGTGAAAGAAGTTGGTAAATATTAAAGATACAAAACAGTAAAAGTCACAATGTGCCATATTCTACGTTAGAAGCATTTTAATCTCTTAAATTGTTAGAATTTTACCATAGCTCCATAACAGTTATGTTGTATATTAACTACTTCCTCTTGAAAAAAGTCATTGGCAGTTATTGCACTTGACAATAACTTATCTGTAAGCAAGGTTATAGCGTATAAATGTGAATAAACCATCTCAAAGAAAATATAATCACATGGAAGGAGAAGGGGTTGTTCTACAATTATTGCAGAGTCCTTTAAAGACTTCAATGACATCCTTCACAATGAATTCCAAAAGGGCAAAATGGAACCCATATTGCTGCTTTGAAGTTAAAATATGCGGATGAACTATATGCAGCACAATGTGCGACACTTCATTTGCCTTTTGGCTGAAATGGGGTGATGAATATCATCCCTACATTGCAAAATACGCCTTTTAGCCTGCTAGACTTTCTGTAAACTCATTAGAAATGAAGGATCAGGCGAATAAATGAGAATGCAGAAGTCTTTCATTGAACTAATCACCATGACTGGCTGCAAGGAAAACATATTACCACAATGGGGATTACCCAATGATAAGAGCAAACACAGGGAACAAATAATAGAGCAGGTGAAATTGCAAAGGAATCAACTCAAAATATTAGTAGGAGACAAAGTAATAATGCCTTACTCACCAGGTCAGGCTTAATAGAAATATATTCATCCTGTCTGTAACAGGTAAAGGGGGCAGTGAGAAAATACTTAAACTGGATAAAGGAAGTGGGAGGGGAACATCCACACAGCCATTCAAAAAGTATAAAGAAAGCTCAGCTGGACATATGGACAGGTGCAGAGACCTTTTTTTCTTTAAGATGGTTTATTCACATTTATAACCTTGCTTACAGATAAGTTATTGTCAAGTGCAATAACTACCATTGACTTTTTTCAAGAGGAAGTAGTTAATATACAACATAATTGTTATGAAGCTATGGTAAAATTCTAACAATTTAAGAAAATAAAATGCTTCTAACGTAGAATATGGCACATTATAACTTTTACTGTTTTGTATCTTCAATATTTACCTTCTTTCACCATATTTTTTCAGTATATTTGTTCCTTCCCTTTGTGTAAAAAAAGGCTTAATTCTTTTTGAAATAAATATTGGTTCATAAATGATGAATGCAATAGACTAATCAAATTTAGAGAGTCTAAAAATCTTCATGAATTAAAGAGCAAAATGGGTATGTATATATGGCCTACATAAACTTTGGATTAGCTCATGATGTTGGATGTGACCTTTGAAGGCTTTACCTAGACCCGAGTATGTATGCAGATGCCTGTAGTATAAATGAAACAAATCAAAGTTTGAATGTAAATAATTACAACATATGTAGAAGGCCATTCCCCAAACAGCATCAGGCATACCTAAAATGAAGTGTCAATCTGGTGAAGCTACAACACAGGACCATATGTATTCTAGACAGTGGGATGCTGAAAGATCACACAACCAACGGATCAGATCAAAGCTGGCAGTCTGGCCATATCAAGTCGTGAATGGTGGCAGTGGGCAATGATGGCAGATCCCAGCAAGTTAGTGCAATAAACAAAGCTGAGGTGTTCACAGCCATCGTTAGCCAGGAGTTCGGAGTGGATGATTCATTTCAGCCTCTTCCTGAGATCCCCATCATTAGAAAAGCTGACTTTAAGCCAACTTATTTCATCCCATGTGATATCCAGACTGCGCTCCATACAGCAAAGTCTATGACCCCTGCCATCATCTCAGTGGTAATGCTGAAATCTTGTGCTCTAGAAGTAGTCACGCCTCTAGCCAAGCTTCTCCAGTACGGCTACAGCACTGGCACCCACGTGACAAAGTGACCCACTTATGTCCTGTCCACACAAAAAAGGACAAACTGACTAATTACTGCTCCATCAATCTAAACTCAATCAGCTGTAAAATGATGAAAGGTGCCATTAACATTGCTTTCAAGCAGCACTTACTTACCTGTTCACCAATGCCCAGCTTGGATTCTGCCAGGACCACTCAGTTCCTGGCCTCCTTACACTCTTAGTCCAAGCATGGGCAAAAAAGCTGAATTCCAGAGGTGAGATGACAGTGACCACACTTGACATTAAGGCTGTATTTGACTGAGTGTGGCATCAAGGAGCCCTAGCAAAAATGAAGTTAAAGGGAATCAGAGGGAAAACTCTAAACTGATTGGAGTCATACCTAGCACAAAGGAAGATCATTGTGGTTGTTGGAGGCCAATCATCTCAGTCCCAGAACATCACTGTAGCAGCTCCTAGGCCCAATCATCTTCAACAGATAGATATATGGCCCTCCCTCCAACCCAGTAGCAATGTGCGCTGATAATAAGCAGTCCATGCCCACAAGTAGCAAGATCTGGACAACAATTAGGTTGGGCTGAGAAGTGGCAAGCTGTGCACCAGAAAACTGCCAGGCAGTGACCATCTCCAACAACTGAGAGTGTAACCCCAATCTCTTGACGCTCAATCAATGCTGAATCTCCTACCATCAACATGCTAGGAGAACAGCATTGACCAGAAACCAAATGGGTCCAGCCACATAAATGAAGTGGCTACAAGATCAAGTCATACATATTCAAGGGTGAGTGACTCACCTCCTGACTCCCCAAAGCTTTTCCACTATTTACAAGGCACAAGTTAGGAGAGTGATGGAATATTCTCCAGTTGCAAGGATAATTACACCTCACGACCCTCTGAGATATCTGCGCTCCTCCAATTCTGGCCTTTTGAGCATTCCCGATTCTAACCACTCCATCATTTGTGGCCACACCTTCATCTGCCTACCCTAAGCCCTGGAATTTGCTCCCAAAAAATCTCCATCTCTTCTTCGTTTCCTCTTTTAAGACAATCCATAAAACCTACCTCTTTAATCAATCTTTTAGTCAGCTGCACTAATATCTCCTTGTGTGGTTCAGTGTCAAATTTTGGTTTATATTGCTTCTGTGAAGCACCTTAGGACATTTTGTTATGTTAAAGGTACAGTATAATTACACATTGTTATTGTTAGAGGAGATTACAGATTTGGTGAGGGGCAGGACAACAGAAAGATTTGAAAACAAAGATAAGAATTTTAAAATCAAGGTGTTGTTTAACCGTGAACCGTCAATAGGTCAGCGAGCACAACAGTGGTGAGTGAAAAGGATTTGGTGCAAGTAAGGACAAGGGCAGCAGAGTTTTTGATGACGTCAAGTTTACAGAGTGGCGAATGCAAGAGGCCAATCAGGAGTGTGTTGGAATAGTCAAGTCTAGAGGTAACAAAGGCATGTATGATGTTCATCATCAGGCGAGCTGAAGAAGAGGTGGAGATGGATGATGCTATGGAGGTAGGAATAGACAGTCTATGAGGTGGCACAGATGTAGCGTCAGAAGCCCAACTCAGGGTCAAATATAACAACAAGAGGCTGGATTTAATACTCCCCCACTGGTGGGTTTGATGGAAGGAAGGGCATGTTAAATCCTGCAGGTGGCCTGCCCGCTGCTAACCCGCTCGGTCCTGTCCCCACTGCAATTTTACCAACAGAGGGGGAGGTGTCAGGTGGACTGTCTACCAGTGGGATAGAGGAAACTCTTAAATGGGCAATTAATGCTTACTTAAGGACCACATCCTGCTACTGCCAGGATTTAACCAATGATTGGAGAGGCCCACATCAAGCAGCCAGGTTTCCTTGCACAGGCTGGTTTGGACAACTCCTTAATTGGTTTTCTGGGCCCATTGGAGGGCCTCCCACCCAAGATATAATATCCACGTATTCCCCTCTCCCCATGGCCTCTCAAATCCCTGTCTCCATCCCCTTCACCGACACACTTCCCAACCCGCAAGCACTTAAAAGTTCCAATCCATTGTTGATGCCCCCTCAAGCCCCAAGTGCAGTACCGCGAGTGGCCACTGCTCACAGTGGCCCTTCCCGTCCTTGCGAGCCTCTGACTGGCCTGCAGTTCCCTGAGGTGGGACTTCCTGTCCACGAGGTGTGGAAATCCTGTCTCCAGCCTCTTAACAGCCAGTTAGCCATTAAATGGCTGTGGGACAGCCATTATTCTCCAAAATGTGCTGCGCACTGGCCTTTTAGCTGAAGGAACGAGGACCACGGCACACAGTATAATTCAGCCCAAGATAACGAACTGTCTGGTTCAGCCTCAGACAATTGTAATGATGAAGGATGGAGTCAGTGGCCAGAAAACAGAGCTTGTAGGAGGAAATAAAGCCAATGGCTTCAGTTTTCTGAATATTTAATTGAAGATAATTTCTGCTCATCCGGTATTCAATGTCCGACAAGCAATCTGATAATTTAGCAAGAGCGGAAAAGTTGAGAGAGGCGGTGGTGAGGTAGAGCTGGATGTCATCAGAAATCATGTGAAGACTAATGCTGTGTTTTCTAATGACGTCACTGAGAGGCAGCATGTAGATGAGAAATAGGAGAGCAGCCAAGGATCAATCTTTGGGGTACATCAGACATAATGGTGCAAGAGCAGATATCAAAGCTATTGCAATAATACTCTGGCTACAGTTGGACATAGAAAAATGGAACTAGGCAAGTGTAAACCCACCCAGCTGGATGATAGTGGAGAGGCATTGAAGGAGAATAGTATAGTCAACCTTGTCAAAAGTTGCAGACAGATCGAAAATGATGACGAGGGATAGTTTACCTTTGCCACAATCACTTAGGATGTCATTTGCGGCTTTAATAAAAGGAGAACGGTGATGACAGTAGATTTAAAGGAGAGAGAGAAATAGACAGAACCTGATGAGAGAACCATTAAGAATACGAACTATCATGGAGACCAGGAAGAGAATTTGGCTGATCTGCAGTTTTGTGCGAATAGGGCTGAGGGAACAGGAGGTGGTTCTCATGGGCAAGATGAGCTCAGAAAGGACATGAGGGGAAATAGGAGGGGAACTAGAGAATGGATGCAAGTTCAGGGCTAGGCAGGGGAAACTTTAGAGGAAGTTTTGCCTGGTGAACTGGTGGAAGGGAAGGAAGTAGCAGAGACAACTGATCAGATAATCTCAATCTGAGTGACAAAGAGGTCCATGTGACCCTGGCACTTATTGTTTGGATTAAGCCTGGTGACAACAGGGGAGAGAAGATGGTTTGCAGTAGGGAAAAGAAGCTGGGGACCATCTTTTCATTCCAGGATAATCTTGGAGTTGTAAGCAGCTTTAACAGAAAGGCAGCAGGACCCAATAGAGATTTATGTGGTCCAGTTTGATCAGATGGTGAATGGCCATACCAGTTGCCCACCATATCCAATCAAGTCTGCATTCACTGAGCCAAAGAAGAGAAGATGAAGCCATACTGGATAACAGCTAGGGTGAGAGAGTTTAATGGTTTCATTGAGGGCATCAACGATGGAAGTCAGAGAGCAATTGAGAAAATCAGTATCTGCAGAAATGTTGTGGTGAATGGAAATCCAAAGGATAGACAATTAGGATTTTGAAAGTGCAGTTGTAGGTGAATTGGGAGATTCTATCTTTTTTTTTCAGGAGCATATACAGAAGTAAGAAGACATGGGATATGGAAGGAAGATGTGGGTGGAGAGTGATACAAGGAAATGACCAGACAGTTTATCTCTGGTGAACAGGATGGGAGTAGCGAGGCCATGTGAGTTGTCAAGGTCAGGTGGGTGGTAATGAAATAAAAGCGAAATTCTGCAGCTGCTGGAAACCTGAAACCAAAACCAAAATAGCTGGAAAAACTCAGCAGGTCTGACAGCATCTGCGGAGAGGAATACAGTTAACATTTCAAGTCCGTATGACTCTTCATCAGAACTCAGGTGGGTGGTAATGAATATGGGTTGCAGAGTTTACATGGAGGGAGAGATTGAGGGAAGACTGGAGGGGCTAAACTATGAGGAAAGATAGGATAGGCTGGGGTTTTTTCCTTGCAGCAACGAAGGTTGAGAGGGGGCCCGATAGAGATGTATAATATTATGAGGGGCATATTATAGGGTGGATAGGAAGACAATATTTTCCATTAGGAGAGGGGTCAATAACCAGGGAGCATAGATTTAAATTAAGAGATAAAAGGCTGAGAGGGGAGTTGAGGATAACTTTTTTTGACCCAGGGGATGGTGAGAGTCTGGAACTCACTGCCTGAAAGGGTGGTTGAGTCGGAAACTCTCGTAATATTTAAGAAGTATTTAGATATTCACTTGCATTGTCATAGCCTCCAGGGCTGTGGGCCAAGCGCTGGAAAGTGGGATTAGTGTAGTCAGATCTTTGTTGACCGGTATGAACACGATGGGCCGAATGTTCTCCTTCTGTGCTGTAGATTTCTATGATCCTATGAGTCTATGAAAGCAGAGGAGGGAGAACATGATGTGCAGGACTTTTCATTCGGTGGGCAGCGTGATCGGCAAGCCCGGGAGTGGCTGGGGAATGGACCGCTGACCGTGATCAGCCCCCAACCACGATTTCACACTGGTTGGCCAATTAATGGCCAGCCAGCATGAAACTTGCACTGAAATGGTCAGGGTTGCGGGCTGCAGGGACAGAAAGCTTGAAGACATCAGAGTTGCAGAACTATGTGTGTGTGCTCTGCTGAAAGCAAAAGCTAAACTAAAACGGGAATGCATGACAAACTTCCTTTCTGGTGATGGCATGCTCTTACCCCTTAAAGGCATATTATAACACATATGTAGAGAGTAGCAAATGCTGGTGGCAGGAAGAAGCAAGATAACTAATTCATTTTCTAGCCTGACTGTAGACCTCATAAATTCAAAACTTTTAGAACCTAGCAATGAAAGAAGATTGTTGATTGAGGATAATGAGTCACTCAAGAGCACCCAAAATATTCTGCAACGATTAGCTATGAGGGTGGAAGAGCCCACTAGCATTGTAACATGGGGTGTGTGACACAAGTCTTTGGTGATCCAGCTGTAACACATTGGGGGCATCTGTTGTAAACATTTGAAGGAATTCCTACGTATCGCAAATCTAAAGTTGAATCATCTGTGCAGATGACTTAATTGGCTTCACCTAATTTGTTCTGAATATCTATCTTTGAGCAAATTACCTCAACCCCATCCCTGACCTTCCCCCGCCCTCCGCCTTCATCAAAACCACCTCTTGCTCTCTCAGTTCCCTTCCTATTCAATTCCTGCCCACTTGATGCATTGACTGTCATGCTAGCTACCATTGTCAATTGTTTTCTCTTTGTGGAGTATTTGACATGGTTGATTGTGTCAATCTCTTCCTCTCTCTCTTTCTCCAGCTTTGAGATTTGTCCTTGCATTTGATATTGCTACCAATGTAAATGTAACCAATGCACCTCTAACAACAGCTTCTTGGCTTCTCTTCCATCCTCACACTATCACCTCTAGTATCCCCTAAAGATCTACCCTCAGTTGCTTCCGTCCCAAACACCATCCAGCCCATACTCATGTTAGCTAAAGGAATGGAATCCGCTTTTACATGACACATTCAGGCCTTGACTGCCTCCCTGATGTCAGATTGTCTTTTGTCCAGTTTCTGCATCTTGCTCTAGTTTTGATTGTAGACTGGTCCCTTCCTCCTGCTCCTTAGTTAGGCATTTTTGTAATGCTAACTTGTGGAAACTGCTGCAGATAATGTTAATCTTGAAAAGTGTGGGAGGTCTGTGCTGTAAGGCTCCCCTGGAACTCCAGAGGTGTTGCTTCAAAGTGCCCAAGGTAGCTTCTTTAATAATGCTGGTAGCTGTACAAATATTAATCTGTGCCCCATTCTATCCATGTCTCCCACAAGGATGCATGTGGTTATGGCCATGAAGCCATGGTTGGTCCTTGTCTTCCAGTGTGCTCCCACTTTCAAAAAAACCTGACACAGGTAATTCTCTAACTGTAGCATGACCACTGCCTGGCCCCTAGCATCAGCTAGGGCAGAATTTTACATTCAGCGGACGGGTGTGCGCCTGAGCCTTTTGGGCTTAAAATAGCGCGTGATGAATTTGGGTGAGTGTCCCGAATTCATGGCGCAGTCGCGCGATATTTCAGTCGGCGGGCACTGGAGCTGCCACCTGCCATTAATTAAGAGGCCAGTTAAGGCCATTAACAATCCAATTGACAGCAATTTTCCATCATCCGTGCGATTTTGCGCTGGTCGCATGGGCCAGGGGCCAGCCGACATTTTCAAAAACCTCATCCACAGGCAGGCTAAAAGGGATCAGCAGCATTGTGAGTAGTGAGGAGTTTGGTGCATAGTTTGTAGCTGATGAGTTATTGGTACTTGGCAGCTTCATCTCTTCTTGGGGCTTCATTCTTAGCATTTCAGGTTTCATTTCCAGGTCTCATTGGTGTCTCCAAGGGCCCCGGAGGATTCAGACTGTGTGGATCCTTCCAGGTATCAGACAGTCTTCCCTTAGCCTGGTAATGGGGATTGTGATCTCTGCTGGTGGAGGAAGAGAGGGGCAGAAGGGAGAGGAGGCCAGGTGTCCCTGTGCAGCTTTCAGGGGAGGGGCTTGTGGGAGGAGAGGTGCAAGCATGGCAGGAATTCCAAGGTGAAAAGGGCAACAGAAGACGCCACTTTCCTGCTGCCAGGGTTTACAGGTGGCGATACAGCTACCTCAATATGTCTGAGATACAATGCCGAAGGAAGCTCCGCCTCTCAAGGAAGACAGTGACCTCCATTTGTCAGATGATTGGGTCTGAGATCAGTTCCGACTGTGTAGGTGGCAACAAATGCCAGTGGCTCTGAAGGTCACAGTGGCCCTCAACCTCTATGCCTCTTTTTAGGGGTCATTGGGGGATCAGTATGGAGTCTCCCAATCAGCTGTCCACTGTTGTGCCAAGCTAGTGACAGAAGCTCTGTTCAGGCAAGTACTGACCTTTATTCTTTACCGTACGGATGAGGCCAGCCAGGCTGAGCGAGCCAGAGGCTTTGCAGCAATTGCTGGGTTCCCCTGTGTCCAGGGTGCAATCGACTGCACACAAGTGGCCATCAAAGCATCAGCAGGTCAGCCGGGTGCCTTTGTCAACAGGAAGGGATTTCACTCCATGAAATTGTAGATAGTGTGTGATCACAGGATGCAGATTCTGCAAGTCTGTGCAAGATATCCTGGCAGCTCCCATCTCGCTTACATCCTGTGCCGGGACTCTTCAGTGTTCCAGCCCGGCTAGATGGATGGCTGCTGGGTGACAATGGCTATCCGTTGAAAAGCTAGCTTATGACGCCTCTCCAGCACCCAAGAACAGAGGCAGAGAAGCATTGCAATATGAGTCATGCCTCCACAAGCGCGGTGGTAGAGAGAACCATAGATCTTTTCAAGATGCACATCTGATGCCTGGACCATTCAGGGGGCGCACTAGAATACCCCGCAGCGCAGGTGTCACTGATCGTGGTTGCAAGCTGGGCCCTCCACAATCTGGCACTGGCAAGGAGCCACCCACTGGAGGAAGGGGACCTTGATGCAACTGCACAGGTCACAGATGATGAGTGCAGTGGTGAGTCAGAAGAGGAGCACAGTGAGGAGAATGCTGAGGGAGCGGAGGAAGACCTCGGTAACCTACACGGAGGCAGAGACACCTCGTTCCAGCGCTCCTTCGGCTAGGCTACCAAAGATCAGCTTCAACCACATGGCCGGGCTGCCACCTCCATCCCCAGTGTCTGAAAGGACCCTTTCAATTGAAACCAAAGATTGCTCAGTGCCTGGACAATAAAGTTCAGAGCCACTTACACCCAGCATTACATGCTGGTGTACCCTGCACCAATAAAATAAAAAGGTGAAGCATACTCAGGCCATGAGAACAACAAAATTTATCTCAATTTGAAAATTCTGAGCCATAAAACCAAATTCTAAACATAAATGAACATAAAATCACCCGTGAACTGTCCCTCCTGTACTCAGGGTGCCTTTAACTTAATTTTCCGAATGCTTTGTCTTGGTGCCTGCCCAGCCACCAACCACCCCCCACCCGCCCCCACCACCCCCCCAACCCCCCCCCACCCTCCCCAGCCCCCGGACCCCGCCACCCTTGCTGGTAGTGGCTTTGGAGGCAGCCTGTAGACTCTGCTGTCTTGTTGGCTTTGATGACCTTGGCGGTCAGTGAAGCCTGTCATCATCCAGAGCACCCTGAGAGGAGCCCACAGAGACAGCAAGCAGCTCGTGTGCCAACGTGAGGTCATTCTACGCCTCTCTGCTCACCTGTAATGGGCAGGCACCTAGCTGGGATACTGGGTGCCTCACCCATCTCACACACTGGCACTGAACATCTTAGGTCAGTGCCTGTGTGAGAGTTTGCAGGTGTGAGCGCAACCCCAGGAACCCCTCATTCTCTCTCTGGGAACTGCCTCTCCATAAGAGTCGCCACTCTGTCAATGGAGGAGACAGTGCACTCAGCCATGAGGGTCAATGCAGTGGTCATGCTCCACATGGACTCCTCCATAACAGAGACCATGGCATGCAGACCCTCATGGATCTCTGCCAGATCCTGCCACATATCTCACTGGACATCCAGCATCTGCCGCCTAATGGATGACTCCAGAGCCTCATCATCTGCCTTCGACTGAGCATCATTCTGGTCCCCAGGAGTCCTCCACCTGCCAACACACTAGGCACTCTCTGCCTCTACCTGTACCTCAAGCGAGTGTGAAGTGCCCTCACCAACATACACTAAGATTCTAGCTGCCAATCTGATGCCCACCAAGGTGCTGGTATCTGTACAGGGGCCTACTACAGAGAGCGGGTGTGATGCAGATGCAACAGAAGCTCTGTGGTCCTCCGGTGTCAGGGGTGGCCCTTTGGGGACAACAGAGTGATCGCCTGCTCAAGAACCTAAAAGGGAGAACAAGGACATGTCATTAGTTAAAGTCATCACACTGTCACTGTGCATGCCAGGCACCCTGGTGAGACAGTGGAGATCTGCATCATGGTGCCATCGTCTTCCAATGATCAATTGGGACTCCAGGTGTGAAGCTTCCATCAATCAAGAGACTACACTAGAATGGCTACACAAGCCGAAAGTCTCACCTCTATGCACCGCACTCTTACCTTCGTCTGGCTGCATGTGGAGCGTGCCAGCTCTTGAGTTCAAGAGTGTCTCGCTCAAATCTGCTGAACAGCAGGAGGTTGGGCTGCCCTCCACCTGTTCATGCCCTCTCTGCTTGGTTATGGCTCATCTTCTGCTAAAAGGACAGTGGACCATTGATTATTCCACCCACTACTTGCAGCACCATTGCAGCCTGGCTAACCTCACCTGAGGAGCACCTTGCAGGGCACATCCAAATTGTGGACCTCGAGCCACAAGGCACTTAGTCCAAGCAGCCAGGGCTCACCCCCTTGGCCAGTTCCAGCGTCATTGACAGTTGGCACTCAGACTCTAACGCCCCTGAGGCCCACGGGAGGACAGCCACACCTTAATACTTCTGCACACTGACCCATGCCCACATGGCACTCACCCTTCCTGAGCACAGCAGGTCATTGAAGCTCTTCCAGCACTGTACTTGTGTGCCGCACCACATAGTGGCTGCTCACCAGTGCTGCCACCTCCTCCCATGCCCTTTTGGTGAGTTGCGGTGGCCTCCTCCTCCCATTTCTATGAACAAGGGTGTCCCTCCTGGCAGCCACCTCCTCCAGGATGATGGTGAGGCACTTGTCCAAAAAGCGGGAGGCCGAGTGCCCACCTGACTTGCCCTCCTGCCTACCGTGTCCAGCCACACTACAGCAACAACACCCGCCTCAGCAACACTCAACATAACAATAACACCCACCACAACAGCACGCATCACAACAACACCATCACAGCAACAACACTCACCACAGCAACAACACCCACCAGAGCAACAGCGCCCACCACAGCAACAACACCCAACATAACAACAACAACAGCCATCACAAAAACACCCACCACAACATCCATCACAGCAACAACACCCACTTTGGCAACGACAACCATCACAGCAACAACACGCAATATAACAATAACAGCCATCTCAGCAACTCCCACCACAGCAATAGCCACCTCAGCAACAAACATCACCAACAACACCAATCACAGCAACACCCATCACAACAACATCACTCTTCACAGCAACAACATTAGTAACACCCAATACGACACCCACCACCACAACAACCACCACAACAGCAGCAATCACAACAAAACCCAGCAAAACAACACCCATCACAACAATGAAATGCATCACAACATCCACCACAGCACTCCCACCACAACAACACCCATCGCAACAACAACACCTATCACACTGACAACTCACACCACAGCAACAACAGCCATCACAACATCAGCAGCCACAACAACACCAACAACAACACCACCCATCACAGCAACAATTCCCATGATAACAACACCCACAACAACAATAAGGTAATAAGGAAGGTAAATGGAATTTTGGCATTTATTGCTCAAGGAATAGAGTATAAAAATAGGGCAGTGTTGTTGCAACTGTACAAGGCATTGGTGAGACGGCACCTGGAGTACTGTGCAGTTTTAGTCCCCTTACTTGAGGAAGGATTTAGTGCATTGGAGGTGGTTCAGAGGAAGTTCATTAGATTGATTCCAGAGATGCGGGGCTTGTGTTATGAGGAGAGATTAAGCAGTTTAGGCCTATACTCATGAGAGTTTAGCAGGATGAGAAGAGATCCAATTGAGGTATACAAGATGTTAAAGGGGATAGGCAAAGTATACGTGGAGTGGATGGTTCCTCTTGTGGGGCATTCTAGAACAAGAAGCCATAGTTTTAGGCTAAGGGGTGGTAGATTTAAATCAAAGATGAGGAGGAATTACTTTTCTCAAAGAGTTGTGAATCTGTGGAATTCACTACCTCAGAGTGCAGTGGATGCCGGGATGCTGAATGAATTTATGGAGGAAATAGACAGATTTTTAAATAGTATCAGGTTGAAAGGTTATGGGGAGTGAGTGGGAAATTGGAGTTGAGGCCGAAATGAGATCAGCCGTAATGGTTTTGAATGGCGGGGCAGGCTCAAGGGGCTGAATTGCCTACTCCTGCTCCTAGTCCTTATGTTCTTAACACAGCAACAATGTCCACCCCAGCAGCAATACTCACTACAGCAACAACATCCATCACGACAACTCCATTCATCTCAACAACATCACCCATTACAGCAACAACACCCACAACAGCAACAACACTCACCACAATAACAACACTCACTGCAGCAACATCAACACCCACCACAACAACAACATCCACCAGACCAGCAACACCCATCATAACAACAACACCCATCACAGCAAACACACCAACCACAGCAACAACATCCATCACAACAATACCTATCGCAAAAACACCCACTTGATTGGCACCCCATCTTATGCATTCATTACCTTCACCACTGGTACACCATGTCTATGGTATGAACAACCTACAAGATGCAAATTAACAACTAGCCAAGGCTCTTTCAACAGAACCTTCTGCCTGGAAGAACAAAGGCTGCAAGCACAAGATAACATTTGCACCTGCAATTTCTCCTCCAAGCCATAACCATCCTGACTTGGAACTATATTACTGACACCTCACTATCGCTGGGTCAAATTGTTAACTCGCTCCCTAACCGCATTGTATGGGTACCAACATCACATGGCTTACTGCAGTTCAAGAAGGCTGCTCACCACCACCTTCTCAAGGACAATTAGGATTGGGTAATAAATGCTGCCCTTGCCAACATCACCCTCATCTTGTGACTGAATAAAAATTAATATTTTAATCATTTTCATCAGCTTTTCCACATAATGAATCAGAATAGTAATAACTATAGCTATTCTGGTTTTAAAAATACATTGAGCAATTATCCATACAAACAACAATGGAGATATATTTTCAAAACCATTTTGAGGGCAGTTTTAATTGTCAACTACTAGAGAAAAGATTATAGGCAATTATTTACGAAGAGCTTATCCAGGTAATTAATGCCTGCAGATTTAGCAAGGACCCTGAACCATCTTATTTCGGAGATAAATGCCAAGCAACACTTTCAGCAAAAGACTCTATTTTCCAGTGCATTAAAGCCAAGCACAAATAATTATTCCTGAAATCATCAATTATAGAAATCAGGTCACACAGATATTTTATCGAAAATAATTCTTAATTCCTAACCCTATTGATATCATTGAATCATTGTTGTGGTGATTAAAAGACAACTCATTTCCCTTGTACAATAATCTTATCCTCAGATTTAATTAGCGCAAAATGTTCTCACTCTGATACCTACAACAATTTCACAAATGAAAGAGGTTTTTTGAAGCATGTTTCCACCCCGTTGCTAAGCCTGTTGCAAGCTTAACTATATAATGTGCTTAAGCTGTTCAAGTATTTTCACCCCTTTCAAACAAACGCTCACGCAATCCCACACACACACACAAAAGGGCAAGATATTCACAAAATATTAAGTCAAAATGACCAGATAGAAAAATGCAAAAAATTCAAATTGCTTCATCGATTAACAATCACATCTCATGTTATTTACGTTTTGGCAACTTAAATTTAAATGTCACAGCTATATATTTTAGCTCCCTAATTTTACTTGCCAATTTAATTTAAAAATCTGCAAGTGAAGAGCTCGCATCTATAACTGTGGCCATGAAGCATTTGGATTGTCGTAAAAAAAAACAATTGGTTCATTAATGCCTTTTAAAGAACAGAACTGGTCATCCTTACTAGCTCTAGCAGTAGGTGACTCCATCCTCAAATCAGCCTGCTTAACTCTTAACTGCAGTCTGGAAGAAAGCACAATATCATCTTCCCATGGATAACTGGGGAAGGACATTAAATGCCAACTTTACCTGTAATTCCCACAAACCAATAATTATACCTTTTTAATGTAGAGGGAATAGAGGAGGGTGCAGTGCCTGTCTCTGGTTCATGGGTGTGCTAAGTTCTGAAGAAGAGTTGTATTGGGCTTGAAACATTAACTCTGTTTCTCTCTCCACAGGTGCTGCCAGACCTGCGGAGCAATTTCTGTTTTTAATACCTAAAAACGTGTTCATCCCAGACATTGGCATGCAGTGGATGTAGCACAGACTGCATGCTCTTGATAGTAGGTAGCACATATTATCAGTGCTACCTACTGATAAAAAACACACAGATGTACAGCCAACCTACCTGTACTTCATTCTGGTGGGGGTGAGAGCCAGATATGAAGCATTCAATGCACCCTTTAAGAATTCCAGCAACTCTTAGGGCGGGATTTTTAGTTTGGCGAGCACGCGCAATCGGCTGACCTGGGAGCAGCTGGGGAATGGACCGCCAACTGCGATCAGCTCCCGACCACGATTTCACGCTCCCTGACCAATTAACGGCCAGCCAGCATGAAATGCGCTCAGAAGTGCTCGGCGCTGCTGGTGTGGCGGGCAGCAGTAGGGTGAGCACTAACGTTAAGCGTGGGCGCAGGGAAACACGGAATGAAAGCTCCCTGAAGGCAGAGAGCTGCCTCAGGAAGATGAAGAACTTGAAAGCAATCAATAAAGATTTTAAAATCCAGAAAAAAATGTCCACACATCAGAATCAGTCACCTGGACATATAGATGATGAAAATTCTGTCCAAACATTTTTATTTTAAAAAATTTAATAACAGAAACCTCATCCCGTCCCTGGCAGATTCACCCATCTGTCAACCGTAAGGTTGGATGGACCATGCAAAATCCGGGACAATTGGAACTTTAATGGGCTTAATTGCCCCCTTAATTGTCGATGGATGCACTTATGATTTTCACTCATGCCAGCCAACCAAAATATCACGGATGTCACGCTCAAGCAGGTCAGGCGCATGCCAAGCTAAAAATTCTGCTCTTAAAGGGAAGTTGGATTCTGACTCCAGAAATCAATTGAACATTTCTGGAAGATGTGTTGCTGAAGCAAATATTGAGATGGCCCCAAGACTTTCTGTTATCGCCTGGGAGGATCTGATGCAGCTGATTGAGGAGGAGGGATGACCTCTTGCCTCGAAGAAAGCCCTCCAGGCACTGCCATTGGTGGAAAGAAACTATGGATCAGGTGAATGCCAGGAGAATTATACCTGGGGCATGGCTGCAATGCCAGAAGAAATTCAGTGATTCTAATTAGAGTTCCAAAGTAAGCATACTGCTCTCTTACTCTCTGTTCCTGGCTGTATAACCTATACCTCATTAATCACAACATTCACAAGACTCCCTCCCCAACTTCCCCTTAGTCTCCTGCCATTACCTTACCACACTACATTCTCTCCATACTCACTTGTCACTGTGGCCACCCTTACCTACAACTCACATCTCAGTCTTCATCCATCAGCAATCCACCATGATAGCCCTATGCTCCAAAGACTCACACTAAGACACATTCTTCTGCCTTGCAAAACAAGGTGGCACATGGCTCCAGGCAGCCACCAGCAAAGGAGGAGAAGCCTGCCTACAGAGCCTCTCTGTCACCCCCTGAGAAAACATGTTGGTCATCATGGGCACGGGCAAAGTTAATGGCATGGTGAGTGGCAACATGTGGAGAAGACACTGTGCAAAGTTTCTTTATATCTAATTCTCTTAGTCCTTCCTGACCTCTCTCACATCTCACACACTTTTCATGACAAGCTGCAAAGCCCAGCCAGTAATTTGACAGGCACGTTTGGAACAAGGATGGCACATGGGACTGGTGCAGAATGGAAGAATCTTGACTGTTGTCAAGATAAGGCTACCTGCATGATGCACTGCCCATGGTCACAAAGCAGCAATGTTTCAAAGAAATGGAATCACTTACAATTGAAACAGCTGGTGATAGGAAGCATGAAAGGCAATGAATGCCGGATTGTCCTATTTGGCAATGCTATGGCTGGGTTGTTCTAAGAGGAGATATTGTGGAGACTGACCTAGTCTCTAGTGTTTAGAAGAATGTGAGGTAATCTCATTGAAGCAAATAAAATTGTTACAGGACTCAACAGGGTAGGTACAGGAAGAATGGTTTTCTTGGCTGGGGGAGAGGGCGAGAAGCAGGGTGCACAGTCTCAGAATAAGAGATGAGCAATTTAGGACTGAGATGTGGATGAATTTCTTCATTCAGAGGTTGGTGAATCTTTGGAATTCTATGCCTCAGAGGACTGTGAAGGCTCAGCCAATGAGTATATTCAAGACATAGATTGATAGGTTTCTAGATATTAAAGATATCAAGGGATATGGGGATAGTGTGGGAAAATGGCATTAAGGCAGAGGCACAATCACAGACATTTCAGTGTTATGGATGACTTATTAATCTACAATGAGAGGTTGATCAGACTCGAATTCCTTCAAATGATATACCAGGGACACCTAGGCATTACAAAGTGTCACGCCGCAAAATTCTGTTGGTTTCCAAGAATTTCAAAATCACTAGAGGACATAATTTCAAGCTGCATCACCTGCGCCATCCATTGCCAAGAGCAGAAAGAACCTTTGATAGCATCATCACTTCCATTCAGAGTGTGGAAGCATCTTGGAATGGACCTTTTTGAGTTCAAGGGAAAGGCATCCATCAATGTTGTTGACTATTACGCCATACGGGTTGAGATTAAATGTCTTCATAAAACAACCTCAGAAGCAGTCACTAATTCACTAAAGAAATTTTCGCCTCACGCCGCATTCCAGGTCTTGACAGAAGACTATGGATTTGTCTATGAAGCTACTTCACTCAGGTACCCACAAGGAAATGGTGAGGCTGAGAGAGGAGTAAGAATGGTGAAAGCTTTGCTGAACAAGAATGGTGATCTCAACATAGCACTGTTGAGTTACCGTTCCACACAACTTCAGAATGGGTGAACTCCATCAGAACTTCTGTTGGGTGGAAAATTTTTCGCACAGCTTCCCGTTCTTCCACATATGCTCATATCGTCACTGAAAACCTCTGACATTGAGAGGTTAAGGGAGGAGGAGGATGAATATCGTACAAATCAGACGAAGGGCGGAATCATCCGAGATTTGCACTAATTGCGTAGTGGGCATGAATAAAGACATTTTACACGCCAGCCGCAATGGCTGATTTTCGCTCGTCTTGTCCCCTTCCTGGCTCATAAATTGTGTAGTCAGGGGAAATATGCCAGACCACTGGTGGCCGGCCTCCAATTTGCCCGCCATGCCGTTACATCGCCACTTCCTTATGCCAGGTGCCATATTTAAACTGCAGCTGCAAGCACACTTCTCAATGCCTGTAGACCAGGAGGGCACCGGTGAAGACATGGCGCCAAAAGCGATGAAGAGCGCAACCTCCTGATTTGGTAACACGTCCCTGTGATGTATTTTGGACGCCATGGAGGCCAACCTCTACCCCATTTCTGGCCACAGGAGGCCCATCAGTTTCACCAATCCGGCTTGCGAGGCAGTGGCAGAGGTGGTCAATGCCAATGCTGCACACAAGAGGTCGCCCATCCAGTGCAGATAAAGGATGAATGATTTCATTCATGCCACAAGTATAATTCAACCATCTCAGTACTCTCAACTCACACACTCACAAGCCCATCACACATTCACTCGCATCTCACTCACTGCCAGCTCAAGGGACATCACCACTCATTCTCTCACACACACCCTCACATCTCCATCTGGCCTCATCTCCTCCGGAGGTTGCCTCCTCATCCCATCCATGGCTCAACTCAGCACACACGCATACCTGGCATACTTCTCAATTGGCCTGGCACGCGCCTTGCTCACACTTTCTCCATCTGTCTTTATGTCGGATGAGATCGCACACAATCAATGGGAGAGGTCCCAGACCAGAGCTGGGGTGCTGGACATCAAGGGATCCCCCTCTGTTTGAGAGTCATGTGTTGGAGCTGGCTGGAGAGGACTTGGACCATTCCTGTGACAACGGTGAGATCAGTGACAAGCATCCACATGATGATCCTGCACCACATCATCCCTCTATCAACACTATTCTGAGTCCACTGTTCTGTGTTCAACACAGCTGTCAAGCACTAATAATCTCCACTTTCTCTCCCAGGCACATCTGCAACGTCACCCTCAGGCAACCATGAGCCTGACGCCAGTGCCAACAGCACCTTGATGATGACACTGAGGGCAGGACCATTGAAGACTCATCATGGTGTTCTCACCCACACCCTGCACCTGTGCAGTGACACCTCAGTGGGACTTAGATGTGGAGCAGCCTCAGGATCACAATCTGGTGAGCACAGCACACAATCCATTCCACAGCAGGTGGAGGCAGGGGCATGCAATGCTGCCTCCACTCAGAGGATCAATGGAGACAAGGAATCTGCAGGGTCCAAGTCAGATGATGAGCCTCTGGACTTGGTCCTCAATCAGTTGCTGGAGCTGCAAAGGCAACCATGGGAACATCAGGAGAGACGTCTGGTGCACTCATCAGATTGCAAGGATGATGGAGGAGTCTGTCCACATTCAGTCTGAGGTGATAGCACTGGCATGCCAACGCACCAAGGTCAACACTGGCAGGATGGTGGCCACCACGGAGACCTTGCTCCAGGATATTGCTCCTACAATGCTGCGCTTGCTGAACTCCATCGTTGACAGCATAGTTGGCCTACAACAGTGTCAATGTGAAAGGGGTGTGGGGCAGCTTGATCTCTCTCCAGCTGTCCCTTCTCCTTAAGGAGTCAGCCAGAGGCTATCGGGCAGCCGTAGGGAGGAGGACCAGTAGCTTGACACCCTCGGAACATCCACCCAGGTTGCTCCGGGAATGTCCTGATAATCCAAATTTCATCTTCCTGTAACCCCATCATCTCCAGCTCCACAGGCCTAGAAACGTGCACCTGGCCCACAGCAGGACCTTGAAAGCAGGCCAGGGCCCACCAGGCCTTGGCCCTCCAGAGAACGCACGCCAAAATCATCACAGATAGGGCATAGCAGTCAGCAGGCTGCCTCCACCTCCGCTGTGAATGTCGGAGGAGCACCAAGGCGTAGAGGCAGGGTTAGGAAGGTTAGGAAGATGTACTTGCATGGTGTGGACACAGGTGTTAATCATTTGTGCATAATGTTCACTGTTGTAAATAAACTCCCAAGAATGTCTCCTTGACTATGGCTCCTTGTTATGATGAGTAATGTTCGTGTCACTCAGATGTGAAACCTCGGTTCCTGCAAAAGATAAAGGCAGGTTTCTTAGTCCAGGGCCTCTTTCCTGTACTCTGTAACCTTCAGGCCAAAGTGATGGCCCAACTGCACACTCACCAGACATATTACTGATGCCTGCACCTCGTCGGTGCTTGTTATTGCTGCCAGAATGTCATGGACTGGCGTCACAGAGTTCCCTCTGTGTGTTTTCTGTGTGCTCTCAGCAACTTTGAGGTGGGCTATTCCCCAATTCTTCAGCATCTGTGACCTGTGACACTGTGCTCCTGAAGGGCTCAGGTGCTGAATGTGGACAAAGAATCAGATGCTTTTAAAGTTTCGTGGCTGCATCTCTATGATATGATCCTGACCACAGAGCGTGAGCAAGCTACGCTCAGCCAGACAGGAGTCAGAAATTCTCAGGGGCTATGTGAAGATCTATGGAGTCTCCTCGCTGCATGTTGTCCTCATCCTCCTGGAATCTTGTGACTGTTAGGACCTCCTCTGCATCCCCATGACATGAGCCTGAGCACTGAGAGTATAAGCGCTGCCATCAGCCGCAAAGGAGTCAAATGTTCACAGGTACAAGGTGAGGATGTCAGGAGTGTCCTGATTGGATTCCGTCATCATCCTCCACAAATCTTTCAGCTATTAGGGCCTCATGAGCATGCCTGCTTCATCTGACCAGTGCGATGGGCTCATCACCGGCATCTTCTCCTTCGAGGACCTCATCACTATTAACTCCTGCGACGTCCTCCTCATCGGAGGATACATGCAGCTCTTCCATCTCCTCCTCAGCCAGGCCCTCCTCCTGATGCAGCGCCAGGTAGTGCAGCGCGCAGCAAGCTATGATGATGCACAACACCCTCTGGCGACTGTGTTGCAGTGCTCCACGGACCTGATGAGGCACAGGAAAGTCATTTTCAGTATGCCTATCATTTGCTTCACTAAAGTACGGGTCGCAGCCTGAGCCTTCATTGCTCTGCTGTAGCCTGAGGCCGCTGCACGGGTGTCATCAGCCACATACTCTGTGGGTATCCCTTGTCCCTGAGTAGCCAGCCTTGAAGCCTCTATGGACCCTGGAAGATGTCAGTCTTCTGAGACCTGCTAAGGATGTAGGAGTCATGGACAGTCCCTGGGAATCATGCTCAGGCCTTTAGGATGTGTTTGTGGTGATCACAGACGAGCTGAACATTATGGTTGATGTAGTTAACTGCTTGTTGCGACAGAGATCTAAACACCACGTGTGTGCAGTCAATGGCACCCTGCAACTGTGGGAACCCAGAGAACTGCACAGATCCCAGTGCTCTTGCTTCCTGGCTTTCCTGATCCTGGGCGAAATGCGCAAAGTTCTGTGCCTTTGTGAAGATGGCGTCCTGGATAGAC
This sequence comes from Carcharodon carcharias, assembly GCF_017639515.1. Lineage (NCBI taxonomy): Eukaryota > Metazoa > Chordata > Chondrichthyes > Lamniformes > Lamnidae > Carcharodon > Carcharodon carcharias. Next base: position 144,319,995 of record NC_054477.1, read on the forward strand.
TTGTGCATGGCAAATTGTGAGATCCCACACAGGTCACCTGTGGAGCCCTGGAAGGAGCCACTAGTGTAAATTTTGAATGCCACAGTTACACGGCCACTGGCAGTGGGTTCCCTCCCTGTCCCTGTGGTGCCAATTCTGCTACAGGTGGCAAATGTGACCGACCAGTTCCCTAGACATTCAGTCTTCAGTGACACTGGTTCTAAGTCACCTGCAGGAATGACAAGCGTTGTCTATAGACCCTGGGCCCAGCGAGGCACCTATGAGCAACGGCCCTCTCTGTGGATCTTCAGCTGTAGGTGCAGCAGGCCCTGACGCCCCTTCATCTTGACGGCAGAGCTCCTCCCTTTGCCGAGCCAGCACCTCCACCACACTCTTCTATGTTCCCTGTAAGCCACGAGGCATCCCACTGAATCACCAGGCTCCAAGATCCTGATGCACTCCCCCTGCAGGATCAAACAGAGAGACGCGTGTGTTAGCATGGGTAATCTAAGAACATCCCTCGGATAAGTCTCAAGGCCCCTTCACGCATGCTGGAGTGTACTGGCCACCACTTGGATGGCCAGTGTGTAGTGCACTTCTTGGCTGTCCAAAACCCCACCAACCTCCGCCCCACACTACTTGACCGATTGACAGCAGCTTCGGCCACTCGACTGCATGCTGAGCTTTCAGCTCAGGCAATAAATGCTGGCCCAGCCAGCAACTCCCACATCCCATAAATGAATAAAATCTAATCATGTGCACACTTGAAGAAACAATTTATTGTGGTCACTAACCACCTGGGCATTCACAGGATCAGAGAATTGTTACGGCACGGAGGGTGGCTATTCGGCCCATCGTGTCTGCACTAGCTCACCGAATGAGCGGTACGACTTGGTGCCATTCTCCTGCCTTTTCCCCGTGCCATTGCATATTGTTTCTATTCAAATAGTCATCCAATGCCTTCTTGAATACCTTGATTGAACCTGCCTCCACCACACTCCAGGCTCAGGCATTGATGGAGTGAAATGACTTACAGTTCACAAAGGTCTCTGCATGCTGAGTTGGGCCGTTTATTTCAAAATGATGCAGTCAATGATGCCCTGCACCAAAGAAAAGCCTGCAATTTGGGCAAAGTTCATAGCTCTCTGAGTCTAAGACTCAAGATCCATGGGGAAACTAATGTACTTCCCCACATGAATGACCAGGGCATTAGTCACTTCCTTAAAGCAACTGTGTGCTGCTGACTGAGATATACCAGCCAGGTCACCTGGTGAGCCCTGGAAAGAGCCTGTGGCATAAAAGTTCAGTGTGACAGTTACCTACACAGCCACTGGCAAGGCATGGGGGCGATGGATTGTGATCTAGTTGCTGCCGCACCATGCGACAAAGCACGGTTCAACCTCAGTCTTCTTTGGCACTGGTTTTCTGTCTTGTTGAGGTATGATGTCCTCGGTCTGTACACCCTCCCTACAGGGTAGAACCTGGTTGCCTTCACTCTCCTCCTCCTCCCTCCTGGTGTTCATGCCGCTGTCTTTTCCTCATGGGGGAGAATCTTCTGTTCAGTGTGCAGGGACAGGCCCTGAACATCAGTGTGTAAAATAACGCTTGGTGACGTCAGGCTTCATTCCGCTCTTTCATTCAGCAGACATGCACCAGAGTTGGTTGTGCGCCCGCCAAACTGTCAAGGGCCTGTTAAGGCCATTAACAATCTAATTAACCAATTGAATAGGGCTGCTCATCCAACCTTAAGGTTGGTGGGCAGGTGAAGAGCCCAGGTGACCTTCACATTTTTCATGAAACCTCATCCACTGGCCCAATGAGGTTTCATGAAGGTTTTATTAATTCATTCAATAAACATTTTCATGAAAATTCATAAACATGTCTCAGCTCATGTGACACTGTTACATGAGGGGACATGACTGAATAATTTCATATTTTCTTTTTTTCAATTATTCATTTTGATCTTAGTCTCCCTGAGGCAGCTCCGTGCCTCAAGGAGATTTCTGCGCTCTTTTGCGCACATGCCCTCACCCACCCTCCTCCCTCTTCCCCCTGCCCACACTGTCGGGCACGTGTCATGCTGGGCGAGCCTTAGTTGGCCCACCCACATAAAATGGTGGCATGCAACCAATCCCGGGCAGCGATCAGTTCCGCGCCCGCCCCACACCTGCTCCCAACCGGCCTGCCCAATGGGGAGAAAATTCTCCCCATGGACTTTGGCCCTCCCTCTATGCTCCAAGTGCTCATGTTGACTGGCTCTACTGCCTCTGTGCGAGGGTGCCAAGCCTATCCTCTATGGTCCCTTGGGCGCAGAGCTGTGCACACTTCCGAAGCATAATTTCTTTTTGACACCTGGTCACAAGAGTCAGTCAGGGCAGCATAAAATTGCCCTGGCAGACCAGCAACCCCACCCGTCCACTTCCTTGGGTCAGGAGAGGAAAGTGGCAGTTAAGGTCCTGGAACATCTGGGCACTAAGTAACAACTTCAATGTAACTTTGTGAGGGTACCTCAGCTCCCCAAGGAGAGATTCCTGGCTTCCCACAGAAAATGCGCAGAAAACACACCTCCTCCGACCTGGTCAGCTCTGTGCACTCTGGGAATCACGCAGTTGGGGTCCAAACACCTGAAATACATGGGGGCCGCTGGTGATTTAAATGGCCAGCTGCCTCGACAATTAACTCAGTCCTGCCTCTGCGGAGATAGGAAATGGTGGGCTTTGGGCGAGAATTTGACATTTCGTCCATTTCCGAGATTTTCGCCACGATGAAGAGCCTCTCCGTCATGACAGAAATCCAGGCCAGGGTTTGCTTAACAGTATTGCCTCCAGCCTTACCTGTAAGTCCAGATCTGTGATTACCACATACAAGGCCAAAAATCAAACAAATGAATAATAAAAAAATAACCAGGGGGCATGGATTTAGGGTCAAATGTCAAAACTGGAGATGGGATTCAAAGGAATGGGCCAAATGGTCTCCTTCCATGTTCTAAATTTCTATTCTAAATTTCTAAAAACAGCAGTAACACGCACTCCAATTGTTTACCATCCCCAATCAATCAGAGCCTTTGTGTGACAAATTCTTTCTCAGGATGTTATTTAATGGCAGTTATATGGATTTTAAAAATATTTTGTTATTTGTATTGAACATGTCTCCATATCGCTGTCCATGGCCTTGGTGATTGTTCAATGGCCTGAAATATTAACAGTTTCTCTCTCCACAGATGCTGTTGGACCTGCTGAGTAGTTCTAGCATTTTCTGTATTTATCTCCAGCATAATTTTAGATAGACCTCCAGGCCTCATTGTGATGCCACCGGTGATCCACTAGTGCATTAAGATCATTGTCTTCCAAAGTCAACCAACGTGAGGGTTGTTACAATATTCAGATCAATCCAGGCACCTGAAGTATAACTTCAACACGCCAATGTTGCTGCAAGATAATTCTGGTGAACGAATGAGCCTTGTATGATGACGTTCGGTTGGCTTCCTGGGAAAACAAGCAGCTGTCATCAGCCTTGTCTGAATAACATAATCTTTATCTCTCAGCAACCTTTTAGAAACTCATCATTCTGGGTCAAATAGCACTGACTTGGTAGCAATCCTTAAAATGAAGGCATATTGAAAGATCCCGAAGAATTGAAGCATTTACCAATGACATATTGCAGGTCACAAATGAACTACACAAGAGAGCATGATCATTTACAGTTGATATTGGTGCAGACGTTGAAAAAGACTATGAATACATGGCTTAAGAGTGGATCTTTGAAACTTGGGAAGTTATGTCTGTTTGTTAAATGGCAATGCCTTGTCAAGTTGCCATTGCCTGTTCATAGGGAAATAATTAAATTGCTAGTTCTAAAGAACAACATACCCATAGCTTCCTTCTGTGCACAGCTGCTTGTCTTACACTGAATTAATAGTTACATTCAATTTGCCCTTATTTAGATGAAACAATACCAATACAATAATCGCAGCATGGGACACCTGACAGCTGGAGTGTTTGTCAATAAGTAAAAAGTCAGGATTGTATTTCTAGATATTATCATATTAGAGCCAAGGCTTGATGAGTTTGAAATGATAGTATCTCAATGATAGTATCTCCCTTACTATACAGGTTTTGGATTTGTATGTGATAGTTCAAATCAATACCTGTAGATCTGGAAACAAGTTGCAATAAAAGATTCTGGCACATTTCTGGAGAGGGAGGCAGAACTCACAGACTTTCTATTTTAGGACTTAGGGTGAATATACTATACTCTCTGACTTATATACTGTACTGACTGACTGATATGCTGGTTACTGTGAGACCTCTATGCATATATAACAGATGATTTAATTTCTATTCTCTAATTGTTTTAAAGTATTCAAATCAATTCTAAAATTATTAAGAAGTTAAAAAAGTCACAAATCACTCTTGATATTATACAGATAGATAATTCAACATTCGTTGTTGATCATATTCTGATAGACCTCTTCATCTATACAGGCACAAGAACTTTGACACTCTATCTAATTAACTTGCCAACTGCAACTTCATTAGCAACAGATACTTTTTAAATTTGAATGCATCCAAGCCATTAGTAGCAATATTGAGTCATAAACTTCAATATTAAGCCATAAGGTGTAATGTTAAGCCATACACTGTAATATCAAACCATATGTTACAATTATTAATATCAAGCCATAAGCTGTAATATCAATGGTAATTCTGTGATCTTATGCTCCTAGCAAGTGCACTTTCTGGTGGAAGATAAATATCATATAACAGTATTGAAGGAAGAACAGGGAATTATTCAGATACTTGGCCAACATTCTTCCTTAGATAACACCATAATTAAATTATGTTGCCTTTACTCTTTCATATGTTACCATGTGCTAAATGGGCACCATGTTTTTCTGTATAGCAACAATGACTGTTCTTCAAAGTAAGTCATCATATGTAAAGTGCAGAGTAAAGGGTTAATGGTTATGTTAATTAGACCATGATAGTAATGATGATGTAAACATGACATCAGGAGTCAGATGACCAAGAGACCCCAAGGAGCAAGACGCAGAACAGCCTGTGCCCAGAAAACAATGTACTTACCATGAGGTTTTGGATGTAAATAGTGTAAATAAACAGTTTTAATAAAAACTAAATACTGACTATCTCCAAGTCATTCACTTGATTAGAAGGCAACACAATTAAATTGCCAAAAGCGAAACCATGGTAACAGTGCTGGAGGCCACTGTTTAAGAAAACTGAAACCACAGATTGGTAACTCACAGGTGTTGAGCTAGGAACAGTTCAACTTTGTAAACAAGGTCAAAAATAAAATGTGCCTTGGTAGGGGACACTGAGCAAACCAGACATCTGCAGCCTTTGAACAGACACGATCCCTGCCTTCAATCACATTGAGTGTCTGTAGCAAGGATGATGATGGGAGCTCTGGAAGCACCAGTTTGAAAGGTACCAAAAAGCTCCAGCTTTGCAGGAGAAGGCACATAAACACCAGATCATTGCCTTTCTATATGCAATTGGGGACATAGCAGAAGATGCCCTGTCAAGACAAGGATACCTTGACATCCCACAAGGATGTCCTGAGGGTGTTAGATAATTATTTTATTCCCTAGAAAAACCTGGTCATTGAATGGGCGAAATTCAACCAAAGGAGCCAGAGGCCATGTGAATCCAAAGATTCATTTATTAACAACTTATACAGACTATTCAGTTAATCTGTGAATGCATTGTGGTCAGTGTGCTATTGGACATCTAGTAAACCAAGGAGGATTTAACATTAGAGAAGGCCAAATAGTTTGCAAGCCAGGTAGAGCTGCAAAAGCAGAATCAGGGTATACTTTGGGGAGATTGTGAGGCTCAGCAGAGATCGATCCACTCGCCGACACATAAAATGATGTGTGATAACGTTGGGCAGACGTCCCGATGTCACCGCATGCCATTCAGGTATTCAGCTCGGCGCGAGCACAGACGAGTCGGCTGCGTGCCCGTCAAACTGCCAAAGGCCTGTTAAAAAGTAATTAAAGGAATTAACTGAGCTGCAACCTTAAGGTTGGTGGGCAGGCAAAGAGCCCAGGCAGCATTCGGATTTTTCATGAAACCTCATCCACAGGCAGGATGAGGTTTCATGAAGGGTTTATTAATTAAATTTAAAAAATTGAAATAAATAATGGACAGTTTCACATGAGGGGACACGTCCTTAAATTTTTTTCCCACCTTTATTCAAATTTCCATTATTTAAGCAAATCTCCCTGAGGCACCTCCGTGCCTCAGGGAGACCTTTGTGCTCTTTTGTGCACATGTGCTCTTTCCCACTCAGGGAATCCCCCACTCCCTCCTCCTCCTGCACAGGGAGCAGTCAGCACTACTGGGCACGCGTCATGATGGGCAGGCCTTAATTGGCCCGCTATGTAAAATGGCAGCACGGACCTGATCAGGGGCGCCGATCAGGTTCACGCCCACCCCTGCACAAACCCCCACCGATGGGGGGAAACTTCTGGCCATTGTTTCTGAACTACACCTGGCTAGGTGACACATTTCGCCCTTCTTTTGAAACCAGTCTCGCCTGGTTTATTTTAAAATGAAAATGTCCTTTTACACCTTACATTCTAAACTTCCCACATGTTTACAATGTTTACATCAAAGCCTTCAGACCAGCTGCCTTTAATCCAATTAAGTCTCTCACACACACACATGCACATACACATATAGACCCAGGCCTGAATTTTCCTGTCGGTGATTTTGGGGCTGGGGCCTGCTCGCCGACGGGAAAATGACGCGGGATGACATTGGGAGGAACCCCTGACGTCATCCCGGTCCCTTTAAATTTTTAGGAAGGCGGGTGGACAGCGAAATCAGCTGTCCGCCCACCGACCTGTCGATGGCCAATTGACAGGATAATTAAGGTAATTAAAGACCTGCCTGTCCAACCTTAAGGCTGGCGGGCAGGCCAGGAGCCCCAGCGGGCTTCTGATTATTCATGAAACTTCATCCACTGGCAGGATGAGGTTTCATGTCCATTTTTAAAAAGTCTAATAAAGTTTATGTCCTTTTTATTAACATGTCCCATCTCATGTGACATTGTCACGTGAGGGGGACATGTTAATCATTTTTAAATCTTTCTATTTTTTGACTTTTCTTACCTGTCAGTAATCTCCCTGAGACAGGACTTTGCCTCAGGGAGCATTGCACTCATTCGCGCACATGTGTGAAAGAGCGCACTTTGACAGATGGGGAATCCCTCCCCGCACCGCACAGGAATCGCTTAGCGCTTCCTGTCAGGCAGGCCACTGTGTGGGCCTTAATTGGCCCGCCCACTCAAAATGGCGGCAGGCCCCGTTTCGGTGGCGGGGGTCGGCTGTCTGCCCGCCGATGGGGCACGCACTCCATCCGAGGGCAAAATTCTGCCCACAGATACCGCTATTTTACAATAAATCCTGATAACATTTTTACACCTTCCTGACAATCTTACAGAGCCAGCAAATGTACCTGTTCAGCAGGACAGTGTGTTCAGGGCTTGGTCTTCTATGAAAGGTCAATGAGGTAACATCAGATGACAGTGGAGCAATATTCAGGAATGAATTTCCAAAGTTGTATCATGGACCAGGCAATTTCAAACCTGCAGGAGGAACTGATGTTGACTCATTACACAGTAAGCCAGACTTTATTGAAGAAACACCATCCACTCGACGTTAGGAGGAGTCTGCAGATCTTTCACTTCTTTTTGCAGACAGGCTAGAAAGGGCAGAAATAGGATGCACCAACAGTGATGGTGACCATCCTCTAGATGAGATTCTAGACCTTGATTTGCTCTTTCGGGACAGAGTTCAAAAGAATGAAGCCACTGCAGAGACAGATGATCTGTTGAAAGAAGAGGTCTTAAGCCTTACTACACTCTTTGGCTCCTTTGCCAATGATCATGAAGTGTTTGTTGCATATTTTGAGGAGAATAATATTTTTGTTGAAGGTCAAAAAGAGGTAAATTTGTCTACTTATTCCACTGAGTCCTTGATGGCATGCACCAACAATTGCAAGCAGCTAGCAGAAAGGTATCCATGGAGAATGAGATGCTTAATTCCAAATTGAATCAAACCAATAGTGAGAGTTCAGAACTTGTTAATTTGTATGCATCTAAACTGGAACTCACATTTGGATCTCATCAGCAAGCCATGGGTGCACTCAAACTTTCCTACAGTGAAGAAGCAGAGGTCCAAACTACAGGGTTTCCACAGCTGAAGAGTACCTTAGAAAAATTTAAAGTCAAAATCAAATGGAGCTTGAACATGTTGAAATTAAGCAAGAAGCCTACCTACCTAAAAGAGAACATTGAACTAAAACCCCAGCTATTAATATTCACACAGCATTACAAAGCCACAGAAAAGGATTCACACATTATAAATGGTCCAACAAAAGTAAGTGAACTTTTTGCAGTGCGGGAGTATATAAATGCTGTTCTACAGCTAAGGAAGTTGACATAGCATCAGATAAAAGCATTGGCTATAGAGCAACTATCTGAAGAAGTGCTAACACCAGCTGTCTCTCCTATTACTACTGAGACTCTTACAGTAACAATGCCTAATTCTAGTGTTGAGCTTTCAAGCAAGTTTGCAGACTAGAGCATTATGCAGAACATTCCTGTAGATCCCAATCCTGAAATTTATTCCATTGTTGATGATGGCACAATTCTACTTTCTCCTGCTGATCTCAAGATCCCACTGTCAGCAGCGGAGCAGCCTCATGCTGAAGCAAACATGGAAATGATACCACTATGTACAGAAAGATAAATCCCTACTCTAACAGTAGTAGGGAAGTCCTCATTTCCTCATATCCAACAGTGTCTTCAGAATGTTCTTCGATCTTCTTTTGGTCGGCCAGATTCATTTGCGACTCAGTGTGCAACACTGAAGAAGATAAGAGAGAGAATTTCAATTCTTGGGCTTCCTGTTCAAGGAGTTGTGATTGTCTGAGTCCTGGAGGGTTCTCTCTTGAATCCATTTTTCCTTGATTAGTTTTCACTGCCTTTGCATTCAGGTCATCGTAAGGGTCACAGCCCAGGAATCAGCTGTTTTGAGAAACTGTTATCGCACTGCACCAATAGGTTTGCCTTCCAAGGAAAAGATAAGGAAATATACATATCCTACAGGTCCTCCAAGAGAGCTGAGAACACTGTGGGGGATTGACACCCTTTGGCAAAAGTGATTCAGAGGAGAGGGAGATAGGAGTTTGATGGAAACTGTAAACAGCACATGGGGCTAACAGACCGTGGGAGGACTGAATTTGGGGGGAGATGTAGAGTAAAGAGTTAATGGTTATGTCAACTTAACAATGATAGTAATGAAAATATAGGCATGACATCAGGAGTCAGAGGTCCAAGAGACTCCAAGGGAACATGACACAAAACAGCCTGTGCCCAGAAAATAACGGACTTACTATGAGGTCTTGGTTGTAAATAGTATAAATAAACAGTTTTAAGAGGAGCTAAACACTGGCTATCTTCAAGTCACTCATAGAATAAGAGAAACCTCATCCAACTAGAAGACTACATAAGTAAAGGGCAACAAGCCAAACCATAAAACACCTTGAAATATCTTAAGGTAAAATATATTAAGATATGATAAAATGCCATATAAATATAAATTATTTCTTTATTTGGATGCTGTGAGGCATATGATACAACTTGATAACCTTGAGTTTACGTGTTGCTGAATACAATAATGGATGTTCACCCCTAAATTCAATAGTTAGAGATTAACGGATGGAAGTTCATGGATATCCTGCAATGCTTATCCAGCTGGAAGTGCAGAATCTTAAAATCAGTTCTTAATTTTCATTATTCATTAAAAACTGTTTTTTTTTTAACAAACAATATCTTAGCCAAATTTATTGACATTTACTGACTTTTCTTGATCTGTATGGTCTATTAAAAAGACTTGAAAGGTCAACTCAGCATTTTAAAAATATTCTTTCATGTAATGTGGACATCTCTGGTTAGGCCAGTATTTGTAGCCCTTCCCTAATTGCCCTTGAGAAGGGGTGGTGAGCCACCTCCTTGAACTGCTGCAGTCCATCTGGTGCAGGTACACCCACAGTGCTACTACGAAGGCAAATCCAGAATTTTGATCCAGTGACAGTGATGGAATAATAATATTGTTCCAAGTAAGGATGGTGTGTGACTTGGAGGGGAACTTATAGTTGGTGCTCTTCCCATGCGTTTGCTACCCTTGTCTTTCTTAGTGGTGGGGTTGACGCGTCCTTAGAATGTCAAAGTGTTTTGCAATCAACAGTTTAAAATGAAGTCCCTGTTGTTTTGTATGCAAAAGCAGTTGCCAGTTTTACATGGGACAAGGTTGAGCATTAAGCAATGAGCCACCAATTAATCTGTTTTTGGTGGTTTTGATTGATGGAGGAATGTTGGTCAATATGGCCACAGTACTCGCTGTTCTTCAACTAGTCCCTTTTTATGTCTGCCTGATCGATACCTTTTATTTCCTACATTTTTAATTAGTACAATAGGCTAAACATTATGTTTCTGAAGTTACACAGGTATTCTACACCCTGTGGAATTTTAGCCAATATTTATTCGCACTATTTCTTGATCTTCTTCACATATCAGATTTTTCTATAAGGAGTGTGCAGTAACTTCAGTTACTTATTGAGTTCTGCAATTTGGCTCTTGAATATTGCAAGCCTATTCAATGCTTAGCACTTAATCAAATATCATTCAAAATGATACCAATTCAATGTTAAGGTCATGTCATGTTATTATATCTTCCTCAATCATCATAAATACTTAAGATTTCTACTAAATTTCTTTTTAATAATAAATGTATGGAATAGCTATGACAGTGGAAATGTAATCATCAATTATTTAAAAACCCATTGCACGTATCTCCTTTTCTTTCTGGAAAATTGCCTAACAGTTACATGTACATTGCATTATATAATTAAAGATTTGTAATACATTTTCTTAATTACTGATTAGATAAGCAAATTGTCATTCCTACTCTGAATTCATTCAGGTAATTAATGTTCTAGTGTGCATCTACCATGTTTTATTTTATCTGCAGAAATAATATTTGTTCAAAGAATAGAACAAAGGGACACATTTCAGTTCTAGTATAGTGAATGTTGAAAAGTTTCTTGGATTTTATAATACTTAGATCAATACAACTTTCGTTATCATCTAATACAAATGCAGATAGGAAATATTTATTTTCACTTTGAAGCAGTCACATAAGTACTAACATTGTCCTCCAAGTGCAGTTAAACATATAATATTCTACAATTTGAATATCCCAGCCTTAATATAATTAGCGTCTTAGGGTAGTGCAAGGCTGGTGAATATTATAGGGACTGCAATACGTTAGCTATGTTTCCAATTAATAGAATAAGATCACAATATTTGTGAATGTTGAAATGATCATAAAATGTGCCTAATTTGCAAAAATATACAAATATTAAATGATAAAAAATATCAATAAGAGTAAAATGCTGTATGTCTAGTGGCAATTTTACTGTGCTTGTAATCCTTTACAAAATAAATAAAGCCAACTGTTTAAACAATCCTCGATATATACATGCCTTTGAATTCATTATTGGCATTAAAGGACTCACTCTGTTCAATGGTCTGTAAGTAAAAACCAATTACTGTTCAAAATCCTCTCTGCTATTCCTAAGTAAAGAGATATTTGTTTTTTTCTGCAAAGTACAATGCCAATTACTTTCACGAACAGTTGGCAGAATGCATATGCGGAGGTGCATGGCAGATACAATTCCAGTGATCTTTGGAGACTGGATGATGCCATTGGTTAATGCTAAACCATTCATTTGAATCCAAACTGGGATGGATATGTTCTTTCATTGAAAACTGTGAGAATCATGACCCTAACATACTGCTGTAAGAATCCTCGAGAATATACTGGAAATAGCCAGGCTCACCCTGTCTCCTAGTCCATTGTAAAGTTTAATTGTTCTTTATCTCGGGAGCTCCCAAGTTCCAACCGTCAGTGAACAGAGTCACCAGACTGGCCTACCAGTAGCAGAAGTGAGGACTACCTGAGATCCAAGCTGAGACTGTGGCCTCAGTAAATTTATTTTAATTTATATATGTACCCTTCCTTTTTAGGAGGAGCAGGAAGGACATAAAATGATTCCTACCAGGAGGAATCAGCGCCTTATGGGTCATGCACTCTTCAACTGGACATTTGACCTGTTGACTGGTGTAGATGGTGCCCTAGCTATGGCTCAGGGTTCAAGGGGAGTTCACTTCTGTCAGCTAAATCAGGGAACCTCCCACATTCCCAGATGATCTACTGGGATCACAAGCGGATGTTCTCCAAGGCTACAACTCAGCATTTCCTCGGAATTAGAACCCATTGAGAAATTTCGGTATCCTTATACTAAAAGCAAGTTCCAAGTCAATATGAGACCATAGCATAAAACAGTTTTTAAATTGACAAGTTTACTTGGAAAGGGGACAAGGACAGCTGCTATATGAAAGGCTAAAGCTCACGTAAGTACTATTGGGAGCTGCTGCATTGAAGTTGGCACTAAGGGCTGATGATGGGATAGAGCAAGGGAAGCTTTTTTCTAGCTAAACTGTGCAATGATTGACCTGACTGTTTTTGATGTCGATACTACGCACTTAACATCCTTCAGCTTGATAAACACAAATATAAATTTTGCTATCAACATTCTGATCATGTTGTTACAATATTACCACAGCAAATGATTTGGAGGATCTCTTGGAGAGAAAGTTGGAAAATTCCAATGGGGGAGTCGTGGTATAACTTTGGACAACCACAGATATTTGACCGGATATAAGGAAAAACATGACAAATGCAATCTTGAATGGTTCTCATCTAAAAAGGGGCACATTGTGAGAAAGCGCCATTTGATTTCAAGAGCAAAATGCAACAGGGCCAGAACTAAAACTTTTTTGTCATGAATCAATGCATAAGTTTAACTGAGGTTATTGTGAAACGCATAATATAACATGAGGGTGATATTTTTCAGGTCGTGCTAATGGTTAATTCAACGTCATCTGACACTATCCATGTTCAAAGATATGCCAGTATTCCAGCGTACATGAGGTCATGAGGTGCTGACACAAACACTAATTTTTCAAAGTTGTTGCAGCCCTCTCAACAAAAGATAGGTGCTTTTTGCTATCCTTGGAATGAATAACCAGTCAATGGGGCGGGTAGGCAGCCAGCCCCAGTGAAGCTATTCAGATACCAATCCTCCTGGTAAGATAGATGAGAAGCAGTGAATTCCCTGGTATGCAGGCAAGTTACTGGTTGTGGATGATGAATCAGCGTTGTGCCATGGTCAGCAGTTTAGTCCCACCAGCTAGTATTGACAATTGTGACAAACTGGATTCAGCTGAGTGATTCAGGGTGAGGGTTTCCAAAGGAATAGTAAAAAAAAACATGCAAAATATTTATGGCTATCTTGAGACACCCCTGCTAAAAGAAGAAAAGTACTTCACAATAAATATATGGTGGTACATACAGTATCATAAGCTAAACATACCCTATCAAAGAATATTGAGAAAATTGGACCTAAGGTTCTGCCCTGCTCCAAGGCAGGTCTTCAGCACAATTGATGCCAGCAGATGGTGAGAAATTAATTTAAACCTGATTCCAGTGGGATTTTGACTCTAGGACAGAAAGCCAGAACATTCCAATGAATGAGGCTTAGTAGTGGTGGTGGTGGTGGGGAAAATCATTGCCAACCCTCCATTTCCTTTCCCTACACCCAGTCCATGTCTGAATGAGTTCACTCACTTCCCCACAGAATGCCTGGAGTCTGCCACCTGCTAGGTCTAAATGAATACATGCCTGTTGAGTTTATTTAATAAGGAAATATCAGTATATTAATATATTATATTACTATATTGAGCTAATATAATAATCTTTATTATTTAATGTAGAACAAATGATGCCATTGAGTTGCAATGAATCAGTTGAGGCCTTCTCTTGATCAACTCTGGAGTTAGCTTGGAGTTTGTCACCATAGAGATTTGCATCCAGATTAGCACTTTCAACTTATTATTTCCCACAGGCTCAACTTCATTTTCCTCCCAGTTATGCCTGAGGTACATAAATATCCACACTATGTCCTTTCCAAACACTCTAAATAAACCCCTGAATTAAATTAATTTCCATCTTCTGGATTTTGCCTGGTTTCTGATGTTCCTACCATAAAATACTTCTCTACCACAACGACAGTTCTATAGTTTTATGTTTAATATCTCAAGGGTTCATGTATAAGATTTTTAATTAACATTTACCTTCTTTCATGTATCTTTGTTACTTTCATTCCCTTGGTTCCAATGCACGTATGTTATCTGCTGTTGGCTCCCTTCGCACAGGTTGATCCATCTCATGTGGCATCCAGTCACCCTGCACCGCCCCTGACTTCCTTGCAACTGATGGGATTCAGTTTTTTTTTTATTGCTGTCTTAGCATTCCTCATAAGTCTACATGTTCCTATTGGATTTAGGATCAGCCTGTCTTTCCTGTATCATTCCTTTCTGTTCTGAAAATATTCAAGTTGATTATGAAGGCAGCATTGTGGGTTTGATACCAGGCTGCTACCCATCCATTTACATTTTTAATTTTGTTAGGGAACTCTCCTTTCCCAAACATCAGAAGTATAGCTGAGAACATTACTTTATATCCTTTACCTTTGAATTTTGAAGTAATCTATGCGTACATGTATTTTAAACACCCAGCATTCTTTCTCCCCATGTCAGTCATCCCTTCATCGAAACCAATTTGTTCCACTGTATTTCCAATGACGCTACATCACGCCAGGCACCACATTTAAAGTACAGCCATGCTCAGTGCTTCCAACCCAGGACTACAGCAAATGAGACATGGCCCTGAAAGGCAAGAAGACTGCAGTCCTCAAGCACCTTTTGGACACCGTGGAGGTCTGCTGTATTGTCCTCTACATCTGCTCTGGCTGCAGGGACGGCAGCTACATCACCACTCCGGCTTGGTGGGCAGTGGCAGTGGTGATCAGTGCCAATGCTGCACAGATGAGGTTGGCCATCCAATGAAGAAAGAGGATCAATGATCTCATCCTTACACCTAGGGTATGGCAACCATCACATCACTCTAAACTCACACACTCACACATTCACTGGCATCTCACTCACTGCCAGCTCAAAGGACATCACCACTCACTCTCTCACACACACACTCACATCTCCATTTGGCCTCATCTACTCTGGAGACTGCCTTATCAGCCCTCACCCTCTTGAGGACACTTGCACAGATCAGCCCCACACAAACCTTCCACAGTACAGTCCTCGTCCTGTAGCCTCTTCCCCCACCCCATTCCCCAAGCAGGACCTCGACCTGCAGTCATTGAGACCTACCTGTGAGCCCCCTAAAAGTGATGTGGTGCTGTCTGTGAGGCCTGGTGCTGATGACTGTGACTGCTGACCGAAGCAAGGTTGACAATCAAACCTTGAAGTCCCGAGCGAAGTGCAGCCCCCAAGTGCATGCCTTATATATGCTGTTGTGAAACACGTTGGCATGTTTTCATGCCAATGTGGGCAGACGATCCAGTGGAGGGTGGGGAGGGTTGGGGGGGGTGGGGGTGGAGGTGTTGGGAGGCGGGGGATGAGTCTAGCGGACTGGCCTTATAATGATATGCCGCTGAATTACAATGAGGTTCCTGAAGTCCAATGACGAGAACAATGGCACACCATCGGTGGGCACGGCGGACGATCGGAAACTGGTTTCATGATATTGTGAAGCAGATTTTTGGCCTTCTCGTCATATTGTCCACTCATGCCACTGAACACACCCGACACCGGTGGGCACAGTAAACTCTGGCCTTAGACTTTGAAGGCTCTCATGACTAGAAACAGATGAGGCCGCCGAAGCATACACTTACGTCTGCTGCCGTAGTTGATTTTTCCTGGAACCGGTTGCTAGCCTGGAGCCAATGGCTACAGCTTGAGAGTTGGCACTCCATGTCAAGCATGGCTGACCAGGAGCCCCTCCCACCTGCCATAGGCGTTTTGGAAGAATTTGCTGGCTGATATTGAACCTGTTGGACCACATTATGAATGTAACTTCCATGACCAACAAGTCCTTGAGTGGGTCTCAAAGCTAGAGCCTCTGGCTCAGAGGCAGGGAGATTAGCTTCACATCACAAGACATCCCTGGAATAACAGTGAGAGTTTTAAAAGATGCCTTTATGATTAAGTCTAAACACTTTTAACAGCCTGACCAAAAATTTAAATAAGACTTTACTGCTTATTATGACACCAAACAGTCGCACCTCTGAGCCATTCTACAGTGAACTGCAAGGTGTGGCAGTGGATTTTGCTATTTATGTTGAGAGTGACAATGAGCACACTACCGTGGGGCCTCCTTCAATGCCGGGACATGAAAGAGCTTCCATTCTGGACCCAGCTCCTCTTGCTATTACAAGGCGGAGGCTACAACAAGAGGGACCCTCAGGAACATTAATTTCACTAAAGGTGAAAATAATCTCAACCTTCAAAGACTTCAGGGGACTATTTTCTGCCATGCACCACTCAGAGAACACTGTGAGAAAGAGGAAAAGAGGAGTCAGAGTAAGTGTATTAACCAGCACACAAGGTAAAGCACAGTGGAAAGAAATAGCTTTAGTTTGAATTTTTTAGGGTGGATATTGACTTTCTGAATGACAGTGTATGTCAGCTGATTACTTATTCAGTAGGGTCCCTCAAGCACTTGTGTTCTTGATTAGAGAGCATTTGATGCATGCTTGATTCATTTCTCTCCTAAAATGGCAATCATGCGAGTCATAGGACATCATTTTGCATATTGGCAGGAACTATTACCAAAACAGGTTTCTATGTCCGACTGTAGGCCCCATTTTAGTACCAGCAGCCCAATCTTCGGCATTAAGTCTATTAACATCATCTTGAGGTCACGGGGAAAGTTTGCAGTCTAAGACCTTTCTGCCCTAGTGCACCGAGGGGCTGGGAACTGTTGAGAGCCCCTCGGGCTGTACAGCTCAAAATGAATGTATGCAGTGAATACTAATTGTATTATAATTGTATTGAAGCACCTCAGAGTGCAACATGATGTATGATGAGAGCTCCATTACCATTGTCTGATTGTCTGCATTGACCATATTGAAATGATTGTAATATTCATTGATTGTATTGATGCACTTCATGATCCATGTGTAAAATTTGAATCTGATTGTACTTTTGTGATGGTGATTTTGAAATGTTTTGGAATGTTCTTCCAGATATTTTACGAATAAAGTATATTTTTCAAAAGAAAAACCTTGAGGCCATTGTCACTGTTAAAATTCATTTTGGGAAGTGGAAGTGGCCCCATCATAATCATTTGAAAAAATATTATACTAGAATGTAAAATGGATTCAATACATAGGCTTTGGAGTTCAGTTTTTTGAATGTGTGAAACCTGGAGCTGAATTTTCTGGTTGGCGGGGGGTGGGGGGAGGGTAGTGGGGAGGAGGGGGGGAGGAGGGGGGTCACAGCAGGTGCATGTGGCAGCACGGCAGGAGGTGCTGGTTCCCCAGGATGGGAGGCGGAGGCCCCACCACATGACGAAACATGCCTGGGAGGAAGTGGCGGAGGTGGGAGCTCCCGCGATGTGGTGCGGCAAACCTGGATCCAGTGTCGCAAGCGCTTCAACAGCTTGTTGCGCTTTGACAGGGCTAGTAGATGTTGGCATTGGTAACGTAACCCAGCAGGTCGGCTTACCCCCTGCTGCACGCCACCCCCTACCCAAGTCTGAGTGTAGTGACTGCATTGAATCATTGACAGCATTTGTCATTTGCTGGGTGGACCAGCAGATATTGCCCATACTGAGGTCACCCTGAGAGGGTGCTCCCGCAGCATGTGTTACACTGAGTCCCACATTACTGGTTTGGGGGCAGCCTGTAGGAGGTGCACCTAGGCGCAGAGGTGGAACTGCAGGACATGTCAAAATCAGGATGATGACGTGCTGGGAGGGGAGCTTCAAGCTGGCGTGGCAATGAACCATCTGATGCCCCCTGCACTCCATGTGCTTGCGCTCCTTGCTATGTAAGGATAGACCATGTGATGCCTAATGTGATGTAGGCACCATGTGGCCAAGGGGATGGTGGGGGTGTGGGGGACAGGCCTAGCATCTTTGTGTGAGTGTTTGGCAACAGCAGGGTGAGGAGGCACTGGAGGCCTGCAATGGCCCACTCTGGTTGGGGTCGGCCATGTGTGAAGCGAGTCCATGCATAATTAGCACTAATCAATGCTCGTCACTCATTTTCAGGAGAAGAATGCACATAATGCTGCAGAGCAGGCGAGGTCTGGCGGCAGGCAGGCGTAGATTACCATTCTTAGCCGGTTTGAGCAGCAGGCCCTGGATTTGGAGAGGCGCCATGTGCACCCAGATCCACCAGTGTCGGTGAGGCTGGGGTGCCACAGCCAGGTATTTTTGCCCAGCAGTGAGGTCAGCATTGTTCTCTCAACAGCCATAGCAGTGCTGAACTTTAATTGATTTAATTTTGCAACACGGCTTGACCATTGCTTATTGGAGGATGAGCGCATAATGATGAGGTAGACAGGGATGCACATTGACATTATCCCCATGTTAACTAATCCACTGTCCTTGTTCTTCCTTTCAGCATCAGTGGAGCAGGGCCGGGAGGAGAAGCAGCAGAGGCCCCCTCTCACACCTGAGGGGCCTGAAGTCCCACCAGCATCACACCATCTCTGCCAGGCAGGCACCTGTACAGATACCAGCACCTCAGTGGGAGTTAGAACATCGGCTAGAGTCCCGGAGCACAGCGGTGAGGGCACAGAGGTGAGGGCACTGCTGGTGCCAAGGGCACTCTCTGTCTCTGCCAGCTCCTCGAGCTGGCAGAGACAGAGAGTGCCCATGGCGCCAGCAGTCGGAGGACTTCAGGGGACCAGGCACATGCTCAGTCGGTGTCTGATGATGTGCCTCTGGAGCCGTCCACGACGCAGCAAGAGCAGGAAATGTGGCTGGGTGTGCGGGGTCATCTGGGGGAGATACATGAAGCTATGCAGGCTCGGTCTCCGCGGTGGAGGATTCTACGGGGACGATCGCCAAAGCAATGAGCCACATGTCCGAGCGCCATCTGTCCTCCATGGAGAGAGTGGCAACTCTCGTGGAGAGGCTCCTCCAGGAGACCCATCAGGGCTTCCTGGGGATGCACTCTGACCAGCAAGTCCTTACATCAGAATTGACCTCAGCTGGTCAGTGCCAGTGTGGGAGATGGTCGAGGCATCAAGTTTCCCAGCTCAGTGCCCATCCATCCAAGTTGAGCAAGGAGGTCCGAAGCGACCTCATGTCAGCGCAGCAGCTGCCTGTTGTCTCTGTGGGCACCTCTCAGGGCACTCAGATGAGTGCGGCAGCTCCTCCACCCCTCTCCTAGTGACCACAGGATCCAGTGAAGCTGCGATGACTCGGGAGATGCCAGCTGTGGAATTGGCAGCTCCCTCCCAGGTGGGGCCAGCACAGGCTCCATGGGCCAGAGGATGACCGCCAAGGTCATCAAGGCCAACAGGACAGCAGAGTCAGCAGGCTGTCTCAGATGCCACTCCAAGGGATGGGGCAACACCAAGACGTAGCACTTGGAAACAAAAACAAAGCATCTTAGGCGCACCACGGGTTCATCACTGGTGCTTTTTTGTTGTCCTGAGATGAGGTCCTTATGATTTCATCTGATTTGTAACATTATTGTCTTTTTTTTTTGCATAACTTTGTTTGCTTGACATATTAAATTCAGATATATTACCATGGCTGAGGTTGCCTCTTTTCTTCGGCATGTGAATGGTTTCCAATAATGTAATGAGAGCTTTTTTGGACATTCAGCTTTAGTGACAAGGCCCTTAGTTAAAGTTCCTAACCTGGCAGATTTAGCACTTAGGTGTCGAGCATGGAGCCTACAACCCAGGCTTGTCCTGGAGCTTCATCTGTGGTGTGCTAGCTGAAGGTTTGTTGGATTAAAGCCTCCCAGGTATCCCTGCCTCCCTGCAGTATGCCCGGATCAGCATCTATCCCTTCAGCATTTCCCTGCGCATGCTGATCCTCACTCAGTGAGCATCCCCTCATGCTCACTGCTGGATTCATCGTGAGCAGCCGCAGCTGCTGCATCGATATCTTCATTGTCCACTGCATCCCCCTTTTCAGCGCAAGATTGTACAATCTTGCAGCAAGCAACCACTATCAGCGACACATGATCTGGGGGGTATTGGAGTACGTCCCCTGAGCAGTCCTGGCTCGGAAGTGCATCTTGAGAAGACCGATGGTTCTCTCCACCACAACCCTTGTGGTGTCATGGCTCCTATTGTACCGCTGCTCAGCTTCTGTTCTTGGTTGGCGGAGAGGTGTCATGAGCCATCTTCTGAGGGGATAGCCCTTGTCGCCCAACAGCCATCCATCCAGCCGGGCTGGAGCACTGTAGAGCCCCGGCACCTGGGAGTGTCTGAGGATATACGTTTTGTGGGAGCTGCCTGGATACCTTGCACAGACTTGTAGAATCAGCATCCTGTGATCACACACTATCTGCACGTTCATGGAGTGGAAGCCCTTCCTGTTGACGAAGGCACCAGGCTCACCTGCTGGTGACTTGATGGCCACAAGTGTACAGTCTATTGCACCCTGGACGCGGGGGAAGCCAGCAACGGCAGCAAAGCCTCTGGCTCACTGTGTCTGACTTGCCTGGTCCCAACGGTAGATGATGAAGGTCAATTCACGCCTGAACAGAGCGTCTGTCTCCTGCTTGACACTAGCATAGACGGCTGATTGGGAAACACCACAAAGATCACCCACCAAGCCCTGGAAGAAGCTAGAGGTTTAGAAGTTGAGGGCAGCTGTGACCTTTAGAGTCACTGGCATGGGGTGTACACCTACTTAGTTAGTGGAGATCTCAGACCCAATTGCCTGACAAATATAGTTGACTGTCTCCCTTGAGAGACGGAGCCTCCTTCGGCACTGCACCTCAGACATATTGAGGTAGCTGCTTCACTGCCTGTATACCCTGGCAGCAGGATAGTGGCATCTTCTGTGGCCTCTTCCGTGTTGGTCCACCTCATGGCCCTGTGCCCCTTGTGCCTGCGCTATGGTCCCAAAGGTGGCTCCCCTGGAGCCTGAATGTACACTTCTGGCCTCCTCCTCCTTCTAGCCCTCCCTTCCTCCTCAGAGGAGCTGCCTCCAGTGGACAGTTGAGCGCCCATTCACAGGCTAAGGGAAGGCTTCCTGAAACCTGCAGACCCAGAAAAGATTGCTCACTGCAGAGCGCAGACCTGAAGGTTAAGAGAACAGACAAATCTGCTGGTCTGCATTTTCAAGTATTGCAGATCACACAGGCAAGTTTCAAAAACTTCCATAAATAAATACTTGAAAGTGCACACTCGTGACCCCAGTGAGCCCTCGTATCCTGCCCGTGGATGAGGTTTATTCAAAACTCTGCTATACACCTGCCCATTGTACCCCGTGCGCCGACCCGAAGATTGCAAGGGTGATGAAAAATCAGCCAAGGGCCTTAAGTGGCCTGTTAATTAATGGCGGGCACGCATCGGACATTATCGCGCGCCCACCCAACAAAACATCGCAATGGTGCGCAGTGACGTCGGGGCGCTCACCCGATGTCACCATGCGTCATTTTACGTGCGGAGGTATGGAGCTCGCCCTCACACGCCAACTGGAAAACTCATCCCTTGGTGAATTGAGCTGATGAAGTGTGAGAATTTGGCGTTATTACTGAAGCAAGGCAGAGATGTTTTAGGAAATACAAATCTTAATGGGGTGGTCGGGAAGGTGTGGGGTGGGGGCTGGATGGGAGGGAAAACCAACCATATGGGAAGACGTTTCACTTACCTTCATAATTTTCTTTTTATTGAAAGTAATCTCCCTTTTTTTACTGATCATTCTCTTCAGCTTCCTGCATATTTTATTCATTTTACCATGAGCTACTATAATTCAGCACACCTCTGCTGGGCTGCACTCTAATGCTCTACTGGATATTTCAAGGCCCCTTAAACCAGACTTCAGAATGGCTATGGCCTGCTCTCTCAAATTTCCTCTGGTCCCATGGGACCCATTTTATTCATTCTCCTCCTTCATCTGTGGATGCTCTACAGGAGTCACCAATCAATCATCTTGATTCACCGTTTTGAATCTTGGTATGATTAATTGTCATGTGATAAACACGGCAAAACAAATCAGCTTGGTTAGCGGGCATGTCATGTAGGATAAGTTAAGTGGCAACACATGTTTGGATATTAATAGAAGAAAATCCTTTCCTCTTAATTAAATTGACTGGGATTGACAAATGAGGCTTTCAAGGCCAATATATTCTATCAATTGCTCCATTCGCATTTGAGAATCCTGTCAGCCCCATAGTTTTGCCAGCAGCAGCCTCAGGGAGATTGTTAAAGGGGAGGATGATCAGGTAGAGGGTGACCTCTAATGGGAAGGTGATCAGAAGTGGGGGTAGTGACTGGAAAAGGGACGCAAATCTGTTTGGGAGGTTGACCAGAAATCAGAGCAATCAGAGGGTGGGCAAGGAGGCAACTAGGAAAGAGAGGGGAATTGGATGTGAGGTGATTAGATGAGTGCTGATCAGGAGACCTAAATATTGGACAAACTGGATATTGTAATGGGGAAGGCGAGGGAAGAGGCAATTGTGACGGGGATCAAGGAAACGGGCGGGGGGGTGCTGGGGTGGGGTAGGAGGCAGCAGGGGTGGAGCAGTTGCCAATAGCTGTTTGTGCTTTCAATAACGAATTAGAAAAAACAATCCTGCTCAGTTTGCATATTTGCAAATATTCTTTTTGATGGCGGCCTGCTGTGGTCCCATTAATTACCATGGCCTGGACCATGTATAGACCAGGTTTTCCTGAACATAAAACAACAACAACTTGAACTTGTACAACACCATTAATATACAAAATTACCCAAGGTACTTCACAGGAGCATTACCAACACAGAACGAGATATTAAGGCAGATGACCAAAAGCTTGGACCGGGACTAAAATTTACAAGAGTGTCTTAAAGGAGGAGAGAAAGGCAGAGAGGCAGAGAGGTTTAGGGAGCAACTTGCCTCCTGCTTATTGAATTTGCATGCAAGTGTCAACTACAGAATTCAGGACATCAAGAGTGGACATATGGCAATGTCACTACTGAACAGTTGATAATGCTTTGGATTTAACTAAACAAAAATAAAACACATTTTCAATTAAATGAACACAAGAGATGAGACCAGCCCGAGTAAAAATATGAAACAAAACAAAATGCAAAAAATGTACCTCTTTGGTGACAGATAAAAAGTAGTTACAATTGTACACAGCAACACTTGAAGCGCATGACCATATGGGCAATGATGTGAATAGGGTTAAGCACAGTCCTTCATTAGAACTGGTGAGGTGAAGTCCAAGAAACCTTTATAAATGGGCTGATCAAAACAAAGAAGGGAAGGGAGAAGACCAGATTGAGGTCTGGAGTTCGAATGTGCTAATTACCTAAGTGACGAGGCAAGTATAATGCATATTGGTTGCAATGGACTATCATCATTAAAAATAGCTTTAACCTTACAGGCTCAAACGTCCTTTATTTTTCTCAATCAGTCTACCAGTTATATTGGCAGGGCCTTTCAAGCAATTGCAAAGTAGGACAGCAACCCTCACAGTTAATAATTTTACTTTGAAGCAGTTGGTTTCTGGAAGTGCAAAATTATACAGGCCCAGCGCCCAGTGCTCAGCTCAGAGATGTACCATGTAAAACATTTTAAAAGTTCCATGCTCTCCTGAAGTCAAGAGAAGTGCTACCCCTGATTTTCTGGCTCCAGTTTTCAGTAAACAATCTGCTGGTCTAATCAATTACCATGAAGGAATAAAACTGATTGTTTTCTTATAAATAGGGAGTGTTATAGAAATATGCTTGCAAACAGCAGAGCAATGCTATCTTACTGTTTGTCGTTGAGGTCCAAAGATCCTTTATATAACATAGTGCTTTAAGTCCAATTTTTGAGCAACAGATATGCAGATGAATTGCTGTATGTTCTACATTGCAAAGTGAACTGCTTTCGAATGTGTATAATGAGGATATGTCTTTGAAATTCAGGTGGGAGGTGAGAATTGTATCACTTTCTTGAGAGTGTGAAATAGTAGAGTTATGCCATTTGTATGTTAATGGCGGATGGGGGTGTTTTTCAGTGTAAACCAAAGATTTATATTTGTTCTGCCAGCTTCACCCGCACAAAATGTAATTAGTTTTGCCAGTAATGACTTGAGTTGTAGATGGCAGACTAATGTTTTCCTATAGTCTTTGATTCGTTATTTCAGCATGTCTGTGTGAATCAGATACACTCTCTACATTTATTAAGGAATTTCAAAGAGTTTTCAGGGATGAGATTGCTGAAGTTGGCATTATTATTTTGCTATGGAAGAATTATGATCTCAGTCTTGTTAGCAAATTTCACGCAATGTCCAGCTGTAAAATGCAAAGCGATAAATGCCTGTTTTAATTGATTTAGCAACCAACTTTCTGTAATGCACAGGGTATTTGCTGGACTCTTTATGTAAAAAAAAGGGAATCTAAATATTTGCAAGTTACCCAGATAACTCTTGGTTTACAAACACTTTACCAAGGGTCTGAATGGGAATTCAAATCTTTTTACTGACTAATCAACAGGTTGATGGTTCCAATAGGACATGAGTGATTATGTCCCTCCTCCTCAACCCCCCTCCGCAGTTCTCCGGCGAGTGCCTGCACGCTCTAGTATAGGCAGTGAGTGCCCAGTGTGAAATACTCATGCCATGGGATGGCAAGAGGAGGCTACCCCCCAGACGAAGAAGGTCTGGACAGAGGTGGCTGCCCAGGTGAGTGGGCATGATGCTGTGCGCCACACATGGATTCAGTGCCAAAAATGGATAAATGATCTTTTATACTCTGCAAGGGTGAGTATCTATCTGGCATGCAACTGTATATAGATGTCTTGGAGGGTGACTGTTCCTCGTGTGCTCAGGGGCATGAGCTGCAAATGGCACATATCGTTGTGCATGCCCAGGCTGGGAGATATGTCCACTTGCCTTGTGTATATAGAAGAGTGCGGTGCCCTCATCTGATG
This sequence comes from Carcharodon carcharias, assembly GCF_017639515.1. NCBI lineage: Eukaryota > Metazoa > Chordata > Chondrichthyes > Lamniformes > Lamnidae > Carcharodon > Carcharodon carcharias. The sequence continues at coordinate 144,345,089 of NC_054477.1, forward strand.
GGCACTTTTTCCTGTAACCGTTTGGGGTTGGAGTTGGGGGGGGCAGTGATGAGGGGGCGAGGCTGGGATGGCGTGGCAGGCAGAGGGTACTCGAATAAATGCACTTTTGCCCTTATAGGAGAAAAGAAGCCGTAATGTACTGGAGCACGAACAAATGGGTGGTGGGGTCCCCAACATACTGGTATTTTCCAAGTTTGAAATGGATGCCCTGGACATGGAATGTGAGCGTAGAGCAATGTTCCCAGGTTACAGAGAGGCAGGGGCCTTGGATAAAGGTAAGAGTCCTGTGGACCAATGAGAGATTGGGGAAGTGCGTAAGAGCTGTAGGATTGTGGCATCTCCAATGAGAACTTCTACTCAAGTGTCTTCATTACTCGTCCAATCATAGTGAGCCAGTTGTCCATTCTGAAAGCAACTGTAGTTCACGCACAGTCACTTTGTTACAAAGTAATCACCTGACATATTCTGTTCCCCCCTCAGAAGCGACATCATCATGATGCCCGATTGACTCTGAGGACCCTCCCTTAACACCCGAGGAGGAGCCGTGGATAGACGCAGCCACGTCACATTGCCTCTCCAAACCAAGCTCCAGCGCAGATACAGGCACGTCTGTGTGCGATAGCCTTGGTGCTGGACGCTCCCTCCCAGGTGGTGCCTGCACAGGTTCTGCCAGTCAGAGAATGTCACCAAGGTCTTCAGGGCATCACAGATTGCCTCTAATTCCACTACCAGCAGTGGGGGTGGTGGGGGGGTAGGGCGGGGGGGGGGGGGTGGCGGTCACCAAGACACAGTGCTCACAGGCAGAACTTCACAAGAGGGATTGTCATGGGCAATATATATATATATATATACTTCCATTCATCTCTATTTGCCTTCTTGAGCCGCTGCAGATCATATGACATAGGTACCTTCATAGTGCTGCTAGGAAGGGAATTCCAGGGTTCTGACCCAGTGACAGTGAAGAAACAGTGATATATTTCCAAGTCATTATGATGAATGACTTGGAGGGGCTGAGATTGTCGTTGTTGTTTCCAGTGCTTAAGTCAATGCTAGGTGGTCTGTCTGGGTTCATTCTTTTTTAGTGACTTTGTAGTGGTCACTAAGCTACTTAAGAGTCAGCCACATTGCTGTGGGTCTAGAGTCACATGTAGGCCAGACTACGTAAGGATAACAGATTAGATTTTTAACTCCAGATTTTTATTGGATTCAAATTCTACCATCTGCCATAGCGGGATTTGAACCCAGGTCCCCAGAGCATTACCCTGGGTCTCTGGACTTCTAGTCTAATGACAATACCACTACACTCCCGCCTCTCCTCATATTACTTTAGTTGAAATGCATTCTATATTCAAATTTTGTAAACATGAACGCATTTTAAAGATGTTCTGATGTTTCATGGTCCGATTGTGCTTCATGTTTCTCATAGGCGTTGGGCATGCATGTGGTTTGTGACAGACGGGAAGGGCTGCAAACTTTATTTCAGAGATATTTAATTGACATAGGGGTCACTGGATGGCTCATCAGGAACGTGCAGTAAGGTGGCATTATCCTTGCCCTCATTTTCCAGCTGTGCCTAGCTGAATGAATGGGAGAATCAAGGTCTCCCTTGTCTCCCTGCCTCCCGCAAGTGTCATCATTTCTGCAGCCACGCCGGCATCCTGGGCCTCCTCTGGCTCTTTACCAGACACATCAGTTGAGTCAGCCTCTGCAGCCTGCAGAGCTGCCTCACTGCCTTCTTCCTCTGAAAGATCCCCCCATGACAGAGCCAAGTTGTGCAGAGCACAGCAAACAACGACAATATATGAGACCCACTCAGGAGAATATAGCAGTGCTCCCCCTGATCAGTCCAGGTAGTGGAAGCTCATCTTGAGCATGTAATTGCTCTCAATTACTGCCATTGTAGAGGCATGACTTCTATTGTACCTTTCCTCTGCTTCTGTCCTTGGGTGACAGAGTGGCGTCGAGCTATATTTTCAGGAGGCAACCTTTGTCACCCAGGAGCCAACCAGCCAACCGAGTTGGAGCCATGAAGAGCCTTGGCACCTGGGAGTGCCGCAGGATATGTGCCTCATGGGAGCTGCCCGGGGACCTGGCACACACCTGCAAAATCTGTGTCCTGTGGCCGCAAACAATCTGGACATTGATGGAGTGGGAATCCGGCTCACCCACTGACATTTATGGCCACATGAGTGTAAGCTATGGCTCCCTGGAAGTGGTGAAAACCATCAACTTCAGGGAAGACACTGGCTCGCTCGGCCTGGCTGGCATCATTGGTTCAGAAATAAATGAAGTTTATCACCTCTCCGAACAGAGCATTAGTGACCAGCTTGACACAGCTGTGGGCAGCAGATTGGGACACGCCACATAGATCTCCCACTGACCCTTGGAAGGAACCGGAGGCAATAAAGTTCAGGGTCACTGTCACCTTAAAGTCACTGGCATTGGGTCGCCACTGACACAGTTTGAGGAGATCTCTGGGCCAATCATATGGCATTGGAGGCCACAGTATTCCTAGAGAGGTGGAGCCTCCTTCGGTGCTGGATCTCCAACATGTTTATGTAGCTGGAATGCTGCTTGTAGACTCTTGCTGCAGGATAATGTCATCTTCAGTGGACATTTTCACCATGCAATTCCTGCTTCGCCTCTCTTCCCACAGGTCAATCTCTCAGATACTGCCTGCGGACACCAGCCCTCCTCTCCCTTCTGGTCCTTTGCTCAGAGGAGGGATTCCCTCCAGCGGAGTAGACAATCCCCATTTGCTGGAATACAGAAGGCACAGGATAGCGCCCTGAAGGTAACACTTGGCAGAAAGCCTCTGAGAAAGCTTGTAAGCCAAAGTGTCCTCCAGAAAACATAGGAAATGCAATGCAGAAAAGCACCTACAACCAACTCTCACCTAAACCGCTACCTACTCACATAGTCACCTCTCTGGTCGACTTTTATCCCACCCTGGATGGAGTTGTGCTTAAAAATGGGATTGCCACCTGCCTGTGCGCCGACTGCAAAATCACACAGGCCATGAAGATTTCTCTCAATTGCCTTTTTAAGGGGCTTAATTGCCCATTTCATTGTCGACAAATGTGCTTCTGGCCCCCCGTGCATGCCCGCCGCTGGCTGTAATATGCTCATTTGGGGAGCCGGTGCAGACACGATGGGTCGAATGGCCTCCTTCTGTGCCGTTAAAATTCTGTGACTCTGTGATGGCACGATGACGTCAGGTTATGCACCTGACGTTTTCTCACACAATTTCATGCCAGGTTGGGTCAGCCATGTGCCCGATCCTGCAAGGTAAAATTCAGGCCCATGTTTTGACTTAATTTCAGGAAGTGCATATTTGTCTTTTAATGCATTCTATTACAACTGGAGATATTGTGTAAATAGCAAGAGGAATCAACAACATAATTCCAAAATACCCAGCTAAAGGGCACCTGTTTGTTTTTTTTTTCTTGCTGTTTGTAATGTACATTAATAATCTAGACATGACTGTATGATCAGTAAGTTCGCAGATGACACGAAAATTGGTGGAGTGGTAAATAGCAACAAGGAAAGCTTTAGACTACAGGACAATATAGGTAGGCTGGTCAGGTGGGCAGAATGGTGGCAAGAAGTGTGAAGCGATGCATTTTGGGAGGACTAACAAGGCAAGGGAGTACATGATGAATGGTAGGACCCTAGGAAGTACAGAGGATCAGAGGGACACTGGTATGCATGTCCATAGATCCTTGAAGGCAGCAGAACAGGTAGTTAAGGTGCTTAAGAAGGCATTTAGGATACTTGCCTTTATTAGTCAAGGCATTGAATACAAGAGCAGGGAGATTATGATGGACCTGTATAAGGGGTTAGTTAGGCCACATCTGGAGTATTGTGTGCAGTCCCGGTCGCCACATTATAGGAAGCTGTGATTGCACTGGAGAGGGTACAGAGGAGATCCACCAGGATGTTGCCTGGGTTGGAGCATTTGAGCTATGAAGAGAGACTAGATAGGTTGGGGTTGTTTTCCTTAGAGCAGAGAGGCTGAGGGGGGCCTGACTGATGTGTACAAAATTATAAGGGGCATAGGGTAGGGTAGATAGGAAGAAGCTTTTCCCTTTAGTGGAATATCCAAGAGGCATACCTTTAAGATAAGGGGCAGGAGGTTTAGAGGGGGTTTGAGGAAAAACGTTTTCATCCAGAGATTTTGGGGAGGGGTGGGGGCGGGATCTGGAACTCACTGCCTGAAAGGGTGGTAGAGGCAGAAACCTTCACAACATTTAAGAAGTATTTAGATGAACACTCGAAATTCCATAGCAGACAAGGCTACGGTCCAAGTGCTAGAAAATGGGATTAGGGTAGATAGAGGCTTGATGAACAGTGTGGACACAATGGGCCACAGGGCCTTTTTCCGTTCCATAAAACTCTATGTCTCCAGGATTCTAATCTGAAATAAAAACAAATAATGATGGAAATACTCAGCAGGTCTCGCAGCACCTTTGGAGAGAGAAACAGAGTTAACATTTCAGGTCAAGGACCTTTTTTAGAACTGAATGAAGATAGAAATGCATTTCAAGGGGAAGTGGTGGCATAGTGGTATTGTCAGTGGATGGGTAATTGAAAGGCCCAAGGCAATGGGGACCTGTGTTTGAATCCTACCATGGCTGATGGTGGAACTTGAATTCAATAAAAATCTGGAAATAAAAGACTGATGGTGACCATGAAACCATTGCAGATTGTCTGAAAAACCTATCTGGTTCTCTAATACCCTTTAGGGAAGGAAATCTGCTGTCCTTACCCAGTCTGGCCTATATGTGACTCCAGACCCACAGCATTATGGTTGACTCTCAAATGCCCTCTGAACAAGGGCAGTTAGGGATGGACAATAAATGCAGAATTTGTGGTCTGAAATTATTGAACTCAACCCAAAAGGCTGTAGGGTAATAATTGTATCAATTAAGTATGCAATTAAAACCAAGATTAAATAAGAATAAAAATTTTGATCATAAGATGATTGTATTATATTGCTGTGCCCTCTTCAGGTTCAGTCAAGTGCAACAACTGACAAGTCATAAAGAAAATTCAGCTGCAGTGTTTCTCAGGCACAGGATGGTAAAGGTTCAGCACCCATTGTTCCTATGCACAGTATTATTTTACTTATTACTTTGAGTGCAAAACCTTGGAAAAATTGCCCCTTCTTTCCATCAATTTTCTATTTCATACTTTGTCAAATTTTGAAGTGCACATGAGTTGTTCCCATCATCATGCTCCCATTATGTATGTTATGCTTATAAATATATAAGCAGTCTGGATTTAACAGTGTGGTCCCTGGAAATTGCTTTTGGCAGCATATTGCTCCATGTCATGTGTAATGTAATTTGCATTAGAATGCCATTTTCACTTGTATACACCTTGTGTTATACCCTTCTTTACATTTATGAATGAGTGCAGTTTTTTTTAATATTCATCTGTTAGGGTGAGTGTGGTGCTGCTGGGATAGTTGACAAATCCTCAAGATATCTATTTGGCCTTAGGACCAGTAGAAGTTAGCTGAGTAGGACAGGATGTTCAGGTGGTTAGGTTTAAGCAGCATGTGTCAGTATCTGAATGTCAGACATGCAACAATGCGAGGCTTTAATGGTTTTTTTCTCTGTAAATTCAGCTGCATTATTGGCCTAATTACAAATGCCTAAATATGATGTATGACTAAGCCCAAACCGATCTGGGGTGCTGGTTTTAAGTACCTCTGGTCTCCTGCATATATGCTGCAATAAGGCTCTAAGGCTTTTGAATGTAGGACACAGACTCCATTTGTTGACTCGGGTGAATCTCCAAAACTCATCTGTAATAACTATCACTTAATTTTGTATCTGTTCCTGTTGTACATGCTGCATTATGGCAATAATCTTCCCAAATCTGTGTGCTCCTTTTCATTTTGTGAAACTATTCAGAGGATCTGACCAGAGTTCTTTCTGACCTTTGGTGTATTTGTGTGTAGTTTGTCTTCCCAATGCACTTGTTTGGCCATTCCTTACTAGACCAAAAGGGATTATATTTGGCAGAGTGTTTCCAGCTTGTGGAGGTGGGATTCAAGGTGAGAAAGTTCCTGAAATTGATGTCCTGACATTATCCTGCCCTTTACCTTCTTTCTCCAGAGCAGCATTAAAGGTGTGGGGAGGTTTCTTTTGGAACTTTCAGGTAAGCAATTAATAAGTTGTTAAATTTGTTCAGAAGCCAATTATGAGGTGTTTTAGCTCTGAATCCTGGATTTCCCAGCTGCAGAATCTGTTTCACAACCTGTCAGCAATTCACCAGATTCACCAAGGGAGTGCATTGTGGGAAGTGCTTCTTCAGTGAAACTGACAAGCAGGGAAAACTTTGATCAGTTACACTTAAGAGCTCCATCCATGGCCATTGAGAAAGAACCATTCAAACATAGAAACATGCACATTTGGAGGAAGAGCAGGCCATTTGGCCCCTCGAGCCTGCTGTGTCATTTGATAAGATCAGAGCTGATCTGATCTGGCCTCAACTCTGCTTTCCTGTCTACCCCATAACTCCCTTGTCAATCAAGAATCTATCTAACTCAGCCTTAAAAATAATCAGTGACACTGCCTCCACTTCTCTTTGGGGAATAGATTAACCGAGTTCTGAGGGAAAAAAAATCACCGCAGCTCCGTCTTAAATGGGAGATCCCCTTATTTTTAAACTATGTCACCTAGTTTTCATCTCTCCCATAAGGGGAAATATCTTCTCAGTATTGACACTGTCAAGTCCTCTGTTTGAATCACTTCCTCTCTCAGAGAGTGTTTTCACTGCTTGATAGGGGATTGTCAACTTCTTGGAAGGCACTTCACCTTCTAGCTAGCAGTTCACTCACTTTCAGCTGCTCGTCCCTGTTGCCAGCCTACAACATGGCACAGGATTGGCTTTTGCAGCTGCATATTCCATGTCTGCTGAGAGCCAAGGGCAGGGGGCTCACCACCTCTAACTCCTTCAGTAGCAGCAGCCCAGAACAACACTCACAGCAGCAGCTACTTTCTCCTCTGCCACCTGCTCCTTCATAGGGCAGTTGGAATGGACAGTGAGGTCAAAATGGAAGGAGCCTGATCTCTATACTGGCTCTACAGGTAGAGCACCAGTGCCACAGGAGGCTCAGACTCTCATGACAAGTCGCTGCTGACATCTGCAGTCCCTTGAAACACGTCCCCCTCCCCCGAGGCTGACAAAGTGCTTGTCAATGGGGCCAACACCCAGCCCCCTGCCCAGGAGGGTCTCTGTGTTATCACCAAGTTTTACGCTCTCTTCTGCTGTAAGGAGGGAAAGCAGAGAGTTGTGAGTTTTCTTAATGGTTTGTGCCGAGAGGAGGATAGGGCACCATTTGTGGAGGGAAACAGTGAGGCATGGTGCAAGACGGTAATAGGCTGAGAGTGAGTATGGGGGTTGGCTGCTCAGATTGGGATATGAGGCGTCTGCAGAGAGATATGAATGGTGTGTTAACCAAGGCGTACTGGCAGAAAAATGCTGGGGAAGTCAGATTATTATTGGCCCCTTCCGTTCTCCATTAGGCAATCAAACTGTCCCTGCACTCCACCCCCCATGGGTGCTCCATTCCCCCCTTACCTCTTCATTGAGATCCCCAATCCCCCTCTCCTCAGCACCCGCACCAACACCCCCCCCCCCCCACCCCTCCCCCAACCCTCCACCCTGACCTCCCTCTCTGTCTTGAAATTACCCACACTTACCTGGTCCTGGACTTCGGGATTTAGGATCTGGGGACTGAATGTAATCCCAGTTCTGGCCGCTGCTGCCACTGGCACTGCTGGGACTACAGAGTTTCCGGCCAATTAGATTGAGGGGGCGGAAGTCCCATCTCTTGCCGATTAAAGCTCCCCGAGGCAGTAAATGATTGTGGGGGCTGCTGCAAATGGTGGAGATGTGTTAGGAAATCCACCAGCCAAAATACCCTGTGTTGTACTGAGGTCTGAGCCTTGACCATTTTTCCACACCCAGATGGGTTCAGGTCCAACTGTGGAATTAGCGTGTAAGAGGGGAGGTGAGGGCTCATCCACTAGACATCACAGTATCTTTATAGTGCCAAAGGAGGCCATTTGGCCCATCAAGTCTGCACTGGGTCTCTGAAAGAGCATTCCACTTAGTCCCACTCCCCTGCCTTATTCCCGTAACCTTGCATATTCTCTCTTTTCAGGTGTCAATCCAATTCCCTTTTGAATACCTGTACCGCAACTGTACAAAATTCTTCATAGTTGACTTACCCATCACTATCCATATCTCCTTCCAAAATGTCACTGTATAATCCTGATTCTAGCTAAAAATCTCACTAGCAGCTTTGGAAGATGTGAACATTAGATGTGATTCTGCAATTAGGCAGTGCTTACTGAAAAATCCCCAGTGTGCTAAGAATTACACTGACAATCAATTCAAGGTTATCAGTTGGAGCTCACTTGCACTTGCTAGAGGCTACATATATTCACACACAGGACTTTGTCTTCTGTAATAAAAAAGAACATGTTCAGGCACTGTACCTTTGCCAACTAAACAAAAGCTTGGGAATGATGGTTCCCTGGGGCATTCCACAAGATAATGCCTCGACTTATCAGAGCTAACTTCACTGGTTTGAATTTAAACGAAAGGAAAAACAAAAGATAATTGACTCCTGTTGCATTCTCGATGAAAGTATCTCAACCAATCAGATTCCACTTGCCAACTAATCAGTACTTTTTTCTCACAGTATAAATAGTTTCCTTTGAGATTTGACATTCTTACAATTTGGTCCTGATGAGTGCAAGATGAAAAGTTTTGACAGGGTGTCTCTTTTTCAGAAATGCTCAATGGGGGAAGATTATCATTTTGGGCAAGTCGTGATCTGTTTTTACCTTTAATGAAATTGTATTCTAAGAAATAACTTGTAGAAAAATTGTAGAGCCATGGCATCTTGATAATTAGCCATGAGAATTGATATGTTCAGGGGCTGTTTAACAAAAGAAGGAAAATGTTGCTCATAATTATTCTAATTTAATTCAAAATATTAGCACTAAGAATGTCCTTGGATATTCTCTGCAATGGCCACTGGCAGTTTGGCAGAAATCATGTTTGTGCTGGGTATCCATGGTCTCCACCACTTTTCCATTGAACTTACACTGGTTCATCTGGAAACATTCGAACTTTGAGAAAGCTGGATTGCACTGACACAGAAATCATGCTGGTGAGGAACTAGTTCCTTCTGAACTTCTCATTTCTATATGCAGGTAATCAAGAAGCAGCTCCAATGCTACACCCAGTAACTAAGATTAATTTACACTCCCTCAGCATGGCGGCATTTGGTGAAGCCTTTGACACCCATGTAAAAAAGTGATTCCTAACATTGCTAAAGTCTTACATTGGCACCAATAACACATGCAGGTTCCCTTTTGAGTGAAATGGTGTTATGCCACTGACTAACTTCTGCCCTGGCACCCCTTCTGTTGTTATGCAGAACAGGGGTGTGCCCCGTTGGAAGCCAATTCCAGCTGCATAGGGCAAAGTTTTCCCATTGCGTGCGGGGGCAGGCCCCGCTTGCCCACGCATAAAATGACGCGCGGTGACATCGGGCGAGCATCCCGGCGTCACCACGCACCATTGTGATATTTGGGAAGGCGGCCATGCTATAAGTTCGGATGCGCGTCCACCATCAATTACCAGGCCAGTTAAGGCCCTTGAAACAACAATTCAATTAGATTTTTCGCAGCCCGTTCGATCCTCAGGATGTCACACGGACGCAATGGGCAGGCAGGAAGGAGACATTCATGTAAACCTCATCCACAGGCGGGATAGGAGGGGTGAGTGGGGTTGCAAACGTGATGTTTGAGGTGTTTAAGTGTGAAAGTAACTTATAATTGCCTGTGTGAACAGAAAGACTTCAAAGCTCATACCAGCTGCTAGGACAGGAGTAAAAGCCTTGCTCAGGACTCTACAATATAGATCATTTCTGGGGCCTGTAGCTTTCAGGAAGCCTCCCCTTAGCCTGGGAATGGGAGTTGTGCTCTCCACTGGAGGCTCCTCCTCTGAAGAGGAAGGGAGGGCCAGAAGGGGGAAGAAGCCAGGAGTCTACATTCAGCCTCCAGGGGAGCCACCTTTGGAAGGAGAGGCACAGGCACAAGGGGCGCAGGGCCAACAGGAAGTGCAAGGCGGAAAGGGCTGCAGAAGACGCCAATATCCTGCTGCCAGGGTTTACAGGCGGCGAAGCAGCTACTTCAATATGTCTGAGGTCCAGAGCTAAAGGATGCTCCATTGCTCAAGGGAGACAGTCACCTCCATCTGTCAGATGATTGGCCCTGAGATCTCCGCAAACTGTGTGGGCAGACACCCCATGCCAGTGGCTCTAAAAGTCACAGCTGCCCTCAACTTCTTTGCCTCCAGCTCTTTCCAGGTGTCACTGGGTGATCTCTGCAGAGTCTCCCAATCAGCTGTCCACACTTGTGTAAAGCAGGTTACAGACGCTCTGTTCAGGTGTGCATTGACCTTCATCCACTACCGCTGGGACGATGCCAGCCAGACACAGCGAGCCAGAGGCTTTGCGGCCATTGCTGGCTTCCCCCGCATCCAGGGTGCAATAGATTGTACACATGTGGCCATCAAGGTGCCAGCAGGTGAGCCCAGTGCTTTCGTCAACAGGAAGGGCTTCCACTCCATGAACGTGCAGATAGTGTGTGATCACAGGATGCAGATTCTACAAGTCTGTGCAAGGTACCCAGGCAGCTCCCATGATGCCTACATCTTCAGTCACTCACAGGTGCCAGGGCTATTCAGTGTTCCAGCCCGGCTGGATGGATGGCTGCTGGGTGACAAGGGCTATCCCCTCAGAAGGTGGCTCATGACGCCTCTCCGCCATCCAAGAACAGAGGCTGAGCAGCGGTACAATAGGAGACACAGCACCACAAGGGCTATGGTGGAGAGAACCATCGTTTTTTTTAAGATGCACTTCTGATGCCTGGACCGCTTAGGGGGTGTACTCCAATACCCCCCAGATTGTGTGTTGCTGATAGTGGTTGCATGCTGCGCTCTCCACAATCTGGTGCTGGAAAGAGGCGATACAATTGAGGAAGAAGCTGTGGACACAGTTGCTCCGGATGCTCACACTGAGTCCAGCAGTGAGTCCGAGGATGAGCATGCACAGGAGAACACTAATGGGGTAGATGCTGACCCGGGCTTACTCCAGAGAGGCAGGGACACTTGGGGGGGGGGGCTTTAATCCAAAAAACCTTCTGCTAACCCACCACAGATGGACCTCCAACACACACCAGGGCTGCAGGCTCTACACTTGATACCTGAGTGCTAAATCAGCCTGGATACTAACATTAACTAAGGCCTTGTCAATACAGCTCAATGTCAAACAACTCACTCATAACATCATGGGTTCCCGTCCATCTGTGGAAGTAAGGGATCACCCTGAGGCATGGTAACATGTCAAAATTTATTGAGTGAACAATTGTAATTTCATAAAGCAAAACAAAAACGGTGTTGGACATCACACCAAGTCTTCCACAAAGTACTAAGGACCAATAGAAAAGCACCTGTGATAAACCCGTGGTGTGCCTAAGGTGCTTTCAATTTATATTTCCGGGTCCTACCTCTAGGTGCTGTCCTCTCGCTGGCACTGGCATTTGAGGCAGCCTGCTCACTGCATTGTCCTTTTGGCCTCGATAACCTTGGTGGACGTCCTCTGGCATGGGGAGCATTTGATGGCCCCGCCTGGGAGGGAGCAGCCAATTCCACAGCTGGCTTATCCTCAGTCGCTGCAGCCTCATCAGATGACACAGTCACTTGCGGAGGGGTGGAGGAGCTACTGCCCTCACCTGGAGAACCCTGAGAGGAGTCCGCAGAGATGACAGGCAGCTGTTGCACCAACGTGAGGTTGCTTCGGACCTCCCTGCTTACCCTGTAGATGGATGGGCACCGAGCTGGAATACTTGGTCCCCAGACCATCTCCCACACACTGACCAGCTGTGGCCAAAGCCACTGTGAGGGCTTGCAGATCTGAGTGCAACACCAGGAGGACCTGATTGTTCTCCTGGAGGAGCCTCTCCACGAGGGTCACCTCTCTCTCCATGGAGGAAGCATGGTGCTCGGCTATGAGGCTCATTGCATCAGTGATGCTCCATGTGAACTCCTCCAGCACGGGCACCATACCTCATTTATCTTTGCCAGATCCTCCTGCATACCCTGCTGCACTTCCAGCATTCGCCTCCTCATGGACGACTCCAGAGGCACATCATTAGCCACTGACTGAACATGTACCTTGTTCCCAGCAGTCTTCTGACTGCTGGTGCCCTGGGCACTCTCTGTCTCTGCCCGCACCTCAAGTGCCCTCACCGCAGTGCCCCGGGACACTAGCCGAAGATCTAATTCCCACCTAGGTGCTAATATCTGCGCTAATTCCTGTCTGACTGAGATGGTGTGACGCTGGTGAGTACATTTGCTTGGGGCCTTCACGGGTGGGCCCTCTGCCTCCTCCTCCCGGCCCCGCTCCGGTGATGCTGAAAGGTAGAAAAAGGAAATTTGATTAGTTGCAGTGCAGACAATGTCAACTTGCATGCCGTTCCCCCAGATCATTACGTGCTCATCCTTCCACAATCAATGGTAAACCCATGTTGCTAATTTCCATCACTGAACATTCAGCAGTGTCATGGCTTCTGTGACACACGTGGTGACTTGAGTGCTCACCAAACATACCTCCCTGTGGCACTCCAGCCTCACCGCTACCAGTGAACTTGGGGGCATGGCGCCTCTCAAGATCCATGGCCTACTGCTCGAAAGCCGTTAGGATGGCCAACTGGGCCTGCCCTCCGCCAGCCCACATTTGTTCAGATGCATTGCGTGCAGTCTTTTCCTGAAAAGGAGAGGGGAGCATTGACTAGTCCAGCCTGCATCTGAATTCCCATCACATCCCTGCCAACCCAGTCAGGTCGGGATATTGCAGGACTCCAGTTCTTCGTCACCCCGCAGATGCTGCACACGCACCCAAACAAACCAGGGCTGACCACCACAACCCCCTTGCCCAAATGCTGCCTCCTTCACATCTGGCACTACAGGGTGTCACTTGGCATGTAGAGTGCAAACAGCAGCAGATGGATTGGTGCCCTGCCAACGGGAAGCTCCCCTCCCAGCTTGGGCTTTACACCTGCCCGCAAACCTTAAGGTTGGACAGGCAGCATTCTTACGTACTTTAACTAATCCCTTAATGGCCTTAATAGGCCCTTAACATTTCGGCAGGCACGCAGCCAACTCCGGTGCACACCTGCCGAACGAAACATCACATTGACACGCAATGATGCCAGGACGCTTGCCCAACATCATTGCGCATCATTTTACACATCGGCGTGTCAGGCCCACCCCAGCCATGGACCGGAAGATTCTGCCCCCTGTTTTGCTACTTTACAAAATCCACTGGCGGGATGAGGTTTCCTGAAGCTTTTATAAAATAAATAAATAACATTTCCCATCTTTACAAACATGTCCCAACTCTTGTGGCACGGTCACATGGGGGGGGCATGTTTGAATAAATTTTTCAATCCATTCCTTAATTGGCCCACCCATGTAAAGTGGTGGCGCAGAGCCAATCGCAGCCGACGATCAGCTCCACCCCTACCCCCGCCTTCTCCCGCCCTGCTCACCCACCATAGGAAAAATCCTGGCCAGGGTTTTGGTTGAGCTAGTGCAAACGACTGAGAAAATTTGGACGTCACAATGTTCCAGCCCGAAACCAGCCTAAATGTTACCAGTTACACATGAATTTCCTTGCAGCGAAACATTGCAACTCTGCTCTTAAGCTAGAATTACTCTGAAATATTTTAGAAAATTTTGGGCCATCCAATATTTGAAATAGAATTTATCTATCAGTTTGCCCAAGATGCAAATGGTGCTAATTGTTCTCTTCCTTTTTCAAAGCCTCAAATTCTCATGTCATTTTGTTCCTTTGCCTCCCAGAGTGGATTTATAGAGTGAAAAGAAAATATGTACTTTAATCATGTACATGAAAGAAAAAGAAAAGCTTTATTATGGAAATAGTTGGGATGAAGAGGCTTTGTAGATTGAATAATAGGGAAAAGTATTTGTATCTTTAGCAATTTTAGTAAAAGTGGTTGAGAAACAGCACAGCAAAATCACTGTTGTGAAATCTGTATATTTTAGATACAATAATGGCTTATGTTTCTAAAGTGCTCATGCAAACATGTAATCATATGTATTTAAACAGCTGCTTCCTAAAAAAAACACTAACATTCTACTAAACTCTTCTCTTGAATGCTGCGGCCCTGTCCCAGTGTAGTCCAAAATTCAGAATTATTATTTTGGGCTTGCCAAATACCTGCTCCGTGGCGTTCTTTTGTTTCAACTGAGCCTCACTCCATACTGTTTGCCAGGGATATCGAGGTTCTGTAGTCATATCAAGGGTCATGGCTTGAAGAGTTTATTCATTTCTTGGCTTGTCTTCAGGCCGAAATGAATGGAGAACCCCCAGTTCTTTAGAGACATGGCTGACCTGAGCTATCACTAGAAATCATGCATTTACATTCTTGATTATTTGGTTTCAATTGCAGATATTTGGATCTGTGAGTGGTATCCTTTTCCTTTAAAGAATTCTGTGGGATTTTGCACAGGTTCTTTCAAATCGCTACAGTAAAGGCTGCCCTCACTTTTTTGAAACCCTCCTGCTGCACTCACCACCATGTCGAAACACAGCATCCAAGAACAGTGTATTGTAGCAGTGAGCAGCAAACTGATTGATGCTTCCCAGGCCTCATGTTGCTGCCTGGAAGGACCTTGTGGGGGCATCAGCCATTGCTACACTTAATGTGTAGCCAAGTCATGGCAGCATCAGGAGGTCCCAAAAGACAATGGAAATAAGAAAAGCCTTACTTCTTCATTCTTTCAGCACCTGCTCTGCTCATTGTCATAACAAAAAACAAGATTTGCATTTATATAATACTTTTCACAACCACCGGATGTTTCAGCCAATGAAGTGTCTTTGGAGTGTCGTCGCTGTGTAGTATAAGAAACAAAGCGGCTAACTTGTGCACAACAAATTTCCAAAAACAGCAACATAGTAATGCATAGATTTTGTTTTGTGTATGTTGATTGAGGGTTAAATATTGGCCAGGACACCAGGAATAACTCCTCTGTTCTTCTTTGAAATAGTGTCATGGGATCTTTCACATCCACCTGAGCAGGCAGTTGGAGCCTTCGTTTAGTGTCTCATCCAAAAGACAGCACCTCCACCATGCCTCTCTGCTCCGGTACCGCACTGCTGTGTCAGCTATCATTTTCATGCCTAAGCCTGGAGTGGACCTTAAACCCAGAGACTTGCAACACAGAGGTAAGCTTGCTAACAACTGAACCACAGCTGACATCCCAACAGTGCATTAAGCAGAGAGGTCAAAGCTATTCCATGGGGCAATTTTGTCCACAAAAAGCTTTGTTAACACGTAGGAAAAATGCATGCCAGGAATTTTGTGTGTGGGTCCTCCCGATCAGCTTGCATAACTTTGATAGAAAATCAACAAGAACCCTGCTTATCTATGCAAGTGGGATTTCTAGCAACGTCCAAACAGCCAATCAGAGTATTCCAGGAGGCAGAGATTAATATTGCAGCAACAGATACTGGTTTTAGAATTGAGAATTTTTATTGGTTTGTTTAACAATAATGAACTTAAACTTTATTATTAGAAGACCAAAGAAAACAGCCCAGATTAGTGCAACATGAAATTTATAATCGTAAAAATGTGCTTCTTTACCTGTCGAGCCTCAGGGACAACTTTGATATGAACTGTTTTCTCCACAAGAAAAATTAAAGATTTGATTTTCCACCCATTAATTATAAATCCAATTTCCAGTGGTTAGGTAGTGGCACATTATTCAATGAGTTCATGCAGAGTTAGCAGTGAGTTATGTATATCTACAACTGTCTCAAGTTTGTCAGTTGTACATTTTTCTTCATAACCACTATCCCCATCATGTTCTGTCTGTTTCTGGCTATTTGTGGGTTCTACAGATATTTGACATCAGACTCTGCAGCTCCAATGACATCTATGTTTCTCATATTCTACAGATCTTCCAGAAATAGGTCTTTTTGGAAATAGAGATTTTACTTCCTCTGTAAGTTTTTGTGGGTCCTCAGTCTTCAGGCTATCCTGCATAATTTCATGTTTTATTTAAAAAAAAGTTCACAACTGCTGTCACATGAAATTGTCCTTTGCTTTTAAGTCTGTTTGTAGGCAGTACATTAATGTCTCTTAGAAGAAGATCACTAGATGTCAGGAAATTGAATCTGTCAGATCTATTACAGAATAAAAATGTTTCCCCAGCTTCAAATGCATCCTGTCTCTATTTGTCATGCTACAGAGTGCAGCATCAACAATTTCCTTGCTTTCTCTGTCCCTTCAAGTGTATGCCTCTGATAAAGCTGGAGGTCCTTTACTGATATGATAGATGAGGCCAGCCAGTCATTTTGCCATTAAGGTGCATTGTCTTAAAAGAATGTTGCATTTCCATGGTTTAAAAACAGGAACTGCAGTAGCTTATTTCTCATAAAGCTTTAGTTATAACGTTATGGTATGACCTTCACTGCTGCAACAGACCATCATAGCCTTTGGTTTCCAAACCTTCATCATCAATATTGATGTACTGGTGCTGGTATCCTTTGAACTTGCTTGAAAGAGCTGTTTCAACAGAATCTCTTAAAATTCAACATATTTTTCCTCCTTCTTATGTTCTTGGATTCTAGACCAGAAAGATTTTGGCCTTTGCCTCAAAAACACATTTTAAAGGCTTATGTTTTGAGGTTTCATCACTGACTTGCAGCCTTGCTGCTCTTATTAGGTTACAACATTAGGTTACTGGCCTTTTTTAAGAGGCATAATTCTTGTGTGCCAAAAGGAGCAATAAACTTGTGACTGGAGCTATAGTTTCAATCCTGTGATTATTCAAATAAGGTCCCATGCTGAATTGCTCGACTTTGTTTGAAGTTACATTCCAGTACATAATTTAGCCTAACAAAGATACACAGCAAGATTGTGTGCTCAGTTCCTGTGGTGAGGCTTGTGATGAAATTGAGCTTTAAAAACATGATCAAATATATGATTTCATTTATTTACTTTTTGAAAAAATGTTCCAGATGAGCTTTCACCATTTGCTTGAGACTTTTCTATGTAGTCAAGAAATCTGTGAGGACAGTTTAACAATTTTCCGAGAAATACTGGGGTAGATTTTAATTTAAGGCAGCCAACTGTTGGAGAGAACTAAAGACCCAGGTCAGGAATCGAAAGGCCAGAACCACTTTGAGGTCTTTGCCTCATTTAAATCAAACCCATAAGCTGCCTGCCCCCAAAAGCATATCCCAATGCAGCTTGCTGGATTCAAGCCAACATAAAATCAGGCAGACCGGAGGTAAGCAGCAGAATAAGTTTGTGAACAGAGGGGAAGGGGATGGATACCTGGGTGGGTAAGTAGTCCAGGTTGTTTTGTGGGGCAGAAAATGTTTTCCTAACAACACCTCTCTAATGAACTATAAGGGGAAATTATGACTTTGAATGACTAAAACGTGCAATTATGAATCATCTGCCCTTCAGAAATTTCTCACTTTTTGCAATTCCATTGTCCACAGCAAAACCTAAATTTGGAAGGATGTATAATAGCAGATGATCCGACATGGGCTGCTTAACGATATTCTTCAGAGTCAAAATTAACCTGAGGTTTTCAACCATTGTTTAAAAATGTCAGAAGACTTGCTATCTACAGTGACTTGTGGCTTTGCAAGAGGCTCCGCTTCTCCTCGTATTGGTTGAAGTGGTTCTTACCCACTTCAACATTGGCCATTGCTGCTAGGCGTTTGCAGGGAAAAATGTAAGTAAATTTTATAATCGTCTAAAGTACACATTCCAATTCTGCAGCTGTTGGTAATACTGCCCTAATGCAGAAAAATCCAAGGATCTTTCTTAATAACCAGAAAACTCTCTGATATTAGAGAGGTTCTGTTCAGCTAACATCATAATGATTTTGATGTTGATCACTCAGTTTAACAGTGGCACAAGGGCAATAAGATCTAGACCAAAGAATGTGGTGGAGGTGTTCTCTGTACAATTTATTCTAATCAATACTGTTTGAACGAGTTTTACAGTCTCGCATCATAAAAGGAAATTTTTCAGGCATCACAGACGCATTCTAGTAAGACGTTGATTTTACATAAGTGCTCATATAAATATTCACACTTCTACCTAATTACATCTGGCACCTTCTAATGAAGCCAAGAAGTATGGGACCAATTAGCAATAACTTGCACATTCTCTAATTTAAAAAAGAATATTCAAACTATCACAACATTGGGAGTCTGAGCCGTTGTTTACCCATTGGAATGTTTCTGTAAATTTTTACAGCAGATGGAAAAACAATGGCTAGAAAGTAATTACCTTAAAGTTTTATTTGTTTGCTAACTTCATTAATAGGCCAGCAAAATCCACTGAAATACAAAAGAATGTTCCACACAATCTCTTTTTTTGCTTAACCATTATTGCTTCTAAATTCACAAAGTTCACAGCATTAATAATGACAAATGTGATGGGGCTTATAGGTCACATGTAATTAGTGTAACTTTCACAGAAATGGCGCTAAACATTCGGCCACCACCATTCTTGGGAGTTGTACTCAGAGGGCTGAATTTTGTCTTTGACGGGCGGGCGGGCAGCCAATCGCCGCCGCCGAAACAGGCCCCACCGCCATTTTAAGTGGGCGGGCCAATTAAGGCCCGCCCAGCATGACACCCGGCAGGAAGCACTATGCACTTCCTGTGCAGGCTGGGAGGGGGGGGGATTCCCCAAATGCGAGAGTGCGCTCTTTCACGCATGCGCACGAAAGAGTGCACATCACCCTGAGGTAAATTGCAGCCTCAGGGAGATCACTTAAAGGCTTTCAAATTTTAAAAATAGAAAAATAAAAAAATCATTAACAATGTCAGACAAGATGGGACATGTTAATAAAGTGCACAAAAACTTTATTAAATTTTTTTAAAGCCGATATGAAACCTCATCCCGCCAGTGGATGAGGTTTGTTAAAAAATCACTTACCCACCTGCCTGCTGGGCCCATGCGTTGAGCCTAAGTTCACACGGGCTCCTCAAAATTGCCGTCAATTGCCCAGTTAAGGGCCTTAACAAGGCCTTTAATTAATGGCGGGTGCGCGTTGCACTGCATAGTGCCCCCACCCACCTAAATATTGTGATGCCGTGCACTGACGTTGGGAGGCTCGTGCAATGTCAGTGCACGACATTTTAAGGGCTGACATGTGTGCTCTGCCACCCGCATGTCAGCCAGGAAATTGAGCCCAGAGAGTGCAAACAGCCTGTGATCAATTGGGGAGGCCTGGAAGATTTTGGGCCTTAGTCCTCATTAACATGGAGAAGACACATCATTAGGAAATTGCACAGGTTCAGGTGCCAATGTTCAAGTAAGTGATTGGGTAAGGTTTGCGGAGGTATGAAGGAAGAATGGTTGGGCATCAGAGTCCAATTGGGGACTGTGAGTTGGTGTCGGAGGTCTTAAAAGATTGTCGGAATCTGCAGTATTATTGGAGGTGTCAAAAATACTGTCAGGGAGAGTTAGGAAATCTCTGGACCAGGAGTAACAGTAATCAAATTGTTTTTTCCCTATTCCAAGCTGCTTAATGTTGGTATTCCCTGAGACAATCAGCACTGCTGCTGCTTGCCTTGGGTGTAAGCCAAGTTTGCAATAGGCATTAGGTTCCTTATTTGCATATGTTAATAGCCTAATGCCTGCTTATAATGAAGGTAAAGGATGTGTCTTCTTTGGCTTTGGGTAGTCTTAGGTGTCCATTGCAGACTTTAAAAAAAACTCCCATTTAAAAAAAAAACATCCACGACATTAACATTCATTCTTGTGGTTAATCCCTTATAAAAACAAACATTGGAATTCATAGCCCCACTTCAAAGAGTCCATAACCATTTTTAGTTGTCAATCAAGCTGTGAAATGGCAGGCACCCCACTGTGATAATAGAATTTTGTGAAATGAGTCATGCAGCATTAATCCAGCCATGGAAGCCATCAGGTTTATGTCAACAGAGTAAAATAGCAAGCAATGGTTTTTTTTAAAACACTCCATAGAGTGTTTTTGTTTAAAGATTTAAAGGTCAGGAATTTTAAATTCCTTGACAGCTTGACAATTGTTTTTGATGGATGCTTTTGAAAGTTCCTTTGACAACTTTGACAGTTGCTTTTGACAGCTCTCTTGACAGTTTCAATGTGTTTATGCATTTTTTGACCACATTGATGTCCACTTTTAACAATCCCAAAGGGCACCTGCCCTCCACTAAATGTATCCCAAGACTATATACAAAGGGATATCCTACTTCTCTGAAAGGGTACCCTACCTCTCCAAAGGACTCTGCAAAGTTTAACTTACTCATTGCCATTTCTAATCTACATACGTCGTGTTTCGCCTTTCTGGTTAACACAAATCTGACATAACTGGAGGCAGCTGCTGCTTTATATGGGCAGTTGCCTTTGTGAAATGTGCATGCACAAATCCTGACCCAGCCTCATTCCTGCCCCACAAAAATACTAGGTGCCGTATTTGGGGGTAGGACTTCCAGATTTCGGGCTTCTCCACCATTTTCGCAATGATGGAGAGGCTTTCTGTCATTGAGAAAATCCAGGCCAAGGGAGTGAATTTTAACTCCGAAAACTCCCAGCTATCAATTGCCGAAACTCCCCACGGTCATCGACAATCCCCCTAACAATCATTGACTCTCCCCACAATTACTGAGCGTGCACCACAAACAACTGACCTCCCAGCTCCCCAATCTCTCCTTTCTATCTATCTCTGACTCTCTCCATCTCTGCCTGAAACCTCTCATCTCTGCCCCCAATATCTTCCCCGCTCCCTGTGCCCAGCCAATCAAGCCACGCTGTACCTATCCCCTGCCAACCTCACCCCTGCAATCTCTACCCTGAGCAGTGCTAATTTGTCTTTGTCTGTCCTTGGATTGTGGCCTCTCCTGCAGCATTCTCCACCCAACAGGGAGCCAAGGCTGCCAGCCAGTCAGGTTGCCTTCTGGACTGGGATCCTGTAAAAAAAAACACACTCACACTGTGGTGTTAATAATCCATTTCTGAGATGAGCAGAACTCCCCCCCCCCCTCCCCCCACCACCAGTGCTGCAAACCAGGCCTCAGTAAATATCAGCGTCAGGAATTCTAAACACGACAGAAGGTAACTATCATATTACTACTTAGACTGGCACCATTCTTAAATGTAACACTATTATATTGAAAGTTTTCATTTTTAATGAATGATTTATTAAGCACTGGTTAAAGTGGAAAAATACCACTAATGAAAGCGTATTAAATATTAAAAAAGTTTTGCATCCAGACAGACTGGATAATATTTTCTAAAGGTGTTTTTCACGATAGTGTCACACCTCAGGGTATTACATGCCACCAATCAACTATCCAATTTACAGAACATAAACAAATAATAAACAGTTCAATTTGGACAAGAAGTAACAAATAAGTAACAGGGAAAAAAAAACACATTTTTAAAGGAACAATCCTGGATTTAAATTAGCAGGAAGCAACTATTAAAAATTGGTGCCCACCCCACCACCGCTCCACAAAAAGCCAAATTCTGCGCCTTTTAAAAGACCTTCAAGAATATGGTGACATTGGTTTGAGCTACGATCTTATTTTGCCTCCCTGCACCACCCACCCAAGGTTGAACATTTGCTGGGCAAAGCAATATTCATAACATAAGAAATCCATGAAAATTAAATAACTCTAAATACAATGCCTGTTCTTATTCATCAGTCATTTGTATAATGTTGTAACTGCCTGGAAAATGTCACATCCAAGATGCTAAATCATATATCAGGGGTTTTGGGCTGAATTTAAAGAACTTAGTTCGAGATTGAATTATTGGATGGACTTTGTTGCTTATTTTGTTTGATTTGCTGCAGTGCATGTCAGTTGTGACAAACCTCTCCACATTTAATATAAAAACAGAAAACGCTGGAAACTCTCAACAGGTCAGGCAACATCTGCAGAGTAAACAGAGTTAATGTCTCAGGTTGACGGCCCTTCCCCATTTAACTTTGGTTCTAATGTATAACATAAGGGCGCCTCATTTGAGTCTTATAAATATCACCACTCCTGGGGACAGGATACTCCAAAATGTTTTTTTTTATATGATTGACAATAGGACTAGCCAGTCGCATAGCATGCCAGAATCTGTTACTTGTAAATTATGCTCTTTCCTTCATGTTCAGTGAGCAAAAAATTCAGAAATCTATGAATTAATTGATTTAATATAAAATATTAAGACACAGGAACCATTGACTTCTGTGTTGTATATTTTATATCCCAGATCTATGCAGAGATGATTAGTTTCTATGTGTAATAGTTTTTATTCGCAGTACTTTAAAACGTCTACTTCGTGCTCTAGCTCTTTGCTTCTTGCTCTTTCTCTAGTTTGTTTACTTTTCTGAGTCCACACCCAGGCTTAGTTAATCAAACACAGTGAGCATCAATAGCAAACAGGCTCACATAATCAAACACAGACCAATTGAATACAACGTTCTGTATTTGATCTGAGTTAAATGTTAGTAGCTACTCCCAGTTGATGGTTTATTTATGAAACTCTTGGTTATTAAATCTGTCATGTGTGATTATTTGTTGCTTTGCAGGCAGATTTTTTGTGCTAATTTCTCTTCTCACCCTTCCTAACAAAAACTAATCTAGTTTGGTTTACATTCCAAATGTGCCGACCTCGTCCTGGAGCATGTCTCAAATCCTGTGGATGGAAACATTTAGATGCCTGAGAAAGGTGGCTGGCACCTGTTTGAGGATACAGCAGTGCCCACCTTCATCCACTTAATGTCTTCCTAGGCCAAAAGGGCTTGGTCAAGAAGGACATTTTTGAGCTTTAGCTTGTACAAAAAAAAGTTTATCTGTGAGGTAGGGTAATTGGTGCTCTTCTTTTTTAGTCTAGTAAGAGTTTGAGGCTTTTCAAAATGCTTTGAGAAGTACATACCCGCCCATTCCACTAATCCCCTTAATGACACAAAATACAGTTTCCCTTAGAACTCTGGGAACTTCCTCAAATATGTCCCTTGAAGTGGCAGTGGAAAGAGGTAATAAATGAATCCAGCGTGGTCTCCGGTCTTGAACTTTAAACAGAGAGTCAGATCAGGGTGATATTCCAGAACTTCCAGGTTACACCCCAAAATTCTAACCCCTGCAGGTGGAAAACATGGGCTGAGTTTTATGGGGCACCACATTCCCTGCCCCTTGACTGAAAAGTCGATAGGGAGCCACCCACCAAAGACCCGGCTTCCCCACAGTCATTTTATGCTAGAAGCAGCCTTAATTGTCTAAGGTCAACATTTCTGCCTCCATCTGGAAATCCCATCTTAGAGAGTTGCGGCCAATCTGATTTGCTAGCAGTTCTGTGGTCCCAGCAGCACCAGGTTCAAGTAGTGGCCATTGCTGGAACTACAGGCAATCTCCGAACAAGAGGAGATCCTGGAGCCAGGCTTTAAGGTAAGTCCAGGGTATTGATGAGGCCTGGCTGGCAGACCCCAGTGAAGGGGTGAAGGGGTATGGGACCCAGTTTTGAGAGGCTAGGAGGGGTGGTTTAAAGGGGGAGTATGCCTTTCATGAGGGAGCTGGGGGTGTTACCTCCAAATGGCATAGGAGACACTCAAATTAGGTCCCCCCCACCCATATTTCTTGACACCAGCCCACACCGTAAAAGCTTTGGGTCGCTCATCTGGCATGGGCCCCTCCCTTCTCTGCATAAAACAGTGATGGAGGCAGAACAAGACTCTTGAGTGGCCATTAATTGGGATATCTGTTACCACCCCCAACCGCTGTAAAATGGGAGACAGGTTAGGGGTGCATGTGAAGGTGGTGGGAAGACTATGCATTACAGTTTTTGAGCCCCTCCCACCTGCAAACACACTGGCGGGGAGCTGTCACATCCGGTCCAGATTTTTGCTCCCAGGTCAGGTGATTTCCTGGCTCCGTGAATTTGACATAGGAAAAAGAGGCCCAGATGTTGGGGTTTTCATTCTGGGAGGTTGGGGGAGTTGGTGGGGGGGGGGTGGGTGTTGCGAGCTGGATTAGAAGTTGGGCCCACTATGCCCCAGGATGAGCGAGGAGGCTGTCAGGTGTGGAGGTGGGCTGGCCGGAAGACCTGCCTCGCGACTCCAGCACTGTGTGAAAAACTGAAGAAAAACCAAAAAATATCCCTCAAGTCCTCACCCCTTAACGCTCCTCACATGTTCCTCATGCTTCATCAATGCCAATGTATGCCGTGCACTGCACCAACCCCCATGGACTCCCAAATCCTCAATGCTAACCTGTGCCCCTGTACCCACCCCCATTGCCCCTCATACCCATAGCCCTTTATAGCCCCTATGCCAATTTAGTGCCAACCCATGCCCCCCACCCACCCCTTTGCCATTTATGAAGGGGTAATGGAGGGGCATGCCAGGTCACCTATTATCTGTCATGGGCAAACTTCAGAGCCATGTACATAAAATAAAGTTATGTTGCCATCAATGATACCACTACTTTGTTAAGGGCATGAGAGAGGCAAACTAAATTTCTTTACCCTCTGCATATCTATCCATAAGCAGAGGTGTTTTTGAATTATTTATCAAGTAGGTTGTGGCATGTTTCTCCCAAACCCTCAGTTTGTGTGGTCTAATTTTATAAGTACCACGCAGCAAACTCTCTTTAGAATTAACTCAGCAGGTTAGTTTATTTCACATTCAAACAAGGAGGAAAAGGATTGGGGGATGTGTTTAAGGATGCTCACAACCTCACACATATACACGCACACACAAACACATGCACACATACATGTATAGTAAGGGCCGGTAGAAAAGAGAGTTTTTACAATTATGGATAATAACAGCAAAATAACCACTGAAGTGAAGTTAGTTCACGTGATTTTCAAATGAGAGTCCAGAAAAGAAAAAAACAGAGGGTATTTGCTTTTTGGAGGAGTACAGTCCAGATGGTTTCCTGGTTGGAGACAGCAACATGAAAATCTTTGAAATGAATAGTAATGTAGCCCATTGGAATTCCTGTGCTTAGACAGCTTGGCAGGTGATAATCAATGTCTTTTAAATCAAACAGGCTTCGAGGAGTTGAGAGATGGTTGCTGGCAACTTGGTCAGCTGAGAAATCTGCTGGCATTCCTTCCAGTTGGTGTTAAAGCA
This sequence comes from Carcharodon carcharias, assembly GCF_017639515.1. Taxonomy (NCBI): domain Eukaryota; kingdom Metazoa; phylum Chordata; class Chondrichthyes; order Lamniformes; family Lamnidae; genus Carcharodon; species Carcharodon carcharias. The sequence goes on from NC_054477.1 coordinate 144,370,346, forward strand.
GCAAACTGAGGGTTTCTCAGTTTTCAAAGGACTATAGAGATTTCAAAATGGTCGCCTCAAGCCATGTGCCCTTTTTTTGCCATAATTATTTCAAAAGGTCTGTTTATCTGTCTGGGAATGGCTTTGGTTTCAGGACAGATAATGTCCCAATCATTAGCATTTGAATGAGTTACCATCCATGTTGAGGTTCTTGTGTCAGGGCGCCATTATTTAGGTGACCCACTGATTCTGCTAGACAGCTAAGCTTATCAAGATGCAAATGACGTCCATTGTCTTCGCATTGGTCCCCTTTTTAAATGGACCTGGACAGTCCCAGGTGGAAACCTAGTAGAGTTAAATCCCTTAACTAATTTGGCACTTCAAATTAGTTATGTCAGCTCCAATATGCTTTGACAGTTCTTTGTCATCTTGCCAGTTCTTTAATACCTTGACAGTCCTTTGACAGCTTCGACAGTTCATTGACAGCTTTGACTGTTATTTACAGCTTTGACTGTCCTTTAACAGCTTTGATAGTTCCAATGAGTTTATGCAACATTTATGCACATTTTGTCTACTTTTACCAATCCAAAAGGGTGCCTGATCATTCCCATAAGGTACCTTCTCTCTCCCAAATAGTACCTTACTGCCACAAAATGTCACCTGACCTCTCCCAAAGATGTCCCAGGGCCATATCTAAAGGGGAACCTTTCCTCTCCAAAAGGACCCTGGCAATACAAACAAATCCACAAGGTTCAGACCTGCTGCTATCAGGTCTAATCTGCACACACATCGGGTTTCAGACACCTACCTCACCAAAATCATAACTGAGTGGAAGTGGCTGCTGATTTACATGGGCAGCTTCCTCCAGAAATCACGGATGTGCAATTTAGAACCCGTCCCATTCCCCTGGCCACTGAAAATGGCGGAGGCCGGGTTCAGGAGTGGGCCTTCAGGATTCAGGCCACTGCTGGCATTTACATGCAGACAGAGAAACTCTCCATCTGCACTAAAATTGAGCCCCATGTCTTCTTCCTTCTTGGACTGCAGGAATTCATTGACTTCTGGAGTATAAAGGGAGGCCATTCAGCCCGCTTGTGCCTGTGCCAGTTCTCTGAAACACCTATCCAATTAGCACCACTCATTTGCTCATTTCCCATAGCCCTGAAAATTTCTCCTTTCCAAGTATATATCCAACATTTCTTTTTGAAAGTTGCTATTGAACTTGCTTTCACCATCTTTTGAGACAGCGTATTACAGATCATCATAGCACCCACTAACTCTCAGAGACAATATTGTTAACTCTAGAAAAACAAGGCAGTAGTGACTTGCTTAGCACGTCAGTGCACAGAGTTTTGTTAAACCTAGGCTACCTGGGAATGACCTGTGCCATAACAGTTAAAAGTAGCATCAAAAAAGGCTGACAGGGCAGAGCCTGTGGTGGGGGAAGGCTATACGTTCCCTTGCTGTATGTGGCAATAGAACTACCATGCATATTAGTCACTGCAAATTATGTAAAATGATTATAAATGGGACAGCAGTTGAAGTGGGTGGGAACCAGCTTCACGGATCTGTGTCCCATTTCCTGTCACTGCCTGCCTGATCCCAGGCAAAAAAATCAGCCAGTAGTCAGCAGAAAATTTAGGAATATAGGGTGGAATTTCCCCAGAATTGCACTAAATGCAATCACGGGCTGGTAAATGAAAACAGTGGGTTTTCACACAATATCGTCCCGAGCCTGCCTTGTTATATATTCACACCCATGAAACACGCCGTTTCTATGGCGAGCAGGCTCTCATTTGTCTCCCCACCATCGCCTCGCATGATGCTGGCCGCCATCTTTAAAAGGCAGCTGCCAGCTAAGCGCTCATCGTCACCAGCTCACCACCGCTGCCCATGGCCAGCAAAGGAAAAAATACCTCAGCCCCACACTTCAATGGCAGCTCCCTCGAGCGGCTGCTGGATGTCGTGGAGGTCCGCTAGGATGTGCTCTACCCCAACTCTGGCCGCAGGATGGGCAGTAAGGTCACCAACCCGGCTTGGGAGGCGGTGGCAGCGGTGGTCAGTGCAAACGCACTGCAGAGGAGGGCAGCCACCCAGTGCTGCAAAAGGATGAATGATCTCTTTTGTTCCACCAGGGTAAGTCACTCTTTTCATCACTCCAAACTCACACATTCACAAACCCATCACACATCCACAGGGCCCTTACTCATTGCCAGTGCAAGGGCCACTACCATTCGCTCTCTCACGCACACTGTCATTGTCCACATCTCGCCCATGGGACCACTCACCACCCACACAGGCCAGACATATTTATCATCTGGCCTGGCAGGACTCCTGATACACCCTCCCCATCTCTATCCATGCAGCTCAAACTGGCTCACAACAGGGGGGATCGGTCGCAGACAGGTGGAGGGATGCCTGAGATCAAAGTTCTGACAGAACTGGAAAACAGAGCCATCCAGACGGCCAGCGAAGACAAGGACTGGTCTTGTGCTAACAGTGAGGTCAGCGCTGCTCTATCAAGTGAGGATCCAGCAGTGCAACATCCATCAGTCAACCATGCTGTGAGTGAAGTGTCCTCTTTCACAGGCCACTGCCATACACTAACTATCTCTCCTTGCTTTCACAGGCACATCTGCCCAACAAGTCCATGACCCAGGGCCTCCAATCAAGCTCTGAAGAAACCTCTGAAGAGGAATCTGGAGACACCCTCCCTGAAATCCTATCATAGCGCTCACCCACACCCTCCACCTGCACAGAGACACACACCTCAGTGGGACCTATCTTTAGGGTAGCCCCGGGATCAAAATCTAGTGAGCACTTCGTACTTTCTGATCCACAACAGGCAGAGGCAGGGACTTCCCAAGTCCCCAGCACTCGGAGGACTGCTGGAGGCCAGACCATTGCTCAGTCCGAGTCAGAGCTCGAACCTCCGGACTTGGTCATGTCACAGTTGCTGGAGCTGCAAAATCAAGCTAGGGAACAACAGGAAGGGATGTCCGCTGCGCTCCTCAGATTGCAAGGCACGATGGAGGAATCTGTCCATCTTCAGGTTGAGGTGATAGCGCCAGCATTGCAATGCACCAAAGTCAACACTAGAAGGATGGTGGCTGCCGTGGAGACCTTGGTCCAGGATGTCACTCCTGCACTGCTGCACAGGCTTAACTCCATCGCTGATGCCATAGTTGGCCTCCAAAAGTGTGTACGTGAGAGGGGTGCTGGGCAGCTCGATCACACTCCAGCTACCCCTTCCACTCACCGAGTCAGCGAGGGGCCCTCGGGCACCCATAGGTAGGAGGATCAGCAGGTGCACACTCTGGGCCCATCCACCCAGGTGACACTCTGGGAGTGACCGGCACATCCAAATCCCCTCTCCCTGTGACCTCTGCAACTCCAGCTTCACAGTCAAGGCAGGTAGCACTGCCACACAACAAAACCCCAGAAGCAGGCTGGGGCCCTCCAAGTGTAGGCCCTCCAGAGGATGCCCGCCAAAGTCACCACAGACAGGGTGTCACAGACAGGAACTGCCTCTACCTGTGCTGTGAATGTTCGGGGAGCACCAAGACATAATGGCAGGGTTAGGAAAGTTAGGTAAAAGTAGCTGCACAGTCTGGACATGTTCATACTGTTCACTATTGTCAATAAACTCCTAAGAATGTCTCTCTGCCTGTGGCTCCTTGCTATGATGAGCAGTGTTCTTGTCACTCAGATGTGAAACCTTTCTGCACAAGATAAAAGGCAGGTGTCTCAGTCCAGAGCCTCTTCCCTCTGCTTAGTGCAACATTAAGACCACAGTGATGATCCGGCCTCACACTCCCTGGAAACAGTACTAATATCTGTACCTCAGCAGTGCTGGTCAATGCTGCCAGAATGTAGTGGCAGGCGCTACAGAGTTCCATCATTCTCTCTGTGTGCTCTCAGCACCTTTAAGGTGGGGCTGGCACCCATCACACCAGCATCTGTGACTGGTGATGCTGTACACCGGCTCTTGAAATGTTGAGGTGTCGAAGGCAGACACAGCATCAGATGCATCTAAAGTTTCATGGCTGTGTCTCTGAGATGGCCCTGATCATGGAGTGCAAGCGAGTTGCCATTGGCCAGACAGGAGTCAGGCATTCTCAGAGGCTAAGTGAAGATCTATGGAATCTCCTCACTGCATGTTGCCATCACTCTCCTGCAACTGAGCGGCTATAAGGGCCTCTACAGCATCTCCATGACAGGAGCATTCTCACAGAGGTTATTGGCGCTGCTATAGGCCATACTGGAATCAAACGTTCACAATTGCAATGTGAGGATCTATGGGTTCACCTCACTGCACGTCATCATCATCCTCCACAAATCTGTCATCTATGAGGGCCTCCTGAGTGCACCTGCCTCGCCCAGCCAGTGTGACGGCATCATCCCCATCATTGTTGCCTCTGAGGACCCTCTCATCCTTATCCCCGTTGGCATCGTCCTCATCCAAGGAGAACTCCAGCTGCTCCATTTGCTCAGTCAGCTCTTCTCCCCGTTGGAGTGCCAGGTTGTAAAGGGCCGAGCAGACAACGATGATACATTGCACCCACTGCAGACTGTATTGCAGGGCTCCACCAGACGGTCCAGGCACCGGAACTGCACCTTCAGCATCCCGATGGTCTGCTCCACCAAGTTGCGAGCTGCTGCATGAGCCTCATCATAGCATCGCTCTGCTGCAGTCTGAGGCTGCCGCACGGCTGGCATCAGCTGCGGTCCCAAGGAGCCACCACTGCAGCCTCTGTGGACCCTGGAAGGCTGCAGGGATCTGCGAATGACTCAGGTTGTAGGCGTCGTGCACGGTCCCTGAAAACCTTGCAAACACCTGCAGGATGCATTTCTGGTGGTGGCACAACAGCTGCACATTCAGTGAGCGGAAGCCCTTGAGTTTGATGAAGTTCACTGTGTATAGCGATGGAGACCTGAGCACCACATGGGTGCAGTCAATCGCACCCTGCACCTATGGGAATCGTGAGATCAGGGCGAATCCAATGGCCCTTGCATCCTGGCTGTCCTGGTCTTGGGCGAAATGCACAAAGCTGTGTGTCATGGAGAAGATGACATCCATGACCTCTTGGATGCATTTGTGAGTGGCGCATTGTGAAATCCCACAGAGGTCACCTGTGGACCCCTGAAAGGAGCCACTGGCATAGAAACTAAGCACCACAGTCACTTTCAGAGCCCCTGGCAGTGGGTGCCCTCCATGTACCCTTGGCACCAAGTCCTGCAGTAAGTGGCAGATGTGAGCCACATAGAAATGCGCAGTCGTTGGCAACACTAGTTCTCGTTCAACTACAGGAATGGCAGGCATTTATAGACCCTGGGTGGTTGCTCGGTGCCGACCAGCCATGGTTTGCTGTTGCTCCTGGGCAGTGTGTGCGGGAGCCCCTGTTACCCTTTCTGCATGAGGTTGCTTCTCCTGCCTTTGCATAGCCAGAGCCTTAATCGCTCTCTCCTCAGCCTTCTACGGTCTCTGCAGGCCATCAGGCATACAGCCAGGTCACTAGGATCCTCCTGCAGCATTAAAGAGAGAGAGAGAGACGTGGTTAGCGTGGCTGCACTTAGCACCTTCCCTGGCCCTGTGTGACCATCTCTTAACACTTCCTGGAGAGTACTGGTCACTCCTCAGATGGCCAGAGATGAGTGCGCTGCATGGCTGCCCTGGCAACCTGCAATATGGGGGACATTGGTCCAAACCAGAATGCTGAGATTGCAAGGGACTGTGAGCGCCTCCAGCAGTGACTGATACATGGCCAGCGTTGGCGAGGAGATTGTACAACGTGCGCAGTCCAACTGCTCTGCTGCCCAATAAAGTGGTGGCAGACTCGAAGTCTGTGCCGGGGTGGGTGGGGGGCATGGTGGGGAGCGCTTGGTGGCCCTTTGGTGTCACCACGCTGCTTGCTTGGGCCGGCAGGCTAGGAGCCCAGAGTATCACTGTGGCTGTGCCTGATCTGTTTCAGTTGCAAAGGCCTGGTCAGTTTATACAGCTGTCCCTAAAGCATCGCCACTTCCCTTGCTTATTGTGACCCCTCACCTCGATTGCTTGTGCACAAGGTGAAGTGCCAGGGCAGTACTTGACCTCCCCCACCCACTGACAATGGTCGCCTCTGAGGCTGGGCAAAACATGACCCCAGACATCCCACCCCCCTCAGCAGTTGCCTCCAAGGCTGGCTAGCACTTGCCCTTGCCCACCACACCTCCCCATGTCACCGTCCACCCCCCTACACCACCCCCCATCACCACCGGCACCCCTGAAGCCTGTAACAATGTTCGAGCTGTGGAGAATGTTGCTGCTTACTCACCTCAGCTCCCCCAAAGTGAAGGCCGCCAAGTGCACGTCACCTGCGCGCTGTTGTGAAACACGTCAGCGCAATTTCCCCCGACATGGACGGACGATACCGTGGGCTTCCAAGAGCCTGTCGGGATGGTCTTTATAATTACGTGCTAATGTATTACAATTAGCTCCCCGCCGACCAATGGTGGGAAATGCGGCGCTCCATTGGCGGGCTGAGTGGACGATCGCGACCTGCCTTCATGCCTAAGTGAAGCAGGTCGCACCATATTTTCTGTGCACACCACCTATCACGCCCGCCGCCAGAGAGCTCGGAATATTCCGCCTATTGGCTTTGAACCCCTTTGCAGCTGAAGGGGAGAGAAAGAAAGATTTTAAATGACACAGTTATACTCCAATTTCTTTCCTTCACCCACTATCCTATCTAATGTTGCACCAGGGAATATTTTGGATGAGATTTATGACGATCAAGAACAACATTGGTTGCAAGTCTATCTAAATATGGGCATGTACTTGAATGGTAGGGATATCATGGGGGATGCACACCTGAACCTTATGCCCAACCATAAAAGGCTATTTTCATAATAGCTCATCTCAAGATTGATCCCGAGGGTAATTTTGGGTTTATGTTGCTTGTAGACAACCATGCAGTCAACCATGAAGTCAAAGACCACAGAGCTAAATCTTCTCTGTCCTTGGAAAGGTCTAAAACAATGTTTCACTGGTTAGTCAGAACTGTTTCCAGAAATATCCAAGCACCTCAACACGGACACAATTAAAGTATTCCCTGAGATGTTTTAAGAAAGCAGCTGGAAAACCTCCTGCATTTTGACCTCCTGTCACTGTTTGATTACTGGTACTATAGGGACGTCATTAGCATAATGCCTTCTTGTCATCCGAGGTCACTATAGAGTGATATAATTATGTAACCCTGGTTTTGCCAGAGCTTTTCACATTGCCTCCGTGCAAATTAAAAATTTGCAAGGTCACATAGTGGAAAAGCACTAAAAATAGCCCACACAGAGGAGTGGTGGGATGAAAGGAGGGAATCTTAAAGCATGGGTCTAAGTGTATGATCGCACAGTCACCAACATTGGGACAAAGCAGGAGGGCTATACGGAAGGTTAAAGGAGCCTGGCACAGGGTCAACTAGTTTTAGGCCTAAAATGGCAATCTGGCCCGATCTATGTCACAGGACCTGGGTTTCTATATCAGAGGGGGCTGATCAACTGAAACAATGCTTTTAGACATGCAGTGGTAGGCCCTTTTCAAAATGGAACCAGCTGCATTGCTGATGTTAACAGGAAGGCAAGGCTACAATTTTGAGTCATCACCACCCCACTGATTCCATGGGAAGGTGGGAATAATCACCCCAAAATACCTATACTGAAAATTATAGGAAAATAACCCCTCTACCTTCCGGTCCTCCTTTTACACCTTCTACTGAAATTCACCTCTTTGGCAAAGCACTTGGTTCACAATCTAAATTTTTCTCTCTTTGGTTCAGCAGCCATTTTTACTTTCTCTTATGACTTTGTGGAGCACCAACATATTTTTTGATGTTAAATTCACATTTATAAATGCAAGTTCTTGAGGTGGTAGGTAGTAATAGCAGTAGCAGAAGCTATATTTTGATCTACAAAACCACACTCACCAATATAGTTTACTGTTGTATTCATGCTGCTATCTTACACACATCTGGAATGTGGTTCTTAAATCAGTTTGTGCATCATTTGTCAATAACATAGTCATCTCTGAAGCCTTTGTCAAGGTCTACTATGGTGTAATTCTAAATAACGTTACATACATGCCTTTTCGTTTTCTTTCAATTCATGACCTATGCTGCTATTGCTCATTTTCCATCAACTAAGGGTATTCCTCTTCACCTTCATCTCCTTTACGCTTATTGTTCCCTTCCACTCATTATTCAAATCAACTCACTCTTTTTCTCACAGTGCCATTCTATATATCCACTTCTTTGAAAACTGTATAATTTCACTCCTTGCAGCCTCCTTTCTTTGCACAGTACAGTGGTTGAGCCAACACACCCTGATCTCCTCCATTACATTGTTGAATGCAGTGAATATTTTCATTGTTCAGAAATATGGCAACCTCAGAAATTCACAGTGCAACAGTGCTGTAATAATACTGGTGGAGCAGGCCTACAACCAACAGGAGATTGTACCACTGACCTTGCCGTTATTTGTAGATTCAGCTCATTGCCATATTGAGTGATGAACCAGGAGTGCAGCCTTAATGTCGCACTGAAACAAATTGTTGGTGTGATTTAACAGCCTGTAGCAACTTAAGGTGACAGCAGCTTCTTAGAGCCACAACAGGAGAGCGGTATGCTTTCTCTTCCAGTTTATTAACAGATTGATCAAGTGTAATGAATTGTTACAAACATTTCCTTTGTACTTTCTCAAGACTTCAGCATTGCTTCCACACCATTCACTGCAGGTTCATAAGAAAGGGATGAGGCGAGTGATGGCAGAAAGAGGCAAGGCCACAGTTACAAACGAAAAGATCTTCCTGGATGAGATTGAACACGGAAGGTACTTACTGGCCTCACTAGGAAGAAAGCTGGTGAGTTCGATAGTTGAAATGGAGTCTTGAGCTATGAAAGTCAGGGACACATCCTATCTCCCAGACGCTGTCCTAACACTTCACAGACTCCATGAGTAGACCTACTTTGACGCCATTTCAATCTCCATTGCTCTTTTTCTGTTCTTTTCCTACTTCATCAAGATATCTCCAGAGGGAAACCCATGCTGCTCTGTGGTGTTCCTTTCTATGTAGTGTGCCAAACATATGATGGTTGCTAAAGGATAACTCACTTGCAGTTTGAGGTGCAACTCAGTGACCTGGATTTTGTCCTTCAGACTGGGAATTGCAAATCGGACCATTTCCTGATGTCGCATTCCCACCTCCTGAGTAACAGTGCCTACCCATGTTATCTTCATGGGTGACTGGTAGGGGCTGTAGTTGGGGCTACTGCTTCCTGATGCAGGCCTGAGTTGGGAAAGGAACCAGGTGGATGCTGAGGTTGGCAGGTTTGAAGATCCACCTTCGTTCACTGGGACGTCACTCCATTTCTGTGCATGAATGTTAGGCACCCTGTCCCTCACCTCCCCTCACTGCCCACATAGGTTGTACTGTGCCCCACCTATATCACCCAGGCCCCCTCATATCCCACAAGCTTCCTCCATACCTCCAAGCTCCTTCATATTTCCGTGTGCCTCAATATCCCTCATGCCACTCCATAGCCTTATATCCCTTATGCCTCCTCCATACCACCATGCTTCTTCTATACCCTCTATGCATACTCAATCAGTATTTACTATGAACATAAATCATAAGCCTTATTATAGCATTGGGAAGCATTTAGGATGCTCACAAAACTGTCAAAATAAAGAAACAGACATTCAAAATCCTCTTCAAAAAAACCTTACTCCTCTTCAGACCTCATCAGACTGTCAATAAAACAGATCAAAACTCACTTGAAAAAATCTTAATCTTCTTAAGTAGTCATGAAACTGTCAAAATAAACAAACAGCCATTCAGAAACCTCTTATAAAAGTATAATTCTATTAATTCTTCTTAGGCAGTCCCCCAGAGTCAAGGATGACTTGCTTCCACAGTACAAATGAGTTCTCAGGTGACTAAAGAGTCCAATGTGTGACCTACAGTCTCTTGTCATAGGTAGGGCAGATGGTGGTGTGGGGTATAGGTGGGTGGGATGCCCATGCTGCCATGCACCCCTTTCACTGTCAACACTTGGCTTCAGCTAGACCTTGGCGTTGAGACTTGAAGTAGGCGTTCAGCTCTTTCTCAAATGCTTTCCCTCCACTTCAGGCAGTCTTGGGCCAGGAATTCCCAGATGTCGGTGGGATTGTTGCACTTTCTCAAGGAAGCTTTAAGGGTGCCCTTGAAGTGTTGCCTCTGCCCTCCTGGGGCTTGCTTGCTGTGTTGAAGCTTTGAGTGGAGCGCTTGTTTTGAGAATCTCATGTCAGGTGATGTGGCCTGCCCAACAGAGCTGATCAAATGTGGCCAATGCTTTGGTGCTGGGGATATTGGCCTGAGTGAGAATGTTGACGTTGGTGCACCTATCCTGCCAATGGATTCACAGGATCTTGTGGAGGTAGTGTTGGTGATACTTCTCCAGAGTTTTGAGGTGCCTGCTGTACATAGTCCATATCTCTGAGGCAAATAGGAAGGCGGGTATCACTGCTGCTCTGTAGACCATGAGCTTGGTGCCAGGTTTGAGGTCCTGATCTTCAAACACTCTCTTCCTCTTGTGGCTGAAGACTCATAAAACTCACAACTCATGAGGCTCATAACTGCTCAATCAGAACAAAGCTCACTATTCCTTGACAACTGTGTCAACAACTCTTGCTGCATTGAATCCATCATGGGGTTTGTGGCTCAGCCAAGCATTAATAATGAGATTCCATTGCACAAATGCATAAATAAAGCTTGCAGATTTGAATACATTAAAACATTTGAAGTAATGCAATTGATGGCCATCTGTTCCACTGCTTTAAAGGCTCAACAGGTGGCTAAGCGGTCAATAAATGAAGAGATTAAATCCCAGGGTCCAAATGACATGTTAAAATCTGAATGTGAATACTGTTGATTCAGAAGAGCACTTTATGCAGTGGATAATGTGTCCTCATGCATCTGAACACTTTCACAATACTCATTACTTTAATGGCCCCTTACTTTTAAAAAAAAAGAGGCCTATAGTCAATACTCAATTAATAAACATACTTAAATCTAGATATGACATGTGAATTTGCCAGCAACTTTTAAACTTACTTGGCAAAATGTTCCCAATTCTAGAACAGGATTCTGCCATGGTTCACAATCCCTCTGACCTGATATGGTTCACACAGGCTTCAGAAACCCAACTGCCTAGCTGAAAATTTGAAATGTTATGAAATACAAAATTGAAGTAGAGAGCAACATGGACACCCCAAAATCAGCTTCTGTCAACATCAGTTCATGACCTGCCACATTCTGCGTGCCAGCCAAAATGGCAGCCGACAGGAATGAGTTCGCAATTTCAGAATTCCAGCCCTCCCCTTGACTCATTTTACCCCACCTGACGTGGGCTTGCCCCACATCAAGATGGCAATATCGGGCCTACTGTATCTTCTGAAATATTATTTTTCCTAAAATAAGCAGTCAAGTCAGAGATCTGAGCAAATGCTAAACACTGTTAAATGGATGACCTTCACTTGGCAGGCCTGCACTGGATAAGCTATATCTCTTTTATCTACATACTACTTAACACAGATGGAAATGATGTCTAACTGGAGTGAGAATGGTATGAATTCTCATGCCTTGTGCCACTTGCACACGTGATGCTGATGGAGATTATGTAGGAATAGCCTCTCCTGGAAATTTTTATCTAAATCTAAAACTCTAAATTTCAAATGCAGCTTCAATATACCTCTATCTCACCAAGCTAATCACAGCATTTAGACCTGTTTCCTTATCTATCCCAAGCTTAAACACTGCTGTTTCCATTCCCTCCATGCCTTTATCCTCATTCCATCTTCATTCTTAACCTCACTAACTCCCTTGATTTCAGATGAAGTTTCTATATGTCCTGGTTGCTTCCTTTAAGGAACTTGTGTTCTTTTTCTTTGACCAAATATTTTTCTTCAGCCACTGCCAGATGGCTGACAGACTCATGCAAGGACAGATTTAAAATCAAATTAATTAACTTCCTTGAGGCACTAAAACTTAGTCCCAAAAAGATCATAAATTTGACCTCTGCCATGTAGAACGAAGGACTGATTTTAAGAGTCAGTACTGTCAAGGGTGAGTCTTTCCCATTGGCAGTGTGGGCTCATTAAATTATTGCTCTAACTCTTTCTTAAATAAAAGCAGAAATATGCAGCAGTTTCATTGGCATCTGCAAAGGTTACAGCTAGGTTAAGATGTAGAACCATTATTAGAACAAATTCTCCCTTAATGCCTTCTTTGATTTGAACCTGCAGAGATTTAAGCTTGTCATAGGACTAAGAGAAGGTAAATTTAACCCTTCTACTGAAAATTTGAATTAACTGAAACAAATACCAGGGACAAAGACCAGTTCTGGCATGCAATTTACATCTTTTGAAGTGAATTCTGCTTATGTTCACTCTCGCCAATCAATATAGTCCACCAGTGAAAAGTGAAGCCTTGCAGGCCACTTAAAGGATAAAATATTAGAACAAGGGAGGATGGAAACACTTTTAAGTGCAGCAATATATTAGTGTTACCTCACAAATCTGATGCATTTTGTTCTCTACAATGCATAGACAGTATATTTACTAGTGGCAATGTCAGTAATAGCATTAGCAACATGAGGTATGATGCAGTGTAACTCATTTAATCCAAAGCAGCTTAATTCAATTTCCCCATCAGCACTGCTGCAGGGTTTTTTCACACTAGGTAAAGCATGGGGCGGACATATATTCCTGTTGTTACAGTGCAACGTGGCTTCCACTAAAGAAAAAAAAACAATAATTTAAAAGAACCTTGTGTAATGGAGGTCTGGGAATAACCACTTTAATATCAAATCCAGTCTGACACTCCAGTGCAGTATTGTGGGGTTGCTGCACTATCAGGGGTGTCACCTTTCAGATGAGGCATTAAACCAAAGCCATTTTTTAAATTAAGTTCTAGGATGTGGGTGTTTATTGCCCATCCCAAACGGCCCTTGAGAAGGTGGTGGGGAGCTGCCTTTTTGAATTGAATACCCGCAGTGTTCTTAGTAAGGGAGATCCAGGATTTTGACCCAGCGACAGTAAAGGGACAATGATGTATTTCCAAGTCCATGATGGTGAGTGGTCTGGAGTGGAACTTCCAGGTGGTGATGTTCCCTAGTGTCTGTTGTCCTTCTAGATGGTAGTGGTCATGGGTTTGCAAGGTGCTTGGTGAGTTCCTGCAGTGCATCTTGTAGATGGTACACACTCCTATCACAGTGTGTCAGTGGTGGAGGGAGTGAATGTTTATGGATGGGATGTCAATCCAGTGGACTGCTTTGTCCTGGGTGGTGTCAAGCTTCTTGAGTGTTGTTGGAGCTGCACTCATTCAGCCAAAGGGAGCGTGTTCCATCACTCTTCTGATTTGTGCTTTGTAGATGGTGGGCAGGCTTTGGGAAGTCAGAAAGTTAGTTACTCACCGCAGGATTCCTAGCATGTGACCTACTCTTGTAGCCACAGTATTTATATGGCAAGTCCAGTTCAGTTCCTGGTCAATGGTAACCCCCAGGATGATGATAGTCGGGGACTCAGTGATGGTAATGCCGTTGAATGTCAAGGGGTGATGGTCAGATTCTCTCTTTACAGAGATGGTTATCACCTGGCACTTGCGTGGTGCGAATGTTAGTTGCCACTCGTCAACCCAAACCTGGATATTGTCCAGATCTTGCTGCATTTGGACATGGACTGCTTCAGTATCTAAGGAGTCTCAAATGGTGCTTATTTGCCCTCTCAGGTGAATGCAAATGTCCCATCTTGAAGAAGACCAGTGAAGTTATCCCCACTGTCCTAGCTCCCACTATGCATGCTACATCATGTGCTTATAGTAACAAACTTAACCAACATCATTAAATGCACATATTATATGACAATTATCACATTGCTGTTTGTGAGAGTGTTTATGCTTAAATTAGCTGCAGTGTTCCCTGTATTAAAATAGTAACTACTCATCAAAATTACACCATTGGCTGGAAAGCACTTTGGATTATCTTGAGGTGGTAAACACTATTGCATGAATGGAAGCTTTTCTCTCTTACTTTCAAATAAACTGAGAAACAACAGTGGTATGAAACTGCACTGGATTTTTTTTTAAACTAAAGCAAGTATTATCCAACTGCCCCCAAATACAATCTGCAGCTCTGAATAAAACATACATTAAGCAAAAGAAGTATAGAATTAATATCAGGTTTGCACTAATTGCAATAATGAGCTTTTAAGCAATTTGGTAAATATATATTAAGTAAATATATCTGAATTAACTGAATACAGATTCGGTAATAGGCAATGATTCATTCATGTCTGGCACTGTACTACTTCTGCATGTCAGTGTCAATTCCTCGATAAGTACACTATAAATCAATGTGAACTATAAAGCCACTTATAGAGGTAGAAAGCAGAAGCCTTGTGTTATTGACACAACGGTCAATATTGATTTTTCTAACTCCCTAGAGTCATCAGGGTGTTGAATTTTTGGACTTTTGATTGTTTACAGCGAATGCATAAATACCCTAGCCTTCACCTCATACAAAATGCATGACCTTCTGTGCAAGTTTCAAGCAGTGTGCATGTAATCATTATGTAGTACATGCAATATGTGAGATTCCAGCTTTTATGTAATGTGTACCAATGGCAATGTCAAAAGAATTATGCAACTCTAAAGAACAGCTGGAAGGGCTGAAAATATGGAATTAGTGACCATGTGAAGGCAGATGACTAAAGCAACATTTAATTAAATTGGATAAGTTTATGAAACACAATTACATAGCTTAAGTGAACAGTGCCACATTTGAATGACCACTGAGAAATTAAACAATAGCATATGGCACAGTAATGAAATGAACAATGGGTTATGTGACAATGAACAGGTGTAAAATAAATGCAGCTCAATCGTGTTGCTCTAAGAAACAAAATGACATTATTGGAGGTGGAAAGAAGAAGCCAAAGGGATCGAGTTTTCAAACAATGGTGAGAAGGAACTCAGCAGATTTAGGAACATAATAATATAGACTCGGCTCACAGAACTAGAGGATATGGGGGTAACATATAAGCTTCAAATAAGACAGATTAGGGAAGAGATTTTTTAATGCATAAAGTATTCCATATGTCAAATAGCAAAATGAGCTATTGATCTTTGACTATTTTTTTCAAAGAATATTACCTTCATACTCCATATGACCCCATCAATAAGCAATCATCACTTACCCTGTTGTGTTTGTCATGAAACATTGGCAAAAAATATATTTTGGTGGGTGGAATCATCCCAGTAGCCATGAAAAAGGATGTTTTACCCGCTGGCCGCAATGGCATGACTTCACAGTGTATCATCCCCTTCCTGGTGGGAAACATGCTGGACAACTGGTGGGGAGGCAAGCTCGCATTTTCACACCACGCTGTGAACCTCAGTGCTTCCTCACCTGGAGGTCGTATTTAAAGCACACCAGAGCACAGCCTACTTCTCGTCTACAGACCTGGACTGCTCCAGGCAACAGATATCCCCAAAAGCAAAAAAGATTGCAGCCCCCACATTTAATGACACCTCGCTGGGGCACCTACTGGACACAGTGAAAGGCCACCGCAATGGACTCTAGCCTCGCTCTGACCACAGGACGTCCAGCAGAGTCACTAATTTGGCCTGGGAGGCACTGGCAGCGGCGGTCAGCACCAACGGAGCTCAGAGGAGGTCAGTTATCCAGTGCAGGAAGAGGCTGAGTGATCTCATCCAGGCATCAACCACCTCATCACCCTCAACTCACACGCTCCCAAACCCAACACACATCCACAGGGATCTCACACCGCAAGGTACAACACCACTAACTCTCACACACACCCTCACATCTCCATCAGGCCCATAACCTCTCGAGCTTGCATCGTATCCCGTCCATGGTTCCGCTCACCACACAAACATTTCATGCAGTGGCATGCGTCCTGCTCACACTCTCTCCATCTGTTTTCATGCAAGAGAAGCTGGATCACAACAGTAGGGTGAGGCCCAAGACCGGGGTGGAGTGGCCCACATTAGGCCCCTCACTCACTTTGAGGAGCGTGCCATCGGGCTGACTGGTGAGGATGTGGACTGCACATGCAGAGCTGGTGAGGTTGACTGCAAACACCCAAGTGAGGAAACTGCGCCACATCATCCCTCTCTCAATGCAACTGTGAGTGCTCTCTCTCCTGCTTTTGACTGGGCTGCCATCCCTAATTATCTCCACAGGGAGATCTGCCAAGCGACCAACGCCCTCAGCGAGCCAGTCCCTCAGTTCCATCCAGGTCCTCACCTCCAGCCAAGAAGACAGCTTCTCCATTGAAGAGCTGGAAATAAGCAGCCTGGAAGACCTGTCACAGCGCTTACCCACACCCTCCACCAGCGCAGACACACACACCTCGGTGGGACATGGATCTAGAGTGGGCTCGGATTCACAATCCGCATGTCCGCAGCAGAAGGAGGCAGGTTCAGCCGAGCTCCCCGGCACTCAGAGGACTGCTAGGGAGGAGGTCTGTGAGGCCCAAGACAGATGACAAGCCTCTGGATTTGACTTCCAACTCATCATGGAGAGTCAGCAGAAGACAGGAGAACAACTCGCAGAACTGTTGGAATGTTGGAAGCCCTCAGCAGAGTGGCATGCAAGTCAGGGTAGTGCGTCTGCCTGATCTCTGATGAAGTGATGCCCACATGTGCACATATGGAGGTCTCCATGGACAGAATGCAAAGATGCGTGCAAACCTGCACTCCTTCGGGGTAGCCGTGGGTGAGTTCCTGCAGTGGCAATGTGAGAAGGAAATGGAGCACCCCGATGTCCCTCCAGGTTGCTCCCTCCCCTCAAGGAGTCAGGCTGAGGCCCTCGGGCACCCGAAGGAAGGAGGAGCAGCAGCTGGATACCTCTTGGTCATCCACTCACGAATCTCCAAGGCTGTCCACTTCCTCTGAGTCCCCTTTGCCTATGACCCCCTCAGGCTCTTCCTCCGTCACCACAGAGGGAGCAGTTGGTCCACAGAAGCACAGCCAAAGCAAATCGGACCCCTCAAGGCCTTGGCTGTCCAGAGGATGCACTCCAAAGACATCAGAGGCAACAGGGCCAACCTTTGCACAGGCTGTCTCCACCCCTGCTGCGCATGTCAGGGCAGCACCTAGAAGACGTGTTAGGCCTAGAAATGTTAAGAAATTCTGATCACAAATGGACGCACGAGTGAACACATTTTGTCACTTTATAATCTGAAAATATATTCACTTTCACCAAATAATGTGTAGTGGTGTCTTTCAGCTTCATTGACAGGTTTTGTGAGCCATCCCACTGCATGTCCTCCCACTAGCAGTTCAACAGCATGCAATTGGATCATGAGTGGTTCTGGAGTGAGAAGTGTGTGTGTGACAGGGACTTTTTGAGCCTCATGCAAGCACTCTCTCACACACGTGGAGCCTTCATCCATCACACTCGTCTCACTGTCCTGGGCATTTTCAATGCTGCCTGCTGGGGTTCTCTTTCAGTTGTCCATCTGAGCTGACCTGCATCTCCGCCCACCCATTGACTGCACTTCAATGCAGCACCTGTTCCTGTCCAACATGAGGCTCTGCTCACTTTCGATTTTGGAAACCCTGGTCGTGGTCAAGTATCACGTCAGCTCCCGCATCCTTTCCCCTCCCCCAAATGCCCATGTCCTTTCCGCAATTACTGTGGACCTCCCCGGCATCACCTTCCACCTTCCCACTGTCAACAACCAACCTAAATCCTTATCGTTCCTGGATGTCCAGGTGGATGTGCACGTTCCCTAACTTGCTTAGAATCCCATCGCCCTCAACCTCCTCCTTCCCACCCGCAGCATTCAGTTCTGCCTACAAGTCCCAACCAACCACCCTTGCTGACCCTTCTACCATTACTAATGCACCCTTACTCTCCCACCCTTCCAGCTTCCTCTGCCTCCTCTCACATTCATCATTCCCTCCTACCACATTGGCCCTCTGTTCACTCCCCAGGAGGTAGTTATTGACACCACAGACCCCCTCCTTTGAACGTTCACCTGAGCATCCACCCCCACTTACTCCCTTCTCCACCCTTACTCCCTCCTAAACCTGGGCACCTTTCGATCTCCGAACTCCTTCCCTTACACCTTCCTCCCCACTTACACCTACATCACCACTTGCAGCATTCTCCCCAATACACCCTCCTCCCCCTGTATCCGCTCCTCCCCCCTCCCTACATCACCCTCCATGACATCTTTGTTCTCCCCCTCCCAAGCTCACCCACCCTTGGCACATTTGTCTGCCTCTCACCACCCCCCCACCAGCACCTTTGTTCCCACCCTCCCAGCCTCACCCATTCCCCGGTACACCTTCCTCTCCCATTCACAGCTAGACTTTCCTCTCCCATGCACCACCCACTACCGATCATCCATAGCAGCCCATGGCCAAGATCCTGACATTCCGAAGCAGGCCCAAGACATCAACGGAGACCTCTTGTTTTCCGAGAGCAGCTTCACAGTGGAGGCATGTCCATGAGGACCCACCCAGCATGCGATGTACATGTTCTCCAGGGCCCCTTAACTGTAGGGCTCCAGCATCTTCTTCTCCTCAGATGTCTGCAATCTGAGGAAGGCCCTAATGGTAAGTCCTGAATTCCGCAAGTCTCACTTGTCCAGATGTGTTCTGGACAACAATGGTTTGTTTTCCCACCAGCGTAATGGTAAATTGGGTGTGGTTAGATATCAAGGCCTTAGAGGTTTACAAGTGTAGTAATTTTGGTTTCATTCAGTTGTAATGTGCCTTTAAGAATAATACTTGTTAGGCAAGATCACATGATCTGTAGTAACCAAAAGGATAGCAGCAGGGGCTACATCATCAGTCAGTGTAGAGTTAGAGTTGGAGCTGAAAGCACGCATGTAATTGCTGCTGAGTAGAATGTAAATAAATGTAATATTTCCACCCAAGAAGTGTCTGCAGATCAACTCTATCATTAATAGTAAAACTCAGCCACTCTTACAAAAAATTGTTGACGAGGATAAAACAGGATTGAACAGAAGAAATCAAGTTAGAAAGAAATCGGCATTGTACCTTACTCAGTGATTGTAAGTAGCAAGCTCTGTTAGAATTGAAGTAGTTATCTCCCCTCAAAATGCCACAGTTTGGGAGAATTGATCTTTTTGAACCAGCCACAAATGATTGGTCTCAACGCATAGAATGCCTCAACGCATGAGGTTTTGGAGAAGAGGAGAGAAGCGTGATCCTCTTGAGTACTTGTGGGAGCAAAACCTACGGTTTGATTTGAAGTTTGATGGCAACCAGTGCCCCAGATTTGAAGAATTTTGATGAAGTGGTGGAGCTCGTGAAGGGTCACTTTCAACCCAAGATCCCAGTCGCGATACAGAAGTTTAGGTTTAATTTGAGAAATAGAGCCCCCGGTGAGACAATTGCTTGCTACGTGGCAAATTTGAAGCAGCTAATGGAACACTGTGAGTTTGGTACGACTCTGAACAACATGTTCAGAGATCGTTTAGTGTGAGGTGTGAAGGAGGACTCTATTCAGAAAAGATTATTGTCCGAAGTGAATCTGGATTTCAAGAAGGTTCTAGAGATGACACTGGCCACAGAAAGCGATTCAAAAGCAAGACAGAATGAACCAAATGGCACCATCCTTCACAGCGGGTGGGAAATCTCAGCCAAAATTGACACAAAAAACGAGACTCAGCTAAGAGGCAGGAAACAACCCCTGCTAGCCGAAGAGTAAAGTAAAATAACTTAGCAGCAAAATCAATGAATAATTTTAATAGAGGTGGAAACAATCAGTCTTTTAGCAACTGGCAGTTTAAAAAAATTGAGTACTACTATTGCCACAGAAATGGACATGTGAGGCAATGCAAGGAAAGATTCAAGCAGGCTTGTAAACAAAAGAAGAAGCCCGATGAAATCTAGAATGTAGAAGAGCCTGAAACAACACATTCTGACATATACTGATTGTTTAATCTGAAAGTTGGAAAGACAGAACCAATATTTGTCACAGTGAAAGTAAATGGCAAACCTGTTAGAATGGAAGTGGACACAGGAGCTTCCGCTGCAGTAATTGGAGAACATACCTTCACGTATTTGAATAATGGTGAAAATCAATTAAATTTAGAAGAAACAGACACCAAGCTAAAAATATATACGCATGAAGACATTCAAGTAAAAGGCATAAGCAGAGTAACTATGCATTATGGAAGCTAATTGGCAAAACTACCCTTGATGGTGGTAACAGGTGAAGGGCCAAGCCTCCTGGGGCCAGACTGGATAAAGGGGATTAAGTTAGAATGGGCTGAAATTTTCCAGTTGAAGGCAAGTGGGCTACCAGAGATACTTAGAAAGTACGCCACTGTCTTTAAAGACAAACTAGGGAAAATCCAGGGCCTGCAGGCCAAGATTCATGTGGATCTGGAAGCAAATCTTCGCTTCATGAAGACAAGGATGGTGCCATATGCCCTGCAAGAAAAAGTCCACATTGAACTGGACAGACTTGACAAACTGGGCATTGAACAGACTAGACAAACTGGGCATTGTATAACCTGTTCAGTTCTCAGAATGTGCAGCACCCATAGTCCCTGTCCTTAACCTGACCAAATCATCCGAATTTGTGGAGACTACAAACTGACGGTTAATAAAGTAGCTAAGCTAGACAGGTATTGCAAAACTCAAAGACCTGTATGCCAATCTGGCAGGAGGGACAACCTATGCAAAGCTTGACATGAATCATGCTTATCAACAACTAGAGTTGGATAATGCCACCTGGGAATTTGTCACAACTAATAGGCACAAAGAGTTGTACTAATATACACGTTGCCTCTCGCTGTCTCCTCCGCTTGTGCCATTTTTCAGAGAACAATGGAAAGCTTATTGGAGGGACTGCCCCAGGTTGTACTCTATTTAGACAATGTATTGGTGACCGGATTCACTGAAAAAGAGCATTTGTCAAACTTAGAAGACATCTTAAAATATTTCTTGCAAGCTGAAGTGCGCCTAAAAGAAAAGTGCATGGTCCAAGCGAGGGAGGTAATCTATTTGGGTCACCAGGTAGATTCATAGGGCCTCCACCTGTTTGAGGAGAAAGTGAGAGCCATAAGAGAGGCACCTGTGCCAAAGAACGTCTCAGAGCTCAAATCAATCCTAGGAACGATCAACTATTATAGGCAGTTCTTACCCAATTTGTCTTCAGTGCTGGCCTCCCTGCATTTTCTAATAAAAAAGAAGCAATGTTGGTCTTGGGAGGTGCTTGAGAAATAAACTTTCATAAAGGTGAAACAATTGTTGAACTCGCCCAACCTATCAGTGCATACTGACCAGATGAAAGAATTGGTGCTGACATGTGATGCATCTCCCAGCGGAGTGGGAGCAGTCCTCTCTCATCTGATGGACAATGGCACGGAACAGCCAATAGATTATGTATCAAGAATGCTTACCACAGCAGAAAAGGGTACTCGCAGATAGAAAAATGTCTACCCATCATCTCTGGTGTCAAGAAATTTCACCAGTACGTACACAGCCACCATTTCACAATTGTTTCAGACCACAAACCATTGCCAGGATTGGTTAGTGAGGACAAGGCTATGGTATCCAAAGCCTCAATGAGAATACAACAATGGCTTTAATTCTGGCAGCATACAAATGCACTTTCATACAGAGGCCTGGCAATCAAATCGCAAACACCAATGCACTTAGTCATTCGTCTTTACAAGAAAATGATGAGAGCCTCCCAGTTCCACAGGAACTTGTTTTACTGTTAAATTTCTTAGATTCCTCACTAGTATAGACTTGACAGATCAGAGACTGGACAAGTTGAGACCCAGTCCTATCTCAGGTCTGAGAACATGTGCTAAATGGTTGGTCACAGGAGATTGTATCTGGTGAAATAAAACCGTACTTCAGCAGAAGACATGAAATAACCAGCCAAGATGGTTGTGGGGAGCACAAGTGATAGTTCCTCCAAAGGGAAGGGAGTCACTTTTAACTGAAATACACAGTGCCCATCTAGGAGTTTCTCAAATGAGGACCATAGCACGCAGCAATCTATGGTGGCCTGGGATGGATAACAGAATAGAGAGTTTAGTAAAGCACTGTGTGCAATGTCAGCAACTGCAAAAGTTGCCCTTGACAGCTCCATTACACCCATGGGAGTGGCCAGGTAGACCCTGGATGAGGTTACACATTGACTACGTTGGGCCTTTCCTGGGAACAATGTTTCTACTCATTGTCGATGGTCATTAAAAATGGTTGGACGTATATGAGGTGAAGTCACCAACGTCGGCCGCTACAATTGAAAAACTACGTCAGAGTTTTGCCATTCACGAGCTACCAGAAGTAGTTGTTTCCGATAATGGCACAGCATTTATGAGTGCTGAGTTTCAACCATTTGTCAGCCTCAACATATCACTCATGTGAAAACTGCACCATACCACCCTACCTCAAACGGACTGGCCGAGAGGGCGGTTCAAACGTTCAAGGCAGGCATGAACACGCTAACTGGCGATTCCTTAGCAACCAAGTTAGCACGCTCTCTTTCTCATTCCAGGATTGCCCCTCATACAACAACAGGTGTTACACCTGTGGATTTATTGGTGAAATGCTGCCTCAGGATGAGGTTGAGCTTTATAATGCCGCATTTAGAGGGGAAGGTGGAAAGGAGTCAGGGAAGACAGAAAGTTAGACAAGACTGGCAGAGTCATGAGAAGAAATTTACTGTGGAAGAGCTGGTATACGTGAAAAATTTTGGGGAAGGACCAAAGTGGCCCTCTATCTCACCAGGTGGATGTGTAAAGCTGGATCATTTGTAAACATGTGGACTATTTAAGGAAGAGAGAGACAAATCACCAAGATTGGGTTCCAACAGTGATCCTGACCAGGTCTGCATGTCCTGTTGAGGACACTCAACCTAGGACTGGCATGTCTGATGTTCCTAAGAGTTGAGGATATAGAACTGCAAGTGCCCACAGAAGCACCTGATGTTCAGACAACTCCAGAAAAGGAGGTTCCTGAAAAAGTGTCTGAAGTTGTGGAGCTGTGACGATCCACACGTACCAGGAAACCACCTGAAAGACTGAACTTGGAAATTTCTTACCCAGTGCAAATATTATGTTGTCCTGAAAAATATGCACTTGTATATATATATGTATATGTATATATATGTTATATACTTGTATATAACATGTATAGCAGAGTTAAAGGGAGAGGAATGTAGTAATTATTGTTTTATTTAGTTGTAATGTACCATTAAGAACAATACTTGTTAGGCAAAATTGCATGATCTGTAGTAACCAATAGCAGAGTAGTAGGGGCTATCTCATCAGTCATTGTAGAGTAAGAGTTGGAGTTGAAAGCACACATGTAGTTGCTGCTGAGTAGATTATAAATAAACTTGATGGCCTGTAGTTTCCACACTCCCCAGCATCAGATTTGGGGGGTGGGAGGGGGTACCTCAAAGATCTGCTGAGGAATGTCTCTGGTAAGTTCCCAGGTAAGGGTTTCCATGGCAATTGCCAGAAGTGCACAGTCCCTCTGGACAATTGCGCTGTGCTGGGAACTATCCAATAATGCAACAAAATCACAAACTTTGGATGGTTCCACTGGGGTTATACCAATAGTTAACTTGAAAAAGTTAGAAGAATTAAAACCTCTTCTAATTTCTGAGTAGCTGTTGTAAAGACGCAGACTGACCCCATGGGACTCCCTTCCCATCCCCCCCCCCCACCAAATCGCACCCCTTCCCCTCTCCACAACGGGACTCACCATCACTCCCCCGACCTCTGTCACCCTCCACCTTCCCCACCCCCCCAGACCTGGGGTCCCTCTGGACCTCAGACCCCCCTCAACCCTACAACCCTACTCAGGACCACGGACCACCTCTGCCACATCCCCTTGCCGCTGGACCCCACCTCCAACCTCCCAACCCCCTGGACTGTGGACCCTCTGAACACCCCAGGACCTGCGACCTCCAACCCGCTGCTGGACCTCCAACCCCTGCCCCAGTGGACCTCTGCACACCACACCCCTCCCCCCCCCAACACCGCACCCCACTCCCCCATCCCTCCTGAACCTCCGGGCACACACACCCACTGCACCTCTGACCAACACCACCAGACCTCCAACCGACCCCCCCACCACCCACCTCCCCCCCCAACCCCCCCCCGCCACCCCACCCACCACTTCCCCCTACCGGATCTCCCCCTAGCCCCAAATCCTATTGATTTACCCTATACACTTACCTCCTCCCTGGCCTGTCAATTTCCCTGGCTCTCTAAACTTACCTGCTTTACCGTAGCTAGTGCTGTGAAAAAGGGGGCTTGTCCTCCTTGAGTACGCTGGATCTCGTCTTTGCTCGGGCCTGTGAGGATTCTTTCGATGCAGGCCCAAGCACCTCTGGTGAACAGTAGTGTCAACATTATTTTCAAGACCAGGTAAGTAGGTATTTATTTCTTGTAATTTCTGCAGACCAGCATTTTCTGATGCTAGTCGGAGGCTACGGCTCATTGCTTCAACCCACCAAATGTCTGCAGGTCAACTCTATCACAAATAATATAAACCAGCCACCTTACAACAACAAGGAAGCTACAGGGATGTAAGACTTCAATTACATGCAGAGGTGATCAAAGTGCACAGCTCTCCAGAGAGCAGAAAAGGTTAAGGGGAGGTTTGATAAAGGTGTTCAAATTCTGGAGGGACTTTGATGGAGTCAATAAAGAGAAACTCCCCAGTGGCAGAAGGGTCAGTAACCAAAGGACACAGATTTAAAGCAAATATTATCAAAAGAAGTGGCTTGAGGAAACAATGTGATATAAAGGTCTGGAATGCATTGCCTGAAAGAAGGTAAAGCAGATTCAATAGTAACTTTCAAAAGAAATTTGGAAAAATACTTGAAAAGGAAACATTTTCTGGGCTATGGAGAAAGAGGAGGAGAGTGGGACTAATTGGACAGCTGTTTCAAAATGCCAGCACAGGTACAATGGGCCAAATGGCCTCCCTCTGTGCTGTGTCACGTTATGGTTCTATAAAACTGAAGCTCTTTCTTTGAACAATTTTACTGCCTGCAGTCACTACATGACCCTTGCAGCTTCCTCTTCTTGAAATATTTAGTCAATTTTCGATTAAAGATTGCCAGTGTCTTTGGCTTAACTATTCTCTGTGGCGAAGCATTCCTACTCCAACAATATCCTGGATGAAGAAATTTCTCCTCTCCTATCTCCTCATTCCTTGAGAATAATTTTAAATTTCTGTTTCCTTGTCACTGACACTCCTACCAGCCTTCCATATTCCTCCATAAAAATGCTCTATTATTTTAATAATATCTAATACATCACCTCTTAACCATCTTAGCTCTACAGCTGAAATAGTCCCAAAATCTCATCCTTTCAGTTATCCTGGTACATCAAAACAATTGCTCTCCATGGCTTTAATGTCCTTCCCATAATGGGGCATCCAAATTTGTGTACAGTATTCCAATGTTTTGCACAGTTTTTTTTATCACTTCTTTACTGTTGCAATCCATTCCCTCTTTATAAAACCCACAATGTATTAGCCTTTTTGTTGTGTTTTAACTACCTGCATTCATTTTCTGGGAAATATATATTTGAACTGCTCTGTGACCCACACACTTCAGTGTCTTTCCAGTCAATATGTATTCACATTCCTTGGTTTTCATCCTAAAAATTAGTCCACATTTTTCAACATTAAATTACCAGCCTATTCCATAATCCCTTGAAGTATCTTACGATTCACTTTTCTGTTTGGCAAACTTCTTACTTTTGTAGCATCAGCAACTGTCGATATTATGTTCCCCGTATGCAAATCCAAATCAACTAAGTATACCAAGAATGAAAGAAGATTCGTATTGACTCCTGGGGTACAGCACATCCAACCTTTCTCAATTTGGGTGATGCCTATTTACCATATACCTCTGCTTCCTGTCCGTCAATTAACTTTATATCCATGGATCCACATTTTCGGTGGATTATGATGTCGTAAAAAAGGCTATTCTGAGTGCATATGAGTTAGTCCCTGAGGCATACAAGCAGAGATTTTGGAATATAAGGAAACAGCCTGGGCAAACGTATATTGAATTTGAAAGGATAAGGCAAAGTAATTTTGACTCTTGGATAAGGGCATTAAAGATAGAGATAACATTTATTGGAAGAATTTAAAGATTCACTGCCTCTTGTAGTTAGAATCCATGTTGAAGACCAGAAGGTTAAAAAAGCTAGACAGGCAGCGGAGATGGCTGATGATTATGAATTGGTCCATAGATCTAAATCTATTTTCTCTCATCCCCATAAAGCCGAGAAGATGAGAAGGTGAAAGGAAGGCAAGTAGTCAGGGAAGAGAAGGGACAGTTGGAAAATCTCAGGAAATTTCTCCTCAGACCTGAAAGGAAGTTACTGAGGGCGGAAGTGACATTTGAAAGCCTAAGCGTTTTCATTGTAACATGGTAGGACACCTTGGGGCAGATTGCTGGAAATTAAATGGTAGACCTATTACCTTTGGAACGCCTGAGGAATCCTCAGAAAAGGTTGTGTCAGAAAAGGAAATTGTTGTTAAAACTGTAGCAGTAGTACACGTGAAACACGTTCCCTCAGAATGTACAGGAATGTGGGATATGGTTCAGGATGGTCCAGAGAATTCTTCTTTGATTACTGGTGAAGGAAGTCGGGCTAACAGATGGTCTGGATGTTTTGTGTCGAAGGGAGAAGTGTACTCTTACTCCTCCAACAAAATAAGTAAACAGATTAAAATTTTGAGGGATACAGGGGCAGATCAATCAATCATGGTGTCTGATGATACAATTTGTGTTCCAGATAGTTTTATGAAGGCAAAATATTAATAAGAGGTGTTAATGGATTTATGAGCCTATTTCTTTGTGTAAAATTAACTTGCAAAGTTGCTTTGTGTAAAATTAGCTTGCAAAGTTGCTTTGTAAATTGAATTGTTACGGTGTGAATTATTCCCAGATCACCAATTGAAGGGATAAATTTTATTCTGGGTAATGACTTGGTCAGTGGAGACAGTAATGTGGCAGTGACTGTATTGCAGCAGGCAGCTGATCATGTTGATCTTAACAAAATTCAGGAAACTACTGTGGCCAAAGATGAAACACTTATTGCAGATAACAAGGTATTGAAGGAAAATCTGACTAAAACATGTGTGAAAGAGGAGATTGCTAACGAAAGAAGAGAATTGATGAGAACAATTGAGAATCAGCCACAGAAAGCAGAGCACTTGACTGAGTACTTGAAATGCCTAAATGATAAGCTTGTAGGAGCAAATTTAACAAAGGTCAGTCTTCCGTTAAAACTTGATAAGCTTCAAGGATCAGGAGTTGCTATGAAATATCAGAGAAAAAGCCTTGAACAAGAAAAGGAAGTGTTGGGAAATCAGAATAATTGGTTGAATGCAGAATTAAAAACCAAAACTAACGAACCGTTAGAACTTCACCGGGAAAGAGCAATTAGGTTCTTGAACGATGAAGCAAAGTGAATGAACGGAAGGAGAAGCTGAAAGAGATGTGTGATATGGGGTAGAATTTTCTGTCTGTCAGGTGGAGCGGGAGAGGGCACGGGCGGACACTGACCCGATCACCGTCCACGATTGGGTCCGTGCTGTCATTTTACGCGGGAGGGCCAATACAGGCTCACCCAGTGTGAATCGTGGCTCCCGAGGACAGCGGGAGTGGGTGGGCGGTGGTGGGTCTGCAATGACCACCGGGTCCAATGGTGACCCGACGCCCTGTTTCAAAAAAGCTGCTGCAGCCTTTCAAAGGCTGTGAGTCACGGTCAATGGAAGCCCAGAGCACTGCTGGGGGGCAGGGGAGGCAGGAGGGTTGGGCAGGGGGGCCACTATACCCCTCATTCTTCTGACAATTGCCTTGCTGCCCTCCTTGCAGAGGTGGCAGCATGGAGGGAGGTCCTGGTACCCCAGGACGGGAGGAGGAGGCCCCCCCCACATGACCAAACGTGTCTGGGAGGAGTTGGTGGACGTGGTGAGCTCCCACGACGTGGTACGCAAGCGCTTCAATGACCTGTTGTGCTCAGCAAGAGCGAGGACAATGTTGGCATTGGCCACTTAACCCAGCAGGGAGGCTTTCCCCCCTGGTGCCCTCACACTCCCCAAGTCTGAGTGTAATGATCACATTGAATCATTGATAGCATGTTTCCTTGGCTTGGTGGACCAACAGATATTGCTCATGCCGAGGTCAGCCTGAGAGGGTGGTGAAGAGATGGGTTCTGCACCCGCAGCATGTGGTACACTGAGACCCACGTTACTGCTTTGAGGGCAACCTGGAGGAGCTGCACCTATGCGCAGTGCTGGAACTCCAGGAAATGTCAAAGTCAGGGTGATGACAGCCTGGGAGGGGAGCTTCAAGGTGTCGTGACACCGACCGATCTGCTGCCCTCTGCACTCCATGTGCTTGTGCCTTCTTGATTTGGAAGGTTAGACCGTGTGGCACCTACCGTGATGCAGGCAGCATTTGGCCAAGGGGGTGGTGGGGGGGGGGGGGAAGCCTAGCATCTTTGTGTGAGTGTTCAGCAGCAGTGGGGTTAGGAGGCACTGGAGCCCTGCAATGTCATTTTCTGGTTGGGTTGGGCTGTGCACAAGGAGAATCCAGGTACAAGTAGAACTAATCAATGCTCTCCTCTGCTTTTCAGGTGCAGAATACACATAATGCCACCGTGTGGGTGAGGAATGGTGGAGGGCTGGCCCAGTTGGTGATTCTCAGCCGCTAGGAGCAGTAGGTCCAAGATTTGGCGCCATGCGCCCAGCTCCACCAGTGTCGGTGAGGCTGGGGTGCCACAGCCAGGTATTTTTGCCCAGCAGTGAGGTCAGCATTGTTCTCCCAACAACCATGGCAATGCTGAATGTTCAGTGATTGAAGTTTGCAACATGGCTTGACCATTGCTTATGGAAGGGTGAGTGCATAATGATCCGGGGACAGGGATGCACATTGGCAGTGTCTCCACATTAACTGATTCAATGTCCTTGTTCTTACTTTCAGTATCAGCAGAATAGGGCCATGAGGAGGAGCATCAGAGCCCCACCCTCACACCTGAGGCCCCCTCTCACACCTGAGGGCCCTGAAGTCATGGACTCATCAATGTCACACCATCTCTGCCAGGCAGGCACCAGCACATATTCTAACACCTCGATGGGAATTAGAACATCGGCTAGTGTCTGGGCACAGCGGTGAGAGCACTACACAGTCACTGGAGGAGTTGGCAGAGACAGAGAGTGCCCATGGCACCAGCAGTCAGAGGACTGCAGGGGACCAGGCACATGCTTAATCGGTGGCTGATGAGGTGCCTCTGCAGTCGTCAACAACGCAGCAAAGAAAGGAAATGTGGCCAGGTGTGTGGGAGCATCTGGTGGAGATACATGAGGCTATGCTTGGCTTGGTATCCATTTTGGAGGAGTCTACACGGACTATAGCCGATGCAACGAGCCTTATGGCTGACTGTCATGCATCCTCCATGGCGAGAGTGGCGACTCTCGTGGAGAGGCTCCTCCAGGAGACCAATCAGGGCTCCCTGGGGATGCGCTCGGACCTGCAAGTCCTCACATCGGCATTGACCTCAGTTGGTCAGTGCCAGTGTGGGAGATGGTCTGGGCCCCAAATGTCCCAGCTCGGTGCCCATCCATCCATGGTAAGCAGGGAGGCCCGAAGCAATCTCACATCAGTGCAGCAGCTGCCTGTCATCTCTGTGGGCACCTCTCAGGGTGCTCTGGATGAGGGTGGCAGCTCCTCTGCCACTCTGCCATTGCCTGTTGCATCTGGTGAGGCTGCGATGACTGGGGAGATGGCAGCTGTGGAACTGGAAGCTCCCTCCCAGGTGGGGCCAGCACTGGCTCCACGGGCCAGAGAACGGCTGCCAAGGTCATCAATGTCAACAGGACAGCAGAGTCAGCAGGCTGTCTCAGATGCCACTCCCAGCGAGGGGGCAGCACCAAGGCATCGTATCTGAAAACATTAACATAAGGCACCTTAGGGTTTATCACTGGTGCTTTTGTGTTGGCCTGTAATATGGTCTTTAGGAGTTGGCGTGATTTTTAACACCTTTGTCATTTTGTTTTCTTACGTTCCTTTGCTTGTAACATTAAATTCAGACATGTCATCATGCCTGAGGGTGCCTCTTTCCTTCTGCAGGTGGATGGTTACCAATAATGTTCTGAGTGATTTGTGGGATATTCAACTTTATTAACAAGGCTCTTAGTTAATGTTCCTTTCCAGGCAGATTTTGCACTGAGGTAATGAGTAGCTGTAGGCTCCATACTCGGTATCTAAGTACCCAATCTTCCATGTTAGGAACATTAACTAAGGGCCTTATTAATAAAGCTGAATGTCCCACAAAGCACTCATTACAGTTTTGGAAACCATACACATGCAGAAGAAAAGAGGCACCCTCAGACATGGTCACATGTCTGAATTTAATATCACAGGCAAAGAAACTTAATGAAACAAAATAATAAGGATGTTCCAATTCAAAGCAAATCATAAAGACCTCATCTCGGGCCAACACAAAAGCACCAGTGTTAAACCCGTGGTGTGCCTAAGGTGCCTTATGTTTACGTTTCCGGGTGCTACATCTTGGTGCTGCCACATCGCTGGGACTGGCATCTGAGACAGCCTGCTGACTCTGTTGTCCTGTTGGCCTCAATGACCTTGGCGGTCGTCCTCTGGCCCATGGAGCCTGCGCTGGGCCCGCCTGGGAGGAAGCTGCCAGTTCCACAGTTGGCATCTCGCCTATTGTCACAGCCTCACCAAATGCTACGGTGACTGGGGGACGGGCGGAGGAGCTGCCGCCCTCATCCGGAGTACCCTGAGAGGTGCCCGCAGAGAAAACAGACAGCTGCTGCATCGACATGAGGTCACTTGGGACCTCCCTGCTCACCCTGGATGGATGAGCAACAAGCTGGGGAGCTTGCTGCCCAGACCACATGCCACTCTGGCACTGACCAGCTGAGGTCAATGCCGATGTGTGGGATTGCTAGTCAGAGAGCATCCCCAGGAAGCCCTGACAGTTCTCCTAGAGGAGCCTCTCCACAAGAGTCGCCACTCTCTCCATCGAGGATGCATGGCGCTCGGACATGTGGCTCACTGTTTCGGCAATCGTTGGCGTAGAATCCTCCACCGTGGAGACTAAGCCAAACATAGCCTCATGTATCTCCCCCAGATGCTCCCGCACACCCCGCTGCATTTCCTGCACCTGCTGCTTCGTGGACGACTCCAGAGGCACATCATCAGGCACCGACTGAGCATGTGCCTGGTCCCCTGCAGTCCTCTGTCTGCTGGCGCCATGGGCACTCTCTGTCTCTTCCAGCTCCTCCAGCGACTGTGAAATGCCCTCACCGCTGTGATCCGGGACATTAGCTGATGTTCTAATTCCCACCGAGATATTAGTATCTGCACTGGAGTCTGCCCGGCAGAGATGGTGCGACGCTGGTGAGACTTCAAGGCCCTCAGGTGTGAGAGAGGGCCTCTGCTGCTCCTCCTCCCAGCCCTGCTCCACTGATGCTGAAAGGAAGAACAAGGACGTTGGGTCAGTTATCGTGGAGACAATGGCAATGTGCATCCCTGTCCCCCAGATCATAATGCGTTCATCCTTCCATAACCAATGGTCAAGCCATGTTGCAGAATTAAATCACTTAATATTCAGCACTGCCATGGCTGTTGGGAGAACTAGCTGATCTCATTGTTGGGCATAAATTACTGGCTGTGGTACCCCAGCTTCACCAACACCAGTGGACCTGGGCGCATGGCCTCCTGCTCAAACCGGCTAAGAATGGCTAACTGCACCTGGCCGCCACCAGTCCTCACCCACTCTGCAGCATTATGTGCATTCTTCTCCTGAAAATGAGAGAAGAGCATTGATTAGTGCAAATTGCACATGGGCTCCCTTTGCAGACGGCCCAGCCCAACCAGAGTGGGACATATCAGGGCTCCAGAGCCTCCTCACCCCCACTGCTGCTGAACATTTGCAAAAGGTGCTAGGCCTGTACCCCACCCCCTCCTTGGCCGTATGCTGCCTACCTCACGTTAGGCATCACACAGTATATTCTTCCATAGCAAGGAGGCGCAAGCAAATAGAGCGCAGAGCGCAACAGATGGTTTGTTGCCAATGCCACCTTGAAGCTCCCCTCCCAGCATGTCATCACCCTGACTTTGACATGTCCTGCAGTTCCAGCACTGGGCCTAGGTGCAGCTCCTCCAGGTTGCCCCCAAATCAGTACAGTGGGACACAGTGTACCACATGCTGCAGGCGCAGAACCCATCTCTTCACCACCCTCTCAGGGTGACCTCGGCATGGGCAATATCTGCTGGCCCACCCAGCAAAGGACACATGCCGTCAATGATTCAATGCAGTCACTACACTCAGACTTGGCCGGTGGGGGCAGCAGGGTTGGTGGGGATGTGTGGGGGGAAGGTGGGGGTGGGGGTGGGGGCGGGGGTTGGGGGGGCGGCGGTGGTGTTGCGGGGGGTGGGGGTGGGGCACCGGGGGGAAGCCTACCTGCTCGGTTAAGTGACCAATGCCAACATGTTACTCACCCTTCCTGTGCGCAACAAGTCATTGAAGCACTTGCGACACTGGATCCAGCTGTGCCACATCATGTCGTGGGAGCTCACCACCTCCGCCACCACGCACGGTTGGTCATGCAGGGAGGCCTCCATCTCCCATCCTGGAGAACCAGCACCTCCCACCGTGCTGCCACGTCCTCAAGGAGGGCAGCAAGGCAGTCATTGGAAAAACGAGGGGCGCACAGGCCCCCCGCCCTACTCTCAGGCCTGGCCTACCCTGAAGGCCTAGCCTCCGGATTTGAATAACCTCCATTACCACTCTGCAGAGCCCTTTGCCCAGCCATGGCGAGTAGCCTTTCCAGGGCTGCTAGGCCTTCCTTTCTACAGGCCGCCAGGTCGCCATTGGACCCAGCGGGCTGAGCATGCCTGCCCACTCCTGCTATGCATGGGAGCCGTAAAGCATGCAGGGTGGGCCTTAATTGACCTGCCCGCATAAAATGGCGGTGCAAACCCAATTCTGAGCAGAGATCGGATCTGCGCCCGCTCCGCCTCCCACATATTCCCCCGCCCCCCTCCACCATCCAGAAAATTCTGTCCCTAGAAAGGAGTGGAATTATATAATTTGTGGGTTATGTAAAAGAATCAAATGGTTGGAATGCACCATGAAGCTCCACAGGGAGAATATAATTGATACTGCTCAAAACAAAGTGGAAAATATCTGTTCGAAATGGGACCTGGAGAAACAACAATATCATAAAAGGTTTAAAGATCGAACCAAGCAGGAAAATGAAACGCTTTTGAGTGAACATAAAAATCATCTCAGTAACATCCTTGAAGTGGTAAAAAGAGATTTTGACCAGAGAAGAACTGAGATGTTAACCCATGAAAATGTCATTTTGACTTTGCTAAATCGGAATGAGAATTTACTACACATGGGTTTGGGAAATGAGTTTGAGAATGGAATTACACCTTCAGTGAATGAAAAGCATGGTTGGGCTGTCGACTTAAATGAAACATCATTTGCTGAGTTAAAGACTGGGAATAAGAGGAAAAAGAAACATAACGGGTTGAGTTATGATAATACTATGATGTGCAAATCCTGCTCATCTTGTTACATTTAATGACTTTGTTTAAGTACGGTTTATAAGTATGACATAACATGACTAATTATGAAACACAATGGAACATTTATTTGTATAGTATGTAATAAGTTATTGCTACAGGTTTATGATGTTCAGTTTGTGTGAGGCGGATGTAAGTTCATTGTAAAGAAACCTACACAGTGTGAAGCTTTCTTTCTTCCGAAGGGAGAGGTGCTAGGAAATAGTAATGGTTTAAGTAAGTTATATTTGTATTTATGGGTGTTTGGAATGAGTTTTAGCTTTAAAATCTAAGTTTGATTTGTATTTCTATATCTGTATTAAGAGAGGTCAAATGCAGTTTTAGTTTCACTTTAAAAGGCTGCTTGCATTTCTAATGAGAAGTTTACAATCCCCATAAAGTAAAAATAAACACACAAGAGTGGAAAGAATAGTGCTGTTGCCTAGCAACAGGGGATGGCAAGATGTGCAGAATCCTCCCACAGATATACACACAGAACTAAAGAAACAGCAGTTTTAAGTTCAGTTGAAGGCAGGACACCAGAGAGACTGGACATTGGGAGAAGGAACTACAGATTTCTCAGAAGAACTAAAAGATCCCAAGTGAAGAAAAACCCCAAAAATCCAGGAGAGTGGAAGAGGAGAAAGTCCAAAGAAGACCTTGTAGTCAAATGAAGAACAAGAACCTGGGAAAAGGCCCTGTTAAGTGAATTTAAGAGTGAGGGTCAGAGAGAAAGGTTCCAAGCTTCAGATTTAAAGAGACCAAAGCTGCAGAAAGCAGATTTAAAGTGAGAACAGCTTTCAAAAAGCAAGAAAATTCAAAGAGACAACTGAAGGTCTGTAATTCTTTGCTATGGGCATGTGAAGCAGTAGTGTACTGTTAAGGCTGAGTTGGAGAAAGAGAGTGCATGGAAGACATCTTGAATGCATGTGGTGGCCCAGGGAAGAGGAGCATCAGAAGGAGAGTTTGAAACCCTGCAGGTGAACACTAGCAGAAGGCGTCTGAGAGACAAGAATTGGGACAAGATTCCAAGGTTAAGTCTTGGAGAGTAGAGATTGGAAGCCCTCATGTGAAGGATGAAATTCAGTGAGACTGGTTGGCTCACAGTGTAACAAGCATGTGGGGGCATTTGAGGAGAGATCCATAGCATCTGGTTGAGATGGCATCTGTCACTGGAGGTCAGAGTGTGGTTTGTCAGTCCATAGAGTGCCATAGGTTTACATGGACTCAGTACTTACTCTGTATGCTAAAGGATAAGATAGCTTTTGTAACTTGTGTTATCCTTACAAACCTGTTTACATCTGTAAAGGTTTATTTGTGGGTGAAAGAATGATATAATATAGTTTATCTTATCCTGCTGAATAAATGTTTTATTTTTTTCTTAAAAGCTCATCAGCTGACTCCTGTGACTGTTCTGTAGCTACTCTCCATGTATCTAAACAAACAATTAAAAGTTAGGATCTATCAAGCTGGGTTTCACCCTGTGAATCAGGCTTGTCTAGGGGTAACCTCTGCTGGGATCATAACATATGGATTCCTAGAAATTATAAATACTCACATGCACATGTACCAGACATGTCTACCCAGAGATACATACCAAATATAGAATTTGCTATAATGAAGAAGGGTTGAGGTAAATAAGACAGATGCATTTAAGGTGAAGCTAGATAAGTTCATGAAGAAAAATGTAATAAAAGTTTATGCTGGCAATGTTGATGAAGTAAGTTAGGAGAAAATAGAAACACCAGCATGGTCCAGTTGAGCTGAATGTTTCTGTGCTATGTAGATGATTGACAACTGACACCTGGCTACTGTATTTACTCAAGGGGCCGGGTTTTTCACTGAGCGAGTGGGCGCGCGCCCATCCTGCTCGAGCGTAAAAAGTCACGCGGTGACGTTGGGCGAGCGTCCCAATGTCATCACACACTTGCGCGATATTTTGGCTGGCAGGCACACGCGGGAGTCAGCAGCGCGCCCGCCGATAATTAGAAGGCCTGTTAAAGGCCATTAAAGATTTAATTAAATGTTATTATTCACTGCCTGTCCAACCTTATTGTTGGTGGGGCAGGCAAAAAGGCCAAGCGGCCTTTGCACTCTTTCGGAAACCTCATCCACGGGCGGGATGAGGTTTCCAACAGCAATTAAAAATAAAATATAAAATTTAACATTTCATTTAAGAACATGTCCCTGTTCATGTGACAGAGCCATGGGAACATGTTTTTTTTTAACAGCTTAAAATTCTTTACTTTATGTTTTCAAAACAGTTCATCTCCCTAAGGCAGCTTTGTGCCTCAGTGCGCACTTCTCCAGTGCACACCCGCACGCATGCGTGAAGCTGGCGCTCGCCCCACCTCCACCGCAATCCCTCCCTCTTCCCCCTCTGCCCTGCCCCCACACAGGCAGCGCTGAGCGCTGAAACACGCATTGCATGCTGGGTAGGCCTTTATTGGCCCACCAGCATGAAATCGCAGTCCGGACCCAATCACGGACGGCTGTCGGCTTCCTGAATGCTCCCACCCAATCCCACTCCCACCCCCACCGAGCCCGCCCGACAAGGGAAAATCCTGACCAATATATTGGTGATTTTTCAATCTCTGGCAGAATTTGCACATTCAAGTGAGATTAAAAAATTGCTGCCAGGACCTCTACTTTCTCCTCCCAGCCTTCTTTCAGCACCCTAGGGTATATTTGATAACAGTCCAGTGCCTTATTCCCCCTGAGCTCTGCTATTTTTTCAGTCAGTTCTATTTCTATCAATTGTTTTATTTCCATTCTGTACTGTATCTGTTCTCACTTCCGCCATCATTTGTAAAAGTCAGTACAAAATACTTATTTTGCTGCTATGTGGTCATTTTCTTCAATTAGACCCTCTCCTTCAGCCCTTGGCACTCTAAACCCCACTTTACCAATGTTTAGCTTGTGACATAGCTATAAGAAGCCTTGCTCTGTCCTTTTATAATGTATGTTAGCTATTTTATAAGCTTTTTTTTTTATTTGCTCTTGAGAGCTGAGCATCACTGGCAAAGCCAGCATTTATTGCCCATCAGCAATTGCGATAGAGAAAGAAGTGCGGAGTTGCCTTCCTAAACTGCAGCATTCCATGTGGCGTGGGGACACCTAGAGTGCTGTTAGGGAGGTGGATCTAAGATTTTGACCTAGCAACACTGAAGAAATGGTGATATACTTCCACGTCAAGATGGTATATGACTTGGAAGGGAACTTGCAGTTGCTGGTGCTCCTGTACATTCGCTGCCCTTGTTTGTCTAGCTGGTGGAGATTTTGAAGGAGCTGTTGACGGAGGTGTGGAAAGTTGCTGAAGTGCACCTTGTCTTTGGTACACTCTGCAGCCACCATGCACAGTGGTGAAGGGAGTAATTGTTTAAGGTGCTAGTTGTGGTGCCGATCAAGCGGGCTGCTCTGTCCTGGATGGGGTTAAGCTTGGTAAATTTTGTTGAAGCTGCAATCACCCAGACAAGTGATGAGTATTCTGTCAGACATCACATGAATACCTCACTTCATAAGCTTTCATTATACTGCAGCCATAATATCTAACCATTATGAAAGTTTTGTGCAACAGGAGTGCAATATTTGTTGAAATTCAAGTCATTTCTATATTTTTTTGTTATTATGGAAAACAGTTTTTTGTTTAAGTTAGTGGTACAATGGCATCTGTCATTCCAAAATGAATA
Organism: Carcharodon carcharias; assembly: GCF_017639515.1. Lineage (NCBI taxonomy): Eukaryota > Metazoa > Chordata > Chondrichthyes > Lamniformes > Lamnidae > Carcharodon > Carcharodon carcharias. The sequence goes on from NC_054477.1 coordinate 144,407,685, forward strand.
AAATTATACACAATGTGTTTTGCAAGGACATGCCTGCATAATATTCACTCACTTTTCCAGAACTGCTTCATTCAATTCAGGGTCATGGGGAGTTGGAGCCTATCCCAACAGGCAATGGGCACTAGACATTTAATTAAAGAGCACGGAGAGTGGGGAGACTTCATTTTTAAAGAGCAGAGAGCGGGGAGACTTCACTTAAAAAGAGCACAGTGAGAATTTATTTAAAGAAGAGTGTAGACAGCGTTGAGACTTTATTTTTATAAAGAGCTCAGAGAACGGGGAGACTTCATTTTAAAAAGAGTGCGGAGAGCGAGGAGAGTTCATTTAAGAAAGAGCGCAGGGAGTGGGGTGAATTCATTTTAAGAAGAGTGCAGAGACTTCATTTTGAAAAGAGAGCAGAGAATGGGGAGACTTTACTTTAAAAAGAGCACGGAGAGTGGGAAGTGTTCATGTGAAACCTGTGGTGGGCTGACATCATGAACCAGAACGTGATGTGGGTGCAAAGAAAGCAGTGGATTGGTGAGTAATTCCAGTCTTTAGAGTAAAAGGAAGGTCTTAGTTTGTGTTTAGGTCTCTAGTCTTTTTTTCCTCTCTTTTTCTTAAAAATAGCTTGTTAAGTACAAGATCGATACCGTGTAAAAACGTAATTACAATAAAGTAAAAAGAGCAAGGGATTCTTCAACTGTAAAGAGCAGGGATATTAGAGTAATTCATTAATAAAGTAAATAAAATATAGTGATGGAGGATGGGTGATGTATTGCTGCTGCAGCATGCGAGCTCTGGACTCCAAGATGATCCAGAGTGAGCACATCTGTCATAAGTGTTTGCAGTTCGGGGAACTCTGGATCAGCGTTGGGGATCTGGAATCTGAGCTGCAGACATTGCGCCGCATTAGGAAGGGGGAAAGTTACCTGGAAACCTTGATCCAGGAGGCAGTCGCACACCTCAGATTACATCATTCAAATTTGGTCTGTGATCAAGGACAGGAGGGTGTGACTGCAGTTGAGACAGGTATGGGGACCCAGAATGCTCAGCCCCTACAATTATCCAACAGTTACAAGGTTCTTGCAAACTGTGTGGATGAGAGCAGGGAGGATGAGCGAACTGACCACAAGACCATGGTGCAGGGAGCCGTTCAAGCTGGGGGCAGGAAAGAGGAAAGTAGAAGTGGTAGGGGACAGTATAATTAGGGAAATCAATACTGTTTTCTGCAGCCATGAGTGTTAGTCCCAAAGGCTGTGTTGCCTGCCCGGTGCCAAGCTTAAGGATATCTCCTCAGGCTGGAGAGGGACTTGGAGTGGGAGGGGAGGGGTATAGTTGTTGTCATCCACATTGGTGCCAAGGACATTGATAGGACTAAAAAGGAGGTCTGCTGAAAGAATTTGAACAGTTAGGAGCTATATTAAAAAACAGAACCTCCAAGATAATAATCTCAGACTTCTACCTGAGCCACGGGCACACTGGCCTATGGTAAATAAAGTCAAGGAGTTAAATGCGTGGCTCAAAGATTGGTGTGGAAGGAATGGGTTTCAGTACTTGGGGCACTAGCACCAGTACTGGGGTAGAAGGGAGCAGTTCCGGTGGAATGGGCTTCACTTGAATCGTGCTGGGACCAGTGTCCTGGCAAATCAAATAAGTAGGGCTGTACAGGGGCCTTTAAACCAAATAGAGGTGGGGTGGGTTCCGGAGGGGGGATATGTAGGCTTACAAAGCAAAGGGATATGGCAGCATTGCAGGGCAGCGATTTATGTTAGGATTCCCAGAGTGTGACAGGAAAGGACAAAGCATACAAACATTTAAAAAAACAAGCAAATAGGATCAAAGGGAGAAAAAGTGTAAACAGGCAAAATGAAGGATCCTTTGCTTAAATGCACCTAGTATTCTGAACAAGATAAATTAATTAATGGCACAAATAGAGTTTAATGGGTATGATCTTATAGCCATTACAGAGACAAGGTTACAAGGAGATCAAAGCTATGAATTAAATATTCAGGGGTATGTGCCTTTTTGAAAGGACAGACAGGAAGGAAAGGGTGGTGGGGTAGATTTGTTAATACAAGGTGGAATAAGTATGATTGCAAGAAATGTTTTTGGATTGGAAGATGTAGACTCCATATAGGTGGAGGTAAGAAATAACAAGGGGAAGAAGACACTGGTGTGAGTAGTCTATAGGCCTCCTAATAGTAGCTATACTGTAGGACAGAGAATAGATCAGGAGATAATGAGGGTGTGTAAAAAAGACTGTACATTAATCATGGGTGATTTTAACCTTCATGTAGGTCAGGAAAATCAAATTGGCAGAGGCAACCATGAGCAACAATTCATAAAGTGTATTCAGGACAGTTTCCTAGAATAATACATTGTGGATCCAGCCAGGGATCATGCTATTTTGGATCTGGTCATGTGTAATGAGGCAGGTTTAATAAATGATCTCAGAGTAAAAGATCCCTTAGGAAAAAATGACCATAACATGGTAGAATTCAGCTTTCAGTTTGAGAGTGAGAAACTTGGGTTGGAAACATATGTGCTGAACTAAAATGAAGGTAATTACAAAGGAACAAGGGCAGAGTTGGCTGGAGTGGACTGGGAAAGGAGTTTAGCAGAAAAGACAGTTGATGAACAATGGTAGATGTTTAAGAAAATAGTTCATAACTCACAACAAAAATATATTCCAGTGAGAAAGAATGATTCCAGGAAGGGGGTAAACCAACCAAGGAAGTTAAGGATAGTATCAAATTGAAAGAAAAAACATATAATGTGGCAAAGATTAGTGGTAAGTCAGAGGATTGAGAAAGTTTTAAAAACCAACAAAAGGTGACTAAAAAAAAAAATAAAGAGGGAGAAAGTAAGCTTTGAGGGTAAACTAGCAAGTAGTATAAAAACAAACACTAAGAGCTTCTTTAAATATATAAAAAGGAAGAGGGATGCCAAATTGAACATATGCCCCCTAGAGAATGAGGCTGGGGAAATAATAATGGGGAACCTGGAAATGGCAGAGGAGTTCAACAAATGCTATGCATCAGTCTTCATGGTAGAAGACAGTAATAGCATTCCAAAAATACTAACCAACCCTAGCAATGGTTTATGGTCTGAAAAGGTTGTAAAATGGTGGCCGTGTACGTACTGGTGAAATTTATTGACACCAAAGATGATGGACAGGCCTTCTTTTTCTATCTGCAAGTTTCCTTTTTCTGCTGTGGTGAGCGTTCTTGAGACATAACCAGTTGGCCGTTCCATGCCATCGTCCATCCGATGAGGGAGCACTGCTCTCACTCCGTAGGGAGATGCATCACATGTCAGCACCAATTCTTTAGTCTGGTTCCACTGCACCAATAGATTGGACAAATGAAACAATTGTTTAACCTTTATGAAAGCTTCTCTCTGGGGCACCTTCCAAGACCAATGTTGGTTCTTTTTGAGTAGAGAATGCAAGGGGGGGCAGCACTGTAGGCAAGTTGTGTAAGAAAAGCCCATAATAGTTGATCATCCCCAGGAATGATTTGAGCTCTGAGGCTTTCTTTGGCGCAAGTGAATTTACCCGGTGTCCCATATAGATTACTTCCCTCATTTGGAACATGCACCTTTCATTTTTTAAACACTCTCCAGCTTGCAAGAAACATTTTAATACTTCTTCTAAATTTGATAAATGCTCTTTATCAGTGGGCAGAATTTTGCCCTTGATAGGCGGGTGGGCTCCACTGGCTCGGTGGCAGGCAGGGAGCCAATCACCGCCGCTGAAAAGGACTCCACCGCCATTTTGAGTGGGCAGGCCAATTAAGGCCTGCCCAGCAGGCCATTCGATGGGAAGTGCTATGCACTTCCTGTGCAGGGAGGTGAGGGATTCCCCAACTGTCAAAGTGCACTCTTTTGCGCATGTGCATGAAATGTCGCACATCTCCCTGAGACTAATTGCTGTCTCAGGGAGAGCTCTGAAAGTTTTATAAACTTAAAAAATAGAAAAATAAAAAAATTAACATGTCCCCCTTATGTGACAATGTCATACGAGATGAGACATGTTAGTAAATATCACACAAAGTTTATTAAAGTTTTTTAAAACAGACATGAGACCTCATCCCGCCAGTGAATGAGGTTTCACGTTTTATCAGAAGCCCACTGGGGCTCCTGGCCTGCCCGCCAACCTCAAGGTTGGGCGGGCAGGGCCTTTAATTGGCTTAATTATCCTGTCAATGGCCTCAATTGGCCATTGACAGGTCGGCGGGCGGACAGCTGATTGCGCTCTCCGTCTACCTTCCTGAATATTTAAATGGGGCGGAATGATGTTGGGGGCTTTCCCCGACGTCATCCTGCTTCATTTTCGGATCGGCAAGTGGGCCCCGCCCCCAGCTCGCCGACAGAAAAATTCTGGCCAGTGATTCCTGTTGCCAATACATTGTCTAAATAGACTACCTGGAGCAGTCCCTGCAGTGAGCTTTCTATTGTTCTCTGAAAGATGGCACAAGCTGAGGAGGCACCGAAAGACAATCATGTAGACTGGTACAACCCTTTGTGGGTATTATTTGTGACAAATTCCTGGGAGGCATTATCTAATTTCAGTTGTTGTTAAGCATGACTCATGTCAAGCTTTGTGCATGTTGTCCCTCCTGGCACCTTGGCATACAGGTGTTTGGTTTTTGGAATGGGTGCCTGTCTAGCTTATCTACTTTATTAACTGTCAGTTTTTAGTCTCCACAAATTTGCACGCTTTGTTTGGGATTAAGGACGTGGACTACGGGTGCTTCCCATTCTGAGAGCTGAACAGGTTGTATAATGCCCAGTTTCTCTAGCCTGTTCAGTTCAATGGCATCTTTCTCTCACCGGGCATGTGGCACCGATCTTGCTTTCATGAAGTGAGGGGTTGTTTTTGGATCGACATGAATCTTGGCCTGCAGGCCCTGGATTTTCCCCAGTTCGTCCTTAAAGACGGTGACATACTTTTTAAGTAACTCTGGTCCGCCCACTTGCTCTCAACTGGAAAATTTCAACCTATTCTAACTCACTGTCCTTTAACCAGTTTCACCCCAGCTGACTTGGCCCTTCATCTGCTACCACCATCAAGGGTAGTATTGCTGATTGGCTTCCATAATATACAGTTACTCTACTTATGCATTTCACTTTAATGTCTTCACCCATACATGTTTTGAGTTTGGCGTCTGTTTCTCCTAAACTTAATTGATATTCACCATTATTCAAATATCTGAAGGTATGTTCCCCAATTACTGTAGTGGAAGCTCCTGTGCCCATTTCCATTCTAACAGGTTTGCCATTTACAAATATTGTGTCTTTCCAACTTTCAGATTAAACAATGAGTAAATATCTGAATTTGTTGTTTCAGGCTCTTCCAAGTTGTAGATTTCGTTGAGTTTCTTCTTTTGTTTACGAGCCTGCTTGTAACAAAAGAAGAAGCTCGATGAAATCTACAATGTGGAAGAGCCTGAAACAACAAATTAAGATACTTACTCATTGTTTACAAGCCTGCTTGTAAACTTGCACTTTCTCATGATGTGTGCATTTCTGTGACAATATAGCATTTGATTTTTTAAAACTGCCAATCGCTAAAAGACTGCTTGTTTCCACCTCTATTAAAATTATTCTTTGATTTTGTTGCTAAGTTATTTTTCTTTATTCGTCGGCTAGCTTCGGCTGTTTCCTGCTTCTCAGCGGAATCTCGCTTTTTTGCCCCACTTTCGGCTGAGGTATCCCTCTCGCTGTGAAGGATGGTGGCATTTAGCGCATCCTGTATTGCTTTTGAATCTCTTACTGTGCTTTCCATTGCCAGCGCTATCCCTAGTACCTTCTTGAAATCCTGATTCACTTTGGACAATAATCTTTTCTGAATAGAGTCCTCTTTCATATCACACACTAAACGATCTCTGAGCATGTCGTTCAGAGTCCTACTGAACTCACAGTGTTCCGTTAAGTGCTTCAAATTTGCCACGTAGCAGGCAATTATCTCACCCAGGGTTCTATTTCACAAATTAATCCTGAACTTCTGCATTATGACTGAGGGCTTTGGTTGAAAGTGACCCTTCACGAGTTCCATCAATTCATTGAAATTCTTCAAGCCTGGGACACTGGATGCTGTCGAACTTCAAATCAAACTGTGGGTTTTGCTTCCACAAGTATTCAAGATGATCACCTTCCTCTTCCCTTCCCCCTTAATCTCATTTGCTTGATAAAAGAATGTGAGGCGTTCTATGTATTGAGGCCAATCATCTGTGGCTGGTTCAAAAGGATCAATTCTCCCAAATTGTGACATTTTGAGACAGGATAACTTCTTCAATTCTAATAGAGCTAGATACTTACAATCACTGGGTGAGGTACAGTAATGATTTCTTTTTAACATGATTTCTCCTGTTCAATCCTGCTTTATCCTCATCGTCAGTTTGTTGTCGGGTGGATGAGTTGTACTATTAGTGAAAGGTCTGATCTGCAGACACTTCTTGGTTGGAAACATTCATTTTATTTACAATGTACTCAGTAGCAACTACACATATGCTTTCAACGCCAACTCTATCGCTACACTGACTACTGAGGTAGCCTGCACTACTATCCTGTTGGTTACTGCAGGTCATGTGATCTTGCCTAACAAGTATTATTCTTTAAGGTAAATTACACACTAAATAAAACCATAATTACTACAAACGCATTAGTTAGACCACACTGAGAACACTGTGAACAGTTTTCTTCCCCTTATCTAAAGAAAGATATACTAACATTGGAGGTAGTCCAGAGAAGGTTCACTACTTTGATCCTGGGCATGGAGGGACCTTCTTATGAGGAGAGGCTGAGTCAGTTGGGCCTGTACTCATTGGGGTTTAGAAGAATGAGAGGCAACCTTATTGAAACATATAGTGCCGGATTTTCCCCTCGTCGGGCGGGCGCAATGGATGGGCCCAGAAACGGCTGCGAAACTGGCTGCCGCCTGCAATCGGGCCCTGACCATGTTTTCATACTGGTGGGCCAGTTAAGTTCTTCCCACGGCTCCACACTGGCCAGAAAGGGCCGACCAATGGTAGAGGCCTGTCCCGACCACCGTGTCCAATGGCGACGAGGCAGCCAGTTTAAAAATGAACCCAAGCAGCCCTACAAAGTCTGCCTGACGAGGGGAAAATCCGGCCCTGCCATTACAATGATGTACATGAGTGCAGCTGCAAACACCAGTGGGAGGGCAAGGTCGGGTGGGAACTCGGCACCCTGCTTTTCGGATGAGTGCCTGGCTGTCTCCTTGAGGTAGCTGCCAGGAGGTACACCCTTGCCCCCAGAAGTGGGAGGAGGAGGCCACCTCACCAAGAGGGCATGGGAGGAGATGGCAGCCCAGGTGAGCAGCCATGATGTGACGCGGTACACATGGCTGCAGTGCTGGAAAAGCTTCAGTGATATGCTGCTCTCAGGAAGGGCAAATACCATGTTGGCATGGGTCAGTGTGCAAAAGTGTTAACGTGTGGCCATCTCCCGGTGGACCTCAGGAGTGCTAGAGCCTGAGTGCCAACTGTCAATCACACCAGAGCTGGCCAAGGGGGTGAGTCCTGGCTGCTTGGACTGAGTACCTTGCAGCTCGATGATCACGACTCAGATAAGACCTGGGAGATGTTCCTCAGCTGGGGTTGGCCAGGCTGCAATTGCGCTGCAGGTAGAGAGTGAGTTGATCAATGGTCCTCTGACCTTTCAGGAGAAGACGAGCCATAACCAATCTGGGAGGATACGTACAGGCGGAGACCCATCCAACCTGCTGCTCTCCCAGTTTGAGCAGGATGCCGTGGAGCCGGAGAGCTGGCACGGTCGCTGTGCAACCAGGCGTGGGAAGGTGATGTGCCAGATGAAGGTAAGAGTGCAGTGCACAAGAGGTTAGTCCCCTCGAACCTGGAGTCCCCATTGATCATTGAAAGACAATGGCATGTGCTTTAGATCTCCATTGTCTCACCAGGGTGCCTGGCATGCACAATGACAGTGTGATGGCTTTAACCAATGACATGTCCTTGTTCTCCCTTTTAGGTTCTCCAGCAGGCGTCCGATCTGCAGACCTCGAAGGGCCACTCCTGACACTGGAGGACCACCGGGTGTCATATTCATCTGCATCAAACCCAATTTCTGAAGCAGGCACCAGTGTCGATACCAGCACCTCGGTGGGAATTAGAGCGGCGACTAGTATCTCGGTGCGCGTTGGTAAGGGCACTTCACAGTCGCTTGAGGTGCAGGAAGAGGCATCCTGTGATCACACACTATCTGCACGTTCATGGAGTGGAATCCCTTCCTGTTGACGAAGGTACTCGGCTGACCCACTGGTGCATTGATGTGTGCACTTGATGGCATCCTGGATGTGGGACAACCCAGTGATCGCTGCAAACCCCCTGGCTCGCTCAGCCTGGCTGGCCTCGTCCATTTGGTAAAGAGTAAAGGTCAGTAACAGCCTGACCAGAGCTTCTGTCACCAACTTGACATAACTGTGGACAGCTGATTGGGACACTCCACAAAAATGCACCACTGACCCCTAGAAAGAGCCAGAGGCAAAGAAGTTGAGGGCCAATGTGACCTTCAGAGTCACTGGAATGGGGTGTCCACCCACACAGTTGGAGATGATCCCAGGTCCAATCATCTGTCAAATGGAGGTCACTGCCTCCCTTGAGAGGCAAAGCCTCCTTCGGCATTGCACCTCAGATATATTGAGGTAGCTGCCTCATCGCCTGTAAACTCTGGCAGTAGGATAGTGGCATCTTCTGTGACCCCTTCTGCCTTGGGGTACCTGCTGGCCTTGCGCCCCTTGTGCCTGCGCCCCTTCTCTCACAGATCCCTCCCCTGGAAGCTGCCTTGGGGCACCTCGCCTCCTCTCCCTTCTGCCCCTCTCTTCCTCCTCAGAGGAGGTGCCACCAGTGGAAACCACAATCCCCATTACCAGGGTAAGGGAAGGCTGTCTGATAGTTGGAAGGATCCATATAGTCTGAGTCCTCCAGGGGCCTGGCAGACGGCAATGAGTCCTGAAAGGAGGCTTGGAAATGCTAAGAATGAAGCCCCGGACAGAGATGAAGCTGCCAAGTACCAAGAAGCAAGCAGCAGCAAACTATCTCCAAAACTCTTTACTACTCACACTGGCAATGCTGCCGACCCTTTATATCCCGCCCTTGGATGAGGTTTGTGAAAATGTCGGCTAGCCGCCTGCCTGGTTTGCCCATGCGATAAGCAGAAAATCGTACATGCAAGCAAAAATCACAGTCAGTTTTACGGTTAAGGGCTTTAAGTGGCCTATTAATTAATGACCCGTGCTGCTCCAGCACCCACCGAATGAAATATCGTGTGAGTGCACAATGATGTCGGGACTCTCGCCCGACGTCATCACGCACTGTTTTACTCCCAATCTGGTCAGGCGCGTGCCTGCCTGTGGGATGTAAAATTCTTCCCGTTAAGATTCTTCGGGGTCTTGACAGGGTAGATGCTGAGAGAACAAAAACAGAATTACCTGGAAAAACTCAGCAGGTCTGGCAGCATCGGCGGAGAAGAAAAGAGTTGACGTTTCGAGTCCTCATGACCCTTCGACAGAACTTGAGTTCGAGTCCAGGAAAGAGCTGAAATATAAGCTGGTTTAAGGTGTGTGTGTGGGGGGCGGAGAGATAGAGAGACAGAGAGGTGGAGGGGGGGGTGGGGGTGTGTGGTTGTAGGGACAAACAAGCAGTGATAGAAGCAGATCATCAAAATGTCCCTACAACCACACACCCCCACCCCCCCCTCCACCTCTCTGTCTCTCTATCTCTCCGCCCCCCACACACACACCTTAAACCAGCTTATATTTCAGCTCTTTCCTGGACTCGAACTCAAGTTCTGTCGAAGGGTCATGAGGACTCGAAACGTCAACTCTTTTCTTCTCCGCCGATGCTGCCAGACCTGCTGAGTTTTTCCAGGTAATTCTGTTTTTGTTTTGGATTTCCAGCATCCGCAGTTTTTTTGTTTTTAGATGCTGAGAGGTTGTTTCCTCTCGTGGGAGAGTCTAGGGCCAGAGGGCATAATCTCAGAGTAAGGGGTCACCTATTTAAGACAGAGCTGAGGAGAAATTTCCTCTCTCAGAGGGCAGTGAATCTATGGAATTCTTTACAACAGAGGGATGTGGGGCCTGGGTCATTAAGCATATCAAGGCTGAGATTGGCAGATTTTTAATCAATAAGGGATTCAAAGGTTATGGGGAAAAGGTAGGAAAGTGGAGTTGAGGATTATCAGAGCATCCATGATCTCATTGAATGGCAGAGCTGACTCGATGGGCCAAATGGCCTACTTCAGTTCCTACGTCTTATGGTCTTATAGGCAGGGTACACCAGTCTATCACAGGGCACACACTCAAGGAGACAATTTAGCGTAGCCAATCCACCTAACCAGCATACCTTTAGACAGTGGGAGGAAACTAGAGCACCCAGCAGAAACCCACGCAGACATGGGGAGAGCGTGCAAACCACACACAGAAAGACAACAGAGGTCACACTCGAACCCCGGCCCCTGAAGCCATGAGGCAGCAGGTCTAACTATTAGGCCACCAAGCCATCTGCCTGAATACTATTATGAATGACAAATTTCATAAGGCTGTATCATTGGTCTTTAGACAACTTCCAATTTTTTGCTGCTTAATAAAACCGTTGAATGCAAGTGTTAAAAAAACTGTCAATATTGCGAATGAAACATCTGATGAAAAGTAAAAGTAAGGTAACTGAAAAGTAAGTCTATCAGACAAAAATGTCAGCAAATGTGACAAATACAAGAGCCCACAAAAAGAGACATTACTTATCAAAGCAAATAAATAGAATATCGTGAGAAAGATTCTGGGAAATACTGGTAATTATGACCAGCAAATTAAATGTTTGTAAACAGCACTGGGATGACAATATGCTGTGTCAACCAACAACAACTTATATTTACCTTTAACTTTATAAAACATCCCATGCCACTTCACAGGAGCATTATAGAATAATAACTGACACCAAGACACATGAGATATCAAGTCAGATGGGCAAAAGCTTGGTCAAAGAAGAATATTTTAAGAAGCATCTTAAAAGAGCAAAGAGAGAGAGATTGATTAGAAAGGTAAAGGAAGGGAATATCAGAGCTTAGGTCCGAGGCAACTGAAGGCATGATCACCACATGTGGAATGATGGATGCTCAAGAGGCCGGAATTAGAGGAATGCAAGCTGTGGGGCTGTAGAGAAAGAAGGGCTAATGGTATGAAAGGATTTGAAAACAAGGATGAGAATTTTAAAATCAAGATGTTGCTTGACCGGGAGCCATCATAGGTCAGCGAGCACAGGAGTGATGGATGAAGAGTCTTGGTGCAATTTAAGGTAGTAGAGTTTTGGATGACCTCAAGTCTACAAAGGATAGAATCCAGGAAATCAGCCAGGAGGAGGTTTGGAATAGTCAAGTCTAGAGGTAACAAAGTAATGAGTGAGGGTTTCAATAGCAGAGAAGCTGAGACTGGGGTGATGTGGGGCAATGTTATGGAACTGGAAATAGTCCATCTTAGTCATGGCACAAATATGGGGTTGGACGTTCACATCAGAGTCACATGTGACACTAAGGTTGCAAATCAACTGGCTTAATCTGACTGTTCTGGAGAAGGATGGAGGTGGTGGCTGAGGAATGTAGTTTGGAGCCGGGACTGAAAACAATGGCTTCAGTCTTCCCAATAGTTAATTTGACAACATTTCTGTTCATCCAGTTTTGAATGTTGCATAGTAGTCTGATAGTTTAGCATCAGTGGAGGAACCAAAAGAGGTGGTGGTGAAGCGGGGCTGGGTGCCATCAGTGTACATGTGAAAAACTAATGCTGTGCTTTCTTATGATGTCAACTAGGGACAGCATGTAGACAATGGGGCATGGAGGGTCAGTGTATACCAATTAAAATATTTTCTGATTGAGGCATGCTCACCATGCAAAATGACTAAGGAAATAAGTATAAACAATTTTGTGCTCTGACAGGATGTCTTTTAAGAGAAAAGGGAGACAATTTGATCTATCTCATTGAGCCTTCCACAGAAATCTGCAATTCCCCCCATTACATCATCTAACTTCCTCTTGACTGCTTCCAGAGTTTTGTGTCCACTAACCCAGCCAAAAAAAAACTATTTCAGCCTTTGATCACTCTTTTAAAAAAGACTTGCATTTATGTGGCACTTTTCATAACCTCAGGACACTCAAAGTGCTTTACAGCCAAAGTTCTTTATGATGTATAGTCACCATTGTAAAGTAGGAAATGCAGCAACCAATTTACACAGTGCAAACTCCTACAAACAGCAATGTGATAATGACCAGATGATCTGTTTCTGTGATGTTGATTCAGGGAAAAATATTAATCAGGACACCAGGGTTAATTCCCATGGTATTCTTTAAAATGGCTTTTTTTTTCTAAGCTACATCAGATGTCCTGTTCAATTAAAGCAGTAAAGAGCAGATGGAGGTTTTTTTTTCTCTCTAAGTGAAAGCGTTTAAAGGGATTTTTTTCCCTTTTAAAGGGACTCTGGGGATCTAAAACACTTCAAATTATTACACTAAAGATCCCAATCAGTGTTTTCTTCGGCGTTGAATGCATAAGAGCAGTTCTCTCAGTGGGAAAATAAATCTAATTCATTTCAATACTTAAACAATGCTAATCAATGTAACAACCAACTTACCTTTGCATGACTGAGCTCTATAATCAGTCACTTCAGTCAAAACACATCTGACTTACAATATAACATCTAATCACTGAAACTGAAATAACAGTTTTTTTTTAAATTTACGAAACCTGTCAATGAAAGAATTCCAAGAGCATGTGACTCTTTGTTTGGTTCCCCGCTTGGGATTGGTTCCCCCATGGTTCACATCTCCTTTGACGTGCCATGAGCCATGTCATCTAAAAATAGGGCCCAACTCCATTAAAATAGTGCAAGGTCTAAAATGCCCCCTCCTCACCCCCCCCCCCACCACAATGGGATGGGCAAGTGCAGGTTGCTGCATGAGGGTTGGCTACCAGCACCCTTCTCCCAGGCTATAAAAAACCCACACAATGAGAATGGGGGTGGCATGACAGGAATCCAGAATCAGGTCCCATCGACATGTTTAAATCCCCTCCACCTCCACTCTGGCTGAGGGACGGGCTGAGGCATGGAAATCCAGACCCTTGTATTCAATTTTCTACAACGGGATTTAAACCCACAGATGTATGATGCATGAGGCAAGAGTTCTACAAACTGAGCCGCATACGATAGTCTTTTGTGTAAAATAGTATGGTTAAAGCCTTTAACTTAATTCGGTGGAATTATATGAATGGATTGTGAGAGGCAGCTATCTACCGCTGTGTGTCATGGCAGCCATCATAGGTAAAATGACGATGAAAATTTCATCGGCATGCATTATGTAGCAGAATAGAATAGTGATTTTCAAGGATATAACACACCTCAGAGATAGCCTCTCATTGTACTAGGTACAGCAGCATATGATATTGAACTAGTAATCTGGAGAATATGAGTTGAAATTTCACCATGGTGTGATAAACTTGGAATACAGGGCTAGCCTCTAGTAAGAAACAGTAAACTTTATTTACAGACTCCAAGATCGAGGCTAGAAAGCTCCATCCCTAAGATTCCCCGTGCTTAGGGATGATTCGTCTGTACAGTCACATGATCCCCATAACAGTAAGAAATGGTTTGACTTAAAATTACTACATTCCTCCCCCTTTAATTTTGTTTTACCTTTTTTTTTACAAAAATGTCTTAACCCATATTATATACAATTATATAAATTTAGTCTTTTGAGGAGGTTTTCGGATTCGGTTAGAGAAACACAACTCTGCAACTGGATTTTCTTTTATTGGATTGGCTTACACAGGAGCTGCAGCATCAGGGACATCCTTAGACAATGGCAGCTCAGAATTATTTTCTTCAGCAGAGGCATCAGACAAGTCTATTCTTTGTTGACCTGGCACCTCAGGGATCGAAGTTTCGACTTCAATTTCTGGTGGATTAATTGATTGTTGGAGGTTTCTCAACTTCCGAGATGATCCACGTGTTTCCTAATGATCCTGTTTTCCACTCCTACCTGATAAGATAAAGATTCTGTTTCAGAGACAATTCTACTAGGGACCCATCTCGGTCCAGTTGCAAAATTTTGTACAAAAACTGTCTCTCCCACAGTAAACCCTTGACCTTTACATGACATTTACTCATGAATCAATTTCTGACTACTCTGGTTTCTCTCCACCTCACCTTCTAAATTAAGGAATACTAGACTTACAAAGTCAGTGCTCCATTAACAATTCTGAAGGTGTTAAACCACTGGTCGCATGAGGAGCTGAACAGAAATTTTGAAATTTGTGTTTCAAACATTCCCTCAAAAACTTTCTTCATGCCTGTTCTAAAGGTTTGTGCTGCTCCTTTTGCTAATGCATCAGACAAGGGACGAGGGAGGTGGTGGCGTAGTCATCTTGTCACTGGAGTAGTATTCCATATACCCAAGGCCATGCTCTGGGTACCTGGGTTCAAATCCCACCACAGCAGATGGTGAAATTTGAATTCAATTAAAAAAAAATCTGAAATTAAAAGTCTAGTGATGACAATGAAACCATTGTTGGTTGTTGTGAAAACCCATCTGGGTCACTAATGTCCTTTAGGGCAGGAAACTGCTGTCCTTACCTGGTCTGGTCTACATGTGACTCCAGACCAACAGTAATGTGGTTGATTCTTAAATACCCTTTGAAATGGCCTAACAAGCCATTCAGTTCTCAAGGGCAATTAAGGATGGGTAGTAAAATCTTGGCCCAGCTAGAGACGCCCACATCCCATGAACAAATAATTTAAAAAAAATGATACAGTGCTGTTCTGACATGTTTAATCCCATTGAGGTTTACAAATCTTTGGAATTCAGTGCTAGTGAAAGCAGTACCATTATCTGACACACTAACTTCAGGTAAACCATGAATACTGAAACTCTCACACAGTTTTTCAATGGTTGCAGATGATGTAAGTGAGCTCACTTCAAACACACCCATCCACTTTGAATGTGCATTGATAATCATAAAAGACATGGTACCTAGAAATGGCCCTACATAGTCTATATGTTGTCTAACCCAGGGCCGACCAGGCACTCCCACGGTTGCAGTGGAGCTGAAATGGGCAACTTCTGCTGTTGCTGGCACTGGAGACAGTGTTTCACCATTTTTTTCTATATCACTATCTATACCTGGCCAACAGAAATAACTTTCTGTGAGCATCTTCATTTTCAAAATACCAGGATGTGCACTAGGAAGTTCTTCCAATAATGATTCTCTTCGTTACACAGGGATAACATGATACCATCTTGACAACTCAGTTTAGATTTAGATACAAAGAATGGTTTTAATTCTCCAGAGCCTTGTGAACTTGACCACCCTTGCAATACCTGTTCATGGACTCTTGCTAAAATTGGATCCTGATTTGACCAATTTTTTATCTATCTCATGCAGACTGGTGAGGAGTCCAGGAAATTCATCACAAATACACTCTTGAAGTACTGGAACATGTGTAATACGATCTGGCAAAGGGAGGCGACTGAGCATTTGCTATGTGCACACCCGGACGGTGCATAAAAGTGTACTTATATGCTGATAAAATTAAAGCCCATCTTTGAATTTTAGCACAGGCTATCGGTGGGATTACCTTATCTTCACTAAATCTTATAAGTGGTTTGTGATCCGACACTATGGTGAAGTGCCGACCGTGAAATGGACCTTCTTTACTCTGAATACAAAAGAAAAGCCATCTTTTGTCAATTAGTGTGTATCCTTTCTTGGCTGCAGAAATGGTTCTGGATGCAAATCCTATGGTCTTTCAGATTCATCCTCCATCTTCTGTGACAATACTGCTTCCACTCCATGGGGAGATGCATCACAAGTGAGTATCGATTTCCTAGATGGGTCATAGTGCACTGGTAGACACGACAAGTGTAAAAGCTTCTTGACTCTTGTGAAGGCTTCCTCTTGCTGTGCCTTCCAGGACCATCTGTGGTTCTTCTTCAATAATAAGCGTGAAGGGGCAAATACATAGATTAGGCAAGAATCCACCATAATAGATTACCATGCCCAAAAAACACTTGAGCTCCATGACACTGGTTGGAGAGGGCACTTCCTTGATTGCCCTGACTTTCTCTTCTCATGGATGCAATCCTTGGACATTCATTTAATGGCCCAAATACATAACTTCCTTTGCTTAGAAAGTGTACTTTTCTTTTTTTAAACTAACGCCAGCCTCTAAAAATCTCTTCAGAACCTCTTCCAGGTTTGCCACATGTTCTGCTTCCAAGGCTCCTGTGATTAGGACGTTGTCCAGGTACACTATAACCTAGGGAAGCCCTTGTAGTAGGCTTTCCATGGTTCTTTTGAAAATAGCACAGGCAGAAGACACACCAAAACGTAGTTGTGTATAATGGTACAGACCCTTGTGTGTGTTTATGGTGACATAACTTCTTGATGTGTTGTCCAGCTTGAGCTGTTGATAAGCATGACTCATGTCCAGTTTAGTGTATGATCTTCATCCTGCAAGTTTAGCATACAGATCGTCAATCTTTGGGATTAGATATTTATCTAATTTTGCAGCCTTGTTTACCATTAATTTATAATCTCCGCAGATGTGAATGGTTTGGTCTGGTTTCATCACAGAGACTATGGGTGTTGCCCATTCTGAAAATTGGACTGGCTGGATTGTTCCCAACTTCTCCAAACAACTTAATTCCACAATCACCTTTCCTTCTAGAATGTAAGGCACAGGTATTGCCTTAAAAAAAGTGTTGTTTCAGGGTCCATGTATATTTTAGCTTGTAGACCTTTGATTTTCCCCAACTCATCTTGGAATACTCTCATTTTTCTTTAGAAACTCAGGAATTCCTCCTGTACTAACCTGAAACATTTCTGAACAGTTTACTTTGATTTCTTTCAACCAATCACAGCCCAGAAAGCTATGCCCTTCTCCTGTTACAACAATTATTGGCAGCTCAGCTGTCTGTTGCCTGTAGGATACAGGTGCAGAGGTGATGCCTTTCACTTGTGTTGCTTCTCCTGTATATGTTTTTAACTGAGCAGTGGTTTTCTCCAAACTCAATGGCTGGGTACCTGCTGTGATTTAATATTTAAAGATGTGTTCTCCCAACACTGTGGCTGATGCTCCACCTCCCTGAGCAGAGGTTTTCCATTTACTTGAAGTGTAACAGTGATTGGTTCAGTTTTCCTGGCCTTCAGATCGTGTAGGGAATAAACGTCAGCCTCAGTAACATCTGGCTCATCTATATTGTGCGCTTCATTTAACTTGACCTGCTGTTTGAATGGCTGTCTTGATCTAGCCCTGCACTGTTTAACAACATGCCCTTTTTTGTGGCAGTAGTGGCATTCTGCCTCTTTAAATCTGTAGACTCTGGGTACATGATTTCCCCCACAACGTTAACATTTTAACTTCTGGGTTACTGGTGAGATGCTTCCAGTGTTTCTTTTTATTTTTCTGGCGGTAGGGACCGTGTCCCACTTCACGGTTACCTCCCTGGTCTCCGCACCACATCCAGCAGTAGGTTCCCGCCTAACCTCAGAACAGCGCCATGTTGCACACTCTGTGGGTCTCTCTCAGCACACTCCATTGCTAGCACTATCTCCATGGTGTGCTTCAGGTCTATCTCAACTTCTGGAGGCAAACGGTGATGAATGGCATCTTTGTTTATGTCACAAACCAAACGATCTCGTAACATGCCTTTAAAGTATCACCGAAGTCACAATGATCCGTTAACTGATTTAACTTCACGATGTGCATTGCGACTGGCTCACTGGGGGCCCTTGCTCGAGAGTTAAACTTGAATCTTGGCATGATCACCTAGGGTTTAGGCTGAAAATGTCCTTTCACGAGATTTGCTAGGCCAACGAAGGATCTAGAACCTGGCGCATTCAAAGCCATCAAGCTATGGGTTAGGTTATGCATTTTGCTCCCACTAACACTTAGGAGAATTGCCTTCTGTTTCTCCTCTGCTGTTATTTCGTTAGTTACAAAGTAGAAACTTAATCGCTCAATGTATTGACTCTAGTCCTCGATGGATGAATCGTACAGGTCAGTTCTGCCAAAAAGAGGCATTGCTGGTGAGTATACTTCTTTCCTCAGTTTCCTTAAAATATCGGGTTACTCACAGTGGCGAGGTGAGGTGCTGCGTCGACGCTACTTATCCTAGTCGCCAATTGTGATAAACTTGGAATGCAGGTCTAGTTTCCTGTAGGAAACAGTAAACTTTATTTACAGACTCCTGATGAGGTTACATGCTTGTTCCAAGACCAAGGGTAACATTTTTAACTCAGCAGGTGGGCGCGCGCCTGACTTGACCGAGCGTAAAGTGACGATTGATGTTGTCGGGCGAGCGTCCCAATGTCATCGCGCATTTGTGCGATATTTTGGTGGGCAGGCACATGTGGTAATCGGCAGCAAGCCTGCCGACAATTAAAAGGTCTATTAAAGCCATTTAAAAAGTTGATTAAAATACATTTTTCACTGCCCGTCCAAAAAGGCCAAGCAGCCTTTTCACTTTTTTGGAAATCTCATCCATGGGCAAGATGAGATTTCCAAAAGCAAATAAGAACTTTCTTCTTTCATTAATAACACATCCCTGTTCATGTGGCAGAGTCACATGGTGGGGGGGGGGGGCGGTGCGGGGCGACATGTTTTATAACATGTATACAATCTTTAATTTTTAAAAAAATTAGTTCATCTTCCTGAGGCAGCTCTGTGGTACTCGCACGCATGTGCGAAGGTCACACTTGGCCCACTAACACTCGGCCACACTGACAGTGCTGAGCGCTGTCGCTTGTGTTTCAGGCTGGGCGGCCCTTATTTGGCCTGCTAGTGTGAAATTGCCTTCCGGCCACGATCACGAGAGACAGTCGGCTTCCTAACCGCCCCCACCCATCCCCACCAAGCCCGCCCGACATTGGGTGAAATTCTGCCCGAAGACTAGAAAGCCCCACCCCTAAAATCCCCCCGTGCTTAGGGCTGATTCGCCTGTACAGTCACATGATCCCCATAACAGTAAGAATGGTTTAACTTACAATTGCTGCAATGGTAATTTAAGAATTTTAATTCACATTAAAAAATCATCTTGGGGGAAAAAAAGATGCTACCAGTAAAAATAAATAGATCAGATTGATGCTTGCACTCAGAAGAGCAGGCAGGCCTTAATGTGGCTGTAAAATAGACATACTTGAAAGTGGAGCCAGAAAGCGCACGAGGAAACCCTGCATTAAAAGAAGCTGAGCCGTGGGCCTTCAACTTCCTATCGCTGTTGCTTTCCTCCCTCTTGTCCACCCAACAATTGCCTCCCCAATAGCCATTGCTACCTGTCAACCCAATCGTCAGCCTCTTGACTAGATTTTTCCTTTCTTCACTTACCTGAGGGCCGTTCAAGGATGTTGTGCCTCTGAGCTCCCCCTTGCTCTCAGCAGTTTGCTGGTTGATGGAAGTGAGTCCCAACAACGAACATTAAGGGCACAGTGGGCCTCACAAATCATCGAACCTACATTCCTCACAATTGACACGCCTGAATTTATTGGCCTAGTTTTGATTTTCAGCATCACAGATAATTGGAGGTCATTAAGGAAAGATTGACATGTACCGAGTATGTCACAGCAGCTCACGTAATGGAGCCATTCAATCAAACAGACGTTGTGAAGCCATACATGCGCTGTTTGACGTCAAATAAAAAATGACTCACAAAAGTGACAAGGTCTCCTTTATTATTCAGATGCTTTTTATTTTAATAAAAAGGCAATATATTAAAGTGAACAAATATTATTTTTTCACTGAATTATTTCTAAACCATCTTATGATGGAGCTTGAGTTACAATTTGAATAAGTACAATAAATCATGCTGTCACTGAAAAGACTCATCTGGCTGACAGTATCATTGTACAGTAGAAAGCAAAGCCTTCTGTACTTCACCACTGGTCCCACGCAATTGATTTGCAGGGAAAGGGGTCTTTTAAGACTTCACAAGCTTTGATTCAGGTCGAAACACAATGGAAATGTCAACCAATTTGGACAGAGATAAAATGATGTTGTTAGTGGCAACAGCCCGATGTGGGCTATGACAAGACTAAACAGTTAGAGCTTAGGCATTTTGAAAATGACATCACTCTGTTCCTGTCTCTTAGTGCTAGCTTCGCTGGCTTTAACCTAGTTTGAATCTTGTCAATCAGAGAATATGGGCAGAATTAAATGCCCTCCCCTGAGGGAATTTAGGAGGGGTGGCATTTAATTGGGTGAGATGGTTCCAAGTGGGGACACCGCTGGCTTCTGAAGTTTGTACCAGCACCTTTCTCCACATGAGCCAATCTATTCCTAATTTCCACCTCGATCCCCATTTCCTTTAACATTCCTTGGTTTTCAAGCAACTATGCGTGGCAGAAAATTTTGAATTCTAATTATCCCATATGAAAATAAATTAGGTTTTATTTTTCTAACATTTGCCCTCTCATCTGCCCATGCACAAAGTTCAGGGCCAGATTATTGCAGGATCCTTGATAATGATAGATGCATAAATTGATTCCTTGATTTACAAAAAAGTAAGACTTGGCTCATCATTAAATCTTCTAATAACATTAGATCTGGATCTGTGTTTGCACTAAATTTATGCCTAAGCATCAGACAGGGAACAAAAGCATACCCATAAATTTGAAAGCCTTGAAGCTGTGCTGTTGACTGCTACTCTTAGGGCTTCTGGCTGCAGGGTTCAGTGCCATATCTACTGGAAAGAGCTTTAATTTGCACATTTCTATATCGGTCGAACAACAAAGTCTGCCCAACGAGCGGAAGGCCCCATAATATATTACTTTGTCTGAAGGTGGTGTTGCCAAATCAACGTTTTCCCCCAGCATTACCTCATGAACATGCCTTGTTATTAAAAACATATTAAGTAAATATGTGCATGTGAGATTTCCCAGAGAAGGAAATTAGTATCTAGCTGACTTCCTCTTGCTGAGCAAGGATAGCACTGATAAATTGACCATTAGGAATGATATTACATATCAGTGGCATTGAGACCTGTGGCATTTCACTATAGACCTCGGGTTAGTTGAAGTGATTCCTTGCAAACATTCGCCTCATTAAAAGATGTAATGATCTCCTTTGTGTTTCCTGTCTCATGTGAGAACGTGGATTCCCTTTCAACACAGAGTCTGTACGGAGAAATTTGCAAACGCCCTCAAAAGTCTTGTTAGTTAAAAAAATAAATAGATGTTCACAATTAACACATTTTACATTGTCACAACCTCACCACATAATAAGAACCAGACAACAAAATCACATAGATTTGTATAGAATGTACAGCACATAAACAGACCATCTAGCCCAGCTGTTCTATGCCAGCCTTTGTATACTACGCAAGTTTTCGCCCACACTAATTGCCCTTTCCCATCTGTCCCTACATATTTTTGTTAACTTCTCTCTCATGCATGCATTAACCTTGCACTTATATGCATCACTGCTAGCTGCTTCAATTATTCCATAGGGCAGCGAATTGCACATTCTCAACACTCATGTTGGGACCTCGTTGGGTCGAAGGTGCCTTGGAAAATCGGTAAGGCACCCCTGTCCAGCGGGTCTCGCCAACCCTTCAGGCACTTAACTGGCCATTGTCAGGGTGATTGAGGTCCCCAACGACAGAAGTCCTGCCTCCTGACAGCTGTAGGGTCGTCCTTCCTGCCAGCATCAGCAGGAGCAGTGGCTGCTGGCAGCACTGTACCCATTTGAGGCCCAGGATCATGGAGGGACCCCAGGCCACAAGTGGATGAAGTCAGGATGGGGTCATGGGATGGGGGTCACAGGAGGGGCAAGGTGCATCGGAGGCAAAGGTAGGAAGTTGGCTTTCAGCAGCCACCCCTGCCCAATGCTGGATCCCTGGATCGGGCACTGAGTGTCAGACAGAATTCCCAGGAGGCAGATCGGAATCCCGACAGGTTTTGTTGGGACGCCTTCTGAGGCCTTGGGAGACTTGTGCAGTGGCTTCAGAGATAATGGGTGTCAATTGGCTCATGGGACAGTTTACGGTGACTGGAAATTCTGTGTCAGCCCCTTTCTCCCTCCAACTTAATTGGGGGAGGTTTTCCCACTGCTGGGGGGGTGACGTGGGTCTCTCCTGCTGCAATGTGCTGAATTAAATCCAGCCTTCTGTCTGTAATGAATTCCTGCATAAATTTTCTATGTGATCTGCTAACAGCTAAAATCAACCTGTGTACCTTGATTCCAAATTCACCCATTGTTGGAAACAATTTTTATACTCTTAACAAACCCTTGCAAAATTTTGAAGACCTCTATCAGGTTTCCTGAAAGCTTTATTACATCAGAGAAGAGACTTCTAACCTGTACCATTTTTTCTGGTAGCTGGGATCTCTGAATATTGTTTATTTGGGGGTCAGGTTGTGAATCGCAGACCAGGGATTTAGGCTCTGGGATTTGGAAGATCGGCAGGTTCAGGGACCAGGAATTATGGAAAATTAGAAGTTGGAAGAATGAGGGTTGGGACAGGAATAGGGAGAGATTGGGAGCTGGCATACAACATCATAGCTGCTCACTCCATCCCCACCTTCTTGGTTTGGTGAGGTAGCCCTTCTTATGGTCCTGCGGGATGAATACCTCCCCCGGGCATTCGCTGCCTCCAGGAGAACATGTCAGCATTCATCGGTAAAACAGGGAGCAGAGTGCCCATGGACATTGCCTTCCCGCCTGACATGAGACGCAGGTCCTGAGGCCATAATTACTGCTCCAACAGAAAATATTCTTCCAGGCACTGACAGACACACATACAGCTCTCTGAGGCTTCTGACCACCCCTTCGGGGAGCTCCCCATCCACTTCTAAAACATTGCCCCTCTCCCCCCACATCCCGGAACCACATTAGACCCAGCGCTGGTGACCATGCTGCTCCTGCCACTGCCAGCAACGCTGAGCCAGTTTCAGCGTGTTTCAAGCTGGCTCGCACATCAATGGGTGAAATTGGGGTCAGGAGCCGATTACGTGGGTGGAAGTGGATATCATATCTGCATCCCGGCCCACCAATCTCGCTCCCACACCAAGCGTAAAATTCAGACCCATGTTTTTCTTTAAAAACAGATCAGCCCGCAGAAACGTTAAGGGCCTATTAAGGCCATTAAGAAATTAATTAAAGTATTTAAGAATGCCGTCCGTCCAACCTTGAGGTTGGGGGGCAGGCGAAAAGCCCAAGCGGCCTTCGCGTTTTTCAGGAAACCTCATCCAAGGGTAGGATGAGGTTTCCTGAAGCTTTTATAAAACAATTGAATACATTTTCCCACCTTTACAAACATATCCCAACTCGTGTGACACAGTCACATGAGGGGACATGTTTGAATAAATTTTTAAATCGGTTATTTAATTTTTTTTCATATCCATTCAATCTCCCCCAGATTGCTTCAGGGCAATTGTCGCGCTCTTTCCTCCCTCCTTCACCCACCCGCACAGGTAGCACTGAGCGCGACTGGCTGTGCGTAACGCTGGCCCGCGTAAAATGACGGTGCGCAGCCGGTGGTGATTGGTTCCGCGCCCGCCCCCACACCCGCCCCCACCCAGCCCGCCCACTGCAGGAAAAATCCAGGCCATAGAGTTTCCATGCCGAAACCATGCAGAATCCAAGATTTCCTAATCATAGCCAGCATGAGAAGATTTGTTAAGAAGTACATCTACTTCTTGTTTTTCTCAACTTTGTAGGATCTTTCTGTTGGTAATAGCCAGAGCAAGTAGAGTGAAGCAAGTTGTGAGGACTGAATGACCTTTACATATTAAACAAAAACAGAATGACCTGGAAAAACTCAGCAGGTCTGACAGCATCGGCGGAGAAGAAAAGAGTTGACGTTTCGAGTCCTCATGACCCTTCGACAGAACTTGAGTGAATCCAAGAGACCTTTACATATTGTTATCTTAAGTGCTAGAAAGAGCTAAATGCCTTTGCTAAAAGAATAAGTTATCTGCCTTTATTTGTTCCAGACACAGATAGCTGACCTTTCACCTATATTAATGACAGGGAATGAATGGCAAGGTGAAGAAAATTCTGTGGTGATGTTTATTCTTTAATATGCAAAAAGAAAAATTTTAACAACTGGTAGGAACACAGGAATTGCTATAAGTTAAAAGACCAAGGATGGAATTTTCCTAGATCTGCACTAAGTGTGGTAGCAGGCGGGTAAAACTGTGTTTTATCCGCTGGCTCGATGGCGGGTTTTCATGCCGTATCGTTCCGAACACGCCTCATTATTTAGGCACTCCCAGGAAACACGCTGTCTCCTTGGCAGGAGGGCCCGCTGCCACATCACGCCAGGCGCCATGTTTAAAGTCCAGCCTCATGCACCATATCTCTGCTTCCAGACCACCACTGCGGCACGCAAGACATGGCCCTGAAACTGAAGAAGACTGCAGCCCCCAGGTTCAGCGACGCATCTCTTGGTCGACTTGTGGAGGCCTGTCAGGCCTGCTTTGGCCGTGGGATGGGCAGCAACAGCACTAACCCGGCTTGGGAGGCGGGGGCAGAGGTGGTCAGTGCCAACACCTGCAAAAGAGGACAGCCGCCCAGTGCTGCAATAGGATGAATGATCTCCTCCGTTCCGCCAGGGTAAGCCAATCTTCTCATCACTCAACTCACACCATCATAAAACCATCACACAGCCACAGGGCCTGCACTCACTGCCAGTTCAAGGGACATCACCATTCACTCTCTCACATTCACCATCATTGTCTTCATCCCATCCATGGGACCACTCAACACCCATATGGGCCAGGCATACTTGTCATCTGGCCTGGCAGGCGTCCTGCTTACATTTTCTCCATCTCTATCCATGCAGGACAAGCTGGCACACAACAGGAGAGAGAGGTTGCAGACCAGTGGCAGGATGCCTGACATCATGGTCATCATGGACTTTGAAAACAGCCATCCAGCTGGCTGGCAAGAATCTGGACCAGTCCTGTGCCGATGGTGAGGTTGATGCTGCTCTAGCAAGTGAGGATCCAGCAGTGCAACATCCATCAGACAACCATGCCATGAGTGATGTTCCTCTTTCACAGGCCACTGCCATGCAGTAATTATCTCCCCTTGCTTTCGCAGGCACATCTGCCAAACAGCCGATAGAGTCCATGACCCAGGGGCTCCAATCAAGCCCCAAAAAACCACTGGAGGCACCCTCCCTAAAGTCTGGTCACAGCGCTCACCTACATTCTCCACCAATGCAAAAACATACACCTTAGTGGGACCTAGCTTTAGACTAGACCCAGGGTCACAATCTGGTGAGCACATGGCACTGTCCGATCCACAGCAGATAGAGGCAGGGACTTCCCAGGTCTCCGGCACTCGGAGGACTGCTGGAAGCCAGAAATGTGCTGAATCTGAGTCAGATGACCAGCCTCTGGACACAGTCATGCCACAGTTGCTGGAGCTGCAAAGGCAAGCTTGGCAACATCAGGAAGGGATGTCTGCTGCACTCCTCAGATTGCAAGGTATGATGGAGGAGTCCGTCTGTCCTCAGTATGAGGTGATAGCACCGGCATGTCAATGCACCAAGGATCAACACTGGCAGGATAGCGGCCGCCATGGAGACCTTAGCTGAGGATATCACTCCTGCATTTCTGCGCAGGCTGAGTTCCATCGCTGTGGCCACAGTATATACGCGAGAGGGGTGCCAGGCAGCTAGATCTTACTCCAGCCACCCCGCTCCTCAAGGAGTCGGCCTGGGGCACCGGGGCACCCATAGGGAGGAGGATCCGCAGGTGCACACTCCGGGCCCGTCCATCCAGGTGACTCTGAGAGCGTCCGGCCCATCCAACGCCCCTCTTCCTGTGACCTCAGCTGCTCCAGATCCACAGGCTGAGGAGGGTGCCACTGCCACACAGCAGGACCCCGAAAGCAGGCCGGGGCCCTCCAAGTCTCGGTCCTTCAGAGGATGCCTGCCAAAGTCATCACAGACAGGGCGCCACAGTCCATAGGCTGCCTCCATCTCTGCTGTAGGTGTTCAGGGAGCACCAAGACGTAGCAGCTGGTTTAGGACAGTTAAGGAGAATTGGTTGCAAAGTCTGGGCATGGGCGTTAATCACTTATACATACAGTTCACTATTATCAATAAACTCCTAGGAATGTCTCCCTGCCAATGGCTCCTTGTTCTGATGAGCAGTGTTCTTGTCACTCAGATGTGGAAACCTTTCTGTATTAGATAAAGGCAGGTGTCTCAGTCCAGGGTCTCTTCCCTGTGCTCTGTGCAGCCTTCAGGTCAAAGTAGTGGTCCAGTCTCACACTCCCTGGAGACATTACTGATGCCTGTACCTCGGCAGTACTGCTGCCAGAATGTAGTGGGCAGATGCCACAGAGTTCTCTCATTCTCTCAGTGTGCTCTCAGCACCTTTATGGAGGGGCTGGCCCCCATCTGTTCAACTTCTGTGACCACTGATGCTGTGCTCCAGCTCCTGAAGGGCTCAGGTGCTGAAGGCAGACAAAGGATCAGATGCTTCTAAAGTTTCATGCATGCATCTCCATGATATGACCCTGATCACGGAGCATAAGCGAGTTACCCTCAGCCAGGCAGGAGTCAGACATTCTCACAGCCTGTGTGAAGATTTTTGGAGTGTCCTCAATGCATGTCATCATCATCATCCTGCAACCGAGCAACTATTAGGGCCTCCACCTCATCTCCATGACAGGAGCATTCTGACAGAGGGTATTCACACTGCCATATGCCAGACTGGCATCAAACGTTCACAACTGCGATGTGAGGATCTGTGGGGTCACCCTACTGCATGTTGTCATCATCTTCCACAAATCTAGCAACCATGAGGATCTGGTGAGTGTGCCTGCCTCATCTAGCGAGGGCATGGCCCTCATCCCCGTCATCAGCACCACCGAGGATCTCCTCAGCCTCATCCCCATCGGTATCCTTCTCATCGGAGAAGACGTGCAGCTCCTCCATCTCCTCCTCAGCCAGCTCCTATCCCCATTGCAGCATCAGGTTGTGAAGGGTACAGCAGATGACGATGATGCATGACACCCTCTGCGGACTGTATTACAGAGCTCCACAAGACTGGCACTGGAACCTCATCGTCAGCATCCCGATGGTCTGCTCCACCAAGTTTCAAGCTGCAGCGTGAGCCTCCTTATAGCGTCGCTCTGTGTAATATAAGGGGTTAACATGGTGTCCCAATACATGCAAGATTGGATCCAGGCACCAGTTGACCTCGAACACAAGACGTTGCTAAGAGACTTCCTGTTATCTACTGAAGGGAGTCGGAGCCGAAACCGCATGGGAACAATGCCCAGTACTAAGTAATGTGTTGGACGAGTGCCCAACGCGGACTCAGTGAACTCGGCAAGTAGCGCATATATAAGCCTGGAAAGTCCCCAGTTCGGGGAGTCTGCTCCGGGTTAAGCTAATCGCTGAGCGTGGGTCACAGGCGGCACCTCCGCAGAACTGACGGCTCCCAGTTCCAGTAATTCGTGGAGTAAGTATATAGCCAATTATGCCAGACCCGTTGTGAGTATCGGACCTGGTTTCTATCCTATGTAGGCTAGGTAGGAAACAAGCAAAATAAAATAATATTATCCTAGCAAGCTAGTCTCCTGTTCTTTGTTTCCGCATCAAACTACCCGCCTGTGAACCTGATCCTCATAATTTCTTAGAACATTTTGGCGTAGTCGGCAGGATCAATCGCAATTGAGGAGGGATTTTGATGCGAAACAATGTTTGGGAAAAGGAATAAGAAACCAGAAGGGCAGGCCGAGGCGGTTGCGGTCCCAGGATGGCAAGGGCCGTGGCATAGTGTAGCGGCCTGTTTGCGGAAGGGTGGGGGGCGACCGGAAAACTGGGAGGCCGAAGGCGTAGGAACCACCCCAGGGTTGCTGCTGTCCACCCTTGAGAAAATCCCGGTCCCCTCAAGGAACCCCTTGCCAGGGATCCAGAGGCGGATGTGGGCTTGTGCGGCGGCTTGTAAGCAGCAGTCTGACAGGCGTCAGAAGTTGGAGGCTGAAATAGCAACCCTTAAGCATGAGCAGGGGCTCAGTAGCGGGGATGCCTCCGTGTTAAGACAAGAAATTATAAAACTAAAGGCAGAAATAGCAGCACTAACGGAATTAGCGGGGCGGGCGATCACACATTTGTCGTCTAGTAAGCGGAAGAGTGAGCGAAAGCGCCCGCGCTCCGTGAACCCCACTCAAATAAGGGCGTTTGTGGCACAGCTAAATAATGGGGACGGCTGGGATATTGACCACTGGGACGGGAATATATGGGGGGACTCGGATGATCAGTACAAAGATGAGCTGCCACCCCAGGTGCGAGCGAATCCGGTCGTCCGGAGAAAACAGGTTCAGAGACGGCCTCCTGTTAGGTTTGAAGTGTTGTTGGATGATGAGGGAAATCCCCAACGAAACGAGCGAGGCGAGCCTATCCATCATGAGATCCCCCAGTTGCAACCTCCTCCGGAATTCTCCGAGTTAACGGAGGATTTTACTACGGAGGAAGTATTATACATTACTCAAAAGACCCGCCGAAATCCTGGGGAGCCCATTGAATTGTGGTTGGTGAGGCTTTTGGAAGAAGGAGGACAGCAAGTCCAGGTAGACTTTCAGGATGCGCCCAAATTTGGGGGATTGGCCAAAGATGCGGCAATAGACCTGGCATATAGACGACAGGCCAAAGATATGGTAGGGGAGAGGGGTACGGGGACTCTGTTCGGGATGTACGCCCGAGCGGTAGCAGAACAATACCCGTTCCCGTCTGACTGGCCACCCCTGGAAGGAATATGGACCACGATTAAGGAAGGAATACAAAGATTGACCCGGCTATGTGTACGGGATGCCTTGTTGTTAGGAGTCTTGGATGAGATAGAAAATGTCAACGTGAGCAAACAAGCCAGGGATCACCTGGTAAAAACGGCTCCCCCACATTATAAGCCGTTACTACTTACCATAATGTTGAGTGGCAAAGGAGAAACGTTGGGGGAGGCTCGGAGTATGATGCGGGAGATGGGAGGACTGGGAGACTGGGGGGCGCAGGGCCGGGGTAATAATGAGACTAGGGAGGGACGTCGCTCGGAAACTCGAGGTGACTCTAGATCCAACCCCAATCAAGGAGCCAACCCCGGACCCTCCCGCCGAGCCCTATGGCAAGCGTTGATGCAAGCACAAGTCCCGGTTGCGGACGTTGATGGGAGACCCACGAGAGAGCTGCAGGAAATGTGTAAACGAAAGGGACTTAAAGTGTCCAGGGTAGAAACTGAGGCCCGTGAACCACGGGTGACGGCAGAGGAATTGGTAGAGCTACTAATACAGAAATGCCAGTTCAGGGAGGCGGGGAACGTTGCTTCAGATAGAGGGAAAACCCCCACCCGACCGCAATGGGAGTCCTCCGAGGAGGAGGAAGGAGAGGTGACAACCCCTTACAGGGAATGTTGCAAGGTAGACCGGCGCACTCGCAATGCGAATAAGAAGGGGAAGAATAAGAGAGGAAGGGGTGCTAAACGCCTGTACCCGGCGTTGTCAGAAGAGGACGAGTGGGAGGACCAATAGGGATTGGGCCAAGCCCCGAAGATTTGCCCACAAACGAGCCAATGGTCGGCCGATGACATCAGACCACATGTGGCGGTGACCATTTATTGGCGCAAATCTGTTCAGACGGTTATGGCTCTAGTGGACACTGGGGCGGAGGCCACCCTAATCCATGGAACTCCCCATAAGTTTAAAGGAACCCCAGTCACATTAGTGGGATTGGGAGGAAACTTAATAGAAGGAAAAATGGTGCAATTACCCTTAGGGATAGGGGCAATGCCGATCAGGACCCATTCGGTAATCATAACACCGGTCCGCGAGTGGATCCTAGGAATGGACGTGTTGGCAGGGCTAACCTTATACCTGCGACACGGCAAATTTGAATTTGGAACCTTAATCCATTATCGCACGGTATTGGTGGGAAAAGTGAAAATGGACCCCTTTCCCATCCCAATAGCCGAAAAGGTGATCAGCCTGCGACAGTATAGAATTC
Organism: Carcharodon carcharias; assembly: GCF_017639515.1. Classification (NCBI taxonomy): domain Eukaryota; kingdom Metazoa; phylum Chordata; class Chondrichthyes; order Lamniformes; family Lamnidae; genus Carcharodon; species Carcharodon carcharias. Next base: position 144,437,703 of record NC_054477.1, read on the forward strand.
CTGGTGGGCACAAAGAGATCTCCGCCACCATTAAGGAATATTTAGAAGCGGGGGTACTAAAAACGTGTTCGACTGCTTGGAATAACCCGTTGTGGCCGGTCCGTAAGGCTGATGGATCCTGGCGGATGACGGTGGACTATCGGCAATTGAACCGCCATACCCCTGCCCTGACGGCGGCGGTACCTGACGCCGTTACCATTATAGGACGAATACAACATCACCCTGGTACTTGGTACGGAGTGATCGATTTAGCTAATGCCTTTTTTACTATCCCAATCCCCGAAGATAGACAGGAACAGTTTGCCTTCACGTGGGAAGGTAGACAGTTCACATTCACACGGTTGCCTCAAGGCTATCTGCACAGCCCCACTATATGTCATAGGATAGTGGCGGAACATTTGGCAAGGTTCGAAGTGCCGGACCATGTAATGGTCTCCCACTACATTGACGATATAATGATACAAGGTAGTGGGCAGGCCCAGATACAAACACTGTTGGACGCATTAGTCCAACACATGAAGGGGTACGGATGGGAAATCAACCCGGCAAAGATACAAGGGCCTTCCCAGACTGTGAAGTTCCTGGGGATAATTTGGAATAAAGGGGAACGAGAAGTTACCGAGAAGGCCAGGGATAAAATTCAGGCCTTCGCAGTTCCTCACACGCAAAAGGACGTACAGCAATTTATCGGACTATTTGGCTTTTGGAGGCAACATATACCACATTTGGGACAGATACTGAGACCATTATACCAAATTACCAGGAAGAAGGCAGAGTTTGAATGGACTAACAACCATCAACTCGCCTACGAGATGGCCAAACAAGCGATACAGCAGGCTGTATCCCTAGGAAAAATACAGTCAGGACCGGTCGAATTGCAGGTTTCGGCACAGGGAGACTATGCAAATTGGAGTCTATGGCAAAAACAAGGACGCGTAAGGAAGCCGTTGGGGTTTTGGTCTCGTAAACTACCCCCGGCGGGGGGGAGGTACACCCCCTTTGAGAAACAACTGTTGTCCTGCTACTGGAGCTTGGTGGAAACCGAGGCCCTGACAGCGGGACACGAAGTAATTATGAGAACGGCTATACCCATTCTCCCGTGGGTAATGAGTGATCCCACTACACATAGGATAGGGACGGCCCAAGAAAGTAGTATCATCAAATGGAAATGGTATGTGTCAGAAAGGGTGAAGACTGGGCAGAAGGGGGTGTCAGTCTTACATGAGCAAGTGGCGGAGGCCCCTGAGGGAGGGGAAGTGAGATTCGAGGTGATTGAATACACAGAATCACCTGTGAAACTTGGGAAAAGGTACGATGAGCTGACGTCGGAAGAGCAAGCCACTGCTTGGTTCGTGGACGGCTCGGCTCAATGGAAGTCAGGACGGCGTAGGTGGAAGGCCGCTGCGTATAATCCAAAGCAAGGGATTACATTGGAAGAATTGGGAGAGGGTAAGAGCAGCCAGTGGGCCGAGCTCAAGGCGGTGCATATGGTAATCATGCAGGCCGGAATTATTGGGGTACACCTATTTTCCGATTCATGGTCAGTAGTTAACGGGATGACTCAGTGGATGCCCACATGGCAGGCCAATCAGTGGATGATCCAAAGTCGGGAAGTATGGGGTAGGCCGCTGTGGGAGGAAATTTGGGAGAAGGCCCAGCATTTAAGGATATTTATCACACACGTGGACGCCCACACGTCCCGAAATGACGCAGAAGCCCTCCATAACCGATATGTTGACGGCATAGTTCGAGCTATGGTAATACAGAGGGACACCTCGGTGGACCTAGCCAGATGGGCACACCAAAAGGCTGGGCATTGGGGGGTACAAGGGACTCTACAATGGGCCCGGGATCGGGGTATAGACCTGCTGGTAGACGATGTAAAAACCGCAGTGAATCAGTGTGAGCAATGCCAACACCAAAGACAGGGAGTGCCTCAGCATATGATGGGGCACATTCACCGAGGAGAAGGCCCCGGCCAAAGCTGGCAGATGGACTTCGTGGGCCCATTGCCCACGTCCCAGGGATGCAGGCACATTTGCACAGCAGTGGACACCATGTCTGGGGTCCTGGTGACCCATCCTTGTCGCCATAATAATCAGCAGGCAACCCTGCGATGTTTAGATATGATAGAACAATTCTATGGGATGCCTATGCAGGTCCAGAGCGACAACGGTTCGCACTTTACGGGAGGGCGGATAAAGCAATGGTGCAACGATAATCATGTCGAATGGATATACCATGTGCCGTATCATCCGCAAGCAGCAGGACTGATTGAACGGATGAATGGGATCTTGAAGTCCTCTCTTCGGAAGGCGGGGGGGGGCGAATGATTTGACAAATTGGAAAAAGAACCTCATCCGAGTTGTAAAACAAATTAACAATCGTCCATTGGGGAATGGAGTTACACCCTTAAATAGGATGATAAAGGTATGTGACACGCCCGAGGCGCGTCCCATTAAAATGTGGAAATTCGATGCGGAAGCGGAACTGCCAGTCCGGGCCACCCCGGCATCAGCGGGGCTTGATTTGCGGGCCTTGACTACCCGGACGTTGGTGCCCCAAGTGCCAACGGCAGTTAAAACCGGCTTGGGATTAGTTTGCCCTTCCGGGACTTATGGACACATTCTCCCACGATCTGGGTTATCACTGAAAGGGATCGATGTCATGGGTGGAGTTATTGACGCAGACTATCAGGGAGAGATTGGGGTTATCCTAGTCAACATCACCACCGAGCCCTACGTGGTTAATAAGGGGGATAAGATCGCCCAATTGGTAATTAAACCTTGTGACATGTCCACTGTGGAGGAGACGGGGGCCCCTACGAAAATAACCGAACGGGGAACGGGAGGTTTCGGATCCACTGATGTAAAGGGGGCTAAAGTTTGGGTACGCCAGCCAAATGGCCCTCCAAAACCGGCAGAAATAATCGCCCAAGGGAAGGATAGTTTGGTGACAATAATGTATCCAGGGGACTCAGCCTGGCATAATGTGCCGGCAAACCAATGCTACCCCCGAGAAACATGAGCCCACGTCTTCTCGTCACCATAGATCCGGATCATGGCATGGTGGTGGGCCCTGAATGTGCTATGGACTGTTGGAATCCTGGGTCGGAGTATGTCAAGACCCGGGTCGGAAGAAACGAAACACAATGCTGGTGCTCTGGGACAGATCGTCAGCTGGGAAGCCAGTGACCAAGAGCGAAGGCAGGACAATTTTACGTGCCCCTCCGGACAACGATGTGACATTATGACTATCACCAGCAATTGCACGTTGTATCGATGCAAGGGCAGCTTTGAGGATGCAAACACAACAGTGGCCCCGGGCTGCGCACTGACCATTCACACCCGGGTGAATATGTGTTCCGAAGGACAGTGTCATGAGGGTGGTATTGAATGGACTATTATTACCGCCAACGACGAAATGAGGATTACCAATGGGACGCCAATCACTGGCAGAGGCCCAATGGACTGGTTAATCAGGGGAGAGTCTGGCATCCCAAAACATCAACCACCTTCGATGACGTCGTCATTTGATGTTAAACTATGTGTCGGTGATAGCACTAACTGTAGTGTATGTGATGTTGTAACAACTGTGCCTAAAGTACACCACACGCATTTGGCCCCCATAGCATCGACTTGTCAGACAATGGCCAGCACCGCCGCACAAACCAATGTACATTGGCAAGTCCGACTGCCAGTCATACCCGAATGTAACCCTAAACGGCGACGACGGGCATGGTACGATACCTTGTTAGGAGGGGCAGGGACAGTAATGGGGATATCCAATGCTATAGACTCTGAAGTGACCCGTACTAAATTATCCAGTACGGGGCAAGCAACTGCACAAGGCCTGTACACTATTGGCCGATGGATGCCGTCGGCCATGATGACGCAGGAAGAGACTGCACGAATTTTGCTGCATTCCTTAAAATGGGAATTGGACGTGTGGGATTCGACTCAACGGCTGTTCAAAAATTTTACTGTACAGATGAACTGGACAATTTGCGGTATCCAAATGCTGCATGCACATTTGCAAAAAGAACGATTTTTACGAATAGTCACTTCGCCTAATGTTCAGGCCTGGCGAGGGGTGTGGAACGTATCTGAGAAATTATGGATGAACACCTATCCGGACAAAACATGGTGTAATGCAACGCTGTGTAAAGGACATTTTGTAACCTTGAATGTAACTGATTTTGTGACGGTGTGCCGATATTACGTATTGCCGGTCATTACATCTGATGGATATTACTTTCTCAAAACAAAAGGGAATTGGTTCAGTCCGGACACCAATCTTACCTATGACTTGTCCGCGTGTGAGCAGGCGGATCAAGGAAAGGCCTGTCTGTTGATGGATCGATATCGAGACCCGTGCCTTACAGAAGACACGGCTTTGTGTGAATGGATGATTGAGGCACCCCGAGATATGATGTGGCAGATTGGTCCCCATACGCTCTGTGTGGCCACTAGTCATGCCCATGCCTTACTCCCGACGACCCCTTTTTCAGGTTGCCTTAACGCAACACCTCACCACTATGCAGTGGCAGGTATGGCTGCACCCTTGGAGTATCTCGCTAGAGCGTTTTAAACAGGCCCTCGATCGCTCGGAAGAGCTAAAGCAGATATTGCGACAACATCAAATCAATGTTACCCGGGTGACTGTGTCCACCTTTATACATGGCCAAAAGGTAGTACACGCTGCTCATGTAGTAGAGGTGGAATCCGCCCATCACTGGTGGGATCTGTTCAATGGGCTGTCAACTACGGCACGACGTTCCCTATTTCCTCCGTTGTTCATTTTAATCGGAGTTTTAGTGATTCTGACCTGTTGTAATATACTGACCTGTACGTATGTTTGCCGTGTGCGGCAGCAACTGGAACAAAACATGTACATGTTATAACAATGTATTGCTTATTATTATGTATTTGTATAATCGTTACATGTATTGGGCCAATCAGTGGAATGTAATATAAGGGGTTAACATGGTGTCCCAATACATGCAAGATTGGATCCAGGCACCAGTTGACCTCGAACACAAGACGTTGCTAAGAGACTTCCTGTTATCTACTGAAGGGAGTCGGAGCCGAAACCGCATGGGAACAATGCCCAGTACTAAATAATGTGTTGGACGAGTGCCCAACGCGGACTCAGTGAACTCGGCAAGTAGCGCATATATAAGCCTGGAAAGTCCCCAGTTCGGGGAGTCTGCTCCGGGTTAAGCTAATCGCTGAGCGTGGGTCACAGGCGGCACCTCCGCAGAACTGACGGCTCCCAGTTCCAGTAATTCGTGGAGTAAGTATATAGCCAATTATGCCAGACCCGTTGTGAGTATCGGACCTGGTTTCTATCCTATGTAGGCTAGGTAGGAAACAAGCAAAATAAAATAATATTATCCTAGCAAGCTAGTCTCCTGTTCTTTGTTTCCGCATCAAACTACCCGCCTGCGAACCTGATCCTCATAATTTCTTAGAACACTCTGCTGCAGTCTGAGGCCACTGCATGGGTGTCATCAGCCACGGCCTCTGTGGGTAGGTCTTGTCCTTAAGGAGCCAACCCTGCAGACTCTGTGGACCCTGGAAGACTCCAGTGACCTGTGACTGACTGAGGATGTAGGCGTCGTGCACACTCCCTAGAAACCATGTGGACACCTGCAGGATGCGTTTCTGGTGGTCGCACATCAGCTGCACATTCAGTGAATGGAAGTCCTTGTGGTTGATGTAGTCCACCATGTGTTGCAACGGAGATCTGAGCACCACATGAGTGCAGTCGATCGCATCCTGCACCTGTGGGAAACCCGAGATCTGGGAGAATCCTATCATTCTTGCATCCTGGCTGTCCTGATCCCAGGTGGAAATGCACAAAGTTGTGTGCCCTCATGAAGATGGCATCCATGACTTCATGGATGCAGTTATGGGTGGAGGCTTGAGAGATCCCTCAGATGTCACCTGGGAAAGGAGCCACTGGCATAGAAATTGAGCACCGCTGTCACTTTCACAGCCACTGGCAGTGGATGCCCTCCTTGTCCCCGTGGTACAAAATCCTGCACTAGATAGAAGTTGTGAGCGACCAGTTCCCTAAACATGCATATTCTTCAGTGACACTGTTTCTCGGTTATCTGCAGGAATGAAAGGCGGCATCTTTACATTCTGGGTGTCGCTAAGCGCCAACCAGTGACAGCTCGCTGTGGCTCTTGGGTGACGTGTGCAGGAGCCCCAGCCACCTCTTCTTCCTGAGGTTGCTGCTCTTGCCTCTGCACAGCCAGGAGCCTCAGTTGCTCTCTCCTCAGTTGTCTTCATTCTCCGTTGGCCATCAGAATACAGTTAGTTCAGCAGGCTCCATGATCCTGATGTAGTCCTGCTGCAGGATGAGAGAGAAAGACACGTAGTTATGGGTGCACTAAGAACCTGTCCTGGTTCAGTGTGACGGCCCCTTAATGCTTCCCGGAGAGTGCCGGCCACCACTTGGATGGCTAGAGATTAGTGCGCTGTATCGCTGCCCTGTTCGACATGTGCAATCCAACTGCTCTGCAGTCCACTAAAGTGCTCATGAATTTGCAGTCTGTGTCATGGGGTAGTGGTGGGGGGGTGGGGTTGGGGGTGTGGGTGGGGTTGGGGGGGGCGGGGGGGGCGGGTGGGGGGGCGGGGGGGGGTAGCTCCACAGAACTTGGTGGCACTTTGATGCCTCTGCATTGCTTGAGTGGGCAGATTGGCTAGGAGCCCGACCCAAATCTTATCAATGTGGCTATGCCCGAACTGTCTCAGTTGCAGAGGAATGGTCACTTTATACAGGTTTCCTGAATGTGTGGCCACTTCCTTCGCCCACCTTATCCCCCCCCAACCCCGAATGCTTGTGCATCACATTCAATGGCAAGGCTGCACTTGCCCCCTGACCGCTCCCCCTCCCATCACCAGTCGGGAAGGCAGCACTCAACCCCGAATCCCCGGCATCCCTGAAGCCTGTAAATCAACGGGCGACCCTGCCAAGCTCTGCAGAATGTTGCTGTGCGCTCACCTCCAGTTCACCCAGAGTGAAAGCCGCCAAGTACACGTCACATCTGTGCTGTTGTGAAACACGTCAGCGTGCTTTCCCACCAATGTGGATGGACGATCAAGCATGTGTGCAAGAGCCTGGTGGGATAGCCTGATAATGATATGCTGATGTATTACAATGCGGTTCCCGATGGTGAGAAACACAGCAGAGTGGACAATCGCGACCTGCTTTCCCACCATCGTGAAATCAATCATGCCACATTGTCTGCTCACGCCACTATCACACCCGCTTCCAGCGGGCACAGAGAATTCCATCCTAAGATTCATCATGTCTGATTTCTATAATCCTCATAGATGCAGGAATCAACAATCAGAGTAAAGGTACCTAGTTTAAAACAATGCTTGACAGTTAACTGTCAATCACCATTAACTGGTGCATTCTGCATGGCAATGCCTCTACCAATCCGAGTCCATTTGCTAACCAATCAGCACCCTCTTCTCATACAGTATAAAGTTGGTGCTTCCCCTAACATCGGTATTCTTGAGATTGACCTGATGAGTGCAAGATGAAAAGCTTCGACAAAATGTCTTTTTTCAGCAATACTCAAGTTCTGTACTACCAAATGACAATTTGGAACAACAATAATAGACTTTTTGTTAAACCATGGTAATCAATCACTATCAATTAGTCTACAAGTATCCTGGCATTAGGGGAGGAGAACCTCCCCTGTTGGAATGCTTTGGGAGACATGTGGACTTCCTGATCCTCTCAAGTAAGCTGCATTTACCATGTTTTAAATTACACCTAATACTATTATAATCTCTCAAATATTATTTTCTGATTTATAGTTGATTGATTCAGGACGTCCAATATTTCCACAGGGAGCTGTTCCACAGATTTACCATTCTCTCTCTCAAATAATGACCTTGATATTTATGGGAAGGGGGTTCACAGGAAGCGTGCACATACGCATGGTAGTGATGATTAACTGGACAGGTTGGGTAGGTGGAGACCCTGCCCATCTTAATGGTCAGGTCTTATTTAAATAAAATTTTCCACAGCCTCGCCCGGCACAAAAGACGCATTGATTGTGTGGCCTGCAGGGCGAGGACAGTAGTCCCGGAAAATAATTGGCGGGGTGAGGGTGAATGGGGGCACAGATCTGGCCAGGATCTGGGGAGGGGAAGACTTTGGCTCCAATTGAGGAGAAGTGGAAGGTTCTGGCCATGATCGGGAAGTGGAGATGAGCAGCTCAGGGAAAGGAAGCCTCAAGTTCAGGGAAGCACCCGCGGCCCTACTTTTAAACTTACTTCTGGGCGCCTGCCGGCCCACAATCCAGCTGGGTTGCCCGACAGGAAAGCTGCTACTGCTCCTCTGCTCAGTCCGAAACTAAAATTGCAGACCAGCTTCTGATAACATTGCCAGAGTTGATCAGCATAATCAAACAAGGACCCCACTTCCTTCCTGTTGGTGTCCCACTCTCCCTGCTCAAAAGCCCACAGTGAAAGTAAGACATGGCAGGAAGACAGCAAGATCAGAGCGGGTAAGTGACTGGTGTTATTTTAACTGCCCCCTCACCCCAGACCCAGTTTCCGGCAGGTGGAGGAAATTAAATTTAAGGCTGATGTTTCTGGAGAATACTTTTGAATCTCCAACTCTAAATGCAGTTCATCTCTCTTCAGGTTCTACAGTCATGAAGAAGATGAAAAAGCTTCTCACAGTTTACATATTGTATCCCTTTGGAAAACTAAACAAAACAATCATATTACATCTCAGCTTTCTCTTTCCCTTTGAGAGACTGTCCCAGTTTTTAAAAAATGCTCCTCATAATCCAATCCCTCCAGGCCTCAATTACTCTGCTTGTCTTCTTCTGTGTTCTCTTGAGAGTGGTAATATCCTTGCTGCCTTGCCATGAACAGAATGGTGTGTAGTACTTTACGTTTGGTCGCACCAATCATGTATAAGTGACAGGATGACCTATTTCACTTCAATGTTGATCTTTTAATACACTCCAATATCCAACTTGCTTTAATAAAAGCAAAATACTGCAGATGCTGAGGACCTGCCATAAATATAAAAAGTGCTGGAAAAACTCAGTAGGTCTGGCAGTATGTGTAGAGAGAGAAACAGGGTTACCGTTTTGAGTCCAAAACGACTCTTCTTCAGAACTTGCTTTACTCATTTCTACCAAGCTTTGTTGCGATACCTTCAGTTTATTGTTAATTAGTACAACAGGATTTATTTTATTTTCCATCACTTTATTTTCTTTCCATTTAGTGATAGCCCATTCCTATAATTTTTGTCCTGATGTGAAGCATGTTTTAATATTCTACATTGAATTTCACCTGCAATCTGGCTGCCCAATGCCCACGATTATTTATATCCTCTTGTGGCTTATCTTGTTCAGTTTTGCAATCTACCACTTTCATTAGTTTTCTATCATCTGCACATTTAGCTACTGTGACTGTAGCTCGAAATCACTGATGAAGATATTAACCAAAAGAGATCCCAAAGCAGACCACTGTGAGACCCTTTGATAACATTCTTCCAGACTGATGACAATTCCTCAATCACCACCCTCTAAGTTCCATTAGCCAATTAATTATGTATTCATTTTAACATATTCCCACTTTATTTTATTGTCAGTACCACCCTTTCCACAGGAAGTTTATATGAGATTGTATTGAATCCCCACCCACTGCCTTACCCCCATCAAGCTCCTTTGCCACACTCCCAAAGAAAACTAATAGATTAGATTGGTAAAACCAACCATTCTTGAACCCATACTGGCCACTTTTTAAGGTTTTTTCTTTAATCCAAATGTTCTGTGATCTTAGGTAAGGGTTTCCATAAATTTACCCAAAATGGATGTCAAAATCACTGATCTTTTGTTATCTGACTCAGTTTTGCTATCCCCTTTAAAAATAGGAATAACACATGTTTTTTTTTCATTCTCTGTGCATGTCACCAGTATTCAGTGATTTCTACAGGGTTTGTGCCAAAGTACCTACGATTTCCTCTCTCAGTTCCCTATAAATGCCCAAGTGCATCTTATGCAGCCCTTGAAATATAATTACCTTAAGTGTGTGCAGCTGTTTGGCAAGCATGCTATAGTAATGCGATAGTTTAATGTACCTGTGCAACAGACCCTAGTTCTCTTTCCAGATCAAGTAAGCCACCTGTCTACTTCCCTGGTAATAATAGAGAAGAATATAAAGTTTGCAGCTTTGCACCCTGTTTAGCGTATGTAACATGCCTTCGTTCAACCCCATTTTCAGTAGTCACACTCCATTCCTTAATTTTCATTGGCTCTTAAAAATCGTATATTTATGTTTCACTTCTCTTGCCTTATTCAATTTGAAATCTTCCTTTGCCGTTCTCATGCTATTTGTTTGGCATGAGACATACTAGATAAATGTTACTGTTGTTGAATAATCTGTGATTTAATAAAGAATTAATTTCAATTAATCTCATTGTAAATTTTTAAAACTAGAATCTGTTCTGTCAGTTCTACATGGTTAGTAATGTGCTTAAAATGAAGAACAAAATTTCAGTTCCATGGAGATTAGCACGAGTGTTGGTGGGAACAGCAGATGTTCATGTGACATCACTGAAGTGGTGATGATTTGAGTATATAAATACGCTTGCATCTGTGTTGCTGAATGGATTATCATTTCTGCAGCACCATCAGTTAGGTGAAAAGGTGTCTAATTAAACTAAAGTTGCAGAAATGAGGAATTAATGGTATGGAACTACAGTCAGAGGGAGATGACAAAGACAGCCATCAATGTCACTTGATACCAGTCCAGTTTCTTACTGTAGTTGGAAAAACAAAATTGTCAGTCACTAAATCCACCAGCTCCAGGACAAGATACTATGGAATGGTAGGATGCAAATATACTTCTACTCCAATGCTAGCTGTGTTGCACATGATAAGAAAGCAGTGTTTATTCATTAATTTGTCTATTACCATACTCTCAACACGGGGACAGAATTTAAAAAAAAATCATTCTTGGGATATGGGCATCGCTGGCTCGACCAGCATTTATTGCCCATCCCTATTTGCTCTTGTCCAGAGGGCATTAAGAGTCAACCACATTGCTGTAGGTCTGAAGTCACATTTAGGCCAGATCAGGAAAGGATGGCAGATTTCCTTCCCTAAAGGACAGTAATGAACCAGATGGGTTTTTACAACAATCGACAATGGTTCATGGTCATCATTGGACTTTTAATGCCACATTTTTATTGAATTCAAATTCCAACATCTGCCGTGACAGGATTCAAAGCATTTCCCTGGGTCTCTGGATTACTAGTCCAGCAACAATACCACAATTTAATTGCCTCCCCTTAAATTGCCTATCCTGTTTTCTCCACCATTCAAGGGACATGTCCCCATAGGAAAATAAATGTCCATCTTTAAAAAATCTGCTTCTTCAAAATCTGACAGAAAATTTAACAGAAGGTATGATTTATATTAACTCAAATCAACCAGCACCAAGAACGTTTCCATGCATTTTACAATTGACATTAGTTTTGATACAGTCTGTAAATCATCAGTAACATCTAAGCGACTCCTTATTTAAGTGATTTTAAACAATGGTAATTACTGATAAATGCTGGCATGCAGGTATGCCCGAAGGACCTCATGATTTCAGTACATTTTGTTAATGATTACTGTTAATTACAAATGTGTATTAGCACTAACGAGCACAGAACTATTTCTCCAGTGATCATGCAAGTATTTTTTATATACCAAGAATGCCTTACATGCATTTTACAGCAAGTTGCATTGAATCAAGATCTCTTTCTTGCTGCAGTTTTGTTTTTGTATCTTTAAAAACAATAACATTTAGAGATAGGAATATTTTATTATAATCCAACAAAAAATAACTATGTTATCTAAATAGATTTTAAGTATATCGATTCGGTGAACAGATGGAAGGCCACGTCATTTTTTCCTAACCAATTATTGAAGTATCTGTAAGAAGTTTAAAAGGGAAACCGGCCATTTTGAAGAGTACTCATACATTCCGTACCAATCCAATATTGTCAAGCTGTCCCAAAATACAAAGGTGTGATGGCAGGGTGATGGGAGATATGGAACTTTAATGTAAACGTGGCTCATTATATTTCAGTTCAAGGTTAAGATGTGATATATTGAAGCCTATTCCTGGACCAGTGTATGCATTAAGAGAACTGGTCCGCTCAAACAGTGTTCAGATGCCATAACCATCTGCTGAAAGTTTCCTGTGTGTCCCTCAGAAATTGCTAACATCATGGCAGACAGTGTGTTGTATGCTGCACAACACTGCTATTGATAGAAGCATCAGCATGCATTCTGTCAATAAACAGCAGGAGCCAGTGCAAGAGGATGACAAGAAGGATGGCAACATCTTTCCCCTGAGGACAAGGAAGCAGCAACGGGTCAGAAGTGATGTCTTCATCCTCTCCAAGATACTGCACAGTGGCATTTAACTCACTGGCTGCAGTGACATCCACCCCTATCATGCATCTCACCAGCAATTCATCAACATGAGCCTGTGAAACTATTGCAAGAGGATGGGCAGCATGATATTTTAATTAGTGGCATTGTCTGATTCTCTGTGCATTACTCTGCAAGGCCCATGTCCTTTCATTGGTGAACCTGTGCAGAACCCTGATATGTGGAATAGTGTATTATGTGTAAAGATTTATATGCTTCATAAAGTAAATGTTTAGTAGTATTTGGTAAATGGTATAGGTATTTACATAATTCGATATTCAGTTGTCTCTTGGAAAGGGACATCTGGTGGGAGGGATTGAGAGCATGGGTGGGGGGAGGCTGTCCAGAAGGAAAAAATAGTAAAAACTGGGAAATAGGAATACTGGTCTGAACTGGTCTTGTACATCTTAAATTGGAACACCGGTAAAAACTGGGAAATAAGTACACTGGTCCAAACTGTTCTTCTCCTTCTGGGTGTGAGGGGGCTGCTGGTAGCTATGAAATGTCTTGGTCTGTTTCTGGAGGAGCTTTCCTGAGATGTTGTCACCCCATATCCAAGGGCTCAGAGATGTTCCATGTATTCAGCTGACACCTGTACTAGGTTTGATGCTCGCACTGAACTGCTACTAATGCAGGAAACAAAATCGGCAAGCCTGTATGCTCTCCTACCTTACACTGTAGGGTAGCATACCCTCACTACTACTGTTTGTCTTTTGGAGCACAGAGCAAAGCACCTACATAAACACTTGCAACCATTTATACAGCATTCTTGACTGTAACAAACTGAAAATAGTTCCCAAATTTTGTCATGCAAGATTCACACAGTAGAACACATGTTAACAGTCTTGTGAGATGTGCACAGCAAACCCAAAACTCCTGGGAATTGAGAGACCATCAGTGTAGTTATTGGCTAGGAGAAGTTTGGCTATGGCAGGATTTCAGCTGCCAAATTTATTGGGCTGGATTTCTCTTATTATCATTTGATTTGTTTGACAAACATACCATTTATCTGGATCCTGATAATTTATTAGACAAGACAACAGCCCAATCTTTGTAATGGCAAGAAGATCAGTTATTTATTTCTAATTATTAGTTACGATCTACACAATGTTACCCGGAAGGACCCTCCAGCTTCACCATTTCAATCATATGCTGTTATTGACTTTAATAATTTAACCTGCAGAAACAGGAAGATTTATTACATCAACTATTAGTGCTTCCATCTGTCTCCCCACGAACACTTGATGCCTACTCAATAATTTAAAAACATGCATAAGAGATTTAGCTCAGAGCTTGGTCTCATTGGTGCCTTTTGAATTTGCTCTGAATTGTGAATGCTAGAATTGGCTGCATTGCAATCGCTGCCAGATTCTGAATCAATTTATTTTCATAAAATCATAGAACCTCACAGCACAGAAGGAAGCTATTCGGTCCATAATGCTGGTGTTGGTTGTTTAACAGAATCATCCAATTAGTCTTTCACCATAGCCACACAATTTTCTGCTTTTCAGGCAGTTATCGAATCCCCTTTTGGAATTTACTATTGAATCTGTGTCTATACCTTTCATAGAAAGATATTGAATTTACTTTAGAATAATACTTTTACGAACTGAATGCTATAATCGAACCATATTAGTTGAATGAGTAGAATAAGCTATTAGCTCAGAAGTTTCAGACAACATGCAGCTCACCTCCCTGGAAAATTACTTGTACCTTCAGAGCTGGGATATAACTCCAGCACAACTGCATGGTTGCTTTTAAAATAGAAAAGTATAGCCATCAATTTGTTAACTAGCTTAATTAACATCATTTATTTCCTTTCCCCTCCTTTCCACATTATGGCTGCATCTCCGAATACTCCGCGGCCTCTGTAAAATGTTATGTTAATGGTCATTAAGATTAGTAATAAGTTTCTAGCACAAAGAACTCAGTTCTCAATTTGATTGTTCAGCCTTAGAGTGTTCCATTACTTCACGGCTCCACAGTGGTGGGTTTGCAGGCAGGAGCGCCCGTGATATACCATGGGTGCAGTGCTCTGTCCGGCCCAACCCTGCCGCTGCCACAACTTTACCATCTGCACATGGGTTGAGACTCCTAAGTGGCCAATTATGTTCAATTAAGGGCCTCACCCCATCACCGCTGGTGGGAGAGGCCTGTGTCAAACATCCAGCCTGGCAGCTTTCCCTGCATGGCTGCTGATGGGCAAGGGGTGGGGGGGTGCATCTGTAATAGGCTACCGTGCCCATAAGGGGACCACTAAAGGTCTTCCCCCACCTCGTCCCATCTCCTCTGCTCCCACCCTGAGCTGTCTACTCCGGTCCCACACCCTCCTCATGATCCTCACTGGGGCCTGCCAGCCTGGTCCTGGTGAGACCCTTCCAACACCACCCTCCCCGCCCCCCCCCCCCCGCCCCCCCCGCCAACTTCCTCTCACTCTGACTCTAGCCCTAGCTCCTCAGCATCAGGGGCTGCAATCCTGGCAGTGACCACCACTCCCAGTGGTACTGCTGGGACTGAACTGCTGGCCATTTGATTGGACTAGGCAAACTTCCTGCCTAGATAAGGGTGGACGTGGACTACTTGGACCGGATGCTGGACAACAGCTAACAATCATGGAACTGTACTGCAGCATGAAACAATGCCTTCAGAAGAAAGATAAACAGTATTATTCAGCAGAATATTACACTCAGCATGCGGGCGCGTGCCCGACACACCTGAGCATAAAATAACACACGATGACGTTGGGTGTGTGTCCCGACATCATCGCGCAGTCTTGCGATATTTCGTTCGGTGGGCACGCGCCGGAGTCAGCTGTGCGCCTGCCGATAATTAAAAGGCCTATTAAGGCCATTAACAATCTAATTAAATTCAAATTTATGCTGCCCATCCAACCAAACGGTTGGCGGGCAGGCGAAAAGGCCAAGCGGCCTTTACATTTTGTAGGAAGCCTCATCTACGGGCGGGGTGAGGTTTCCTAAAGCAAACAGACATTAAATAAAAACTGTATTTTTGAATCAAAAAACATGGCCCAGCTCATTTGACAGAGTTACATGAGGGGACATGTTTTATTAAATTTTTATTCTCTTCATTTTTTTTTTACACAGTGCTTCAATCTCCCTGAGGCAGCTCTGTGCCTCAGGGAGATTGAAGCGCTCTTTCTCGCGCATTCACGAACTGTGCGCTAAGACCGGCTCTCCCTCCCCCCCCTGCCCGCATATGCAGTGCTCAGCGCTGCTGCTCGTGATGCACGCAGCCCGGCCTTAACTGGCCCGCCAGTCTGAAATCACGGGAGGCAGCCAGCTTCCCGACTACCCCCTGCCTGCTCCCACGGAGCAACCCCACCAAGGTCAGAATCCTGCCCATTATTATTAATAGTTAAGCATAGTATTAGTGTAACTTAGGAACGATTTTATGAAATAAATCATGTAATCTTCTACATTGGAATTTATAGGAAAGGGTGACCAATAAACTGAAGATAATGCAGTCATTTTGTCCCAGAAAAAATGTACCTGATATGGCGATTTGTTCAGAATTGATCCAATTTAATGATTACATTAAGGATTTTAAATTTGTTCATTCTTTTTCTGTATACATTTGTATGTTTTTTGAATTCCTGCACCACTTTTGACTTATGCTGTTCCAGGTTGTGCAAAGCAGAGAATTCACTTGCAAATCACTATGATTCATCTGGAAAGATTTAACGATATTGCCAATACCTTCTTCTTCAGTATTTAATGAATGCCATGTTTTCATTTCCTTGACTAACCTTGAGAGGAGTAGCTGAGTCATCTCCCCAGCTTTAATACAAGCAAGAGATGACCCCTAGCTTACTCTATTATATCAACATTTTTTTTTTGATTAGTGCAATCTACCCTCTGCAAAGGGGTAGGTTCATTGGAAGCAAAGTATACTTGCAGCTGCACTAAATTACACCTGACAACTGTACCTGTGGTAAAGTGGAGTGCTATGTACCTTTAAGAGAATGTAGCTAATTGACCGTGTGACTGTACTGACCAATCACTACCCAGCACAGGCTACTTGGGTAACTGGGAAGTCTGGAGCTGGAGGTGACTGAAGAAGCAGGTATGGGGTAACATTTTTAGCTCGGCGGGTATGCGCATGCCCAACCCACTCGAGCATAAAATGATGTACGTTGACCTCAGGACGGCTTCCCGCCATCAACACACAGTTACACGACAATTCCACCAGTGGGTACATGCCGAAGTTGGCAGCCTGCCTGCCGACAATTAAAAACCCTGTTAAGGCCATTAAGTGATCAAGTGATCAAAAGGCCAAGTGGCCTTTGCACTTTTTAGGAAACCTCATCCAAGGGCAGGATGAGGTTTCCTAAAGCAAATAAAAACAGAATAAAAATTTTACAGCTTAATTAATAACTTGCCCCTGCTCATGTGACAGAGTCATGTGAGGGGACATGTTTCATTACGCTTTTACTTTCTTTATTTTTTTTATATATAACACGTCATCTCCCTGAGACAGCTCTGTGCTTCTGGGAGATTATGAAGCGCACGTACACGAAGGTTGTGCTCGACCGGTTCGTACTCCCAGCCCCCTCGCCCGTACAGGCAGCGCTGCCGCTTGCATTTCATGGTGGGCAGGCCTAAATTAGCCCGCCCAGCATGAAACTGCCTTCCGGCCCTGATCGCGGGCAGCTGTCAGCTTCCCGATGGCCCCTGCCCACCCAGCCAAGCCCGCTCGACGTGAGTGAACCTGATAACCAAACACATAAAAGTGCCTGTGGACTGAACCTGGCAAGTTTTCTGTCGTAAATTAGAAAATTTCTTAGCCTGCACCGATTGCAAGTTGGAACACCTCCTGCATTGCTAACTCTGTCCCACATACCTACCCTTGAAGCTTAGAGCTGCTCAGAGCTGTCAGTAAATGATCCCTGAAAAATGATCCCTGCACCAACACATCACCTCTTACCTTGATACACACATAAGAGACAAAAGGCTCTGGGTCCAATCCGTTAACTTTGATACAGAATCACTCAATGCACACCATTTATCACAAATGAGGAATGTTTTACCAATCAATGGGCACTTTGAGTTTATGATGCTTACTTGTTCTCCCATTTTTCTTTATTTTTAACAGTTAAGAATTATCTGAAGTTATGATTCTGTGCTCTACATAAATGTCAGCGACATGTTTACTTACAGGTGACTTCAAATAAGCCATGGTTAGGCACATTTATTTCTGTTACACAGTGCCTTCAGAAGTAAAGGTCGAGTATCCTTTATCCAAAGCCCATGGGGCCGACTGCATTTTGGATTTCGGATCATTTTGATTTTCAGATACCGCATATAAACTTTCATTATAATAGTGTAAGCCTAGGCTAACTAAATAACTAACTAACTAAAGTAAATAAGATAGCTAGAAATGTAAGATGTATCACTGAACAATAAATACAGAGGGGAGAATCTTTAGGTCGGCACGTCCAACTGAGAAATGAAGTGTGTTGACGTCAGCCGAGCGTGCTGATGCCAACGCACACCCTTCACGATGAAGACAGAAGCGCGTCCACCATTAAGTAACTGGCAAGTTCAGGCCCTTGAGCCACCAATTATCCCAGAGTTTACGTGACCCGTGCGATTTTCAGGCCATCGCATGGGCTAAACGGGCAGACGGGTAGGTCGCATTCCCAAAAAACGCATCCACGGGCGGGATAAGAGGGGTGAGTGAGCTTGTTAAAGCGAATAGTTTCTACTTTAGCTTATGACTTGCTGCTGCTTGCTTGAGCGAACAGGGCATCTTCATTTTGCTTCGGAGCTGCTTTGACAGAAATAAGAGGCTTCAGTTCAGGCCTCCGTGGTGTTTTCCAGGCCCCCTGGAGGATTCATACCACTTGGGGCTTTTCCCCTCCCCTGGGAACGGGGATTGTGGTCTCCACTGGAAGCACCTCATCTGAGCAGGAAGAGAGGGCCAGAAGGGGGAGGAGGTCACGTGTCGCTATTCAGCTTCCAGGGGAGTGACCTGTGGGAGGAAAGCCTCAAGCACAAGGGGCGCAGACACAACAGGAAGTCCAAGGCGGAAGGGGCCACAGAAGATGCCACTATCCCACTGCCAGGGTTTACAGACGGCAAAGCAGCTTCCTCAATATGTCCGAGGTGCCGAAGGAGGCTCCATCTCTCAAGGGAGGCAGTGACCTCTATTTGTCAGAGGATCGGCCCTGAGATCAGGTCGGATTGTGTGGGTGGGCACCCCATGCCAGTGGCGCTGAAGGTCACGGTTTCCCTCAACATCTTTGCCTCCAGCTCTTTCCAGGGGTTAGTGGGTGATCTTTGTAGAGTCTCCCAGTCAGTCAGCTGTCCACAGTGGTGTCAAGCTGGTGACTGACGCTCTGTTCAGGTATGCATTGACTTTCAGTCACCACCGCACGGACGAGGCCAGGCAGGCTGAGCAAGCCAGAGGCTTTGCGGCCATTGCTGGCTTCCCCCGTGTCCAGGTGCTATAGACTGTACACATGTGGCCATCAAGGCACCAGCAGGTAAGCCCGGTGCCTTCGTCAACAGGAAGGGCTTCCACTCCATGAATGTGCAGATAGTGTGTGATCACAGGATGCAGATTCTACAAGTTTGTGCAAAGTACCCAGGCAGCTCCCATGATGCTTACATCCTGGGATACTCCCAGGTGCCGGGGCTCTTCAGTGCTCCAGCCCGAATGGATGGATGGCTGCTGGGTGACAAGGGCTATCCCCTCAGAAGGTGGCTCCTGACGTCTCACTGCCATCCAAGAACAGAGACCGAGCAGCAGTACAATAGGAGCCACGTGTCCACAAGTGCAGCAGCAGAGAGCAACATAGGTCTTCTCAAGATGTGCTTCCGATGCCTGGACCGTTCAGGGGTCTCCAATACCCCCCAGATCATGTATTGCTGACAGTGGTTGCATGCTGCACCCTCCACAATCTGGCACTGGATAGGGGGGAAGCAGTGGAGGAAGAAGATCTTGATGCAGCTGCTTAGGCAGCAGACGATGAGTCCAGGAGTGTGTCCGAGGGCGAGCACAGTCAGGATAATGCTGAGGGAATAGACGCTGACCTGGGCAACCTCCAGGGAGACAGGGACACCCGGGATACTTTGATCCAATGCTCCTTCAGCTAGCCAACCAAATAGGAACAACCACCACCATATGTCAGGGCTGCAGGCTCCATACTCGATCCCTGACATGAACATTTGCTTGGTGAACAACATGCATTATGTGCCACTTCAATAAAGTTTAATGAGAAACAAGTCACTCATAACATCACGGATTACCCTGCACCTGCAGAACAAATGAAGCACCCAACCCAGAGGCTTGCTGTACAAAAACACATTTAATAATTTAGTGCCTGCCATAAAGTTAACAAATGAAATTCAGAGGTGTTCTCCAACACACCACTTAAGAATTAAATTAAAAATGGGAAAACAAATATCACATGTGCTTAGGCCATGTTGTGTTTAAGGTGCTTTAAGTTTGCGCTTGTGCGTGCTAGATCTAGGTGCTCTCCCCTCACTGGTACTGGCATTGGAGACAGCCTGCTCACTCTGCTGTCCTGTTGGCCTTGATGATTTTGGCGGGTGGCCTCTGGCCTGTGGAGCCTGTGATGGCCCCGCCTGGGAGGGAGTGGCCAGTGCCACGGCTGGCTTCTCCTCAGTTGCTGCAGCCTCACTGAATGCCATGGTTACTGGCAGAGGGGAGGATGAGCTGCTGCCATTACCCGGAGTGCCCTGAGAGGAGCCCACAGAGATAACAGGCAGCTTGTGCGCCAACATGAGGTCGCTCTGGACCTCCCTGCTCACCATTGATGGATGGGCACCTAGCTGGGATACTGGGTGCCCAATCCATGTCCCACACTGTCAGTGGCCACATGAGGCCGATGTGTGGCGTGCAGGGCCGAGTGCATCCCCTGATTCAGCACCTGAAGGAGCCTCTCCATGAGAGTCGCCACTCTCTCCATGGAGGAGGCAGTGCGCTCAGCCATGAGGGTCATTGCATTGCCGAAGGAGGCTCCACCTCTCAAGGGAGGCAGTGACCTCCATCTGTCAGAGGATCGGCCCTGAGATCAGGTCCGACTGCGTGGGTGGACACCCGATGCCAGTGGCGCTGAAGGTCAGGGTTGCCCTCAACTTCTACACCTCCAGCTCTTTCCAGGGGTCAGTGGGTAATCTTTGTAGAGTCTCCCAGTCATCTGTCCACGGTTGTGTCAAGTTGGTGACTAACGCTCTGTTCAGGCGCACATTGACTTTCAGTCACTACCGCATGGATGAGGCCAGCCAGACAGAGAAAGCCAGAGGCTTTGCAGCAATTGCTCATGCTCCACATGGACTCCTCTACAACGGAGACGGTGGCACGCATTCCCTCGTGTATCACTGCCAGATCCTCCCAAACACCCAGTTGGACTTCCAGCATCTGCTGCCTCAGGGGCAACTCCAGAGGCACATCATCAGCCACCGCCTGAACATGTTCCTGGTCCTCAGCACTCCTCAGACTGTTGACGCCTCGGACACTCTGCCTCCACCTGCACCTCAAGCGAGTATTAAGTGCCCTCACCAATATTCTCCGAGATACTAGCCATCAATCTGATGTCTACCGAGGTGCTGGTATCTGAACTGGTGCCTGCTTGGCAGACAGGGTGTGACGCAGGTGTGTTCTGTTGGGTGCTGTCCTCTGGGGTCAGGGATGGGCCTTCAGGCTCCTCACCCCGATGGGCTTCTGGTGATCCTGAAAGGATGAACAAGGACATGTCATTCGTTGAAGTCATTACACTGTCACTGTGCATGCCTGGCACCCGGATGAGACAGAGATATGCATCAGGGTGCCTTTGTCTTTCTGTTATCAATGGGGATTACAAGTTCAAGGCTCACATCAAGAAAGAGAGTACAGTGGAATGGTTGAAATGACAGACCCTCTGACCTCAGTGCACTGCATTCTTACCTCCCTGTGACACCCCAACCTCACTGCGGCCGGTTGACCTAGGCGCATGGTGCCTCCCCAGCTCCATGGCCTCCTGCTCATATCGCATCAAGATGAGTAGGTGGAGCAGCCCCCCGCCAATCCGCAACCTCTCTGCATGGTTATGGGATGTTTTCTCCTGAAAGGACAGAGGAGCATTGATTAGTCCACTATGTACCTGCATTGGCATTGCAGTCTGGCCACCCCCACCTAAGGATCATCTCGCAGGGCTCAGCCAATTCATGACCTTGGAGCTGCAAGACACTCAGCCCAAGCAGCCAGTGCTCACCCCCTTACCCATTTGCCACTCACACTGTAAGACCTGTGAGGTTCAAGTGTGGGGTGCGGGCAGCTCTTAACCGCTGTGCTAAGTGACCCATGCCAAAACGGTACTCACCCTTCCCGGTCGCAGGCGATAGTTGAAGTGCTTCCGGCACTGCACCCATGTGCACCTCACCACCTCAAGGATGCTGACCCAGGGTGCCACCTCCTCCCAGGCCCTTTTGGTGAGGTGGAGGGTCCTCCTCCTCCTGTCCTCAGGGACACAGGTTTCTCTTCAGGCTGCCACCTCCTCCAGGAGGGCAGCGAGACACTCGTCAGAGAAACACGAGGCCGACTGCCCCGCCGACTTACCCTCCCACCTGCCGTGTCCACCAGCAACCGAACCCAACATGATGACCTTTGCGTCCCATCGTGGCAGCTTTCCAGGGGCAGCCGCGGCTGCTTTTGAATTGGCCACTGGGTCACCATTGGGCCTGGTGGATATTGAGCTCCCGCCCCTTGCCCGCCCCTTGTCACTGTTACCGATGTCGTGTCTTACACTGGGTGGGCCTTAATTGGCCCGCCCGCCCTTGTAAAATCGTGGGGTGGAGCTGATCGCAGACGGCGGGCGGGTTCCCAGCCAAGCCTATCCGACGAGCAAAACATTCTGGCTGGCGTATCTGCAATAAGTTTCTTTTTGACACGTTCACCACAAAAATTGCTAGGTAAACAGTGCAGACAAACAACTAGACTCCCCTCACTAAATGCCGATGAGGCTTAAAAAAGCATGGCTTTTGGTTGTGTTTGATTTTTAGATTTATGGATAAAGGATACTTGACTTGTATTTAGTCCCCAAATTTTAAATGCTTCTTTTTGTTAGGCTCCCTATACTTTACCCCACCAAAAGAACAAACTTTCATCGAGATAAAACTTTAAATCCTAAGAATATCCCATCGTGATTCACAGCCAATGGTTACCCTTGAAGTCCAATCAATCTGTAAGCAAACACACAATCAATTTACACACAAAGTCCAACAAACAGCAATTAAGCAATGATGATCATTTTTGTTACATCATGTTGGTAGAGGGAGAAATGCTGATGAGGATACCAGGAGAAATTCCTCTAATGGGATCTTTAAATCTATCTGAATAGGCAGAAGCAATCCCATATTAACGTCTCATCTGAAAGGCTGCAGTTCCAACAATGTAGCATTCTGTCAGAATTGATTATGCACCTAGATTATGCACTCAAGTTCACAATAGGAAGTGAGCCCAAACCTATTGACTCAGAGGAAAGAGTCCTCCCAACTGAGCCAAGCTGACACTTCCATTGAGAACCCAGGAAGCAAAACAGTTACCAATTTTATTCAGTAACTAATTATCCTGCTGTTTTACTATTTAATCTGGACTGATATTCTCGAGTCATGTTGAGGGAGCAACTACTAGCCTTCAGCTGAGATGTTAAAATATGGATGACTAGTTGCCCTAGTGGCTAAATGTCTTATGACAATCAGAAAGAACAGCAGTGAGTTCTCCTGATCACCTACTGGGCTTCCTCCCTTAGCCAATATCACTAAAAATAGATTAATTGGGCATCCATCTCCATGCCTTTTATAGACTCTTGTTGTATGCAAAATGACTGTTGTGTAACGATAGTTACTTCACTTCAAAGTCATTCATTGGACATGAAGTGCCTTCAAAAGTTTCTTTGGGACTTGATATGGTAATGTGGAAACAAAGATTTTTCTTCCTTCTAATTTCCAGGAGATTTTTATGCTAATGTGATCTTAATAATCATCAATTTATCTTTTCTCTATGAAAAAAGGATTCTGCTCACCTGGACTATTGACCTGAAGCATTGGGAAAGATTATACCCTGAAGGTGGGCTCCCCTCACCCCAGCGTAAATGTCGGCAGGGAGCCTGACTCCGCTTTGCCAGCTCACCCCACTTTAATTTTTCAGGCAACGGCCCTTTAATTAGTATGAAACATGATTTCTGTGCATCTCCAGGAGGACGTGCCACCTCATAGAGCTACTGACCATTATCAGCAGTGCACCAGGAGCAGTGGGCGCTGCCAGTACTGCAGGAGGCCCAAGAGGAAGACCAGCCATGGGAGGCACGGAACCCAGGTGAGTCTGGTCTCTCAATGGAGCCAGGTTGGCAGGCCCCAATGAGGGGGTTGATGGGACATGTTGGATAGGGAAGAGGAAAGGATGGAAATGGGGAGGTAAAACTGTGTGGGTGGGGGG
Source organism: Carcharodon carcharias (assembly GCF_017639515.1). Classification (NCBI taxonomy): domain Eukaryota; kingdom Metazoa; phylum Chordata; class Chondrichthyes; order Lamniformes; family Lamnidae; genus Carcharodon; species Carcharodon carcharias. The sequence continues at coordinate 144,461,638 of NC_054477.1, forward strand.
GCTCAGATTGGCACAGGGGGCCTGAGAAGAAGGCACCTCCACGCTTCATTGGCCAGCAACGCAAAGGGTCACACCTGCCAGGCTGCATTTGGGCACAGACCTCTTCTACCATCCATTAAATCGGAGTACTGGTGGGATAAGGCTCTTAAATGAACATTAATTGCCTAACTTAAGAACTCTGTTTTTGTCTCTCCACAGAGGCTGCCAGAACTGCTGAGTATTTCCAGCATCTTCTGCCTTTATCTTGGATCTCCAGCATCTGCAACATTTTATTTTTTGCATTAATGAATGGATAATTTGGGCTTCCTGGAAAGAAGGCATTTTCATTCTGAACATCAATGCTAACCATCATGTGGTGCTCCACATGTTCTATTTATTGGTACAAAATAATAAACCGCACTAGCTGATGAATGTGGATATTAAAATTTGCATACGCATCAGCATGTACCAGTGCCATAATTAATTTAGGGTGGAATGTTAATAGCCCACAAATACTTAAGGTAAGTGTTTGAATGTCTTGCAAAAAGATTGAGAATAAACGACTTGAAAAGAAATGCCATTTGAGGTTTTATTTCTTCAGGGGCCTTGTACTTTGTGAAAGAAAGAAAACAACAGTCCCGTTCCCCCACTGCATCCATAACAAGTCAATTATATTTGTGTCATTAGACTTACTTGCAAAATAAGACACCTGTTACATTACATGAATGTGTGCCTCATTGTCCTTGCTGCCTCTATAGCAAAGTCCTATAAGATCTTGTTCTGTGGCTAATGAGGAAAAATATAATGATTTGTCATTGGCATCCATTGATCATCCTGGCTACTTTATAATTTTTTTTAATGGACAAATGGCTGAACTGATAACTGATAAAATGACCACTGCTGCCCACATGATTGTAGTTCTGGAAGTTTCTCAGCAGTTTAAACATGGACAAGGCTAACACATCAAACCCCTGGAGTGTAACACTCCTTGCATTGTATAAACATTCCAGCCAAGTCAGCACAAAGGATAGTAAATGAGATGTCCGAGCCAACCAGCCATGGACAAAGGCAGAGCTATTTGTGACTCCTCAATTCTAACGTTATGCTAATGATTCTACAGACATGTGCTCAAAACACAATGGGTTTTATCAAGAGACCCCGTTAGCTGAATAGCTCAACCCAAAACCACGCTGTCACATGACTGAGACTTGAGCTGTTTGAATTGATTTAATTACACAGCTTTCAAATTTCATCTTCAGACTTCTGTTTAACATCTGATGGGCAGGTCACACAGGATCAAGCTCTAGCCAGGTTGGACAACAGGCCCCCATCTAACCTGACTCTGCTGGGAAGATTTTGTACTATTGCCCACAGAACTGATTCAATCTCTTGCTTGCTTCGACTTGGGACATCCAAACCACTGGAAAAGCAAATCTTACATCACCATTTTCAGCCAGTCAAACTCTGCGATAGAATTCCTCTTTGGACTTTGATTTGAGACGCTGGACTCACGGGAAACCATGATTCTTATTTTTATTGTGGTCTCTGCCCTGAACTACTTTCTTTCTCATCTCTTTTTTATTGTAAGAGTGAAAAAAGGGGCAGAAGTTGCAAAACCTCATTCCCACATTTTCTGTGTGTGTAAAATAAACCAGCCCTCTTACCCATCTTATCTCAAGTTTGCTGTGGGGTTATTAATAGAGGATTGGATCACTCTAAACCAAAGGGTTCAGGAACATATGTAATACTTATAAAAGGAGGAAATCAAAAATCAAAAACACCTTTCTGTTTTTGGATGGGTATTGAGAGGAGAAATGAGGCTGGTTCTAAATTAAACCCCTTTCCTTTCCATAACACTAGTTTACAGGTCCACAGTAACAGAATATTGTTGTCTATTGAATAAAGAATGATAGCATAAAAGGACAATCAAAGTTGATATCCCAAAATATTGGTACAATCAGCATGGATGCCTTGTTATTAGAGAGTCAAGAGACCTCAATACAGAGCAAATCTTTTATATTTTAGCTATTTTCACCCCCTTTTAAACCCCAAGCTCTCATGTACATTGTTCATTTTGTAAGGATAAGACAACTTATTGCAAGGTTGATGACAATAATAATTGTAACCAGTTGTTGGATATTTAGAGGAACAGTCTGTCCAATTTTATTTCTCCCCTTCTGGGAAAACAACTGACTGAATTCTACTGTGTAACTCACAGAATAAGCAAGTTTGGCATCTTAGTTTGTAGGAAATGGCCAATATAAGTTCAGTCTACTATTTTGACAATGTTCTTGCTGCATTTGCACATCTAAACAGGTAGGACAGTATCTGGCTCAGATATGCTATCTCCCTGATGAAATACCTATGCGATATTTACTCAAATAGCCATCTATAAGAAGAATAGCCAATTGGAAGCAATTCTGAAGATCTGCTGGTGCCCATAGAAGCAGATGTACTATGGATTATGTTTTCAGATGATGCCAAAAGTGCAGAAAATGAAAAGCTTTTTTTTAAGGAAGTAGCATTCCTCCTTTGTCACCCTGGTACTGTATCAGAAAGCATAGCCTTGAATTGTTTTGAAACTAAAGAGCATATAAAAAAAAACACTTGCAATTATATAGCACCTTTCACAATGACAGGACATTCCAAAGTGCCTTAAACTACCAAGGAAATACATTTGACGTGTAGCCACTGTTGCAATGTAGGAAACACTACAGCTAATTTTCACACAGCAAGCCCCAGCAACTTTGCATGTGACAATAACCAGTTAATAGCTTTTGGGATGTTGATCAAGGGATAAATATTGGCCAGGACACCAGGGAGAACTACCTTGATCTTCGTCAAAATAGTGCCCTGGAATCTTTTACGTCCACTTTGGAGGGCAAATGGGGCTGAGGCTTAACATGCTGTCCAAAAAGCCACACCTCTGACAGTATGTTCCCCACTCTTCAGTACTGCAGAGGAGTGTCACCCTTGATATTGTGGCACACAAAATGAATACATTACACCACATCACTCTTCAGTATAAGGTAAAGGGAACATTTCATTTTGTGTCATGGTTTAAAGAGAAATTTAAAACTATATCATTAAAGCTAAATAAGATTTTTAGGATTCTTAAATATTCTCTACAGTTTTGTAGGTACATTATGTCAAAACTGGCATTGGCACATGTAACTATGTCATATGTCTGCTGTATTGGTGTTATATAGCACCTGTACAATAAATGCTCACTATTTTACTTTAGCTATTTGCCATTTATGTTGGACAAAAAAAAAACTGGCTTCTGTCACCATGTCTTCTTGCCCATTCATGTATATAAGCAGAACATGCTGAAAATACGCAGCATGCAATATCTTTGGAGAGTGAAATAGAGCGACCTTTCAGGCCTTCAACAGAACTGGAAAATTTTACCAACGTAACAGCTTTTAAGCATGCACAAGTGCAGAGAAAAGTGTTTGTAGGGGAAGGGGAGGAGATAAGAACAAGTCTTGTCCTAAGTGATATTGAGGTCCTTATCAATTTTGTAATACCCATGTCACTTGAATCCATGTTGAAATGTGGGCAAGCATAGGGGACTAAGTTTGTCTTACCTCTCTTCTGCATTAAAGCAGTTAATGGAGAAACCAAGCTGGATTCCAAAAGCAAATGGTATTGATACAAAAATCTTTTCTGGTTCAACCATTGGTTTTCACACAGCTTACATACTCATGGGAGCTCTCTCTCTCTCTAAGGGTGAAATTTTGGTTGGAGCATAAAATAGGTGCAGAAAACCTGATTGTACACCCTGTCCTAATTTGTTTTCCATTAACGTCAGAGATAGCAGTATTTGCTTAGCCTCCATAATAGACGGTTGTGCTCATGGAGTCAATGCCTGTAGCTTCAGTTAGCAATTTATCTTACACACGTTTGAATAAGTTGCCAATTCTTAGTGAATATTATATATAATTATTTCCCATCCTTGAGGATTCAGAATTGGAAACTGGACAGGACATTGTTAAGAGAACTGAACGAATACCTGATATTTTACCAGTCACATCCTCAAAACTCATAAGATCTGTAGATGCAAGTGAGTAATTAGAGGTTTCACTCATGGGTGCCTCAACACCAAGCTATCACTGATTTCTTTCTGCTTTCCTGGGCTGATGGCACATAATATTTACAAATGAAAGTTAAACATTGTTTATAGAGGATAGTTTAGAAAAATGCAACTTCTGGAAAGTTGCTTCTTGCCTTTCTGTAATCTTCCAAAGGCAAAACCTAGGACAGAATTTTAGGTCCTATGGGCAGGCAGGTGTCTGACCCGATGCGCGATGACGTCGGGCAATCGTCCAGACATCATCACACACTTGTGCGATATTTCAGTCGGGCGAGTTGGCAGTGCACCCGCCAACAATTTATTAATTAAGTGCCATTTTTCGCTGCCTGACCAATGGCGGGTGGATGAATCGGCCAGGCAGCCTATGGATTTTTGAGGAAACATCATCCACAAGCAGGATGGTGTTTCCGATATTAAATTTTAAAAAATAAAAACGTTTTGACAGAACTTTTATAATCTATACCTTCTTGTGAGGGAGTCTGATGCGGGAACGTTATTTTTCAGAATTTCAAAACCTTTATTTTTGCATTTAAAATTCTTCAGCTCCCTGAGGCAGCTGTCTGCCTTCAGGGAGCTTTCATTGGGTGCTCCCATGCCCACGCAGACTTCAGTGCTCGCCCTCCTCCCGTCCACACCCCGGCAGCGCTGAGCCTTTCAGCGCGAGTTTCTCGCTGGGTGCAAAATCGCGGTTGGTGGCCGATCGCGGGCACCGGACCATTTCCCGGCTGCTCCCGGGCCTGCCCACCGTGCCCACCTGATAACCTCAAAATCCCGCCCCTAATCTCTGTACAAACCATGGCAGACATTTACAAACATGCCACAATATTACCTGATTGAAAATATGTGCAAATTTAAACCACCCCAAGAGAATTAAAAATCTAAATCTAAATTTACTTTGAATCTAAAAGTAGTCTGCTGGAGGATAGGCAGCTAATATCCCCTAAAAGCCACCTAAACAACAGATTCTAGGAAAATTAGTGGATTTCAACATCAGCACTGGTTTGTGCAGCATCTATGAGGTGAACAAATCCCAGCAAAGCTGTTCGTTTTGCTGACATCAATTAAAAGACAAAAAACAGCTTTTTCTCATTTTATTCTTAAAAGATAAATATTGGGCTGATTTAGCTTACCTAAAGAAGGAAAAAAAATACAGTTTCATCTGTCTAATGGTGAAACACCAAATTATCCTGGGGGAGGTTAATAGCTAAGTTATAGCATGCTAAATACAGCAAGAAATTCAGATGGGTCAAATAACAAATGCAACACAATGGGAGTCTGCAATTTATTTTCCAATGCACTGCAGCTAATCACAATGAACCTGAAAACTGAGCATGTTCTAAAATGATGAGTGAATATTATTGAAAACATTTAATCATTATACACTATTGGGTAGATTTTCTGATCTGTACTTGTGGGAACCAAGCAGGCTCTGAGAAATTGATTATGTCATAAAGATAATGGGCTAATTTCTATCTACGTATGCATGGATTTGGCAAGAGGCAAGTGCATCAGACCAGCAACCCTTGAGCAAATGACTACTTAAGGCACTTGAATTTCTGAGTTTATCAGTTTAGGTTCAGAGCTAGGTGATACCTGTTGGTGCAGTGGGTAGTGCCCCTGCCTCTAAGCCAGAATCTCCAAGTTTGAATCTCACCCCAGGACTTCATGGCCAAGGAAGATGTATTCATAACATGGCCAAACATGTTGAGTATCAATGTACAAATCCTTCCAACACCTACCAATGGCATGTGGTAAGATCGGGAGATCTTCCTGGTCAGTCATGCCATGGAAAGGATGGTGGAGCCTCTACCACCGCTATCTATAATTTCAGACTACAACATGCATGTAAAAGTGCATGTTACTACAGCAATTGGACTTACTGAGTGAACTGCAGTACATCACCACAGCCAAATGTGCCTAATGCAGCTTGGCTATGAATCCAGATAAATAAAAGCATTAGCTCAGCAGGGGTTTTGTTTTGTCAATTGAAGTGAATTGTTGACTTGTTTGATTAAATCTTGAAATGGTTAATATAAATTGTTCTTCTGTGATCTCTTTTGTTAATGTCTCAATGCTTTTTTTGGCAGGATTAAGAAGTGTGAAGTGTTTAAAGCCTCTCAATGATAGCTTAATGGTCTGTCTGATTAACACTTTTATTGGGTTATAGAGAGCAGTTTTTTCAAAAGAATATTTGTGAATGGGTGTTTTTTTTTTCTCAGCAGTTCCACACTTGCCATTGTTATCATATGGCTCATTGGCTATGTACATAGTGCTTACTGGAAGAATGTGCATAGAAGGGCTATGAGGTGACATGGACAATATAAGAGCCATGGGGGTCATGGGGCACATGAGTTGGATTGAGTTGGCATGATAAGTATAAGGGGGTAGGTGGGGGGAATGAGTTGCACTGAGTTGGAATGGAGGGGCCATGGGGGACATGGAAGAGGCATGGGTCAGGCCTTTTGAATTTGCCTTTCAAATGGTTCCCGAATGCAGACAATGGTTCATGATTTCTCTGAGATCGATGAGCCACGAGTCATGGAGAAGCTAGCCCGACTCCACAAAACTTGGGAGATGGTTATCCCGCAATGGAACCAGCCAATTCAGGAGTTCAGGGTGTGGGCTCACTACCCATACCCTTATCCCACAGCAATGAAAAGTGGGGACACCGGGGACGGAGATGAAAATCCCAGAATTGGGGTTCCAACCACCATTTTTAAATGGCTCCAGGGTCATTCCGACTCCGCGAAAATCCAGGCCTATGTCTCTGAGCCAAAAATCCCACGTATTTTTTAACAGCCTTCTCAACTTGTCCTGCTACATTTAAAGGCCTGTGTAGAAACAGCTCCAGTTCTCTCTGTTTCTACTTCCCCTTTAAATTTATACCATTTAGTTCATATTGCCTCTCCTCTTTCTTCCTATCAAAATGTATCACTTGAAAATGGTATAGTTGTTTATATGGGAATAACTCCATGGATAAAAATATTGTAATGAAACTTCTGGCTATTTCATTATGGACATTCTGGTTACCAGCCAGAACCACAAACAGAGCTATATGCAAAATGGGCAGTGGTGAGTTATCGTCTATTAAATCACATGTGGACACATTGATGGGACATAATAAAGACAAATCTAAGCCCTGATAGATCCTTATTCTGTGAGAAATCTCCCAAATCCATAGAGATAAACATCCCACCAAAATGGAGGTTTAGGGCATGATAATCCTTACCAACAATAGAGTGAAAAATCAGTCTAAAAACGCTGATAGCTTCTCATCTACGCCATGTTCAAAATACAAATACTGCCTAAAGGCCAAACAGAAGAAACAGTTGCTGTGTCGTGAAAGGGAGAACTATTCTTTGAATTCTGACATGAAACATAATTCATTACTATTAGTGACTGGGGCTGAATGTTTTGCAGCAATTTATAACAATAACGACATCTGATGACCATTAAGCTTCCATTGTAATGCAACATTATTAACAACAGGGCTAATTAAACACTGTGATGCATCTTGCGGGCATGATTTTAAGCAGATTATTTTTAACCGTGCAAAATTCATTTATATAGTTGCATTTAGAGTATTACGTTACATTGAAAAGAATATTGATGCATTGGAAATACCCAAAAGAGGAACAAAAGTAATCGCAGAATTTAGGAAAAGTTACAAAGCTAAACATATTTTGTTTGGAAAAAGGATGAGAGAAAACGTGATCCAGTTCTTTAAAGTGTTGACAGGCAGGAGAGTTTAGATGCAGGTAAGGAATTGTGCAGACTTTCTCGATCGCTGGATGAATGAAAGAAGTAATATTTTTATATGGAAAATGGTATTTGCTGGTAAGGCTAGCATTTATTTGCCAATCCCAGTGATCCTTAAGAATATGAGGGTGGATCTTCTTGAGCCACTAAACACCACATGATGAAGGTGCTCCGACAATGTTGTTAGATTGGAGGTTCCAGGATTTTGACAGAGCAAAGATGAAGGACATGACTGCTAATGTCACTGTTACCTCGTGGCCTACATCACTCATTACCATCACTATTCTATTAAGCCATTACACTACGTCACCCCGACCCCCACTGCCCCTCTATCCTATCAACTTCTTAAGGGTAATGATAAACTATATTTTAAACTATTTACATTGCACTTCTGTAATTCCCTTTTACTGCTGCAGATTCTACCCAACCCCTTCTCATTATCTTCACCACCATCCCCCACCCCAGTCACTTGAATGAGGGAGTTCAGTATTTTACTGTGTTTTTGGACCTTTGGGAAGACATTTTGGAGACATGTGAGTGTTCCTCTTTTCCTTGGATGACTTTATCAACAGCAAAATGGGGCAGCAGCTTTGCAGGTTTACTGGCAATCGGAATGTAGACTGCAAGGTCACTGAACTGTAAAGACCGTGAATCCTTTTAAAGAAAGGCTGATCCAAGACAGAAGGCTGAAGGACATTAACGCTTGAACTCTTTTGAACTAGAAGAGAAGTAATTAGGATTCACTTAGAAATTTTCTCTCCCTCGAAATACACTGGGGAAAAACCTGAGAGGATGAAGGGTCTTCAATGCCAATGGAGACTCTCACAACCATATCATTCAGTGCAGCACTGAGGGTGAAAAAGATTGGGGATCTGAGATTTTAATGAATCTGGTCAACATAAGAAGAATGACAAAATTCCTATAGGCGTTGCAAGAAATGAAGAGATAGAAACATAGGATAATGGAAGCAGGAGTAGGTCATTCAGCCCTTCAATAAGATAAAAACAAAAAAACTGCGGATGCTGGAAATCCAAAACAAAAACAGAATTACCTGGAAAAACTCAGCAGGTCTGGCAGCATCGGCGGAGAAGAAAAGAGTTGACGTTTCGAGTCCTCATGACCCTTCGACAGAACTTGAGTTCGAGTCCAGGAAAGAGCTGAAATATAAGCTGGTTTAAGGTGTGTGTGTGGGGGGCGGAGAGATAGAGAGACAGAGAGGTGGAGGGGGGGGTGTGGTTGTAGGGACAAACAAGCAGTGATAGAAGCAGATCATCAAAAGATGTCAACGACAATAGTACAATAGAACACATAGGTGTTAAAGTTAAAGTTGGTGATATTATCTAAATGAATGTGCTAATTAAGAATGGATGGTAGGGCACTCAAGGTATAGCTCTAGTGGGGTTTTTTTTATAATGGAAATAGGTGGGAAAAGGAAAATCTTTATAATTTATTGGAAAAAAAAAAGGGAAGGGGGAAACAGAAAGGGGGTGGGGATGGGGGAGGGAGCTCATGACCTAAAGTTGTTGAATTCAATATTCAGTCCGGAAGGCTGTAAAGTCCCTAGTCGGAAGATGAGACGTTGTTCCTCCAGTTTGCGTTGGGCTTCACTGGAACAATGCAGCAAGCCAAGGACAGACATGTGGGCAAGAGAGCAGGGTGGAGTGTTAAAATGACAAGTGACAGGGAGGTTTGGGTCATTCTTGCGGACAGACTGAAGGTGTTCTGCAAAGCGGTCGCCCAGTTTACGTTTGGTCTCTCCAATGTAGAGGAGACCACATTGGGAGCAACGAATGCAGTAGACTAAGTTGGGGGAAATGCAAGTGAAATGCTGCTTCACTTGAAAGGAGTGTTTGGGTCCTTGGACGGTGAGGAGAGAGGAAGTGAAGGGGCAGGTGTTGCATCTTTTGCGTGGGCATGGGGTTGTGCCATAGGAGGGGGTTGAGGAGTAGGGGGTGATGGAGGAGTGGACCAGGGTGTCCCGGAGGGAGCGATCCCTATGAAATGCCGATAAGGGGGGGTGAAGGGAAGATGTGTTTGGTGGTGGCATCATGCTGGAGTTGGCGGAAATGGCGGAGGATGATCCTTTGAATGCGGAGGCTGGTGGGGTGATAAGTGAGGACAAGGGGGACCCTATCATGTTTCTGGGAGGGAGGAGAAGGCGTGAGGGTGGATGCGCGGGAGATGGGCCGGACACGGTTGAGGGCCCTGTCAACGACCGTGGGTGGAAAACCTGGGTTAAGGAAGAAGGAGGACATGTCAGAGGAACTGTTTTTGAATGTAGCATCATCGGAACAGATGCGACGGAGGCGAAGGAACTGAGAGAATGGGATGGAGTCCTTACAGGAAGCGGGGTGTGAGGAGCTGTAGTCGAGATAGCTGTGGGAGTCGGTGGGTTTGTAATGGATATTGGTGGACAGTCTATCACCAGAGATTGAGACAGAGAGGTCAAGGAAGGGAAGGGAAGTGTCAGAGATGGACCACGTGAAAATGATGGAGGGGTGGAGATTGGAAGCAAAATTAATAAATTTTTCCAAGTCCTGACGAGAGCATGAAGTGGCACCGAAGTAATCATCGATGTACCGGAGAAAGAGTTGTGGAAGGGGGCCGGAGTAGGACTGGTGGTGCTGTTGTTGTCTGGCGCACTGACATCTACCTCGCGGAGGCTGAGCGTCAACTCGCAGACACTTCCTCCTACCTCTCCCTGGACCATGACCCCACCACTGAACATCAAGCCACTGTTTCCAGGACTGTCACTGACCTCATCTCCTCTGGGGATCTCCCTCCCACAGCTTCCAACCTGATAGTCGCCCAACCTCGGACAGCCCGCTTCTATCTCCTACCCAAAATCCACAAACAGAACTGCCCCGGTAGACCGATCGTCTCAGCTTGCTCCTGCCCCACAGAACTCATTTCTCGTTATCTTGACTCCCTTCTCTCTCCCCTTGTCCAGTCCCTTCCCACCTACATCCGTGATTCCTCTGACACCTTACGTCACATCAACAATTTCCAGTTCCCTGGCCCCTAACGCTTCCTCTTCACCATGGACGTCCAATCCCTCTACACCTCCATCCCCCACCAGGATGGTCTGAGGGCCCTTAGCTTCTTCCTCGAACAGAGGCCCGAACAATCCCACCACTACTCTCCTCCGTCTGGCTGAACTTGTTCTCACGCTGAACAATTTCTCCTTCAACTCCTCTCACTTCCTCCAAATAAAAGGTGTGACTATGGGTACCCGCATGGGCCCCAGCTATGCCTGTCTCTTTATGGGGTATGTGGAACATTCCTTGTTGCAGTCCTACTCCGGCCCCCTTCCACAACTCTTTCTCCGGTACATCGATGATTACTTCGGTGCCACTTCATGCTCTTGTCAGGACTTGGAAAAATTTATTCATTTTGCTTCCAATCTCCACCCCTCCATCATTTTCACGTGGTCCATCTCTGACACTTCCCTTCCCTTCCTTGACCTCTCTGTCTCAATCTCTGGTGATAGACTGTCCACCAATATCCATTACAAACCCACCGACTCCCACAGCTATCTCGACTACAGCTCCTCACACCCCGCTTCCTGTTAGGACTCCATCCCATTCTCTCAGTTCCTTCGCCTCCGTCGCATCTGTTCCGATGATGCTACATTCAAAAACAGTTCCTCTGACATGTCCTCCTTCTTCCTTAACCCAGGTTTTCCACCCACGGTCGTTGACAGGGCCCTCAACCGTGTCCGGCCCATCTCCCGCGCATCCGCCCTCACGCCTTCTCCTCCCTCCCAAAAATATGATAGGGTCCCCCTTGTCCTCACTTATCACCCCACCAGCCTCCGCATTCAAAGGATCATCCTCCGCCATTTCCGCCAACTCCAGCATGATGCCACCACCAAACACATCTTCCCTTCACCCCCCTTATCGGCATTCCGTAGGGATCGCTCCCTCCGGGACACCCTGGTCCACTCCTCCATCACCCCCTACTCCTCAACCCCCTCCTATGGCACAACCCCATGCCCACGCAAAAGATGCAACACCTGCCCCTTCACTTCCTCTCTCCTCACCGTCCAAGGACCCAAACACTCCTTTCAAGTGAAGCAGCATTTCACTTGCATTTCCCCCAACTTAGTCTACTGCATTCGTTGCTCCCAATGTGGTCTCCTCTACAATGGAGAGACCAAACGTAAACTGGGCGACCGCTTTGCAGAACACCTGCAGTCTGTCCGCAAGAATGACCCAAACCTCCCTGTCGCTTGCCATTTTAACACTCCACCCTGCTCTCTTGCCCACATGTCTGTCCTTGGCTTGCTGCATTGTTCCAGTGAAGCCCAACGCAAACTGGAGGAACAACACCTCATCTTCCGACTAGGGACTTTACAGCCTTCCGGACTGAATATTGAATTCAACAACTTTAGGTCGTGAGCTCCCTCCCCCATCCCCACCCCCTTTCTGTTTCCCCCTTCCTTTTTTTTTCCAATAAATTATAAAGATTTTCCTTTTCCCACCTATTTCCATTATAAAAAAAACCCCACTAGAGCTATACCTTGAGTGCCCTACCATCCATTCTTAATTAGCACATTCGTTTAGATAATATCACCAACTTTAACTTTAACACCTATGTGTTCTATTGTACTATTGTCGTTGACATCTTTTGATGATCTGCTTCTATCACTGCTTGTTTGTCCCTACAACCACACCACCACCCCCCTCCACCTCTCTGTCTCTCTATCTCTCCGCCCCCAACACACACACCTTAAACCAGCTTATATTTCAGCTCTTTCCTGGACTCGAACTCAAGTTCTGTCGAAGGGTCATGAGGACTCGAAACGTCAACTCTTTTCTTCTCCGCCGATGCTGCCAGACCTGCTGAGTTTTTCCAGGTAATTCTGTTTTTGATTCAGCCCTTCAAGTCTGCTCTGCCATTCAGTATTTTCATGGCTGATCCTCTAGTTCAACGCCATATTCCTGCACTCTCCCCATACCCTTTTATGTCTTTAGAGTTCATAAATCTATCTATTTCCTTCTTAAATATATTCAGTGATTTGGCCTCCACAACCTTCTGTGATAGAGAATTCCACGGGTTCATCACCCTCTGAGTGAAGAGGTTTCTCCTCATCTCAGTCCTAAATGGCCTACCCCGTATCCTGAGATTGTGACCCTTTGTTCTAGATCCCCCCAGCAAGAGGAAACATCATCTCTGCGTCCAGTCTGTCCAGCACTATCAGAATTTTATACATTTCAATGAGATCCCCTCTCATTCTTCTAAAGTCCAGTGAATACAGGCCTAGTCAGTCCAATCTCTGCCATACCAGGAATCAGTCTGGTGAACATTTGCTGCACTCCTTCTATGGCAAATATATCCTTTCTTAGGTAAGGAGACCAAAACTGCACATAATATTCCAGGTGTGATCTCACCAAGACCCTGTACAGCTGCAGTAAGTCATCCTTGCTCCTGTGCTTAAGTCCTCTCTCAATGAAGGCCAACATATCATTTGCCTTCTTAACTGCTTGCTGCACCTGCATGCTTGCTTCCAGTGATTGGTGTACAAGGACACCCAGGTCCCTTTGAAGATCAACATTCCCCAATCCATCACCATTTAAATAATGCTCTATCATTCTGTTTTTCCTACAAAAGTGGATACATTCACACTTATTAACATTATACTGCATCTGCTATGTATTTTTCCACTCACTCAACTTGTCTAAATTGCCTTGAAGCCTTTTAACCTCCCTCTCACCACTCACATTCTCACCTAGATATTTCCCAATGACATTTTGGAAAGGACATTCACTTTCTGTAGGCAGTGGTAACATTACCATACTTTCCTCTGTGTGAGGTTGCTCTACTGTGGGCAATGGGAAGAATTTTGGAGGATAAGAAGATAGGACAAGACCATTTTCCACAATGGGGTGAATCTCTAAGATGAAACGAAGGTGAATTTCCTGAACATGATTCTAAAGCTGTAGAATCTTGGTGCTGTTTCTTTGCTCCGCAGTTTAAGCATCTCAAAATGGCTGCTGTGGAGTTTCCTACCAATTTTGGTAGGCTTTTGAGTGGCCGCCCTTGGGCTCACTCAGTTAACAGAGTCATCTAGAGCCTCGGTGTCATGACAGATTATAACCCAATTTATCTCTCTGAGTTTGGCCTGCCTCATGTATTGAACCACTTGATCACGAGTGAGGCCATCTTTGATCTGTAAAGAATTTGAAAGCTTTTCATCACAGACTCCAATGGCGATGTGGTTGCAGATAAATTCATCCTTCAATGCAGTTTATCCACAAGAGCTAGCTAGGTGATATAGGTTAGTAAGAAATAATTTGACTGATTTCCCTGGTCTCTGGGATCTTTGGTAAATTGCACCTGCTCTATTGTGAGGTTTTGTTTTGGGCTAAAATACATGTTGAAGGCTTTGAGGATGACCTTGAAGTCTGCAGAGGTCTCTTTCACTCCCTGTCTCAAGAGGACATCATTGCCAACCGGTCCTATGGCATAAAGGAATAAACTAACCTTATGTTTCTGTTTTTTAGCATGAAAGCCTAATGTTCGACAACAGAGGTAATCTTTCTTCTGTAACTCCTACTTTTGGCATCTCTGCGGGCCCTCGAGACTTTCAAATAGGTGAGGTAAGGGCAGCGACTGTTCACCAGGTACAAGCGTTGTTACCATTTTCCAGTTTGCCTCCTTCTTTGAAACATTTGTAGATTCTTCCTTCTACTAGATTTTCTTGCACTTTCTTGCCATGATCCCATTAAAGGCACCAACCCTTCTTTAGATTGCTGCTACTATGTTTCATATACTGGTGGCATGTTTGCTAGCTTCTGATTTGCGTGGCCAATCTCATCTAGAGAGACTGTAGTCTGATTCTGGAAGTTACTTTCGACTGGTTTATTAATGCTATCTGTAAAATAGCTTACAGAGTAGGCACAGACTGCTCCATCCTCTCCCCCGACTGTCTGTTCAAAGGGGGTCCATTGTCACTTCTCACCATTTGAGGGATTCCAAACAAGGCAAAAATATGGCCTAGCTTTGGAATGACTGCTTTTGCTGAAGTTGATGTAATTATTTCTGCCACTGGGAATTTGCTATAGTCATCAGTGATATCAAGCAGGTGTTCACCAATGGGCAAATCTGCAAAATCAACAATAACCTCAATACGTGGCCCTGAAGGTGGTTCAAACATCTTGAGAGGATCATGAACATTTGATATTATGGTTGATTGATTTTGTGTTCCACCATTCAGTCAATTCCTGGGAGCCATATGGAGCTGTTTGGTTTTGACAATTCCCTGGTGACTGACCTTCATGTGTTACATCAACAACATATTTCCTCAATGACTGTGGAATAAAATGCAATTGCTGCATAACACAAGATCAGATGTGGTTGTAACAGTGAGCTCATTTTGATTATTATAAAGCCCTTGTGAGCTATTTTATTTGTAGATGCTCCCTCAATCACATCTTTTCAGTTTTGTCATGGCATAGTTGTTTTGTTGCAAATTTTATGTCAGCTATTTTTAACAACTTTGGCGCAACATTTAAGTCTATGTAGTTAAGGTATTGTTTGGCAACCTTTTTATCATGACAAATAGGGCTGACAGTCGTCAATCGATTGAGGTATTCAAAAGGGAATTGGATTGCTATCTGAAAAGAAAGAGTGTGCAAGGTTATGGGGATAAGGCAGGGGAGTGGGACTAGGTGAAATGCTCTTTCGTAGATCCAGTGCTAACTCGATGGCCCGAATGGCCATCTTCTACACTGTAAAGATTCTGTAACATCGATTATTGGTGTCAAGTGTCCTTCTCATTTTATGGCTTGATTTAGAGACTGCATGTTAACACAGATTATAATTTGGTTCCTTGATGACTTATATGGGTGAGACCCAAGGGGAAGGTACATCCCCAACTTTCTTACAAGTGTCAGGGTCAAGAAGATGCTGAAGTTCCTTCCTTATCTGCTTTCTGACACTTCAGGGTACTTTTAGCTGTTGATACACAACTGGGGCCACATTAGTGTCTACATGCAGCTTGTGTGTAACACCTTTCAGTTTGCCGATAATAGTGAAGTGTCAGCATACAATTTGAGAATGTTCTTGCTATGCAAGGAATCACATGTATGACTGCAATCATGTGCAGATCGATTGCTGTGTTGAAACTTAAGTGTGTCATGTTCTTTAGATATGGCATAAGACGTAGCATTCGTTCTGGTGTCTTTGAATAAGATTGGCCTTTCAAAAGTCCTGATAGAAAAAGGACAATTCTAACTCCTGAGTAATTATACTACTACTACTCCCCACATCACAACCCCTGACTCACTCCCAAGCCCAAGTACACCCCCGACCTGACTACCCTGACACCCAACTACCCCCTGACCCCCCAATCTTCCCGACTCACCTACCCTGACCCACCCTAACCCCCATTCACCTGCCACCCTACCCCCTCATTCACCACCATACCCCTTCAACCACCCACCTTCTACCCTAACACCTCACCCACTTACCTGCCTTAATTCTTCCTCACCCACCTACCTGCCATCCTACTCTCTCAAACATTTACCTGTCACCCTACCCCTTTACCCACTTACCCACTATGTTTCCCCCTCCCACACTTACCTTACATATTTACTTTTGCTCTGTAGCTTCTAAAGGTGGCTTTGGGATATTTAAACTCACTACTTATCAGAATTCAGCAGCTAGTGCCATAAATAAGGAGCCATGAATTCCATGATGACTCTCTCCACTGCTCCCTGCAAGAATTGCTGCACCATGAGTTTGGAAGGCCTCTTCATTAGAAAATGGGCCTGAAAAGTTGTCGGAAAGTAAGTAATTAATTTTTTGTCTGATCGGAGTCTGAAACAGGGGTTCTGACCCAGATTGGAAGTGCCAGGCCAAGGTGCCAAAACCCAAATTTACAGCAGTCACTTATGTTGATGAAAATGGTTCCTGAATAGGGACTTAAATAAGTCAGATTTCAGATTTGTATATTACTGTAGTTTTTAAACAATGGGGAACACCACAGAGGTTAAGTTGTATAACGTCATGTTCTTAAGGAAACATGTTTAGTCATCAATCTCACTCCGCACGGCAACTTTACATGTACCAGGTTTGATACCCCTCATTATGTGGGCTGTGAGTTAAAGGGGTCTGCGTTAATAAATCACCAAACACAAGGGAGCACCATGCAACTGAAGGCAAATGTCCCAGAGAGCAGCTCCTGACAGAACAAGCTTACATCCTCTTCCTGCTGCAAAGAATAGAAATGAAGAAATCAGGAACCCAGGCCTTGGACAACTTCCTTGCACTGCCAACTTCCCAGTTCTTTGGGTTTCTTACAAGGAAACCCCTGCAGCATTTTGGATGGAGCGAAGGAGTCCATGACCAATTTGTGTTGAGTTCTGCCATGATAATGAGGATCCCACCTCATTTCCAAACATGGACTGCCCATTTCAAGGCATCCACCTAGACCTGGTTCTCAGCTGGAACAGGATGGTGAAGGTCATGTTTCCATTATCATTACACGCCTACCCCCTTCCCAAGTGACAGAGTGTCATGACATTGTAAAAATGTTCATAATATTATTGTGATTTATTGCAAAGGTAAGTTAATAGTGAGTTTTGGATTAGTTTCTCTGTGTGAGGTTGAGCATGGGGGGACAGGGAACAGTGATGTTTAATTCAGTCGCAGACAGCTAGTCTGGAGCTTTGGAGTTATCAGAAGAGAATGTTAAATATGTAAACATAGCTGACATTTTAGAATGGGAGGTACGAGGAACATTTGCATTTTTAGATAAACCAGAGCCGTGAATTTCAAAGAGGTAGTAAGGTGTTACACCTAGCCAACAGAGGCTAAGCCAAAAAGTGTGTTTATTTTTCCCAAAGATTACTGATAATATGAGTACTATGGAAGATTTATATCAAAACAGTAAAGCTGCAAAGATACATTGGGACAATGGAATTTATGGGAAAAATTGTCCCCCAGTAGGCGGGATGGTGTGAAGTGCAGGAGTGGGCGCGAGCAGGCACTCTTCTGATTGGCGCCCCTGATGGGGGGGGGGCATGCCACCATTTTACATGGGTGGGCCAATTAAGGCCCGCCCAGCATGATGTACGCCAGGAAAAGCTGTGCACTCCATGTGCAGGCTTGGCAAGGATTCCCTCAGCCGGGAGTCCGCTCTTTCATGCATGCATGCGAAAGAGCACACAGGTCTCCCTGAGGCTAAGTGCTGCCTCAGGGAGATCAGCTCAGAATTAAAACTTTTAAGACAAATGTGTAAAAAATTCCGCTGACATGTCCCCTCATGTGACACTGTCACATGAGTAGGGACAGGTCCATCACTTTAACTCAAACCTTTATTAAATATTTTAAAACCCACATGAAATCTCATCCCACCCGTGGATGAGGTTTCATGCTTTTTCTTAACAACCCGCCAGGGCTCCCGGCCTGACCACCAACCTTAAGGTCGGACGGGCAGATCCCTTAATTATGTTAATGAACTTTTAAATGGCCTCAATAGGCCATTGACAGGTCGGCGGGCACACAGCTTATTCAGCTGCACCCCCACTGGCCTTAAAATGGAAATGACGCAGGGTGATGTCGAGAGTTCCGCCCAACATCATCCTGCATTATTTTATGAGTTGGCGAGTGGGGCCTACTCACCAACCTAAAGATCCTGCCCTACATTAAAAAGGGAAAAAGGGAGAAACTTGTATAAAGGAGATGAGGTTACGTGTAAGGAGAAGGAATTCTAAGATCTAATAAGTGTGAAAAGCCTCCAACTTCTTTGCATCAAGCTGGTGACTACAGGAAACAAAGCTAAGAAAACTCATTGTGAATATCCCTGTCCAGGGTATTGTGTGCTTTGCCTGGGTCTGTTGAAACCTATCTTGCTTTACTGTTGCCTGGACAGAGGTGTGACAGGAGCTGGATTAATTAGGAGATTTCGGAGATATTATAGTAGTAATTTGTAGATCTATGTATGTGCTTAAAAACCCTTCATTTCTATTAATAAATGTTTCATTTAATTTTGTAAAAAAACCTCTAAGTCTTGGTAGGCTCACTATTACCGAATTCAGGCACACATCTTTAAATAAAGTACAAATTGTAAATCATTGTGGCAACCGTTTCAAGGGGAGAATTTTGCCATTGGCGTGCGGGCTCAGCAGGGTTGACAGAGGCAGGCGAGAAGCCGACCACCACCCACAATTGGGCACTGACTGTGTGGGTGGGAGGAGGAGGGCGAGCCGGCCGAGCGCGAACTTTGTGTGTGCACACGAGGGCGTGCTACATAATCTCCGTGAGGGAGAGAGCTGCCTCAGGAAGATGAAGATATAAGAAAAAAATATAATTAAAGAAATAAAAATGTAATGAAACATGTCCCCTCATGTTACTGTCACATGAGCAAGGGACATGTTGTTAATGAAAAAAATAAACTATTTATTTGAATTTTATTTGCTTTTTGAAACCTCTTACTGCCCGTGGATGAGGTTTCCAAAAAAGCGCAAAGGCAGTTTGGCCTTTTCGCCTACCTGCCAACTGTTAAGTTGGGCGGGCTGTGAAAAATTTCTTTTCATTAACTTTTTAAAGGCCTTAATAGGCATTTAATTGTTGGCGGGCACGCTGCTTACTCCAGCGTGTGCCCACCGACTGAAATACCACGCGAGTATGCGATGACATCTGGACGTATGCCTGACGTCATCCTTTGTGTCCTTTTACGCTTGGTCGGGTGCGTGCCCACCCACTGACTTAAAGATTTTATCCCAAGTTTCCCTCGGGGATTTGAGCAGTTCAGTGTTTACCATCCACTATGCCATAACACAGAGGGAGATGAGAATCAGTGTCAGTTAATCATTGCTTTGAGTTTTGATCTTCAGGTAAACCGTGAAACATAATCTGGTTATAATTCGATGTGTGGTACTTTTATATTCATATCACTGGAAATTTTAAAATATCTTGTGCAAACAGAGTAAAATGTCAGTTAAAGGTTTGCAGAAGAAACAGCACAGGAAGCAAACATTTGTTATGTTCTTTGCCTGTCTGACATATGTCCCAAGTATTCAATTGGCCCACATACTTTTGCACAACACATGTATTATCTTCAGCTTGTATGAGTGAGAATAATTGGTTAGATATTTCATGGTCCTTCCAGCTCACTCTTCCCCTGTGGAACTGGTAGGGATGCTGGAGAAGAGGAAGGCGTTAGACTAGAATCATGTGCTGCCATTCCCAGCAGCTTTCCATAGGACCTTGCTCAGGGTGGAATCTCTTTACTTTCAATCATGGTCCCTCCCCCTCTGCCGCCCTTTTCAAAGGGTCCGTGCCTTGAAGGTTGGGGGTTTTCTCATCCTCACCTTAAAAATCTGTTGGACGGGCTAGTATACCCAGCGAGAAGAGGCAGAGCTGAGGCTTACTTTTCGTTCCAGTTGCTGAACTTGACCTAGCTGTATCCCAAAGACTTTTACCAATTTTTTTTATATTATCGGGGCTTTATGAGATGTTTGAAGAGGTGAGAGGGTAGAATGAGGCAATCTCCTGGGGTAGAGTATATATTAAATCTGTACTTGGAGTGACCAAGTTGTACCCTTGGTGGTATAGGCACTTAACCTGATCATTTAATTACGCTGGCCTCCCATTGCCCCACATTCTTTGAGTTCTTGGTTTGGGAAAAGATCTTTGCGGATTTCAGCCACAATTTTTTTTGAGTGGAATTTGGAAACCTGTTATGTTGGACAGTTTGTGGCAGCATGTAGCAACACCACAGAATGTTCACAGGCAATCATCGCAGTGCCTCTGAAAGGATTAGTTTTTTGTAACTTATTGAAGAGGATGCCTTGCATGCCGCTTGTTAGGCTGCATGCTTTGCACATTGGTTTATTCAGTACAAGGTGGCCATTGGTTGCACAAGTCTCTATACTAGTGCTTCACACTAATGAGGAAGTTGGCATAGTTATGGTTAGTGTTCGCTAGCAAAGAAAATGAACCATCAGTGGTTTCAAGCTACCAGTGGCTCACAGATGAATTAGCTCTGGTGAAATTGAATGTGACATGATCTTGAACATATGCTATCCTAGTGTACGTAACAACACTTTGTATAATTTGTATGGTTCCAAACATCATGCAAAAAAGTTTTTTTTAGTTTGTTCGTAAGTATGGAAACCTGCTTACTGCATTTATTATATTTACATTAACTAACCCAACTAAAGCTAATGTCCTGTGAGCCTCAGACAGTTTAAAAACAAATCAAACAGCTGTTTGCTGCC
Organism: Carcharodon carcharias; assembly: GCF_017639515.1. NCBI lineage: Eukaryota > Metazoa > Chordata > Chondrichthyes > Lamniformes > Lamnidae > Carcharodon > Carcharodon carcharias. Next base: position 144,482,701 of record NC_054477.1, read on the forward strand.
TCTCATCATCAACAAATACTAGTTGTAACCATGGCAACTTCCTCAGCAGCTTATAAAAAATAATTTATTAATGTGGCACAGCTGACCCACTGAGCAGAATCAATACTCAAAGTGGAATAGAGCACACCAGTCCCATCAGGTAAACTTATAACGTACATATCACCTTCTGCAAACATTCTCCTGATCTGGCGCTGTAACTTTGGCAGAGAATTAGTAGAAACGTCAGAAAGAGCAGCAATGCAAATGATCATTCATGTAGCTTCTCCAGAAGTGACAATGATCTTCAACCAAAGTTACAACAGCAGATGGGGGGATCGCCTCTGGAAATTCTATCCCACATCTGAGTAAATCCAATACTCCCATAAGTCCACAGCTGGCCCAGTATTCACAACCTTCTGAGGGAAATGATTCCTTATTACTTGGACTGTGCTTTTTATGTGAAAAATTGCTTCCTGATTTCTCTCCTGTAGGCCCACCTCTGATTGTAATATGTCCCCTTGATCTTGATTTCCTCCATCACCAAAAATAACTTCTCTATATCTCCATTCTCTATATAGCTCGATCAGTTCACGCTCAATCTTTTAAACTCAAGGGAATATAATATGTAGCTTGCCTTCATGATGTAATTCTCTAAGCTGTAATATCCTGTTGGTGACTGCACCAAGGCCAATATTTCCTTCCTGAGGTGGGGTCCAAAACTGAATACAGAGCGCCAGATGGGGTCTGATTTTGGAACCTTATGTTCATTCTTAAAAAATCAGTCTTCTTTGACTTTTCATCGTTGCTGATGATTCACGGCTACTGCTCATCTGTTGTGACTCTCCAAGTGAAAGCATAGTCCAACTGAAGCAAGGGATTATCAGTTGCAATGGGGACATCTTAAATTGTTATTTACTGATTCAGGGGCTACTGCCACGTGCCCTTTTCATACAATGACATTCTCCTGTGGCAACCTGAAAACGTAGTCCTTCAAGTTTCTGATCTCCAGTGTGACGACTTTGACATCAAATACTTTGTTCACATGTAGCCTGCTCCCGGTTGTTGGGGTTGTTCCTGGCAAGAAATAATGTCTGGCTTGCATGAATTCTTGTATCTAAGTTTTGGCTGCCCGACTGGTCCACTGGTACCATCAAGATCTTTCTATAGAGCATCTTTTGGTGAGCGACCATTGTCCATTCTAACGATGTGACCTAGCTATTATAGTTGACATCACTTAAGCATTGCCATGATAATTCCTGATGCTACACCTTAGAAACACACCTTACCATGTGGGAGCCTGCCGCAGGGCAGCTGGAAGATTCCAGCCTAAGAATTGGTTCTGAATTTCAGGGAAAATCTGTTGAGAAGATCATTCCATACTCCCTGAGGCACTTAAAGAAGATACAGGAGATTACGGCTACATTGGCCCAAAGCTTCTGATATGCAGGATATCGTACCTGAGGTACCTCAAAGATGGATTGGTGGCCCCCCCCAAACCCCCAACCCCCCCTCCCCAGCTGGAGGTTCCCACGCAAGGATTGCATGTCAATTGCCTGGGAAGATCAAACTTCAGTTGGGCAATTGCCCTGCAATGGGAACCATCCAAAAGTACAATATAAATCATAAACTTCAGACGGTTCCAACTGTCTTCCAGCGATAGTTACCCAGCAAAAGTTACAAGAATTAAAATTACTTACAGCTTCTAGGTAACGATAGTACCAGCCCACCCTGACCCCCACAGAACTCCCCCCACCCCCCTGACCCTCCACGGGACCATCCAGCTATGTCCAACCACCCTCCCACTGAGTTAACCCGACTACCATGCGACAACCACGGGGCACCCCCATCCCCACCCCCCAGACCTCCCCACAGGACCCCGTGACTAAGTCCCCACCCCACGACTGCCCTTTCCACCCCCAGACTATATTCCTCACCCCCTGACTGCCCTCCCCATCCCCCTCCCCGACTCCCCTACCCACCCCCATGAAAACCCCTATGAATACCCCCATCCCCGACCACCCGCTCCCCTGACTATACTCTCACCACTCCGACTACATTTCCCACCCCGACTGCCCTCCCCATCCCCCAAATACCCCTGCCTGATTGCCCCACCCGCTGAACAACGCCTCCCCCAACTATCCTCTTAATCCCTCGGCTGCCCTCCCCACCCTTGACTGCCCATGCAATCCCTGACCATTCTCCCCACCCCTCTGCTGACCACCCAACTCCCACACTGACCATGCCCCCAGTGACCACCTGACTACTCCCACTGACCACACCCCCCAACAGACCACCCAACCCTTCCCACCGACCATGCCGACAATGACCCCCCTCCCCCAACTGACTATGACTCCACTAAACACCCGGCCCGCTCTCCCCAACTTTACTGGCCACCCCCCCACCCCTGACTACCCAATCCCCTGACCCACCCTAACCCCCTTCAACCCCCAATCCTGCCCACTTACCTGATGTACTTACCGTCTCCCTGGCTTCTCTTAGCGGCTGGACATTTAAGCCTACCTGCTTTATGGCAGCTAGTGCCATAAAAAAGTGGGTGTGTCTTCCTTACCTCCGATACAATCCTTGGGAACCCGCTGCACTGCACCTTTCTCACCCGGCCTGAATCGGTGTGTCGGGTGAGAAAGTTGCAGTCGCATTTCAGAAAAAGTAACTAGGAGCAGAGTGGCAATCCAATTGTGATTGCCACTCCACGGAAGCTAAGCCCATTGTTAATCCTGCTGCTGATAATTTCCAAGTTTGTTAGAACATGAGACTAAACAGAATCATAACTGACCAGCTCCATTTATTGAACTGCTCTCAACCAAAGACATGTGATTCCACTATTGGATAGTATTTGCTAAACAATCCTCAACATGCTAAGAGTTACGCTGAAAACCAGTTTAAGATTATCATTTGGGCTTGCAATGTGGTATATTTGCGTGTACTGGAAGCTACATATATTAATACACAGGGCCCTTTTATTTGCAGACAGAAAGAACATGTACATGCATTGTGCCTGTTTCAGCTAAACAAAATAAGTGACAGCTACTCACTGATTTATTCCTCAGGGCAATGCCTTGATCAATCAGGGTCAAGCTGCCTGGTTTAAATTTCAAACAGTGCTTGGCAGTTAACTGTCACCATCAGTGGTGCATTCTCTATGGCAATGCCACTTGCCAACCAATCAACACTCTCTTCACATACAGTATAAATTGTTGTTTTCCCCCTTATATTGGTATAGTTCTGTGTCCCGATGAGTGCAAGGTGAAAAGCTTAGACATGTATTTTTTTTCAGCAACACTCAAAGACTTCCTCTCAGATCCTTCGATAATCTCCGAAAACACATCCAGCATCCTATTAAATATGCAGCAATCAGCACCCTCAGTTTGTATGGTCTGCCTGGGCAGTCCGTTCTACATGCTTACTAATCTTTTCTTATCCAAGCGTGAATCCATGTAGCTGATAACACAATCTACATACAGTGCTCCTGGCTCTCTCCAAGTGCTTCTGACCCCATTGGTGTCATACTAGACAATGCTTATTCTTGCACCTAAATGAGCTGTGCTCACCAGATACAACAGGCTGAACAGCTTCCTTGTATGTCATAAATCTGTTTGATTCAATAATGCAAGGTCAACTTATCTGCAAAATATTTGAGCACACTGGGCATGGCACTCATGACATTCTGGGCGTGCCAACACTGGGTAAAGGACTGCTGGTTGCCTGCCATGCGCTAACACATGCACAGTGCAGGGTGGACACCATGTTGCTTTTACTTTGACAGCCTCCTCTCCAGCTCTATTTGAAATGGGGATTATTCAGCTGCTGTGCTGCTCAGGCGCTCCTGCTGTGCTACAGGATTTGAATGAGGGTCTGGTCAATCTTGTGCATCATTTCTCCAGACTCCCCTAACCACCATGGGTATGCATTGGAGTATAAGTGGGCTATAAGGCTCAGCTTCAAGAGGTTTTAATGTTGCTGTGAAATCAAGAGAATCAAATAAGACATCTGAAGATTAATTCAAATACATTTGCAGTAAAAAATAAAATGAGAATGCACGTGGCCATAATCTAGTGGCAACAATAAAGCTGATGTATGAGCGAAGGATTTTACTGCTCAATATGTGTTTGAAAATCAGCTTCATGTCATCCTAAAACATTGGCATTAGTCATTGCTGCTCCCTGTACACTCATACTTTTTCCATTAATTGCTTAAACAACATCGTTATATCAGTGGTGCAAAATCTATTACCATCAAGCTCATGAGTTTTGATGTTACTGCAGTTTATTTTTCAGCACTCTTATTATATTAATATACAAACATTCATATGCTCACACATAGGGCTTCATTATATACTCCCCCACTGGCAGCTTTGAAGGCAGCAGGGAACGTAAAATCCAGCGGGTGCTATGCCTGTCACCTACCCACCCAACACTGCTTCCATCACAATTAAACAGGAAATGGGGGAGCCGTCATGAGGCCCGCCTGCCCTAGGGCCTATTGAGGCCCTTAAGTCGGTAATAAATGTTCACTTAAAAGCCTCACCCCATCACCACTGGAGGCCCAATCTAGTCAGGAAGCTTGGCAGCTTTAGTTGCGCAGGCTAGTGTCAGTGAAGGGAGGGGGCCCTCCTTTGTGGGCCCATCAGAGGCATTCCCCCAAAGGTTATCTGGCCCTTAACCTGGCCCTCTGCCCTCGTGAATCTGGCCAATGGCCCCCTCATGCCCCCTTACCCCTCTCTGGGGCCTGTCAAGCTGGCCCCGGTGAGACCCCAGACTTACCTGGTACTCTGGACTCCATTGGCGTGGTGGGACTGCTCTTGGTGGTGCTGCTGGGACTACAGAGCTGCTGGGCATCCAAGTTGGCAGATGGCTCTTTAAGGTGGGACATTCTCCCAAAAAGGGAGAGAAGTCCCGTCTCTAACCAATTAATGTTGCTCCCAGCGTTAATGGCTGTGGGACAGTTGTAAGGATTATGGCAAGCTGCCCTCTTACATTTTAGCCAGGGGTGCATGGACTACAATGTCCCATTAAATCCAGCCCTTGATGTTAATTGTATATCAACTGGGGGGTTAACTGTGTTCATGATGGACATTAGTTGGGGACTCGCCTGTGCTTGTACACATAAAAGCAGGCTGGAAGTCTGTTTAAGGCTGGAGATGCATAACATGGCACATGTGCCTCTGTTAGTAGAAGCTTATAAGTTATGAAGACTAGAGGCTGGATTTTCCTGTAGAAGATGGGGAACAGGAAGTGGATTTGATTCTGGGAACCTACTGCTGTCACACAACTGAAAATGGCAGTAAATCTCCCTGGGTAGAATCTTCTCTTAGGCGTGCGGGGGCAGGCCCCACATGCTGATGCATAAAATGACGCGTGGTGATGTCAGGCATGTGTCTCGATGTCACCGCGTGTCATTATGATCTTTCGTTTGGTTGGCGCACACCGGAGTTGGCTGTGCTCCCGCCGAACTGTCAAAGGCCTGTTAAAGGCCAGTAATAAACTAACTAAGCAATTTGACAGGGCTGCCCGCCCTAAGGTGAAGAGCCCAGGCGGCCTTCGCATTTTTCATGAAATCTCATCCACGGGCAGGATGAGGTTTCATGAAGGGTTTATTAAATGAATTAATAATTATTAAACATTTGATAAACATGTCCCAGCTCATCTGATGCTGTCAAAGGAGGGGACATGTGTAAATGATTTTTTTTAAACTTTTTTTATTTTGAGGTTTGAAATTGAACTTAATCTCCCTAAGGAAGCTCTGAGCCTCAGGGAGATTTCTGTGCTCTTTCATGAAAGAGCGCAGGCCTCGACTCTCCCTCCTCCCCCCGCCCGCACAGGTAGCGCTGACTACCGGGTGCGTGTCACGCTGGGTGGGCCTTAATTGGCCTGCCCAGGCAAAATGGTGGTGCGCATCCGATCTCAGGCAGCGATCAGCTCTGCATCCGCCCGCACCTGCTCTCGACTGGCCCACCCAACGGGGAGAAAATTCCCCCCCCCCTTAATTGGGTGAGGCATGGGTCTGCCATCTAATTAGGTTGCCAGGATACAGGAACAGGCAGGCTGCGTCCAAAGTGAGCAGGATGAAAGGGCACATTTAATTGGGTACCATTAAGTGTTCCCATAGCTAAGACTGTAGAACTGCTACTTTCAAACTATGTTGTCTGCAAACGATTAACATTCAAAATTTCCTTGGTAAATCCACCACCCCCCCGCCCCCCCCGCCTTTCTCAAATACAGTATTCTGGATGATGTTGCTGTGCATCCTCTATTGGGGGTTTAAGGCAATCCTTGTGTGTAGGACATGGCTATTATCTCTTCCTATTTATTTACCCCCACATGGACAACCACCAGTATGCCCCTTCCCGCCACCTTCAATAGCCCTTCTACTCTTTCCTCATTGTATGCTGTTCTTTAACCATGCCGTTAAACTATATAAAATGTTCTTCTCTTTTGTCACGGACAATTAGGGTGTTAGCTTTAATTACCCATGATCAAATATATTCATATGTGGATGTTTGTACTTACTTAATCTCAGAGTGATCGAGTTAATTTAAATAACCCAGCAGAAACCTTTTGGGGCAAATTTTGTCGAGCGTCGGGTCTTGGTCAGAAGTAAGGGATTGTGTTAATTTAACTAACAGTCTGAAGTCTTCTCCCACTGTGTATTTTTTAAATAGGTGGCCAAAGCCTTTAAATTGGACAAGCAAAATTTGCATTTTTACAAAGAAATTGTTGATGGAGTTTTGTTTACCTCCTGGCCAAAACCACAGTGAGTAAATGTCAGCAAATGTGTTTTTGTCCTTTTGAGAGATACAATGGTTTAATCCGCAAAGCTGCATGGTAGCTCTGAGGAGCCATCTTAAGTTCCCCAATGGCCAGTCCCACCACAATGGGGCTGGAAAACCCCGGCTGTAGTCTTTAAAAATATGTTTTTAAAAAAATATTTATGGTATTTTCACGCAGATACTGTGACATGGCACTCTTCATTCACTTTAAACCTGCTGCACGTCTGCCCTCAGTGTGTTTGAAAGGGTCAGGCCAGCCAGCTCCACCAAAGTACCAAAAACTCTAAAAATTGGGCTTTTTAGCGATTTAAGTAGATTAATGGCCTGTTAATTGGCATGAATTAGTTCCGAGTCCCGTACCCACCCCAGCCCTCGTGAAAGCCTCTGGTGACAAAAATGGAGGTGGGGCATTCTGCTACATGCTTCAGCAGCTATTTACTTTTCCTGCTATCTCTTTTCCGGTCAGAACCAGGATGGGAAAATCCAGGCCTCGGTTCCAGTGTTCTATCTTTCACCGCTAGGCCATTTGAACACTGCCACTGATGAGGCTCATTCTAATCACAGGTATGCAACTTCATCTGATAAAATTGCTATATTTGGCAACATTATAACACTTGCTGCCACCAAAAATCATAATTTGCATTTATATAGTGGTTTATTGTAGTAAAATGTCCAAAGGTGCATAGAAAGTGTGACATTGACAAAAACACCAAGCCACAGAAGGACAGATGACCAAACGCTTGATCAAAAGCATAGGTTTGAAGGAGCATCTTAAAAGAGGAGAGATAGGCAGAGAGACAGAGTGCTACAGGGAGGAAATTCCAGAGAATAGGGCCTAGGCAGCTGGAGACACAGCCACCAATGGTGGAGAGATTATAATCAGGGATGATCAAGAGGCCTGAATTGGAAGTACCGGCTTCTCAAAGGCTTGTAAGACTGGGAGGAGGTTACAGAGACAAAGAGGGGCCAGTCCTTGAGGAATTCGAAAACATGAAGGAGGATTTTGAAATTGAGGTGCATCAGTCTGGGAGATAGATGAGTCGTACTGGAAAGCCAGGAATAATTAATTTGAACAATTCACAGTACATTATTATCCTTGTATGGAATCTTCCGGCCCCGGTGGAGTCGGGTGTCATGGCCAGTGGGGGCAGGGAGGGTGAGGGGGACAATATGGCGAGAAGGCCAAAAATTGGTTTCACAATGTCAGGAAACCAGTTTGTGATCGTCCACTCCACCTGTCAATGGCGGGTCGCGTTTCCCACTGCCACACATCAGGACCGTCATTTTAACACATTTGCAATGAATTATAAGCCCTGCCCGCCGGAATCATCCACCCACGTCAAATCTACCACCCACGTTGGCTTGACTTCAGGACAGTGTGCTTTACAACTGCTTTTAAAAGGCGTGCACCTGGTGAGCTGAACGTCGAGGGAAGCTTGGAGCTGAGTGCACACACCCTTGTGCAGTGCTTGCGATTATCAAGGAAGAGGCGCTAGACATTCGGGGGCTGGGGGGGGGGGGGGGGGGTGGCGGCGGTGGGGGGGATAGCAAGCCACTTTTTACCTGGTTTGCTTTCAGTTCAGTACCGGGTCAAGGGCTCCAGTGTGGGTGGGGCCAGTGGGTGGCGGGGCCGGAGTGGGAGTGTGGGTGGGGGTGTAGGGCAGCACAGGCTAAAGGAAATATTCAAGCACATGCTGGGGAGAGCGATGTAGCCATGCATGTGCAAAGGCTTGTCAAAAGTGAGTATTCTTCTGTAGCCGAGACCATTCAGCTGCAGCTCCGTTGATATTCTTGGAGTTGGGCCTCTGAAGGTTTGCTGCCCACTCAAGCAATGCAAAAGCATGAAGGTGCCACCAAATGCTCCAGAACTTTTCACCCCTCGGGCACAGACTGCAAATCAATGTGTATTTTAGGCGGCAGCAGAGCAATTGGCTGGCTGAACAAGTTGTAGAATCCCCTTGCGAAAGGTGGGCAAGGCGCAGTCTCTGGTGGAGCTACTCACAGCCCCTTGCAATGTCTTATCAAGGTTTGGACTAGTATCTATTATGCTAACAGCACAGCCTTGCAGCAAGGGTTAGGAGAATGCCTGCACCTGAGCTGAGAGCACAGCATGTAGTCTAATGGCCAAAGCTGTCGCTAATTGGTCAGATGGAGTGGGGTGGAACTGGGTGGGGTTTCAGACAGCCAATGAACGCACTACACACTGGCCATCCAAATGGTGGCTAACACTCTCCTGCATGTGTGAAGGGGCCTTCAGACTTACCCAAGAGAGAGGTTCTTAGTACACCTTTGCTAACTCACACATCTCTCTTTGATCCTGCAGGAGAACAACATCAGGATAATGGAGTCTAGTGATTTAGCGGTATGTCTCATGGCTTACAAAGGAGAGCGCAGCGGGGGCACCTGGCTCAGCAAAGAGAGAAACACCTCCCTCAAGATGAAGGGGTGGCAGGGCCTGCTGTGCACACAGCTGAAGATCCACAGAGAGCTGTCATACCTAGGTGCCTCACTAGACTCAGGATCTATAGACGGTGCCTGTCTTTCCTCCAGATGAATGAGAACGAGTATCGCTGAAGACTGCACGTTTCGAAGAAACTGGTCAGTCATATATGCCACCTGCTGCAGGATTTGGCGTCATGGGGACAGGAAGGCTATCTACTGCCAGTAGTTGAGAAAGTGACCGTCGTGCTCAATTATGCCAGTGCCATCTTGTAGAGCTCCACAGGTAACCTGTGTGGGATCTCACAAGCCTCCACACACAAGTGTATCCAGGAGGTCACAGACCCCATCTTGGCAAAGGCAAAGAACTTTTTGCATTTTGACCAGGATCAGGAAAGCAAGGAAGCAAGAGCGCTGGGATTTGCACAGATCTCAAGTTTTCTACAGGTGCAGGGTGCCATCAACTGCACTCACATGACGCTTAGATCTTCATGGCAATAAGCAAGTAACTATGTCACCCGTGTGGGCTTCCACTCGCTGAATGTTCAGCTGGTGTGCGACCAACACAAACACACCCTACAGGTCTGCGCATGACTCCTAGGGAGCATCCATGTCTCCTACATTCTTATCAGGTCTCAAATACTTGACATCTTCCAGAGTAAACAGAGGCTGCAGGGTTGGGTCCTCGTGGACAAGGGCTACCCACAGAGGACATGGCTGTTGATGCCTGTGCTGCTGCCTCAGGCTGCTGCAGAGCGACTGTATAATGAGGCCCTTGCTCCGACCTGGAATTTGGTGGAGCAAACGATAGGCATTTTGAAAATGAGGTTCCAGTGCCTCAACTGGTCCAGTGGAGCACTGCAATACAGTCCTAGAGGGTATCCTCCAAAGAGGAAGACGCCGCCGAAGGGGATGTAGGCAATGAGGTCTCAAAGAGCAAAGATGCCGGCGATGAGGCAGGCGCGTTTGGGAGGCCCTCATTGCCACTATACTTGTGAAGGATATTGTTCAGCCTCATATTATGGAGATGCAGCAATGGCCCTAATACTCACTGGATTCCAGGGGGATGATGGCGACATGCAATGAGGATGCTCCATAGGTCTTCACATTGCCTCTGTGAATGTCTGACTCCAATTTGGCTGAGGGGGGCTCGCTTGCACTCTGTGATCAGGGTCATATAATGGGGAGGCCGCCGGGAAACTTTAATTGAGTCTGATCCTTTGTCAGCCTTCAGCACCTGACCCCTTCAGGAGCACAGCATCACTGGTCACTGCTGAAGAGATGGGGTCCAGCCCCACCTTAAAAGGTGCTGAGAGCACACAGAGAGAATGATGGAACTCTGTGACACCTGCCCACAGCATTCTGGCAGCAATAACAAGCACCACGGATATGTCCAGTGAGTGTGAGGACGGACCAACACTTTGGTCTGAAGGATACACACTGCACAGGGAAGAGGCTCTGGACTGGGTCACCTGCCTTTATCTTGTGCAGGAGCCAAGTTTTCATATCAGAGTGACAGGAACACTGCTCATCAGAACAAGGAGCCATAGGGAAAGAAACATTCTTGGGAAATTATTTGCAATGGTGAACATCAAGTACAAGTGATTAACACCCATGCCCGGGCTGTAAACTACATCTTCTTAATATTCCCAACTCTGCCGCTACATCTTGGTGCTCCCCTGACATCCACAGCAGAGATGGAAGCAGCCTGCTGACTGCTATGCCATGACTGTGATAACCTTGGCAGGCATCCCCTGGAGGGCTTAGACCTGGAGGACCCCGGCCTGTTTTCGGGGTTGTGCTGTGTGATATCCTCCTTGGCCTATGGAACTAGACCTTCTGGGGGTTACAGGAAGAGGGGATTCAGATGGGCCAGACACTCGGAGTCAACTGGGTGGATTGCCTCTGGGTGTGCAGCTGTTGATCCTCCCTATGGATGCCCGAGGGCCCCTGGCTGACTCCTTGTGGAGAAGGGGAAGCTGAAGTGTAATCGAGATGCCTTGTACCCTTCTTGTGTTGACACTGTTGTAGGGCAACTATGGTGTCAGCGATGGAATTCATCCCATACAGCAGTACAGGACCAATATCCTCGACCAAGGTCTCCATGGCAGCCGCCATCTGAGCAGTGCTGACCCAGGTGCATTGGCATGCCAGCACTATCACCTTTGACTGAAGGTGGACGGACTCCTCCATATTGCCTTGCAATCTGAAGAGTGCAGCGGACATCCCATCCCGATGTTCCCAAGCTTTTAGCGCCAGCAACTGAAGTACGAGTCCAGAGACTCCTCATCTGACTTGGATTCTGCAGATCTCTGGCCTCCAGCAGTGCTCCAAGTGCCAGAAACCTGGGAGGTCCCAGCTGCCACCTGCTGTGGAACAGACAGTGCAATGTGCTCACCAGATTGTGACCCCGAGGCTACTCTAGAACTCGGTCCCACTGAGATGTGTGTCTCTACGCTGGTGGAGGGTGAGTGAGGGTGTAGGTGAGCTCTGTGACAGGAATTCATTGAGGATGTCAACAGATTCTTCTTCTGAGGTGTCTTCAGGCTTGAGTCAAGGATCTGAATCATAGATGTGCCTGTGAAAGTAAGGAAAGACAATTAGTGCATGGCAGGGGACTGCGGAACAGGGGAACTGACTCACAGCAAGATCTTTTGAAGGATGTTGCACTTGGGTCCTCACTCGGTTGAGCACTGCCGACCTCACAGTCAGCACAGGATTGGTCCGGATTGTTGTCGGCCAGCTGGGTGACTCTATTTTCAAAGTCTGTGAAGACCTTGATGTCAGGCATTCCTCCACCAGCCTGCAACCTCTCCTTTTTGTTATTTGGCAGCTTGACTGCATGAAGACAGATGGAGATAAATTTTTTTTTATTCATTCACGGGATGTGAACTTTGCTGGCAGGGCCAGCATTTATTGGCCATCCCTAATTGCCCTTAAGGTGATGGTGAGCTGTCTTCTTGAATCCCTGCAGTCCATGTGGTGTAGGTACATCCACAATACTGCTAGGGAGGGAGTTCCCAGCGTTCTGATCCAGTGACAGAGAAGGAATGTTGATATATTTCGAAGTCAGGATGGTGAATGTCTTGAAGAGGAACTTGCGGGTGGTGGTATTCTATGCGTCTGCTGATCTTGTAGTTCTAAAGGGTTGTGGTCATGGGTTTGGAAGGTGTTGCCTAAGAAGGCTTGATGGGTTGTTGCAGTACATCTTGTAGATGGCACACACTGTCGCCACGCCACTGTGCATCGGTGGTGGAGGGAGTTACTGTTTGCTCACAGGGTGCCAATCATATGGGCTGCTTTATCCTGGGTGATGTTAAGCTTCTTGAGTGTTGTGAGAGCTGCACTCATTCAGGCAAGTGGGGAGTATTCCATCAAACTTCTGATTTATGTCTTGTAGATGGTGGACAGGCTTTGGGGAGTCAGAAGGTGAGTTACTCGTCACACAATTCCTAGCCTCTGCCCTGCTCTTGTAGCACAGTATTTATATGGCTAGCCCAGATCAGTTTCTGGACGGTAACCCCCACAAAGTTGATTGTGGGGGGATTCAGTGATGGTAAAGCCATTTAATGTCAAATGGCAATGGTTAGATTCTCTCTTGTTGGAGATGGCCATTGCCTGGCAATTGTGTGTCATGAATGTTACTCGTCAGCCCAAACCTGGATATTGTTCAGGTCTTGCTACATTTGGACACGGACTGCTTCAATGCCTGAGGAGTTGCAAATGGTGCTGAACATTGTGCAGCAATCATCGGTGGGCATCCCCACTTCAGATCTTATGATCGAAGGAAGGTTATTGATGAAGCAGCTAACAATGGTTGATATTCAGACTCTACGCTGAGGAACTCCTGCAGTGAGGTGGTGGAACTGAGATGATTGGATGATTGACCTCCAACAATTAGAAATGATCTTCCTTTGTGCTAGATATGACTCCAAGCAGCAGACAGCTTTCCCCCGATTCCATTGACTCCAGTTTTGTTAGGGCTCCTTGATGCCACACTCATTCAAATGCTGTTTTAATGTGAAGGGCGTTCTCTGTCACTTCACATTAGGAGCTCAGATCTTTTGTCCATGTTGAACCAAGGCTGTAATGAGATCAGAAGCTGAATGGCCCTAATAGTACACAAACTGAGTGTCAGTGAGCAGGTTATTTCTAAGCTGGTGCGCTTGACAGCACCATTGATGACCCCTTCCATCACTTTACTAATGATGGAGAGTAGACTGATGGGACAGTAAATGGCTGGGTTGGATTTGTCCTGCTTTTTGGGTACAGGACATACCTGGGCAATTTTCAACATGGCCGGGTAAAAGCCAGTGTTGTAGCTGGTCTGGGGAACAGCTTGGCTAGGAGTGCCGGCAACTTCAGGAGCACACATCTTCAGTACTATTGCTGGAACGTTGTCAGGACCCATAGCCTTCGGAGTATCCAGTGCCTTCAGCCATTTCTTGATATCATGTGGAGTGAATCGAATTGGCTGAAGACTGGCATCTGTAATGCCGGGGACCTCTGGAGAAGGCTGCGATGTATCATCCACTTGTCGCTTCTGGCTGAAGATTGTCATGAATGCTTCAGCCTTATCTTTTGCGCTGATGTGTTGGGCCCCTCCATCATTGAGGAAGGGGATAATTGTTAAGCTTCCTCCTCCAGTGAGTTGCTTAATTATCCACCACCATTCACAACTGGATGTGGCAGGATTGCAGAGCTTAGATCTGATCCGTTGGTTGCAGAATCACTTAGCTGTCTGTCACTTGCTGCTTATGCTGTTTGGCATGCAAGTAGTCCTGAGTTGATGCTTCACCAGTTTGACACCTCATTTTTAGGTATGCCTGGTGCTGCTCCTGGAATGCGCTGCTGCACTCGTCATTGAACCAGGGTTGATCCTCTGGCTTGGTGGTGATGGTAGAGTGAGGGATGTGCCAGTCCATGACATTACAGATTGTGGTTGAGTAGAATTGCTGCCCACAGCACCTCATGGTTGCCCAATCTTGAGCTGCTGTATCTGTTCAAAACCTATCTCATTTAGCGCGGTGGTAGTGCTACACAACGTGATGGAGGGTATCTTCAATGTGAAGACGGGACTTTGCTTCTGCAAGGACTGTGCGCTGGTCACTTCTATCGATACTGTCATGGACAGATGCATCTGCAGCAAGCAGGTTGGTGAGGATGAGGTTAAGTATGTTTTTCCCTCTTGTTGGTTCCATCACCATCTGCCACAGACCCAGTCTAGCAGCTATGTCCTTTAGCACACGGCTAGCTCGGTCCGTAGTGGAACTTCCAAGCCACACTTGGTGATGGACATTGAAGGCCCCCACCCAAAGTAAATTCTGCATTGTTGCCACTCTCAGTACTTCACCCAAACTGTCTTCAACATAGAGGAGCACTGATTCATCAGCTGAGGGGGAACGGTACGTGCGAATCAGCAGAAGGTTTCCTTGCTGATGTTGGACCTGACACCGTGAGACTTCATGGGGCCCAGAGTTGATGTTGAGGACTCCCAGGGCAACTACCTTCTGACTGTTTACCACTATATCACCACCTCTGCCGGGTCTTTCCTGTCGGTGGGACGGGACATACCCAGGGATGGTGATGGTGGTGTCTGGGACATGATCCATAAGGGATGATTCCGTGAGTATGACTATGTCAGGCTGTTGCTTGAATATTCGGTGAGATAACTTTCCCAATTTTGGCACTAGCCCCTAGATGTTAGTAAGGAGGACTATGCAGCATTGACCGGGCTGATTTTGTCCTTGTCACTTCTGATGCCCTGGTTGATGCTGGGTGGTCCTTTCAGTTTCATTCCTTTCAGCAGTTTTAATCAACTGAGTGGCTTGCTAGGCCATTCCAGAGGACATTAAGAGTTAAACACCTTGCTGTGGGTGGGTCTGGAGTCACGTGTAGGCCAGACCAGGTAGGGATGTAGATTTCCTTCCCTAAAGGACACTAGTGAACCAGATGGGTTTTCAAATAATTGACAATTGTCCCATGGCCATTATTAAACAATTAAATGCATTTTAAAAAAAAAATTGAATTCAAATTTCACCACCTACCATGGTGGGATTAGAACCCGGGTTCCCAGACCATTACCCTGAGACTCTGAATAACTTGAACAGTGACCATATCACTACACCATCACCTCCCCTAGTGTATACAGGATGCCTGCCAGGTCAGATGAGGAGGATGGGTGGCATGTGTGGGTTGTGAGTGGTGCCATGGACAGGATGAGGACATGATCCGCAAGGCAGATGAAGGTTGTAGGAGAGAATGAATGGTGATGTCCCAGTTGGCAAAGTGAGATCCCTGTGGATGTGTGATGGGCTTGTGTGTGAGTGAGTGGACATAGTGATGAGAAGAGTGTCTTACCCTGGCGGAATGGAGGAGATCATTCATCCTTTTTCAGCACTGGGCAGCTGTCCTCTTTTGCAGGGCATTAGCACTGAGCATCGTTGCCATAAGACCATAAGACATAGGAGCAGAAATTAGGCCATTCTACCCATCGAGTCTGCTCCACCATTCAATCATGGCTGATAAGTTTCTCAACCCCATTCTCCCTCCTACTCCCCGTAACCTTTGATCCCCTTACCAGTCAAGAACATATCTATCGTTGCCACTGCCACGCATGCTGAATTGGTGACATTGCTTGCTGTTCTTCACCCAGATCAGGCATAGAGGACTGCACCCAGGGGAGGCGTTGCTAATTTTGGGGGCAGCATGTTTTTTTTTTCCCTTTGGTAGCAGCGTCCGATCCTTTAGAGAGTGCTAGCGCTATGCAGGGGCATCCTTTAAAAATAGATTACTGATGGTCTGAGGTGACATCAGGGTAGGCAAATTGGAAGCCAGCGATCTGGCGTGCTTCCCAGGAATGCATTATTAATGAGGCAGAATGCACTAGGAATGGGACAATACAATGGGAAAATCTGCCATTGCAGCCATCAGGTAAAACGTCCTTTCTTCCCACCCGCTGCCACACTTTGTGCAAATCTGGGACGATTCCACTTCCTGATACACAGCAGCCTTTCTTTGTTGCTGTGCGTGCACTGAAATGTATTTTGAATTTCTGCTTTTAGTCTTTAACATGTATTGTGTAAAACGTATACTTTACTGAAATCAGCACAGGTGGATCTATTTAAATGATTTATTCCTAAACTGAAATTTCTGTACAATATCTTTGTATGGGTATAGCCAGCAGACAACAAGGTAGGCTTTCTTTCCTCAATGCTTGAGTTGTGTTCAATAATGGCAATTTTGTCCATTTTGCTCCCTAAGCTTTGTACAACAATTGCCACTACGAAGATCACTGCATTATAACAAAAAAATGTTTTTTTTCAGATATGGAAGTGGTTAGGATTTGTTCAGCCATATAGTGCACTTACAAAATTACATTAATCCACCCCCTGCATTTCCTATAAGTTCCACATCGGTCATCTTTTCTGGTTTAATTGCCGATTTAAAGTAGCCTAATTAACACCTTGATTAAAACACACCACCCACTACTCTACAAGGTATGGTTACAACAGGCATGTTGCTTTCACAGCATTTTTGCACCAGAATATTATTTAATATTACAAATAGTAAGGTGTGTATCAACCTTTATTTTCAACGTAACAATCTGAAACAAATAATTTTGAATTTAGGCTGTGGAAATGAAATGCAGCTACCAGCTTTTATCATTCATTTCTTGGTCTGATATATGAAGGTCAGAAGATTTGGAGAAATGTGTTTTTTTTTTAAAATATGAATGCAAGCTAGGTTGTAAAATACTCGTGAAATAAATGGTTTTCCTGTTAAGTGTTATCAACAATGAGAATGTCCACGTTAAACTCTATTGTAGCTATTAAAACGTCAGGAACATTTAATATCACATTATCTTCAATGTTGCTCCAAGACTATGGCCACCGCAATAAATAGAATTTAGCTGATAATATTTTTCTATTGTTGCTTAGGGGGCAAATTTTGACATCTTCAGTGTTATGACGTGACAAATGATGTGTGCCAGGCAGATCAAATCCACAAGAAAAACTTGATCACGCTATCACAATGGTTTTGCAATTTATATTTATTTTGAGATGCATGCCCTGAATTCAGAAATAATAAGTCCACCAAAACTTTTAGAGATGTAAAAAAAGTTAAATTTAAATATTTACTAACAAAATAAAGGATTTCAAGCAAATACATTGGACCATAAATTACTACTATAATATCTCCTAAAGTTCCTAATTAACATGACTCCTAGTTACACCTCCCTTAAGGTAACATTCCAAACATGGATTTTAGATTTTAAGCAGATCCAGAAAATTAACACAATACCTTGTTCAGTGAGGAATCAAACACACTGTCCGTTGTAACATTGAAATAGGAAAACTGCTCCTTGAAGAACCTGAGTGGATTTGGCCTCATAGTGACAGTTCTTTTCCCTTTTTGATTACACCCTCTTCCAGTAGCTTGTCTTTCACTGTGTTGCCTCTGTTCATTCTCCCTGCCAAACCATTGCACCCATGTCTGGGAGCAGGTGGTCCGAGCAGAACCCTTGACATGAGAACCAAGGCCTTCAGCATGTTCAACACCACAGCTTGTACAGTTCAACAACTTGAAATAACAGTACAAGCCATCAGACACTTCTACAATCTCAGCAAGAAACAGGATAAATCAATCATCAACTAACCTGAAAGTAGTTTATGATCCTTTAATTTAAATAGTGCTAGTGGGGAAGGGAGGGGGCTTTCTTGCTGTTGGACACATGACCAGCTGCATGTATTTAAGAGAGGGCACTACCTGGAACATTCAGTCAAAATGGTATGGCTGGGTGTTAAATCAGTGTTACATGCCAATTGACAACTCAATCTGCCTATTCTGCCTATGAATATGAAGTACGAGTTGGGCACACTCTGCCTGCACAACACACTTACCAAATAGTGCGGATGTGCCATGAATGCCACCTTCAGCTTTAAATGGCATTTGTAGCCTTGAAAATAGCCATGCAACTGATTTTTGTGACTTAAAGTATTTTAATTAAGTAAGAGCTGAAATAATTTACTGTTCAGTTCTTTGTGATTTTCTCCCCTGTAATTTTGGGAAATGTTGGACTGCAGCTTTAAGAATAATCCAGTGTTGTAAGATCATATGATCTGTGTGAACCAATGTGTTAGCAGCACGGGGAACCTCTACAGGAGAGTGTTCTTCTTTAGTTATGGAGTTTGATGCCCATGTGTGGTTGCTGTTTTTTTCTTGTAAATAAAGTTAAATATTTTCACTAGGAAAAGTTATCTGAAGGTCAACAAACTGGCGACGAGGATAAATCAGACTTGGTGCTGTGCCTCGCCCAATGATTGTATCTAAGTTTGTTAAAAATAAAAGAAGATACACTCACCCAAAATGCCACAGTTTGGCAGAATTGATCTCTTTGAGCCAGCCACAGACAATTGGTCTCATTATATAGAACGTCTTGCATTCTTCTTTCAAGCAAACAAAACCTCAGGGGTGGAAAAAAGGAGAGTGATCCCCCTGAGTATTTGTGGGAGCAAGATCTTCAGGTTAGTTCAAAGCTTGACGGCCCCCAGTGCACCAGATTCCAAGATGTTTAGTGAATTATTAGACCTCATTAACTGACATTTTCAACGCAAGCCTTCAGTAACAATGCAAAGGATCAGTTTCAATTCACTGAATAGACTCCCGAGGGAGACAATTGCTATCCACGTGGTGAAATTAAAACAACTAATGGAATATTGTGATTTCGGTGAAGCCCTGAAAGACATGCTCAGAAATTGTTTAGTATGTGGCGTGCAGGAAGACACTATTCAGCAAAGATTGCTGGCTGAAATGGATTTTGATTTTAAGAAAGCATTAGAAATTGCACTGGTGATAGAAAAGCACTATAAGGGATTCACAGGCTATTCAAGGGGCGCAAAATGATGCCATTCACCTAGTCAGGCAGGAACAATCAGCTGAAAGTGGCGTGAAAAGCCAGGACTCCACTGTGAAGAGGGGAAATCAAGACCATCTTAAACAATGACATAGAAGAACAGTGGAAGAAACCCAAAGAGACTCTGCTGAATGATGGAGTTCAAGGTGAAGTGAGCCAACTTTGCAAAGAAGAGGAAAACCTGTTGAAAGACCCTCACACACTACAAGGATCCTTCCAGTCAAAGTTTGTGCCTCTAAAAAATTATGAAGAGAAACAGGAAGATTTTAACACCTCTATGAACAAACTGAAGAAGCAGTTGGTAGAGAAGACACAGCAATGTTCAAGTTTTCAGGAGGAACCCAACAGATATAAGAAAGGAGCAGAAGAGCTGAAGAATGAGTTAAATGAAGCTAAAGAGGCTTTGAAAGCAAAAGTTGAAGAACTTTCCAAAATGTGAGTAGATATTGAAGTCATGGGTAGCTCAACTACTCACCCAAGACAAGTTGAGACTGCATCTAAGAAAAGTCTGGCTGACAGTGAAGTCAAAAAGAAGGCCAAGACTACATTCTGTGGTAGAAAGAAGACAACATGTTGAAGGAGGATGCAGAATTACTGATAAGGCACCATTTTTAAAAATTCATACTGTGTGGAATTCAGCATTGCTCAACATCCTGATTTTGAGAGTCATTCTAGAACTCTGGATCAGAGGCAATCCATGACTGTGCCATTTGTTCACTTGCAACTACCAGAATTAGCATACACAAACACAAGTCAATCCAGCAATATAAGTGCCAGTGCAGACCATTTACCCAAGAGTTCTGCAAACACCTCTATCTTTTCATAAAAGCACTGCCTTCGGACAAGACTAAGCCTGATACTTCCCAATTTGGAGGGAAAGGTGGAGAAAAGTCAAGGGAACCAAAAAGCGACTCATGATTTGCATAGTTGTGAATGACAATTTACTGCTGGAGAAGCAGTATATGTAAAGGATTTCGGTGGTGGACCAAAGTGATTACCCGGTAAAGTGAGTTCTGTGACTGGACCATTGTCATATCACGTGGAAGTGGAGGGCCTGATCACCTATAAGCATGTGGATCATTTAAGAAAAAGGGAGATACCCCAACAAAATGATGTTCCACCTGTAACCATTACTGAACCAGTGATTCCTGTTGAAGTTGCTCAACCTAGGATAGATATGCCCGAAGTTTCTGTCGGGTCGGAACACACCAAACTGCAAGTGCCCAATGAGGTACCAGATGTTAATGCGGTTCCAGAGAACCTGGTTCCTCCAATAGAATCTGAAGTCATGGTGCTACAACATTCCACACGGATCAGCAAACCACCTGAAAGACTGAACTTGTAATCTCAGGATGATGAAAGAGATTGAGTGGAGATTGTGGTGGAGTGCATTGTATAAAGTCCATGGGAAAGCTTGACGGAACAAAGGCTGTTTCCACCACCCCCCACTCCCCCATGTCTTAAAATGTTATTGATTTGCATTTACTTTTTGGGTCACATTTAACATAAGTAAATTGAAGAATGAAGCTCAAAATCTGTTTGTTGTAGCACAAGAAGAGTGCTGGGGAGGGGGAAAATTGTAATATTTGCTGTGAATGTACAATAACAGCAGCAAAAAGCAGCACCAGGAATGTGTACAGAGAGGGCCATGGAATGTGGCATCTTGTTTTCATATCTAGAAATGACAAGTGCATTCCTCTAAATTCTCCTAATTCTTTTAAGAAGCTGCAGCCAATAAATACATTTCATTTTGCCACATGCTTCATCTTTGCTCACATGGCTAGAGTCTCCATAGACACTCCATTGACCATGCAGGAAGGGTAGTTGCCTGGGAACTTCTGGAGTCTCACCCAGCTGGCATAAGTGCAGTAAGCAGATACCTTGCCTATCAACACCAAAGGCAAAGCCTTTGTCAACTTAAGAGGTGGAAATATTTGCATGGCAGGACGTTACTGTAAGGGTGTACTTGGAGCAAATAGCTCAGCCCGAGCTAATTCACCCTCATAAGGAAGGGAGAGAAATCCCTTATAAAAATGAAGCCAAGAAAACGTATTTTTAAACTCTTAAGCTCTTACTGGAGTCGCTACCAATAAAGAAGATAAATGATCTCACCTAGGATTTTTTTTTTACATTGCTCTAGTATCGGGCTGTGGCCCATAGAAGGCCTGAAATGGAATTCATACCAAGTCTCAACGAAATTGAGAGTTTTTAAAGGCGTAAAGGAAGGGATGTGCTGGGAAATCCCAGAAACTCCAACAGCCTCTTTGACAAACTGAGTGAAGGCAGAGGATCTGTCCAAGCTCAATGATTCCCCTTGTCAGAATTTATTAAAGGTCTGCTCCAAAGGAGGTAGAATCACAGCAAAGGTTGGGTCCGGCCCACATTCTAGCTCTTGCCCTCAACTCCCTACCCTACACTCACTGCACCCTTCCCCCCCACTCCCATCTCAGTGTAAATGAAGCTTTGGACCCTCTCTCATCCAGGAATTTTAGGACTTCTAGTTTCTTTACACTCTATATTGCCTGACTTCATAACACAAAGTTGTTTGTACAGTCTGAGGAAGAGGAAAAGTGGTTTTGCAAGAGCTTTCTGGGACTCTGATAAATATGTATCGATCACTCATTATCAGGACTGAGAAATAAAAGGCAAGTCAAGATGAGCTACTGAGAGAATAGAAGAGATGCTGGTTTCCCAGGGAACTGAAATGATAATGAAGTGTCGTCAAGGACCTGAGACAAATGCAAGGAGGTAAACCATAAGGTCAAGAGTAAACAGAAAAAAAAGAAAAATAATTGCATTTATATAGTACTTTTCATGATCACTAGATGTTTCAAAGTACTTTACAGCCAATGAAGTGCAAAGTGTAGTCACTGTTGTCATGTCAGAAACACAACGACCAATTTATGCACAGCAAACTCCGCAAACACAAATGTGGTCTGTCTGCAAGAATGACCCAAACCTCCCTGTCGCTTGCCATTTTAACACTCCACCCTGCTCTCTTGCCCACATGTCTGTCCTTGGCTTGCTGCATTGTTCCAGTGAAGCCCAACGCAAACTGGAGGAACAGCACCTCATCTTCCGACTAGGCACTTTATAGACTTCCAGACTGAATATTGAATTCAACAACTTTAGATCTTGAACTCCCTCCTCCATCCCCACCCCTTTTGCGTTTCTTCCCCCTTCCTTTTGTTTTTTTCCAATAATTTATATAGATTTTTCTTTTCCCATCTATTTCCATTATTTTTAAATCTGTATGCCCTGCTAGTCTTTCCACCCCACCCCCACTAGAGCTGTACCTTGAGTGCCCTGCCATCCATTCTTAATTAGCACATTCATTTAGATAATATCACCACCTTCAACACTTCTTTGTTCCTTTGTGACATCTTTTGATTATCTGCTCCAATCACTGCTTGCTTGTCCCTACAAGCATACCACCCCCTCCACTTCTCTCCCCCAACCCCCCCACCCCCTTAAACCAGCTTATATTTCACCCCTCTTCTAATATTCACTCAGTTCTGTTGAAGGGTCATGAGGACTCAAAACATCAACTCTTTTCTTCTCCGCCGATGCTGCCAGACCTGCTGAGTTTTTCCAGGTAATTCTGTTTTTGTTTTGGATTTCCAGCATCCGCAGTTTTTTGTTTTTATATCTGTGATGTTAGATGATTTGTTTTTGTGCTGTTGATTGAGAAATAAATATTGGACAGAACACCAAGGATAATTGCCCTGCTCTTCTTTGAATTAGCGCATTAGGATCTTTCACTTGACAGGGCAGAAGAGTACTTGGTTTGACATTTCATCCAAAAGGCAGCACCTCCCACAATGCATCACTTCCTCAGTACAGCACTGGAGTGTCAGTCTTGATTTTTGTGCTCAGGGCCTGAATTTCATTGTGCCAATGCAGGTGCCTGGCACTCGTGACTTTCCATGAAATAGAGCGTGATGACAGCAGGAGGGATTTCTGACATCATCAAGCCACCTTGCAATATTTCACTGGGCAGGTGTGCCTGAAATTTGACAGTCAACCAATGTCAATTAAAGGGCCAGTTCAGACAATTAAATAGATAATCTGGTTTATCTGGTTCTCTAATGTCCTTTAGGGAAGACAACTACCGTCCTTACCTGGTCTTCCTGACATGTGACTCCAGACCTACACCATTGTGGTTGACTCTTCAATACCCTCTAAAATGGCCTAGCAAGCCACTCAGTTCCCAAGGGCAATTAGAGATGGGCAAAAAATGCTGAACTAGCCAACAATGGATGATGAATGAATAAAAAAAAAAATGGACTGCAATTTTAAGAGGCTTGTGTGCATTTTTATGGTCGGCGCACAGGCTAATCAGGCAGGCGGGGAACACAAAATTTGCACTTTCTAAATCCAGGGCGGGATATAAGGCTGAGAATGAAGTGGGGAGAGTGAATGTAGGAGTGTACATTTGTTGTGTATGTTTGAACTCACTTGTTTTCTCTGTGAACCATATTGCTCATATCTTATGTAAGTAAAGTTGCTTCCATCTTTGAAGAGGCATTTACAGACTGGCCTGCAGCACAATCTCCCAAAAACCCTCTCCACAGCCTTCACTGCATTCTTCCTTCTGCCCTTTTAAATCTCTGCCCGCAGCTGACTCTATGGAGGCACCTGTCCTGTTCCTGCTCCACCACCAACATCATCCCCTCCGAACACTGGCTATCTCAGATATCAAGCTTCACGCTGGGTGGCTGTTAATTGGCCAACCAGCGTGTGATTGCTGTTGGCTGCCGGTCTAGGGCAGGAGCGGAGTTTATATCCGCTTCCGGCCCGTCTATCATGCGCATACACTGGGGGGGGGGGAAATCTCAGGCCCACGTCTTGGAATGGGACTTGAAATCAGAGGCAGGAGTGCTACCAATTGAGCCATGGCTGTCAGCTCAATAATGGGTGAAAATAGCTCTTGGAAAGAAATCTGTAAACTATTGGTATTTTGTTTTTAGCCATGCAAGATATAAGAAGGAAACACATGATGGCCAGGGCAGAATGTAATATCATCAGTTTTGGTTGAGCCAAGAGCAACAGGCACTGAGAACAAATGACATTTTCCCGTAAAGAGAAAGAGGGTGAACTAGCACCGAGGACATTCTTAGGAATAAGACACACAGGGAAACATAATAATTAAGGAGGAACAAAAGAAAACATTTGAATAGAAGATGAATAATTGTGACACAAAATCTAGCATGAATGAAAGAAGGGAACAGAATCAAAGAAAAACAAATTACTGACCAGGAACATGAGAAAGAGGAAAAGGGAGATAGAGTGCTTAGAGCTGTTTTTTTTTAAAAAGACTCATTAAAAGCAAATGTATTTAAAATAATATATTTATTTCTAAGCATTTAGATTTGTAGAAAAATGATTCTCAAAAATGATATTTAATTTCAAAGCCGACCCAGAGAAGTACCTTACAAAGTGCCTCTAATACAAAAGCACTTTGAACATCAAGCATCTACACTATTAACGAGTTTCAATTATGCCCCTAAACAAAACCAGCCAGCAAGAGTCAAATAGAGGAATCAACTTACAATGAGGTGCAGAAACAATAAATCATCTTGGTTTAGCGCCAATATTAAATCTATTGTAAAATGCAGCTCTGAAATCACTGAACTGGCATTTTAGCAAACTGCCTAGTGTTTTTTCCATCTAAATACTGCCTTTCTGAAAAACTATTCAAAACTTTATAGATCATCAGTCACTTTTCAGGCAGGGCTCCAAAAGGACAGTATTCAATTCAAGCATTTTGAGTTTGAGCTCACAACATTTTGATCCAGAGGGGAAAATTTCACCAACTGAGTTAAACTCAATCATAAAGATTGCATGTACTAGCTGGAATTTACACCATTAACTATATCCATGTCTTCTTGCACTATTTATAAATTATTCCAGCCTTTTATGACTCACTGCCTTCAGTCTTCCACAATTATTGCCTGAGGCAGTGTTGAAATATCATAGAAGAATTCACTTACAGCATGATTAGGGAAAAAGCAAGAAATCAACTTACATAAAAAGTTTCATATTGCCTATGCATTCATTAGAAAACATTTTTAAAGGCTTTAATTAACAATATAAATTTCAAAAGAATGTAACTTTCTTTATGGTTTGCCTGTTACCCAAGAATGCTACCATAGACTCTTACCTGCAAAAAACATCCTTGTTTATTTACAGATCTACGTACATCTCAGTACTCTCCATGAGGTTGCACTTCTGCTTCCCACCAGATCTCAGTCCCTTAGACATGTGACATTGTTATAGTTACATCAGTAGTTAGATCAATATCAGGTGTCTCCTGATGTTAATCCTTTATTCTGCAACTCCCCCAAGTCTTTATCCCAATTATATGTATGCTGCTGTAGAGGCCTCTGCCCCTCCTACTCAGACTTTACAGGGTTCCTCTTTCTCATGTTCCTGGTCAGTAATTTGTTTTTGCTTTGATTCTGTTCCCTTCTTTCATTCACGCTAGATTTTGTGTCACAATTATTCATCTTCCATTCAAATGTTTTCTTTTGTTCCTCCTTAATTATTATGTTTCCCTGTGTGTCTTATTCCTCAGTGCCTTGGAAAATCTCCCTGATATTGCCATGATTTCATTTCAAGTTTGAGGATGAACTGCATGCTCTTGTTATTTGATAGGAGTGTCTTACGCCTGGGTGGTTGTAGTGTTTCTACTTGTTTCTGGTTCCTTGTCTCCACCCAGATCTATGTAATATGTCCAAGCTCCATTGGCTTCCTTCCCAACGATATCGAGGCTTATCAGTTCCTCTGATATTTCCCTGGTCTGTTTCAATTCTATAAGATCTTTGCTGTGGAATTCATTATATTACAATGCCTTCTTTCTTAATCTTGTATCTACCCTCTCTCCCTGGGCTGTAGCACTTTCAGGTCTCATGCTCTACGCCTGTAGTTGAAATTAGGGGCAGAATATTGCACTCGTCGGGCGGGGGTGCACCCAACCCAAACAAGCATAGAATGACATGCGATGGCGTTGGGCGAATGTTGCAATGTCATCGCACACTCGCGCAATATTTTAGTCAGCGGGCACACGCGTGAGTCGGCAGCACACCCGCCGACAATTAACAGGCCTAAGGCCATGAAAGTTCTAATTAAATGAAATTTTCCACTGTCCGTCCAAACATTTGGTTGGTGGGCAGGCGAAAAGGTCAACCGACCATCGGATCTTTTGCAAAACCTCATCCACGGAGGGGGTGAGGTTTCGATCAGTGATTTGAAAAAAAGTCAGACTAATTTCTAACATGTCCCTGCTCATGTGACAGGGTCACAAGTGGGGACATATTATTACCACTTTAAAGCTCTTTATTTTTTAGTTTCAAAATTCCTCAGCTTCCCTGAGTCAGCTCTGTGCCTCATGGAGCTTTTACTACACACACCCCTGTGCATGCACACACTTCTGTGCTCGCACTCGTCCTGCCCCCACCCAAGCAGCGCTGCAGCGTGCATTTCATGCTGGCTGGCCGTTAATTGGTCAGCCAGCGTGAAATCCGTGTCGGGACTCGATCGCGGGCAGCAGTCGGTTTTGTGACTGCTCCCGGGCCTGCCTAACGAGGGCAAAATTCTGCCCTAAGAGTTTGATTGTCTCTTTGTTACTCCTCATGGTTCCTAACTTTTCCATTGTCATCTGAGGTAACGTTAGGTTGTAGTTTTTATTGTAGAGCTGAGAGTTGCGTTTGCAGCCATAGTCCCATCAATAGTTCTGATGGCGGGAATCCGTCTTTTCGTGGCAAGGTTCTGTAGTTAAGAGGGGCTAAGTTAATATCTTTGTAATTGTTCACCAAGTCCTTGATTGCTCTAACTTCCCCTTCTGCTTCTCCGTTTGACTGAGGACAGCTAAGCGAACTAGTCACATGCATGAAACCATATTCCTGTGCAAAGTTATGGAACAGCACATTGGAAAACTGAGGGTCATTACTTGACACTACAACATCCAGGATGCCAGGTGTTGTGAAGATTCTTCTTAGTGATGTAATGGCTGCTTCACTTTGGTACTCTACAGTCTACTCACTTCAAAGTAGTCGTCAATGACAATGTTGCATTTAAACTCAAATAATCCATTCCTAGGCACTCCCATGACTTCGTAGGAAAGGAACATGGTGCTAGTGGTTCACTCTGCTGCTGGCTATGCACTGCACATGTAATGCAATTTGTGATTAACTCTTCAATGGAGTGACTGATATCTGGTCACCAAACTGACTGTTGGCCTCTTGCTCTGCATTTCTTAATGCATTTTTTTGAGGATGTTGAGTCTAAGTGTTTTAGGGATGACAGGTCTATTGTTGAAAACTAAGAAATTGTCAATGATTGTGAGTTTTTTTTCTCTGTTAGAAGAATTGGAGAAGTATTGGTTGGTAGGAGTGTACTCTGGTATTCCATTCTGCTTATACTCTTTAATTTTCATGCACATCATCCTGCTGTCATGCTTGCTTAATCTTTTGTCATATCTTCTCAGTGGCTGATAATTTTTTGTTATTTGTTCAGGGGATGTGGGCGTTGCTGGCTGGGCCAGCATTTATTGCCTCCCTTTTGCCCTTGAGAAGATGGTAGTAAGCTGCCTTCTTGAACCACTGCAGCCCATGGGGAGCAGGTACACCCACAGTGCTGTAAGGAAGTGAGTTCCAGGATTTTGACCCAGTGACAGTGAAAGAACGGCGATACATTTCCAAGTCAGGATGGTGAGAGACTTGGAGGGGAGATTCCAGGTGTTGGTGTTCCCATCTATCTGTTTCCCATGTCATCCTAGATGGTAGTGGTCATGGGTTTAGAAGGTGCTGTCTAAAGAGCATTGGTGACTTCCTATAGTGCATCTTGTGGATGGTACACGCTGCCTCTACAGTGCGTCGGTGGTGGAAGGAGTGAATGTTTGTGGGTGTGTTGCCAATCAAGTGGGCTGTTTTGTCCTGGATGGTGTCAAGCTTTTCAAGTGTTGTGGGAGCTGCACTCATCCAGGCAAGTGAGGAGTATTCCATCACACTCCTGACCTGTGCCTTGTAGATAGTGGACAGGCTTTGGGGAGTCAGGAGGTAATTTACTCATCACAAGATTCCTGGCCTCTGACCTGCTCTTGTAGCCAGAGTATTTATGTGGCTAGTCCAGTTCAATTTCTGGTCAATGGTAATCCTTTGGATGTTGATAGTGGGGGATTCAGTGATGGTAATGCCATTGAACATCAAGAGGCGATGGTTGGATTCTCTCTTGTTGGAGATGGTCATTGCCTGGCACTTGTGTGGCACAAATGTTATTTGCCACTTGACAGCTCAGATCTGGATATTGTCCCGGTCTTGCTGCATTTGGACATGGACTGTTTCAGTGTCTAAGGAGTCATGAGTGGTGCTGAACATTGTGCAATCATCAATGATCATCCCCACTTCTGATCTTATGATGGAAGGAAGATCATTGATGAAGCAACTGAAAATGGTTGGCCCTAGGACACTACCCTGAGGAACTCCTGAAGTGATGTTCTGCAGCTGAGATGATTGACCTCCAACAATCACAACCATCTTGCTTTGTGCTAGGTATGACTTCAGCCAGTGGAGAGTTTCCCTCTGACTCCTATTGACTCCAATTTTGTTCGGGCTCCTTGATGCCACACTCAGTCAAAGGCGGCCTTGATGTCAAGGGGGCAGTCACTCTCATCTCACCTTAGGAGTTCAGCTCTTTTGTCCATGTTTAACCTTTGGCTGTAATGAGGTCAGGAGCTGAGTGGCCCTGGCTGAACCCAAACTGGGCATCAGTGAGCAGATTATTGTTGAGCAAGTGCCCCTTGATGGCATTGTTGATGACTCCTTCCATCACTTTACTGATGATCAAGAGTAGACTGATAGGGCGAAAATTGGCTGGGTTAGATTTGTCCTACTTTCTGTGTGCAGGGCACACCTAAGCAATGTTCAACATTGCTGGGTAGATGTCAATGTTGTAGCTGTACTGGAACAGCTTGGCTAGGGCCATGGCAAGTTCTGGAGCTTAGGTCATTCATACTATTGCTGGAATATTCTCAGGGTCCATAGACTTTGCGGTATCCAGTGCCTTCAGCTGTTTCTTGATATCATATGAAGTGAATAGAATTAGCTGAAAATTGGCATCTGTGATGATGGGGACCTCTGGTGGAGGCTGAGACCATGTATGTTTTTTACTCTTGTTGGTTCCCTCACCAACTGCCGCAGACCAAGATTAGCAGCTATGTCCTTTAGGATTTGGCCAGCTCGACTTAGTAGTGATGCTACCAAGCCACTTTTGGTGATTGGTAATGAGCAAAGTATATGCTTCAACTTCCTCAATAAAATTTAATTCTGCCTGCTTGACTCCTTCCATTGGTATTCTTGAAAGTGAATCCACCGAGTACATTGCCTTGAATGTACTTAGTAACCGAATCATATCTCATGAGTCTCAGTATAGAGTATTGAATTCTTGGCAGCATTTTTGCAATTTCCTTTAGTTTAAAAAAAGTATCCAAAGTGTGTGGTTGGTTTCAATATTAAACTTCCATCCTATGACATAATCAAAAAGCTTCTTGCAGGCCCATGTGGCTACTAATATTTCTTTCTCAATGATTGCCTATCTCTTTTTTGTGTCCATGAGAGATCTTGAGGTGTAATAAATTAGTCTTCTGTGGCCCTCTTTTTGGACATGAAACAGCATTGTGCCTAAGCCTATGGATGATGTGCCTGCCAGTACAATGGTTTGTACCTCTGGGCCGTGGTGCGCTAGAATTTTGGTTGATATTAGGAGATTTTTGATCTTGTAAAAAGCATGTTGTTTGTCCATGTTCCAGCGCCACTCTTGAACTGTTGACCTTGTCTCAACAGCTTCCATAATAGCTCACTGATTTCTGTCAAGTTTGTTAGGAATGTGCCTATTTGACTGACCATCCCAAGGCATCTTTGTAATTCTGTAATATTTTTAAACTGTGGGAACTCATGATGACTTTGATTTTCTGAAGGTCAGCTATCATTTCTGAAGCTTGCACAATGTGGCTTTATCATCGGTTTTCAACATCACATTTGTTGTTTAGTGTCAAACCTGCTTCTTGTTGGACTTTTAGGACTGCTCACGTGAAGGTCATGTTTTCCTTTGATGAACCATGTATACGAATGTCGTCCATATGGCATATTACATCTTCTATGCCTTCCAGGGTCTGAGACATCGTTCTTTGGAATATCTCAGGTGCAGAAGCAATTCCAAATGGTAATCTGTTAAAACAATAAAGACCAAATGGATTAATAAAAGTTGTTAACAATCTGGGTTCTTTGTCCAGAGGAAATAGCCAAAAGCCACTGTTAGCATCCAATTTTGTGAAGGTGGTGCGTTTTGCTAATTTGGTGAGACTTTTATCCATTGATGCCATCAGATGGATCTTACGCTCTACTGAATTGTTTAATTGAGTCGAGTGTTATGACGCAGCAGATGATGTGCCTCCAATTGTCCCTGTGTTGAGCCTGTTGCAATTGTTCCATGCTTCGGAACAGTTCTCGGAGTGACAATGTAGACTCCATGCTAACTCTGAGCTCTGGATCTCCTGCTGCCTCAGTAGTTTGTAGTTTGTGATCTGTATTCACTGCTGTCTGGACTCTAGGTCTGTTTGCATCTGCAGCACCCATGATGCACAGTTCTCAAGTGAGCCTTCAATCATTTTTCCTGTCCTTTTCCCAAGGATTTGTAGGTCTCTCAGACCCATAGTCCTCTCTTGGAATTTTTCCGTATCTTTACGCTCTGTCTGCTGCCACCATGTTTCGGATGGTGTACATGAACACCATCAGCTGCCACAATGTTTTGTCTTGGGTGTGGGGCCTAGATGGTATTTATTTAGAGTTTGCCTGTTACCCTAAAAATACTACCATAGACTGTTATCCATATATATTCACATATATCCATTCTTGTTTATTCATAGATCCATATACATCTCATACTCTATATGAGATTGTACTTCTGTCTCCCTCCAGATCTCCTCTACATCACCTTTTCAAAGAAGGGAACAACAACTAACCAACCCATAATGAGGGCATGCGGCAATGTCCCAATCTAACATAAATCACTATTTTTCTGCCTGCCCTCCCAGATAGTGCCAAAAAATGCACAGAGGAAAGGAGCAGTGGCCCTTTCTCCCCTGGAGATCAATATTGCTTGACGAATACTGCCCGCCAACTTCCTCTGTGCCATTTCCTTAAGAAAGTCAAAGTAGGAGATCAGGAGAACCACAACACTAGGATATTGCATCAGTTTATGGCCTCACCCTCTCTTTCTCCATTACTCCTCTAGCCCTACAACTCGAGACCTCTGAACTCCCCCAGTTCTGGCCCCTTAAGGATTCCTGATTTTCATCTTTCCACCATTACCATCCATGCCTTCGGCGACCGAGGCCCTAAGCTCTAGATTTTCCTCTCTAAACCTCTCTACCCACCTATCCCTCTCTTCTCCTTTAAGACGTGCCTCAAAGCCTATCTCTTTGATCAAGTTTTTGATCACTTGTCCGAGTATCATTTTATATAGCCTGATATAAAATTTAATTTGATAATGCTCCTGGGAAGGACCTTGGAATGTTTTACTATATTAAGTGTGCTATAAAAATGCATGTAGTTTTTGTTTAGGCATGGGCGGAATTTAATTTGGCCACTGGGAGCAGGGATCGCGGCAGGCAGAGTGACTTCATCAGGTGGGAGCCGAAATCTTGCCTTTCCGACGGCGGGTTGAGTTTAAGGGATCAAGTCAGTGGTGTTTCAGTGGCAGGTTGGGACTCGTGTCGTCCAGTGACAGGACCCTCTTTTCCCTCCATTTCCATGCCATGAAAACTCACTAAACCACATCTTTTCCAAATTAAGTCAAACCTTCAAGATCAAGTCAGCGGCGAAAGGGAAGCTCACGCACCCTGATTTATGACTGGTTAAAGGTGGCAGGCAGGATGCGAGGTAATCCATTCTGATCATAGGTGAGCCATTGGCCAGAATTTTCATGTCGGCATGCGGGGGCGGGCCCCACACGCCGATGCATAAAATGACGCGCGGAGACGTCGGGCAAGCGTTCCAACGTCATCGGGCACCATCATGATATTTCGGTGGGCGGGCAGGCAATGATCTCCGATGCGCGCTCGGCATTAATTAACGGGCCACTTAAGGCCCCTTGAGGCAGCAATTGACAGCGATTTTTCGGGGCCCGTGCGATCTTCAGGTCGTCACAGGCAGGTAGGACACATTTGTATAAACCTCATCCATGGGCGGGGTAAGAGGGGTTAGTGGGGTCGTGAGTGTTATTTGTCAGACATTTAATGTCTAAAGTTACTGATACTTGCCTGTGTGAGCAGGAAAACTTCAAATCTCTTCACAGCTGCTTGGACAGGAGTAACAGGCTTCAGATCAGGACTCTGGAGTGAACATCATTTCTGGGGCCTTGCTGGTTTCAGGAAGCTTTCCCTTAGCCTGGGAATGGGAGTTGTGCTCTTCACTGGAGGTACCTCCACTGAGGGGGAAGGGAGGGCCAGAATGGGGAAGGGGCCAGGAGTCTACATTCAGCCTCCGGGGGGAGCCACCTTTGGAAGGAGAGGCGCAGGCATAACAGGAAGTCCAAGGCAGAAGGGGCCGCAGAAGACGGCACTATCCTGCTGCCAGTGTTTACAGGCGGTGAAGCAGCAACCTCAATATGTCTAAGGTGCAGTGCCAAAGGAGGCTCCCGCCTCTCAAGGGAGATGATAGGCCCTGAGATCTGCACCAACTGTGTGGGTGGGCACCCCACACCAGCGGCGTTGAAGATCACGGCTGACCTCAACTTCTATGCCTCTGGCTCTTTCCAAAGGGTCAGTGGGTGATCTCTGCAGAGTCTCCCAGTCAGCTGTCCACACTTGTATCAAGCAGGTGACAGACGTTCTGTTCAGGCATGCTTTGACTTTCATCCACTTGTGTTGGGACGATGCCAGCCAGACACAGCGAGCCAGAGGCTTCGCGGCCATTGCTGGCTTCCCCCGCGTCCAGGGTGCAATAGTCTGTACACATGTGGCCATCAAGATGCCAGTGGGTGAGCCCGGTGCCTTCATCAACAGGAAGGGATTCCATTCCTTGAAGGTACCGATAGTGTGTGACAACAAGATGCAGATTCTACAGGTCTGTGCAAGGTATCCAGGCAGCTCCCATGATGCCTACATCCTCAGTCACTCCCACGAGCCGGGGCTCTTCAGTGCTCTGGCTCAACTTGATGGATGGCTGCTGGGTGACAAGGGCTATCCCCTCAGAAGGTGACCCATGGCACCTCCCCACCATCCAAGAACAGAAGATGAGCAGCGGTACAATAGGAGCCACGGCTCCACAAGTGTTGTTGTAGAGAACTATCAGTCTTCAAAAGATATGCTTCTGATGCCTGGACCGTTCAGGGGGTGCAGTCCAATACCCCCCAGATTGTGTGTCACTGATAGTGGTTGCATGCTGCGCTCTCCACAATCTGGCACCAGAAAGGGGGATGCAGCAGAGGAAGAAGATGACGACTCAGATGCTCCGACTGCACACAATGTGTCCAGTAGTGAGTCCGAGGATGAGCATGCAGAGGAGAATGCTGAAGAGGTAGGCACTGACCCAGGCAACCTCCAGGGAGGCAGAAACAGTCGGGAGACTTTAATCCAAAGAATCTTCAGCTAGCCCATCACAGATGGACCTCCAACACAAGTCAGGGCTGCAGGCTTCATACTCGATATCTGAGAGCAACATCTGCCTGGGTAGGAACAGTAGCTACGTGCCTTGTCCACAAAGAACAATGACAAACAACACACTCATAACATCATGGGTTCCCGTCCACCTGCAGGAGTAAGGAATCACCCTGGGCCATGCTCACATCTCAAATTTTAATGAATTAACAAAACAAAGCAGAAAATAAAATGAGTGCAAAGGTGTTATGCATCACACCCAGTTATCACCAACTAATAGTGGGGCAGCATAAAACCATCAGTGAGAAGCCCATGGTATGCCTCAGGTGCTTTATGTTTATGCTTCCTGGTGCTACGTCTAGGTGCTCCCCATTGCTGGCACTGGCATCTGAGACAGCCTGCTCACTGTGTTGTCCTGTTAGCCTTGATGACCTCGGCAGGTGTCCTCTGGCCTGTGGAGCCTTTGATGTCCCCGCCTGGGAGGGAGCGGCAAGTTCCACGGCTGGCATCTCCCCAGTCACCGCAGCCTCATTGGATCCCATAGTCACTGGCAGAGGGGCAGAGGACACCCTCTGTAACCCTCATCCGGAGCACCCTGAGAGGAGTCCGCAGAGAAGATAGGCAGCTCCTGTGCCGATGTGAGGTCACTTCAGACCTCCTTGCTCACCGTTGATGGATGGGCACAGAGCTGGGATGCTTGGTGCCCAAACCATCTTCCAGACTGGCACTGACCAGCTGAGGTCAATGCCGCTGTGAGGGCTTGCAGGTCCACGCGCAACCCCAGGAGGCCCTGATTGGTCTCCTGGAGGAGCCTCTCCACAAGAGTCACCACTCTCTCCATGGAGGAGGCATGGTGCTCGGCCATGAGGCTCATTGCTTCGGTGATACTCCGCGTGGACTCCTCAAGCACAGGCACCATGCCACGCATAGCCTCACGTATCTCTGCCAGATCCTCCCAAATACCCTGCTGGACTTCCAGTGTCTGCTGCCTCATGGACGACTCCAGAGGCACATCATCAGCCATTGACCAAGCAAGTGCCTGACCCCCTGCAGTGCTCCGACTGCCAACGCCATGGGCACTCTCTGTCTCCGCTGGTGCCCTCACCGCTGTGTCCCAGGACACTAGCTAATGATGTAATTCCCACCAAGGTGCTAGTATCTGTGCTGGTGCCTGCATAGGAGAGATGGTGTGATGCTGATGAGTTCAATTGTTCTGGGCCCTCAGGTGTTACTGGCGGTCCCTGTGTCTCCTCCTCCTGGCCCTGCTGATAATGCTGAAAGGAAGAACAAGGACATTTAATTAGGTCAAGTGGAGACAGTGTCAATGTTGCTGACTGCACCCAGACATCCTTCCATAATTAATGCTCAACCCATGTTGGAAACTTCAATCACCGAACATTCAACAGTGGGATGGCTGCTGGGACACACATGGTGACCTCAGTACACGGCAATCTTACCTCCTTGTAGCACCCCAGTCTCACCACCACTGGCGGACCTGGGCGCATGGCACCTCCCCAGATCCATCGCCTCCTGCTCGTATCTGGTGATTATGGCCAACTGGGTCTGGCCTCTGCCAGTCCCCATCCCCACAGTGTCATTGTGTGTGGTCTTCTCCTGAAAAGGAAAGAGGAGCATTGGTTAGTCCACCCTGTACCTAGATTCCCATCGCATCCCTGCCACCCCAACCAGAGTGGGATATTGCAGGGCTGCAGTGCTTCATCACCCAGTAGCTGCTGCACACTCACATCAAGAAACCAACCCCAACCCCCTTCCCCTTGCCCACATGCTGCCTCTGTCACATTTGCCACCACACTGTCTAACCTTACAAAGCAAGGATGCACAAGCACGTGGAATGCCAAAGGCAGCAGATGAATGGGTGCCCCACCACCTGGAAACTCCCCTCCCAGCATGTCAGCACCCTGACGTTGACAGATTTTGCAGTTCCAGCACTGCACCTAGATGCAGATCCTTGAGGTTGCCCCCAAAACAGTACCCTGGGTGTCAGTGTACTGCATGCTGCGGGTGCAGAACCCATCTCAGCACAACCCTCTCAGGGTGAACGAGGCACGGGCAATATCTGCTGACCCATCCAGCGAGGGAAACATGCCATGAATGACTCAATGCTGTAACTGCACTCAGAGTTGGAGGGGTGGTGGTGGGGGTGTTGGGGGGAAAGGCTACCTGCTGTGTTCAGTGACCTCTGCCAATGTGGTACTCACCCTTCCCGAGCGCAAGAGATCGTTGAAACGCTTGCGACACTGGAACCATGTGCATCGCACCACACCATGGGAGCTGACTATGTCTGCCACCTCCTCCCAGGCACGTTTGGTCAGGTGGGGAGTTCTCCTCCTCCTTCTGTCCCTCGGAGCGAGGACCTCCCGCCGTGCTGCCACCTCTTCCAGGAGGGCAGCTACGCACTCGTCAGAAAACCGAGGGGCACACTGCTCCGCTGCCCTACCCTCCGGCCTGGCCTGCTCACCATCTCTGGCCATGACTCACAGCCTTTGCAAGGCTGCAGGAGCGCTATTTAAACAGGCTGTCGGGTCACCATTGGACCCAGTGGTCATTGCAGTCCCGTCATCACCCGCGCACTCCCGCTGTCCTCGGGAGCTGTGATTCACAATGCGCGGGCCTTAATTGGAACTGACCGCGACCACTGGCGCCCGCTCCCGAATGGCCCGGCCGACAGGGAGAAAATTCCAGCCATTGTCTTTGTCGAAAACAGCGAGCACGTGAATATTCGTGGAACTGGACTTTTACTAGCAGCAGGGTGAAGCAGGGGGTGGGGGGAGGTGTTAAGGTGAGTGATGAGGGGTCTGAGGAGGTGATTGGGCTGCAGGGATTGGGATGGAGTGATGGGAGGATGTCCCAGGAGATGATATAGAATTATGTGGTGGGGTGGGGGGGGGGGGGGGGGGGGGGGGGGGGGCGTGAATAATGGGGGTAGAAGATTTAGAGCTGCAAAGAGAGATTAAGGCTTGGGATCCAGGCGATATACTTCCAAACGTGCAATTTTTGTTCCCCCTAAATGATCATCTCCCTGTCTGCAAGGCCCACATGATTGCCCTTGGTGTTCTTTTATAGCCCACCCCGAGCTGCACTTGACAGCAGGTTTGGCCACTTCCTGCCCATCCCCGCCACATGATTGCACATGCCCCATGTGGCCGCTGCCACACTTCAAAGTTAATATTAATTTCTACGTGTGCCAGCTGTTGACACGCAAGCAGAAGTAGTGCATACTTCCACCTCCGACATTGGGACCCACGCTTCACAGACTAAATTCCGCCCATTGCTTTTATGTAGTGAATAATTAAGAAAAACGGAGTAGCCAAATTGGTGGATAACCTTCATCGGTCATAGGAGATTATATGGGTTAATGAATTGCCTGCCTACATGGAAACAACAACTCAAGAATCTCCATCAAGAATATGCATTAATATGTCCTCTCCTTCAATCTAGGCCAGATGTTATAAATCAAAATGTATTTTGATATCCATTGGAGAGAGCTTCAGCCTTAATCTACGGAGCCCTGGGCAGAATTATTGAAATATATTAATCTTCACAGGATCACTGGACAAGGCAACATTCTAAAGCAAATTTATTGGAAGCATTTGATTGCTCGTTACATGCATAAATCATGAAGACTCCTTTTGAACATGGTAATTATATATTTTAAATGTCTTCGCTCCAATATTGTTAATATTTTTCTTTTATAGAGCAATATGTGTAAAAGTCTCTGTGGAATCTGGATTCGAGCCTAATCTACAGAGGGTGACGGGGGGATGGAAGTGTGTTCTGTTTGATAACTATTAAGGAACCTAATGGAAATGTTTGGGCAGTACAAAACCAGTCTCTATGGGCATAAATCCACAGTATAATTTGTGATTTATAGAAGCTACATGGATATTTTATTCAGAGCCCCCCACCCCCTTACTCCAATCAGGATAGACAGCTTGAATGAAAAAGCAATGTTAGATGATTAGTATAAAGAGTTCACTTAGATAAGGTGCTTGCAGCCGGCTCTGCAGCTGCCCCACTCACTATGGGTTATAATTATCCTGCAGGCATTTTGTTACGAAAGCAAAATTACTCAGTTGGTGACCTCTGTTTTTCCCATCATGCAACAAGTATGTAATAGAATTAAACTAAAAATAGCTACCAAAAAACAAAACTACTGGAGCCTGATAATCTCAAAAAAGGAGGGAATCTGTACCATGCAGATACTCTGCAAGGTAGTAAGGCAGTGATAAAATAATTAACAAATAAAGTACATCAGCTTTTTTAACAGCATGGTGAAAGACTTAAAACTATTATAATGATATATATACACAGAATATATGTGAATGAAGCAAAATGTAGCACCTACTATATTGTACTGCTGCTGAATGAAAGAGAAAAAAATATTGAACTGGACAATGTCCATGAATGGCATCAGCCACCTAGAAGCTCCCCTCCAAGCCGCACACCATCCTTGCTTGGAACTATATTGCCGTTCCTTCACTGTCTCTGGGTCAAATCCCTAGAATTCCCTTTCATACAACAATGTGGGTGGACCTGCAGCCATTCAAGAAGGCAGAACAGCATCAGCTTCTCAAGGGCAATTAGGGATGGGCAACAAATGCTGGCCTAGCCCTATCCCATGAAATAATAAAGAAAAGCATAAACATCAACAACAGACATGTGGGTGGAATGGCCTCTTTCTGTGCTGCACATTCTCTGCCATTCTTATATTTATGACAATTCATCTTCCACATCGTGTTGTGACTTTTTAGGATTTTTTTTCCTCCCTCCGGACGGCACTTCTGCACACTCCATTATATTAACAGCACTCACTGATGATAATTTTGACTTTGTGCAACTGTATAAAAATGGGTGATGGTGAATCATCATCTTCCCTGATTTTTTATCTCTGTTGATTTCAATCAAGAGACATGTAGAGTGGGCAAGTGTTTCACTATTCCTCATTTTAGACTATTGCAAAGTTTAAATTAGCCCCACTGTTCTTATTTAACGCAACGGGGATACTAATCATAAATCTTTGTACTTACTCACTCTTTAAAACAATGTCTGTTGCTGGATTCACCACGCAATATATCACATCCATTATTAGTAAAATTTTTGTAGCCATTCCACTTGTATTCCAGATTATGATATTCAAGCTGCAGTATTGGATGATAAAGTGAATGGAGTTTCTTCTTTACAGGTGATTTTGCATCATCACAACATGAAGCAAACTCTTAAGTTTTCCTTCTTATGGCTTTGTCACGATTAGTTGTTCTGTCTCACTTCCTGAAATAAAATAGGAATATGCATGGTTTTGTTTGAAATTCATATCTTCTCTTCTTGCCTTTAGTTTCTTTCCCTACCCGTACCTGTGGGTGAACCATTTCGTATTATTAAACTTCCAACAAAATTATTCAATACTGAATTGGCAAGCTAATGTATTGCATTTATTTTAACACCATTGTGTTTTACTTTGACATCATAATGTTATTGCAAAAATGACCTTAGCTAAAAAGAACCGATAAAATTCAATAAGGCATTTTGGTATGCCATGCCTTTCAAGCTTTGCTGCAGTGAAATTGTTCCACATGCTGAGATATTGGATTAGTACAAGAGCTGCCTAGTCCCAAAAATAAATTGACTAAAGTTTCAGAATGGCCACTAATATTACATCACACATTATTCATTGTTAATTGCTACCTTCCTTGGAATTATATTTCTATAGACATGGTTGCCTTGGAGGCATAATTTTCCACATAAGATTCAATTTTCTTTTTACACACTATCATTGTATTGGGGCGTAATATCCAAGCTCTCCTGGGTCAGATTGCAGGGAGGTACCCCAAAGACACACAGGGGAACCCCTCTTGGAATTTCACAGGCATGGGTTTGCAGGACAATTGCCCTGAAACTCCCTCTGGACATTGCCCTGCCCTGAAAACCATCGGAGAATGTGATAGGTTGTAAGCCAATGTAGAACACATCCTCAGCCATGAAAAGACAGGGATTAAATTTACAAAAGACAATGTAACAACACAGAGGGTTCTTGCCACTTGTCAGCCCAAGCCTGAATGTTGTCCAGGCCTTGCTCCATATGAACACTGACTGCTTCAGTATCTGAGGAATCACGAATGCTGCTGAACGTTGTGCAATCATCAACGAACATCCCCACTTCTGACCTTATGATGGAAGGAAGGTCATTGATGAAGCAGCTGAAGATGGTTAGGCCTGGGACACTACCTTGAGGAACTCCTGCAGTGATGTCCTTGGGCTGAAATGATTGACCTCCAACAACCACAACCATTTTCCTCTGCAGAGACTTGACAATATCAGCTAGCAGAAGTGCCTGGAAAGAAAGTTAGCAATTCAATGAGAATGGGGTTAAAAGAGCAGGAAGTGGATCTCATGCACTAGCTAAGTTCAGGGAGGGCATGAGGGAGATAGCAAAGAAACTCAAAAAATTCTCAGTTCAGGCCGGACTAGGGAGTGGTGTACCATGTGGGAAAATTGGCTTACTGGAAAAAAAGGCAGAGGGGAAATGGTAAAGGCAGCTGAATGGATGATCACTTTCTTGGTGACAAAAAGAGTCCACAAGCTCCTTGCACTTATCTTTGGAGGTAATGGAGGAGGGTGCAGCGCACAGGGCTTCATGAAAATAGCTGGTAACGTAGGAATGAAGTCTTGGCATGGGTGATGGGATACGTTAACATTCCTGGATGATCCTAGAAAAGTGCACGGTTGTGTTAGAGGAGAGCAGGACTGGTCATGTTTAAAATGGTTCATTCAAATGTGACAACGAATGACTCAACCAGTCATGTACAAGATGCATTTAAGCCCTGCAACCACTGACCTTGATGTAGAGAAGTAAGGGAATAACCAGAGACAAACGCAGAAAATGCTGGAGAAGCTCAGCAGGTCTGGTAGCATCTGTGGAGAGAGAAACAGAGTGAGCGAAATCACAGTTCCGAAGAAGCCATATTGGTCACAAAAGATTAGCTCTCTTTCTTTCTGCACAGACGCTGCCAGGCCTGCTGAGTTTTTCCAGCATTTTCTATTTTTATTTCAGGTTTCCAGCATCTGCAGTATTTTATTTTTATTTTAGGTGAATAACCAGGGTGGGTGAGACTCAAGGTTTTATTGGAACAAGTCATCAAAGCAAAACAAGAGATAGTCACTAAACTCATTGACAGTTAGAAAGGGATTGTGGCAAATGGAGAGCGAAATGTTAACCAGCTTGGAGTTTGAAACTGCAGTAGTAAGTGTCCAGGGGAACTGGTTTTCTTCAAGTATTAACACAGAGGAAGTTAGTGGTGAGACATACAAGTAAGATATCAGACGTAGGCTTGTCTGAGATTGAGATCATGG
The DNA here is from genome assembly GCF_017639515.1 of Carcharodon carcharias. Classification (NCBI taxonomy): domain Eukaryota; kingdom Metazoa; phylum Chordata; class Chondrichthyes; order Lamniformes; family Lamnidae; genus Carcharodon; species Carcharodon carcharias. The sequence continues at coordinate 144,523,846 of NC_054477.1, forward strand.
AAACCCAGCAGCTTTGTGAAAAGATATGGTTGATGGGGTGTCCACAAATATAGGTGGAAGTGTTTATGTGCAGGACGAGTTTGGAGAAGTGCTGGAAGGCAGAGAACACAAAGGAAAGAGGGCAAAATGAGTCAAAATGAAGACTGAATTATGAGTTGGTCAGTGCAGAGACTGAGGAAGAAAAGCAGTGAGGATATTGTAGACAGAAGGAGAGGTTGGATTTGAGTAGGTGGTAGAGAATGATGATTTTAAAGGGAAGCTGAGCAGGTTGGAACAGGTGAGGTGAATAAATGTGGAGGAGGTACCAGAGACGATGGAAGAGAGAAAGGTAAGATTTTCTGATATTGGCAATATTGCCAGTGTGCTGCTTTGGGGTGGACTGGGATGTAATGGACAATTGGGTAGGGAAGTTTCAGTAAGAGGAAGCGCCTGTCAATGACATGATGCCAATCCAACCATACGTGATAAAACAAAGGTATTTTGAAATTTACATCAAGTTATATATTTAGTAAATGTGAAAAAAATTATTACAATTGGATTACAACTAGTTGGTTCACTTTACAAATGGAGTTCATCTTAGTTAAACTAGGAATAAGTCAGCCTTTTAAAATTACTCCATTAAAATTCTACAATAGTGGATTACTGGATAACAAGAACATAAGAAATAAGAACAGGAGTAGACCATTCGGCCCCTTGAGCCTGTTCTGCCATTCAATAAGATCATGGCTGATCTTCTTAGGTTTTGATTTCCACATTCCCATTTAACCCTAATAACCTTTGATTCCCTTGCCTAACAAGACTCTATTCACCAATACCTTAAAAATATTCAATAAACCCGCGCCCACAACCTTCTGAGGTAGAGAATTCCAAAGTCGCATTACCCTCTGAGAGAAAAAAATTCTCCTCATCTCTGTCCTAAAAGGGCAACCCCTAATTTTAAAACACTGCCCTCTAGTTCTGGACTCACCCACAAGAGAAAACATCTTTTCAACATCCACCTTGTCAAGGCTGTTTAGGATCTTGTATAATTCAATCAAATCACCCCTCACTCTTCTAAATTCCAGTGAAAACAAGTCCAATCTGCACAACCTTTCCTCATAAGACAACCCACTCATTCCAGGTATCAGTCTAGTAAACCTCCTTTGAACCACCTCCAATGCAGTTACATCTTTCCTTAAATAGGGAGACCAAAACTGCACACAGTATTCAAGGTGCGGTTTCACAAATGCCCTGTATAACTGAAGCATAACATCTTTACTTTTATGTTCAATCCCTCTCATAATAAAGGATAGCATTCCATTAGCCTTCTTAATTACTTGTCATACCTGCAAAATAACTTTTTGTGCCTCATGTACTAGAACATCTAGATCGCGCTGCACCTCAGAATTATGGAGTCGTTCTCTATTTAAGTAATACTCTGCTTTTTTGTTCCTCCTGTCAAAGTGAACAACTTCACATTTTCCCACATTAAACTCCATTTGGCAGACCTTTATCCACTCACTCAACGTATCTATATCCATCTGCAACCTCAAGTCCTCTTCACAACATACTTTCGTGCCTATCATTGTGTCATATGCAAATTTAGCTACCATATCTTCACACCCCTCATCTAAGTTATTGATGTAAATCGTAAAAAGTTGAGGCCCCAGTACAGATCCCTGTGGGATGCCAGTCTGCCAGTCGGAAAAATGCACATTTATGCATACTCTCTGCTTTCTGCCAGCCAGCCAATCTTCTATCCATGCTAATATGTTGCCCACTACACAACGTGCTTTTATTTTCCGTAATAATCTTTGATGTGGCACCTTATCAAATGCCTTCTGGAAATCCAAGTACAGTGCGTCTACAGGCTACCCTTTATCCAATGCACACGTTTCTCCTTCAAAGAACTCCAATAAGTTGATTAAACATGATTTTCCTTTCACAAAACCATGCTGACTCTTCCCAATTGCTTTGAGCTCTCCTAAGTACCCAGCTATAACGTCCTTAATGATCGATTCTAATAACTTCTCCACAACAGACGTCAAGCTAACTGGCCTATAGTTTCCTGTTTTCTACCTCCCTCCCTTCTTGAAAAGAGTGGTTATATTTGCTACTTACCAATCTGATGGAACCTTTCCAGGATTTAGCGAATTTTGGAAAATTAACATCAGAGCATCGACTACCTCATTAGCCACCTCTTTTAAGACCCAAGGATGTAGTCCATCAGGACCCGGAGGCTTGCCAGCCCGCAGCTCCATCAATTTGTTCAGTACTATTTCCCTAGTGATTCCAATTTCACCAGGTTCCTTTCTCCCGTTCACCTCCAGGTTTGCAGCTATTACTGGAATTTTTTTTGTATCCTCTGTAGTGAACACTGAAGCAAAATATTTATTCATTTTTTCCGCCATTTCCTTATTATCTATTATTAACTCCCCACTGTCACTTTCTCAAGGGCCAACACTCACTTTACTTACTCTTTTCCTTTTTAAGTACCTGTAGGTCCAACAGGAAAGTATAGACTTTCAGGTTTTAATCCCAAATACATTTTCCAATATGAGGAGAAATCCATTTTTGTATGCCTGGAGAATGTTTAGTCAAGTAGTAGACATTACTGAAATGCGTAATTTCCCCTAACACAATACTTTCCTTAATTATAGCACTAAGAACTCAAATAATTAAACAAATTCCTAAAGGATTTTCCGGTGGTGTTTTTTGTGATAAAACATAAACCAATAAGAACCTCCCCTCTCCAGAGAATAATTGCATGAGACTTGATTTGTGCAGGAGGTTGTGTATTAAAAAAAATCTCTGCCAAAGACAATATAGAGCTTAATGTAATCACCCAGAGACAACTGAGGTCACATAAAGGAGTTGGGCTTGTTATGAAATGTGATAGTTATGGGTACACAGGCTGAAAAGCTGTTTTGCAAATTCATGGCAGTCTGAAAATCATGAAGACACATGAACAATAGTTTATTTGGAAGAAAAAAGCAAGCATACGATTAGTTTATTTTAAATCTAGGCATAGAGAACAGCAAGATGTTGTACATGAATGCAATTAAAATGTTTTATTGTATTTAATATTTATTTTGACTTGGAAATGTATAAGTGTGCATCGAATAAAGGCCAGCAACCTTCAATGCCACAGATCCTGAGAATATGAACTTGAAGCCTGGAGCTGGAAAGCAAACATTCTGTTGAATCCTCATCAAGATTTCCAGTGTATAATGCTGAATGAAGATATTTAAATATATTAATGAAAATAATTACCTCAAGCTGCATTAGGACTAATAATGATTGGAAAAACATGTACTTTCAACTTCATATTCAAAATTAGAGCAATTTACCTGAATCTGTATCATAATCTTATGATATGTGCTTCTCTATTTTCACATATAAAGAAATGATAATGAAAACAATGAATAATTACTTGGATCTGTAATGAACTTCTATGCATAATGCTTTCAAAACTTTATTGGAATCTATGGTATCATGGGTGTAATATTGTAGCGGTTACCTTACTGACAAGTTATCAAGAGGCCTTAGTTTAAGTCCCAACATGGCTGTTTGTGAATTTAAATTTTATTTAATAATAAATTTTAAAAAGCGAGTATCAGCAAAAATGATTTTTATGACACATAAAAACCCCAATTATTCACTAGTGTCCTTTAGGGAAGGCTTGCCCTAATGTGACTCCAGTCCTGCACCAAATGGTTAACTCTTAACTGCCCTTTGAAGTGCTGTAGTAAGACATTCAGTTATATCAAAGTGCTAACAGTTCAAGAAGATGGCCCACCACCATTTTCCCAGGGCAACTAGGGATGGGCACCAAAATTCACTGATTCCTACGCCCCGGGAATGAATAATAAAAAAAGTTATTCCTGAATACTCCAAAAGTAGTTTTCTGAATTTTTTTAATTCCCATTCAAAATGTGAAAGCCACAAATTACTGTTGATATTAGCAGGTGAATGGTTAGCACCTTCCCAGAGCATTCTTTTCTCTGCTATTTGCACTCAGCTTTAGACTCAACTACCAGAATAGAAGATTGAGGAATTTCAGAGAATTTTCTGCCGGCTGATATTGCTGTCAATTTTCAGAATGTTCAGTCACTCAACCTAGAAGACGATTTGGGTGATTTATATGAAGATTAAATTAAATCGAGATCCCAATAACTCAGGGCAGGATCAGCACTTGAAGGTCTGAAGCAGGTGGCACAAACAGAGGGGGAGAACGTGGAGCAGGGTGTAGAAGGTTTTAACTGATGGCTTCATCTCAATATTTGAGCCTACATGGCCACAGTACTTAACCTGCAGAACTCTTTCTGCAAAGAGATTGCATCACAAAATTTCAGTCCCCTCCATGCCCTTCAATGGGAAATGACACATTTGTCAATTTAAAGATTTGGGTAGGATTTTCCAGCCCCACCCACTGTTGGGATCATCCGGTCCCGCTGAAAGTCAATGGGTTTTTGGTTGGGCTGCTGAATCTCCCATGGCAGGCCCCGCCATGACAGGGCTGGAAAATCCCAGCCTTCAACTGTTTGGACAGGAGTTTCCCCAAACCTTGGAGGTGGGTTGGCAAATCAAATTTAGGAAAAAATTGGATTAAGTCAGTTCAATGAGTTCATGCCTCTGGTCACTTTTCCTCATGGGTGGGTTGGGTCCGAAGCTGGAAACCTTCATGTGCACAGTGGGAAACCAGTCAAGGTGGTTCAAGGCTTAATGTTCAGTGGTATTTGGCACTTCATTGCAAATTTAGCAGCATTGCATGCCCTCCTATCCCCGGATGCATCAGCAACAACCTGGCAGCTCAGAGTATGAGGCCTGCTATGTTGTGTGTATCCCCTGCAGACTTTGGTCTCTGATGCAGTGCTAGCTACTCCACTGATAATGATGGTGCCTCCATTATGTCCATGCCCCTCAACGGGGTTCTCATTGGTGAAACTGTGAAGGCCACCAGCCAGTCATGCCTTCAGCTATCGAGTCCCTAAAATCTGGAATTCCTTTCCTAAAACGATCAGCCTCTCTTTCTTCCTTTAAGGTGCTCCGTAAAACCTAGGCTGGGATTTTCCATGCCAGCAGGCGTTGGGCATGTTCGATGGCGTGACCGGACAATATGGTGAGAAGGCTATAAATTGGTTTCACGATGTCGTGAAACCAGTTTGCGATCATCCGATCCGCCACATTCCCAGCCATTGGATGTTGGGAAGCTCATTCTAATACATTAGCATATATTATAAGGCCAAACCACCAGACTCATCCCCCACACCCCCTCCCCCACCTCCCGCCCTGCCAGATCGTCCACCCAGGTAGGCGGGAAAACACGCCGATGTGTTTCACAACAGCCCACACAAAGTGTGCACTTGGGGGTTGCATTTCATTTGAGACTTCAATGTTCGTTTGACTACCTTACTTCGGGCAGCACTCACAGTCATCAGCGCCAGGCTTCACAGACAGGACCACATCACTTTTAGGGGTCTCACGGGTAGGCCTCTACCTACCAGATCAGCCATATGTGGGTGGCTTTTTGATGACTGCAGGGCAAGGTCTTGCTTGGGGAAAGGGGAGCAGTGGCCTCAGGCAAGAGAAGAGGCTGCAGGACAAGGGCTCTACTGGGTAAGGAGAGTTACCCAGGGTATGTGAGGGAGCACATGTTGATCTGTGCAAGTGGCCTCAGGATGTTGAGGACTGAGGAGGCAGTGTCCAGACAAGATGAGGCCAGATCGATATGTGAGGGTATATGTATGAGAATGGGTGGTGATGGCCCTTGAGCTGGCAGTGAGTGAGATGACAGTGAATGTGTGATTGGCTTGAACGTGTGAGTTTAGATTAATAAGATGGTTGCCATACCCTCGCTGCACAGATGAGGTCATTTATCCTCTATCTGCATTGAATGGCCGACCTCTTCTGTGCAACCACTGCTATCACCTACAAAGCTGGAGTGGTAATGTAGCTACCCCTCCTGCAGCCAGAGCGGGGGTAGAGGACACCACAGCAGGCCTCCATGGTGTCCAAAATGCCTTTTGGGGCCATATCTTCATTGCTGCAGTCTTGGGCTGGAGTGCGGCTGTAATTTAAATGTGGTGCCTGGCGTGGCAAAGCAGCGAGGTGATGGTGTGGCAGGCGAATGAAAGCCCACCCACCATGGAAATGGCATTTTTCCTGGAAATGCATAAGTAATGCGATGGGTTTGGGATGATATGGCATTAAAACCTGCCAACACTGCTGATGGGTAAAACGTTGTTTTACTTGCCCGCTACCACATTTAGGAAAATTTAACCCCCAGTTTTTTGACTAACTTTTGGCCATCTGCCCCGATATCTCCTTCTGCAGGATGGGATCAAATCTTAGTAGATATAACTCGTGTGAAGCACCTTTTTTTCCTGCAAATTTATGAGGAAAAAGGTACTGATTCAAGATCTGTGCTTAATCGTTCATGCTGACTGCAAGGAAGCTGGTCTTGACAGGTGTTTTTAAGCCTAAAACACTAAGGGGCTAGTTTTTTTTATTGTGCTAAAAACACACCAAGGTAAAGACATAAAGATATTTTAAATAGTAATCCCATATCCCGACCTCTTCAACACACACAAAAAATGCAGACACACACACATACACAGACACACAGGAACGCAGAATAACAAGTTATATGGTAGGAGGTTACTTTTCAGCCAAATTAAAATTCAATGATAAAAGGTAAAAATTAGGGAGTTCATTGTTTATGAGTCATTACTGGCATTCATGGCTGTAGCACGATTCTTCAATGGTGGTCTTGAAACTTCAGGGTAGTTGAAGCCAATGTAAACAGTAATTTCTTGAGACAGTCTTTTTTTTAAACATAATCTGTTTTTTCCGAAAGTCAATGATTTTTTACAACTGACGTTCCTTTTGATGGGAATTCTCTATCTCTGTGCTGGGTTTCAATCTATAATAGAGATAGGGTCTTGAAATTGAGAGAGAGAAGGGAGAGAGAAATTGTTACTCTCCATTGGCAAATTTCTTCCAGATTTCTGCTTAGCAGCTTTGGCATTGTTATAAAAGACCTTTAAAATGGTTATTCTAGTCACAAGGCCTCTCTCCCCTTAATGATTTCAGAAGGTAATTGCCTAGCTCATGTCTGGATAGATTTTGGCTATTTATTTATGGCCTAGGTGATTAGATTCTGCATTGTCCAAACTATTAACTCATGAGTGATCCATCATCCATCTTGATGAGATAGGAAGAATACCTTCATTATAGCTATTGTCCCAGTAGACTTTTTGTCTCCATTTGAAAGGTAGCTTTATAGAAAATCAAATGGTGAGATCCAGTCTGGTTTCAGAAAATCTTTTGAAGTAATCATTAACATCAGCAGGTGTGAAATTCCATGGAGGTGATCTTGTCATGTCTTAATTGTAAGTCACATTGGAACCTTCCAGAAACTGGTCAGACATCAGGTAACTTGTGGCAGCCATCTTAAGTCAGTGGCCAGAAATTTTCCGTTGGTGATTTGGGGGCAGGGCCCGCTCACCAACGGGAAGATGATGTGGAATGACGTTGGGAGGAACCCCCGACGTCATCCCGGTCCCTTTAAATTTTCAGGAAGGTGGGCAGACAGCGTAATCAGCTGTCTGCTCGCCAACCTGTCAATGGCCAATTAAGGCCATTGACAGGCTAATTAAGGTTGTTAAAGACCCTGCCTGTCCAACCTTAAGGCTGGTGGGCAGGCCAGGAACCCCAACAGGCTCCTGATTATACATGAAACTTCATCCACTGGCGGGATGAGGCTTCATGTCCATTTTAAAAAAGTTTCATAAAGTTTATGTGTTTCTTATTAACGTGCCCCATCTCGTGTGACCTTGTCACATGAGGGGCACGTTAATAATTTTAATATTTTTCTATTTTTGGAATTTTTTTAACCTGTCAATAATCTCCCTGAGACACCACTTCGTCTCAGGGAGCAGTGCGCTCTTTCACACACATGCGCGAAAGAGCGCAGTTTGACAGTTGGGGAATCCCTCCCCCACCAGCCCTCCCCCATCCCCGCACAGGAAGCACATAGCTTAATTGGTCCACCCACTCAAAATGGTGGCAGGCCCCATTTCGGCGGCAGAGTTCGACTGCCTGCTCGCCGCCGAGCTGATGGGGGCCCGCTCACCAAGGGCAAAATTCTGCCCAGTGTCTTTACTTGATTTTTAAAAGTTATTTTAAAGCTGTTCAATTTATATTTGATCAGCCAATTAAATTAAAGATTACTATCACACAAGCATAAGTCACGTCATTGTGACAAAATTCTTACCTCTTCTTAGATAATGAGCAGTGGATATGAGCATGGAAGAACGGGGAGAAGAATGACCTGAAAATCAAATTCAGAATGAAATGATTTTTGGCCCCCTGAGCACTACGTGGAATCACTTTAGTAATAAGATGCAATTTAACAAGGTTGTTAACACCCAAGTAACTTCTACATGCTTCCAAAACACAAAGCATTGCCATGATCATCAATAGGCTAAACATATGTCTTGTGCCAATGATAGAGGAGAGCAAAATTTGGCATTCGTTTTGTCAAAATGAATGCTAGTGAGTGGATAAGATTAAAAATTATAGAATTATTTCCTTCAGATACAAATCTTAACTGTGACTATCTCAGCTCCCAAAATTTATCCAGCTGAAGGAATACTTCATATTTCAACGATGCCATATCAAATCTTACTTCTCTGCACTTTAATTGAAATATTTGGTGTCTTTGCTGGAAATGACTATGCTTTTGGCATTAGTATTCAAGCAATGTAGAAAATTATAATCTTGGAAATAATTTAGGGTCACTCCGAAGATGTAAAGACACTTTTAAATTATGCCTGTTATGGAAAGATTTTTTTATATATATAAAAGAATGAAATGGTGATTAGCAAAATGAATGAAACAGCCAGGTAGACTACACTTAATAACATTTACCCAAACAAGGGGCAGAATTTTGCGACAGCGGGATTTTATGTTTCCGCTGTCGTCAATAGGACAAATGGTGCACCACGTTTTACGTCCCGTCCCTGCCGAAACCGGCCCATAAAGTTCTGCCCAAGGTGTTGATTGATGATACACCATCTATCTCTTCCTTACCTAATAGTAGTGCCGGTAACAGTTTAGAAATATCACGGCTGGATGGTGGGCAATAAACAGTTTCCAGCGGTAGTTCAGCCATTTAATCTGGCGGATGACGTCTGTGTAATCCTGAATGAGCGTGTGGTGCATTGCAGCAGCCAATTAAATAAGAACAGCTATGCCTTTGTACCATGCTCCTCATCTGCAGGGAGACATCTCAGAGCCCCTTTGGGATATGGAGAAAAGCAACACACTGGGCACCCAGAAACAGGAAAGAGAAGGGAAATGGAAAAGCTGGTGTGGGGAACTACAAACTTGAAGACTACAGTTCCAAAGTGGGTGCAGGAATAGAGACCTCAGGGTATACTTGCACAAATCCTTGAAGGTGGCATGACAGGTTGAGACAGTGGTTTAAAAGGCATACGGGATCCTGAGCTTTATAAATAGAGCATTAGAAAACATTGCTTTGGCTTCAACCAGTACATTGTGTTCAATTCTGGGTGCTACACAGTAGGAAGGATGTGAAAGTTCTAGGGAGGGTGCAGAAAATATTCACAAGAATGCTTCCAGGGATGAAGAACTTCAGTTATGTGGATAGATTGGAGAAGCTTGTCCTCCTTAAAGAAGAGAATATTTGATAGAGGTGTTCAAACTCATGAAGGGCCGAGGCAGAGTAGATAGGGAGAAATTTGTTTCAATGGTGGAAGGGTCGAGAACGAAAGGGCACACATTTCAACTGATTGTCAAAATAACGAAAGGTGACATGAGAAAAGCTATTTTTAGGCAGCAAGTGATTAGGATCTGGAATGCACTGCCTGTGAGTATGGTGGAGGTAATGTCAATCATAGTTTTCAAAAGAGAATTGGATAAGCACTTGTATGAGAAAAAAAGTGGAGGGCTAGGGGGCAAAGGTGAGGCTAGCTAAATTGCTCTTGCAGATATCTGGCAGACTCGATGGGCCAAATGGCCACATTCTGTGCTGTAACTATCCTATGATTTATGATATTTATGGATAGTCTGCATTATCTTCCTTTGTTGCCTTAACCTGGGGCAGAGGGTGGGTGGATGGTTTACTGAATGTCCGCCTAAATCAAGTGTGGTGACTGCAATGCACAATTGCCCCCTTCCCATTCAAAGTGGTGCAGGCAGCATTCAAACGCCATGCTGCCTGATACTTACAATGATCATGGTGTGTTGTCCAGTGTTGAATGTGCTGTTGAGTGGCTGCACCCCTCTCCAGGGGGCCCAAGTTCATGTGAGGCTAGCACCACGTAAAGCTAACCTGCGCTAGTTAAAGGTGAGGTGAATTCTGGCTGCAGCAGCGCAGCCACCTCCATAAACTCAAATAGGACCAGTAGAAATTAATCAACAACTGACCTTAAAGTTGTTGATGATACATTTAAAAAGAACTGGTGGGGCGATGAGGGTGGGTGGGGAGTGCGGTTCCTTTGCGCTGCCGAAAGCCATTAGCTCTGCATGTTTAAGAGTGGCCATTTACTAGACTAGCAATGTCCAAAATGGAGGTCTTGTGTAAAATCAGGATTGGACACTGACTGACTGCCTTCTCTGTATATTTCTGATACATGTACTTAATGTCCTCACAAAGGTGATGTTCAGAGCAGACTGCGCTATAAGTGGCTGAAGTGGCACGGACACAATTCTACTACTAAACCAGCACTCATGATTACCAGCACTAGGGAGTCAGATTTGCGGCATCATTTTTTTGGTTACAATATTCCCTCTGTCTTCTTCTATTTTTTTTTCACTTGAAGCTTGTCTCCCCTTCTCCACCACTTTGTTTTTGTACTCTTCAGCTTGTCCAGCTTTTCTTTGGTTTTATTTTGTTCTTTCATTTGAGGGGGAAGTGAGAGTGGATTTTGCATTATGTAATAATGTACTTATTCCCATTTTAGTGCCAGGCACTGGAAAAGAGAACTTGATGATTGGGGATGAGGCTGAGAATAGGCAACAAATGCGGTGAAGAGACTGTGGCATGGGCTCAGTCTATTTTGGACTAGAACAATTTTGTTTTTAGATGGCACCATTATACTTGAAAAGAAAACATTCAAATCACCTCAAAGGCAAAAAGAAAAACTGACACCAAGCCAAAGAAAGAGATACCTGGATGTGTGACCTAAAGTTAGGTTTCAAAAAGGATAATAAAAAGGTAGAACAGTGAAGGGTTTAGCAAGCAAATTCCAAAGCACAGGGGCTAGGCAGCTAAAGACATGACCTGTGCAACAAAGGGCGAGGGGATCCATAAGAGTCCATACACAGAGAGTTGAAATTTTGGGAGGTGGGTGAGAGGGATAGAGGTCTGTGGGCAGGAAGAAGTAACACAGTTAGGGAGAGAATTGTTTCAATGTTGTTACCAAATGTTAGTGGGTTTTACTAACACAATGCTTTTTAGTCTTACTGAACCTTGATGAGGCTTTACTTCCCTTTGACAGACTTGGGATAGTCAGTACGGCTTAACTTCAAACAATTTATTAAGAACTATTTAAAAAAGACCTCAGGGTAAGCACATGGTCAGCACATACCCAGATCTCTTGGGGCCTCTCTGTCATCTGGCTACTGATGTCATTCTTCCATCATTAATATCATCATGGTCTCAGTAACATATCCATTAACACACTATTCTACAAAGATGAGGCCTCTGGGGATTTAAACACCAGAACGAAAATTTTACATTTACAATGTAGGTCAGCAAGCACATAGATGATGGCTGGACACCTCTTGGCACAATTTTTGGCAGGGTTTAAAGATGATGGCCTGGATATTTCAGATGGCGGACTTTCCCATCCTACCATCCGAAGAGTCGGCAGAGAACGCACTCCCACCAGCTCTGTCTGCCCCACAGGCATTCCATGCTCGAAAGCGCATCAATTGGCTGCAGGCGGGACTTCTGCCCCTCCCTCGGGACTTTGATCTGAGTGCATAGATGGGGGAAATTACAGGCCATCCAAGACTTGATGTCATGCAAACAGTCCAATGACAAGGAGGCAGTTCGGGAGGAGATAAATCAAGACTGATAAAGAGGTCTCACCAAACATGTGGAAGCTAACCTTATGGGTTGGATTTTAAGTTTCTCAGTGGGGTGAGGGAGACGGCACAGAAACTGGATGCTCTGCTCTCTCCTGTCACCAGCATCTCAGTTTATCCAATTCAGAAGGATGCTGATTAGAAGTACATAGGCGACAGGGGGTGGGCTCTGCACTTGATCGGGACTGCAGGCAGGGACATTGCGTGGCAAAGGGGTATGGCCGCATACAGGAAGGCAGTCACGGCTACAAGTTTAGAGGCCCCGTGGTCACCGAATGTCTCTTTATTTTACATTGAAGGCTCGAAAAGTTCAAAAATGAGTTTTAACAAAACATGCAGATCTTGCCACCTTTTGCCGCAGAACTTGCTGCAACATTCATCCATGGTGGCTATTCCACCCCTTGCGCTGCCTAGGCACAGCTGCCGTAAAACACTCCCCAGACTGGTTCACAGCCAACACCCGAAAAATGCAGCAGGCCACAAAAATATTTCAGATGATTAGGATGTTAATAATCTTAATAGCTTATTAATTAGTAATTTCGAAATGGCAGGCGGGCTGCTGATTTTTACATCCATTCACCTTCCATTATTTTGGTGACTGGTGTGATGACATCATATTGCCAACCTGACATCATCATGCCCTATTTTATGTATGCGCAAGGGTGGTGGGGGTAGCCCTCCCAGTTTGCGAATGTAAGATCCAGCTCTATGTCTACCAATGATGTCGACACAGGAGCATCTGGCAAGGATTCTTGGAAAACTCCTGAGTTCACAGTATGGGGTTGTTAATAATTTCATAGGCTGGAATCTTCCAGCACCCCCCCACCCACCCACACCCCCCCACCACCCTCCAACTCCCACTCGCGGCGGGCTCCTCTATGGTGGGGGCAGCGAGCCATTGAAATCTCCAGTCACATCGGCAGGACCGGAAGATCCCACCTGCATGAGGGGCTGGAAAATTGTTCCTGCTATCATTAGATATCTAGGGGTAGAATCATGCCAGGACAACTCTACCAAACTGAAAAACAGAGGAGAGGCATTGAAGGAAGCTAATGCGATTGACTACACAAGGCTGCATGGAGGTCAAGGAGAGTGAGGAAAGATTATGCATTTAGATAGTAAAGGGAGGTTGGAGATAGGCCAGTATTACTGGCGATAGAAGGATTAAGGATGAGCTTTTTGAGCAGGGGGTTAATGATAGGAGTCTTGAAAGAAAGGTATAAAGTTATTGAGGTGAGGGAACTATTTACAATGTCAGTTGAGATGGAGAATAGGATTTTAGTGGAAATGAGTCGAAAGAACAGGAGATGCAACTCATGAACAAGCTTGCAATGACCATGGGGAAGAAACTATAGGGAGAATGAGAAGGATTCAGGTTAAGGTGGGAAAAGAAAAAGAGATGCAGTTGAATCGTGGTGCTTAAGAAATCCATGAATTCTTTATATTATTCGGAATGAGGGAAAAAGGGTGGGGAGAAAGTTTTAAAGAGAGTGTATGTATAGAGAAAATAATCCAGGGACTATCTTTGGTTGCAACACTTGTGGCTATTTTGGCAGATGAAAGCAAGGTCTGGTTGAGTTTGATTTAATTGAGTCAGATCTGATGATAGCTAAGTCAAGTGTGCATAAAATATGTTCAATGTTGCAGACCTGCAGACCTTAAATTGAAGACAGAGAAGGTTTTGCATCAAAAGTGGTGATGAGGGAATAGTTGAGCAGCAGCTGCAAATTTATCATTGTAAATGGAATCCAAAGGCTAAACAGTTGGGAATTTGTGTATTACTAAGTGACTTGGGGAAAAATTGGGTTAAACAGAAGTCAGAATGTGGATGGTCTTATCAGTGATTGAGACTATAAGAGGAAAGCAACCATGAATGATAGCAAAAGTTGATTGGGATATGTAATTCAGAGTTTATCTGGAGGAATTCATTTAGAAAAGACAGGAGGGCGGTGAATTTGAAGAAATAAAGACAATGGGAATTGAAATAACAATTAAAATCACTAAGGTTGAGGAATCCCTCAGTGCAGAAGCTAATGGTAGAAAGACAGAGAGGCACCTTACAGAGATATTAAGAGATGGTAGCTGAATGAGCAGGGTGCTTGAGGAGGTCCCACCTCTGGTAAATGTAGAGGCAAATCTCAAAACAAATCTCAAACAAATTAAAACAAAGCAAAAGTTTTTGTTGAAAGTCAAATTCACCTTCATGTCAGATGAAAAAAAAATAAACTGGATGACTCACACCATAACCGTGGGAGGACAGTGTGGCAGGCATTAGTCTGTTATCTATGAAAACTAATAGAAAAAAGAGAGAATCAGACAGAGGATATACACTGAGTCACTACAATGTCTTGTTTTTTTTTTAACAAACAGTTATGAAGACATCCATCTAGCAGCAGTTTCAGTTCTACATTGCTGTTTGTATTTGTCCTATGCTGCAATATAGTTATGCATTCAGTGAGAGGAACATTGTGTGCCATCCATACTAGGGGCTACTCAGGAGCCTTACCCAAGCAGCTTTCTCAAGTCAGCCCACCTTTCTCTTCATCTAGATCCAGATCCACCAGGACATGAGCCTTGATTTTACAAGGGAGATGGGAGAAGCACAGTAACAGGTGATGCACTCAGACAGGTCAAGGACACAGAGACCCTGCCAATCTGCTTAGCAAGACCTCATGTAAATAAAACTTCCCAGACTCCCACCCAGTAACTAGTCAGATTAACTACCCAGTGTGGGAGCAGGAATTTGGCCATGGGAGATGGCAGATGGGGATCCAAAGGAACAGTCTTGGCGAAGGTTCCTTTGTAACATAGAATAGGGAAGGATTAGGGATTATTTTGCATTGCATGATTTGGGGGAGACCATGGCTTGAAGACCAAAGGACACCTTGAGAGGCCTGTGGTGGTGAGGGGAATGAACTCATGTTCCCCCTATTCCACACGCTGTTCAAAGAGAAGGAATTTTTTAAAGACTTAAATAAAAACAGAAAATGCTAGGAATACCCAGCAAGCCAGGCAACAACCGTGAAGATAGAAACAGAATTGACGGGCTGAATATTCCTCCAGATGTCAAAACCTGATGTCGTGACCATAGGCAGATCCTAAGGCCACAGTTGGTATCAATAATGGCTTCTAATCGGCCATCTCCATGTTTTCTATCAATTAAAGACAGAAGGTATGTTCCCAAGATGGGAGGCGCACTGAGAGGGCCTGCAGCACTGGCTAGCTGGTGAGCCCATATAGAGAGGCAGAAAGGCAATTGCTTGGGTGCCTCAAAATGGAGGTGCCCTCCAAAGACTGTTGAAAATTTAAAAGTAATGAGAGCCCATGATTGTTAGGACCATCAGTCTGGAGGGGTAATCCTTCTGCAGGATTTATTGTGACCACGGTTGTAGCCTTTTCATACTTGTGGCTTATTCATCAGTGGGCGATGGCAATGATGGCCCCCTCCGGCATTCTGCCCTGAGGTTGCCTCCAAGTTGTTTCTGGCTTTTTGACTCTAGGATGGCCAGACTGATCCCAGGAAAATGCCAGCATGTTCTGAAAATAGCTGCTAATTAGTGCCTTAATTGGCTGCCTGCCTCTGTGGTGTGGGTTGCCAATTTGTCGTGTAGCCTGCCTGTGGGATACTCGCCAAGAGGCAAGACAATGTTGGCGAGCCATCGCAATGTTCATCTATTTGAATTTCCCCACCTCCCCCAGCCTCCAAACCCGCCCCCACTGCAAACTTCAGTCCAACATTTCAGGTTAATGACCATTCATCAAAAGGATCCAAAATCACATCACTGACATCAAATGTTGGACAGAAACTTTGCCCCTGTATGGGGGTAAGCACGGAGGTGAGTGGGTGTGAAAATTTGCACTACTAGGTTGATGTGCTGGCACCATCCCTCCCCCGGGTCATTCCCAAAGGCTGGGGGCAGAAAGCGTGCCTGCCTGCAAGCAGTTGGCAAGCAATTAAAGTAGGTGAATGGCCTATCAAGGCCAATGGCCTTGCAGGTTCCCATGCGTCAGGAACTAGGCCAATTGCCTCTTCTTGGCCTCCTGGTGGCAGACTGGGATGCCAGCACTCTTGGCAGGCTTTGATGCTCTTCACGCATGCCTCATGCCCATAGCTGTGGCTGCATGGTTCCCCCTCTGCAATAGCTGTGGCCGCTTTTTAATTTAAACCTTTTAAAAGTTGCTAAGAGGGCACCTCCCTCTTGACACGCTCTCCCTCTCTTTTACTGAACCAGCAACCAGTTGCTCCTGCTGAGTTGGAGGGCCCCCGATTTACCCTCCAGCTTCGAGAGCCCACTTGGCATTCTTAATAGGGTGGCAAGACCGCCCTCCAGCCATGTCATGGCTGCAATGTCATCATAACAAGGATGGGGCCCACAATTTCCTGGCAGCAGAAACAAGGCTGGAGGAGCTAACTGGTCAGAAGAAGGATTTTAAAAAGTACAAAAGCAAAATTTTGCGGAATCTGGAAACCTGAAATTAAAAAAAGAGAAAGTGCTGAACTTCGAAGGTCAGGTGGCATCTGTGGATATAAACATAGCTAACAGGCAGGGTTTTGGATTTTGCATCAGAGTCTGCCATTGGGCAATGATGAGACCACCTTCCAGCCACTAATAGGCCAATTCAGGGAAAACCATTGCTGGGTGATTGTTCTCCACAGAGTGGGGGGACAGGACTCCCACTTGACCCCAATGGCAGAGTCCAACTCAAAATATGTTGGATCAAAGGCAGGATGTCAGATTTGAAAAATTAGAAACTTAGCCCTTGCCTGATCCTTTCTGTCTGTCATGATGGGTTAATTCAATGTCATAAACATCATAGGGATTTTTTTCATTATCTGTCAACATGCTTACTGTATCAGGTACTTTTGAGGACTTTGCCTTTCAGTGCTGTATAATACAATCCTCCTTTCTTTATTACATTTCTTCCATTGGCAATTCTATTACTGCACCATGTGACCGTTTCTCAATTATTGATATTTGACATATTCTTTCCTGTGTAAGGTTTAAAAGAGGCCTTTAAGTGCTGCTCTGCTTAATTGATGCACAGTGAACACATGTATACCGCCAGTTAATGAGCTGTGATTATTCATCCAAAAATGTTCAATTTTCTCCTGTACAGCTACAACAATTTTCAGGTTGTAATATTGTACTTAATCTTTTGTATATTATACTGCAGAACATCACATGCAAACAAACATTCTCATAAAGGCTGTTTTGAAAATGGTTTGCTGGATTCAACGCTTTTGTGGCTTGTGATGATCTCCTGGTGACTGTCTGCAAGGCAGTATATGCTTCCATTGTTTCTGTGTGATTAAAGCCTGTATTATTGGTGACAGCTAGACATGTAGTTCCACCTCCTCCACAAATGTGTAGATGTGGTAGGACAGTTGAGTGCCTAAAATCAGATTTTCTATACATTTTAATTTTTCACTGCTTTGTATCATTATTATTTCACCAGTGGAAGGTTTAGGACCATCATTGACTGAAAATTCTGAATTTACTTCTGTTGTTATTTCTTAATCTTCGAGCAAAATTTTTAGTTCGTTGGGCGGGCTTGGCCGATCCGACTGAGCTTAAAATGGCGCGCGGTGACATCAGGCGAGCTTCCCGACGTCATCGCGCACTCGCACGATGTTTCGGTCGGCAGGCACCCGTGGGAATCGGCAGCGTGCCCGCCAACAATTAAAAGGCCTATTAAGGCCTTTAAAAAGTTAATCAAAAGAAATCTTTTGCCGCCGGTCCAACCTTATTGTTGATGGGGCAGGCGTAAAGGCCAAGGCAGCTTTTGCACTTTTTTGGAAACCTCATCCATGGGCGGGATGAGGCTTCCAAAATCAAATGAAAATAAAATTAAAATTTTAAAATTAAATTAATAACATGTCGCTGCTCATGTGACAGAGTCACGTGAGGGGATATGTTTTTATAACATTTGTAAAATCCTTATTTTTTAAAAAATCTGTTCATCTCCTTGAGGCTGCTCTGTGCCTCAGGGAGATTTGCAAGAGTGCACTCACACGCATGTGAGAAGGTCACGCTCGCCCTACTTGCACTCCTGCCCGCCCGCCCACAGAGCCAGTGGTGAGCGCTGAAGCTCGTGTTTCACGCTGGGCGGGCCTTAATCAGCCCACCAGTGTGAAGTTGCAGTCGGGCCCCAATCGCCCCCACCAAGCCCGCCCGACAAGGGGAAGATTCTGCCCTTAATGTATTCATTACCACTCATCAAGCTTGAGTGTTCAAATGATTATAATCTGGTTTGGTGGCATGTTAATGCTGTTCATTTACATAGTAAGAAATTCATTCCTTCCTACCACTCGTGATTGTTAGATGATGTATAAGAATCTAAGAAGCAAAAAAAATTTGATTTTTATGTTCAAACTTTGGCTTGTTTGAGCATTAACAGGGATAGACCATTGATTCTCTGTGTTGGTTTGCACAACAACAGACTCATTCATCTTTGCATCAACAGAACAATTTTAAACTATTCTTAGATGCGCTGGGGTCAACAAGATAAATAACCTTATCTTCACTGGATGTTCACAGCTTCCTTGTTCTGTGTCAGCAACTTGATCATCATCCACCAGATTTCTGTGTTGGTGCTATCTCTGATTTCAAAGTAATACTTTAAAACTTCAGTGATGATAAATTCCAATTCTTCGTTTGCCCTTTCTTAGTTCAATTCATTACCTCTGTCAGATGCTATGAGGTCAGAATTTCTGCCCTAACTAATTTTAGTCAGCGTGGACAGAAGTAAAAGGTGTTGGAATATTGATAGGAAGTGCTAACAGTGTATTGGTGCTTCTCTGCCAGTCCTACACATCCACCACTCTTCATTTGCAAGTATGGCAGCAGCTTATATTTGTGCATTGACAAGACTATTGTTTATCTCTGTGTGGCGCCATGGCCTCCTGAACCCTGTGATTTACCATCATGATGTTTGGCAAGCAGGACTTCTTCCTGACATATGTGCGGAATGCCTAAACCCTAGTTCCTATGCCTGCACTCTTACTGAAGTGTGCATCTTTTAGACTCTCCTTAACTTCTGCCAAAATTTCTGACAGAACTAAAACAGAGATTAAACCATGAGACCCTTTTTTCCTTAACTTGGTTCAATTGAAGTCTTGTTGCCGATCCAGACCATTTTGGGTTCAGGGCTCACTGCAGGCACTTCTGCACAAAACCTTGGTTAAATCTCCATTGTTGTACTGAGGGGATGTTGCATTGTCAAAGGTGCTGTCCTTCAGATAAGCCATTACACCTGTCTGCCTGTTCAGGTGCACAGACAAGATTTACAGCATGAGAAGGGAGCTTACTCAGTATCTCTTCTCTCCTTTAATTCCAATTCCCCCTCTCCCCCATTACAGCTGGTTTTCACCCTACTAACCCAATGGAATTTGGTGCTCATAACTTTTACTGTGCCTGACCATTTGTCTGCCATCAGTTGTAGGCAAAGCAAGCTTTCTTTTGCTTAACATTGGCAAGACAAAACACTTGGCCCACACCAGAAATGGTCAGACTTTAATCCTGTACCCTTCCTGGCTGCTCTCTCAGGATGAACATATTGGAATGCAACTATTGTCCTGCTTGTCACCGAGCTAAGTTTCAAATTCCACTAAACTTCCAGTTGCTTTATGCACGGTAAGTAAGTGATAGAGTTATACACACCTTAAACTAGAGCATACATGCTACATCAAGAAGTTATTTTAGTAAGGATCTATTTGAAAGTGCAAAGGTGGCAACTAATTGTTCACCATGACTTCAAGACATACATAAAAGGCAGTTGATTCAATATCGGAAGTCTTTTTCCTATTAGGTGTTCAGTGCTGAAAGGGTTAAGGTGTGGGACTGGAGAAACAGTACTGCCCACATGATGATGTAAGAGAGAAGTCACATGACAAAGAGTCTAGAAGGAGAAAGCTCATGGCTTAGACTGGGTAATATCTTTAGTCCTGTACATCTGTAAATATTATGTTCATACAGTAAACCAGTTGTTGGTCAGAGATATCTATGTCTTGCAATCATTCCTTAGCCAGTCACTACCAACAAAGAACAGTTTTGTACCTAAATTCCTGTTCCACCAATGAATCATGTTGATGCATCCCAGGAAATGCTTGAGTCTGAAGGCCCCAGCATCCTGTGAACTGCAGACAATTAAAGCTGTTGGAAAAATAATTTTTGCCCTATCTCTGAACTAAGCAGTTAATAATTTATGGCCTTACCATAAATTATTATGGTACAATTCAACATGGGGATGGCTTTTAATTCTCCTTGGAAAACACCATTATCTTTCGCCATCAAGAAATATAGCAATTCCAGTTGTGAGACAACTTGCCATTCACACCTACAGAAGCCTCCTGATGTTCAAACTGCATCATCTGTCTAAGAACTGGGTCAAACTATCAACTTCAAGCCTAGGCTTTTAAGATAGTCTGCAGATGTCACATTAAAAAAAAAGCCTTGAAGTGATGAATAATATGCTTGATTTGCTTTGTCTTTACCAGGCAATTTGTATACACCCCAGTTAAAATGAATGAATGTATGTATTAGCCAATTAACTGCAAGATATTTGGAGACAAGGAATTGGCAACTGCAAGAATTTGAATAAGAATTTTGCATATTAAGATGCGATGCCAAGGTGTGACAGAAATGGTGATAATCATTGTGTACTAAACGTACCTTTTTGCAATATTAATAGCATTGCTCATGGAAAGTAGAAGAACATGCTGTCATAATGACAGGAGCATTACACTATGAAACTGTAAATTTAGTTAGCAGCGTGTTACATGTCGCTAGTTCCTGCTCCTCTTAATCGACCTTACAAGTTTCCCATTAGTTACTGCAACAACCATTGATATGGTAAGCACATTCTTAATTTACTAGCAATTTAATCCAAACTCTCAAAGTAAAACATCAGTGAGCATTCACTGATCCTAACCTGCGGTTGTCATAACCTATGAGAAACCAACTTCAGTATTACATAGGGTGAAAGGGGCAAGGCACAACCAGTTTATAGAAAACTGGTAATTAAAATTTGGTTTGCCCCAGATACTCTCTCTCACTTTGAGAAAATCTCTCTTTCATTCTGTCCCACATAATCCTAAATAGTCTTACATAGTATTTGCATGACAGAAATGATCCATTCAGCACAATAGGTGCATGTTGGTCTCTATTCTCCACACTGGCATCTTTTCACCATGTCTGATCTAACCCCTTCAACAAAACCATCTATTCCTTTCTCCCTCATGCTTATCTAGACTGCCCTTAAATGCGCCTATGCTGCTCCTTGTGATAGCAAGCTCCATCTTCTAAGCACTAAAGAAGATTCTCCTGACTTCCCTATTGAATTTATTGTACCTTACGCTCTTAGATCTGTCCTCTCCCACACAAAAGAATCATCTCCCTACTTACCCTGTCAAACTCTTTCATAATCTTAAAGACCTTCCCTCAGCCTTCTCATTTCGAGAGAAGAGGGCCCCAGCATATTCAATCATTCCTGATATGCCTAATCTCTCAGTTTTGGGATAATTCTAGTAAATCTTTTTTTGTATCCTCTCCAGAGCCTCTATATCCTTTTAAAATATAAAGAACTGCTCATGATACTCCAAATGTGGTCTGCCTTGCATCTATACAAGTTTAACATAACTACTTCTCATTTATATCGCTCTAAAAATGAATTCCAGTGTTTTGTTTGCTTTGTTAATAACCTGCATTGCATCTTTGTATGGACCATGGATCTCAATCCATCTATTCCTCTATCCTATTTAAACACTTAAGGCAGAATTTTAATTGCCAAGGAGAAGCAGGTTTGGTTATGGGTGGAAGGTCAAACCCCAGGATCCTAACATGATCCCGCTCACTTCTGGCTTTCACCGGAGCATGTTCTGAGTTGAGCAGATAAAGCCCAGGGACCTATCCGGGTAGTAACTGAAGGTCAACCTTGCATATCGGATGAGGAACAAGAGGACCAGCACATGCAACACCAGGATAATGTTTTTCCTTTATTCCTCCATGGGATGTGCGTGTCACTGGCAAGGCCAACATCTGTTGCCTATCTCTAATTATACTTGAACTGAGTTGCTTGCTAGGCCATTGTAGAGGGCAGTTAAGGGTCAACCAGGTTGCCGTGAGTTTGGAGTCACATGTAGGTCAGACTAGCTAAAGATGGCAGATTTCCTTCTCCAAAGCGCATTAGTGAACCAGACGGCTTTTTACAATAATCGATTATAGCTGTGGTGGTCATCATTACTGAGGCCAGCATTATATTCCACATTTATTGATTGAACTCAAATCCCACCAGCTGCCATGGTGGGATTTGAACCCATGTCCCCAGAGCATTACCTGGGCCTCAGATTTACTAGTCCATTGATATTGCCATCACTCCACTGTCTTCTGCCAACATCAGCAGGGAAGGAGAGAAAGCAGAGATTTGTGAGTGTGAGGAATGGATTGTGTGAAGTGGAAAGTAAAGGGTGAAATTTATGAAGAGTGAATGTGAAGAATGGGTGTGAGATGGCACAGGAATGTTGGCTCTACAGATGAAAATGTGAGGAGATATCTGGAGAGAGGGGAATGAGTGGAGCTGCAACGTGTGTTGGTCTGAGGAATGTTATGCAGGAGAATGCTGACAGCGTCAGAGTGTGGATCTTGATACCTTTCCTTCCCTCCTGAGATCCGTCAACCTCTTGGGCCACTGTATCCAGGCTTGGGGACTACACTCCTACTACTGGCTTCCTTGGCCATTCCATCCACATCTGCTTGGTTTGAGAGAAAAATCAATTTCTCCCATACTTGGGAAGAATCACCTTGCTTCAGTCCCTTAGATCTCACAGCAGGACCTCGAAGCATTAAAAACCTGGAGAGAATAATTTCCAGCCCTCCTTTGCATTTGTGGTTGCTAAAGTCTCAGAAATCAATGCACAGTTTACTTATTCTAACTCCTTCCAGGATCCCTCTAAATAGAAATATTTCTTTTTGGCAGATTTGACACATCATTTTCCCCACCCACACACACTACCCCCCCACCCCAGGTCCCCCACCACCCTGTCCTCCCCACCCTACCAATTCTCTGTGATTGGTTGGGAAATCCAGAAGTGGGATGCTGATTCAGAACCTGAGTGATAGATCCATGTTAAAGCCTGCTGGAATGAAAAGCTAGTTCCTGGCCCACTACCTGCTATGAACAGGCCTGTTTGGAGAAAATTCTGCCCTTCCTTTCCAAGGAATATGTGGTCTCCTGATTCTTACAACCAAAGTGTACCACCTCACGCTTACATTGAGCTTCACTGGGACAGTGCAGCAGGTCAAGGACAGAAATGTCAGTGTGGGAGCAAGGTGGAGTATTAAAATGATATGCCATTGGAAGCTCAGACTTATGCTTGTGAACTGAATGGAGGTGTTCTGCAAAGCAGTCACCTAGTTTGTGTTTGGTCTCCCCAATGTAGAGGTTTAGAATACCAACTTCACATTATTTATGCCCAGGCCATGCTCGGTTTTCAGGTTTTCAACACCTTCTAGATATCTAAAAAATGTTAGTTGGTTTTCATGAAATGGAGCCTCCCTCATGATTGCCTGTTGAATCATATTAATTCTACAGTTGTTATTACCTAATGCAATGTTCTTCCTGACTCCATATAGACTCCATCCTGAAAATTCGCTGTTTACAGCTCCATATGTGATTAATTTGATTATATTCAGTTTCCACTGCATTTAGATCATGACTGTGTTTATTGGATGAAAACTGATATTAGAATATTATTCATGCTGTTCATGTATTGTGGAACGTAAGGCATATTTTTCTCTTTAACACTTGGCTGTAAAGCATTATCCAGCTAGGGTGTGGAGAAAAAGCATACAAGAAGGCTTGCATGTCAAAAATGCAGTCCATGCAATACTCAGTCTGTTTGTACAGTGCATCTTATTTGAACTGAACCAGATAAAAAGAACAGAATCTTTCCACACAACTACTTTCCTTTATTGCAGCACTTCAGTAACTGCTGGGTCTGTCATGTAATCTGCCTAGGTTTCAACCACAAAGTGGTTACACGAGAAAATCAGTAGCAGGAATTATCACTGGGTTTATCCGTAGCATCATCTATCAGCTGATTCAGGTAGTATTGATGAATGCCTGAAAGCAAGCTGACACTCATTCACTCATTGTGGATCTTCTGGCAAGCTGAAAGATCAAGTTAAAGAAGAAGAATTAATTGAAGAAAATACTATGAAGAGATTATTATGTCAATAAATTGGCTGTAGACCCCTCGTTATTCAAGTGTGTCAACACATCTCCAATGTAGTGCGTGTGAAAAGCTGAACTATGTTCACTAAGGAGATTCAAGATTCTGCTAAAAATAATTTTAAGTGCCTTGCTTGAATCAGCTTTGGATTTCTATCCTTCTGATCTATGCTGTGTAAAAATAATCAATATGATAATCGATACAATTCAAACACTCAATATCAATTTCTGGTGCCTTCCAATTCTGCTTTCTAACCAGAAAACTGTTCATCTTTTCTCAGCTCTTTCTTTGAAATAAATAAGTCTGAAGAGTGATTGTTCTGTGTAGGGAATCACAGTTACAAACTAATAACCTCATAACCTCATGTCAGAATGGGTTGGTATTTGTGCCACCTTGCTGCACTTTCTGGTCCCTTCATTTTATTTCCTGAATTTATTCTTAGATTCAAGATGAGAAAAAACCTTGCAGAGAAATTGAACACTTTTTTTTATTCTGGCATCAATCTCTATGAAGATCCTGTGAATTACCTGCAACAGGCATTCCAAGGTCACACATAAAAGGACCAAATTCAAAGTAAACGTTCCTATACCCTGCCTCAACAATATGTCTTAATTCCATCTTCAGGAAAACATTCTCTTCCTCTCCCTTGAGATTTTCAATTCTCCATATAGAATCTCCTTATAATGATTGAATTTGTTATTATAGTTTGACAGTTACAAACCAGAAAATAATTCAACTGGCCTGGGTTTGGGCCATTCCAGTAGAGCAAGCACTAAAGTGCAAAATGGGATTATCCCAGGACAGCCGATTTATGCAATTGATATCAATATTGAATAGAAAAATACAAAACTCATGAATGGTGTAGAAATAGCAAAGGATGAAGTTCAGAGAGACCTGGAGTACTCGTTATCAATAATCAATACGTTCGGTCAATGCAAGGCAGCAATCAGCAAAACTAAAAGAATATTGTACTCTATAGCCAAAATGCTAGTTTATAAATCAGAGAAGGTCATGACTGTAATAAGTGCCACTTGTCAGATGATATCTTGAGTGTATTCAACAGTGAATGGTTTCACTCAACAACAGTAGTTTTGCTATCACTAGGTCAGTTAGAACACAATTTTAGAATTAGAGAATTATTACAACACAGAAGAAGGCCATATGGCCTGTCGACTCTGTGCTAGTTCTCTGCAAGAGCAGTTCAGATAGTCCCATTGCCCCGCCCTTTCTCTGCAATCATGCACATATTTTTTCTCCAGGTGCTTATCCAATTCCCTTTTGAAAGCTACCATTAAAGCTACCTCCACAACCCTGTCAGGAAGTGATTATTGATAACCACTTGCTGTGTAATGAAGTTTTCCTCATGCCACCATTGGTTCCTTAGCCAATCACTTTAAGTCCATTGACTTTGGTTCTCTACCCCTCATAGTAAAGGGAACAGTTTCTCTTGATCTACTTTGTCTACATATATACCCCCAGGTGCCTCTGTTGCTGAAACCCCTTTAGAATTGTGCCTCTAGTTTATATTGCTTCCCCTCCTTCTTTCTACCAAAATGTATCACTTCATATTCCTCTGCATTAAATTTCATCTGCTATGAGTTTGCCCCTTCCTCCAGTCTGGTTATATCATCTTGAAATTCATCACTATCTTCCTCATGGGTCACTGCAGGAGTTCCTCAGGTTAGTGTCCTAGGCCCAACCATCTTCAGCTGCTTCATCAATGACCTTCCTTCCATCATAAGGTCAGAAATGGAGATGTTTGCTGATGATTGCACAATGTTCAGCACCATTCGTGACACCTTAGATACTGAAGCAGCCCATGCCCAAATGCAGCATGTCCTAGACAATACCCAGGCTTGAGCTGACAAGTGGCAAGTAACATTCACACCACACAAGTGTCAGGCGATGACCATCCCCAACAAAGAGAATCTAACCATTGCCCCCTGATGTCCAATGGAATTACCATCACTGAATCCCACATTATCAACATCCTGGGGGTTACCATTGACCAGAACCTGAACTAGACTAACCATGTAAATACTGTGGCTACAAGAGGAGGTCAGAGGCTGGGAATCCTTCGACAAGTAACCCACCTCCTGACTCCACAATGCCTGTCCACCATCTACAAGGCACAAGTCAGGAGTGTGATGGAATACTTGCCTGGATGAGTGCAGCTCCCACAACTCTCAAAAAGCTTGACACCGTCCAAGACATAGCAGCCCACTTGATTGGCACCACATCCACAAACATTGACTCCCTCCACCACCAACGCACATTAGCAGCAGTGTGTACCATCTACAAGATGCACTGCAGGGATTCACTAAGGCTCCTATGACAGCGCCTTCCAAGCCCATGGCCACTACTATCTAGAAGGACAGGGACAACTGATAGATGGAAATATCACCAACTGGAAGTTCCCCTCCAAGTCACTCACCATCCTGACTTGGAAATATATTGCCGTTCCTTCGCTGTCACTGGGTTAAAATCCTGGAACTCCCTTCCTAATTTACACCACATGGACTACAGTGGTTCAAGAAGGCAGCTCATCACCACCTTCTGAAAGGCAACTGTGGATGGGCAATAAATGCTGGTCCAGCCAGTGAAGCCCGCATCCCATGAATGAATTTTTTAAAAATCCAATTTTTGAGTCATCTTGAAATTTTGAAGTGGCGCCCTGTACACCCAAGTCTAAACCCCGTTAAAAAAAACTACAAAAACAGTGATCCTGGTGTCAATAAGATGTAAGAATGCCTATAATGTTATTGGAAATTATTTTAAAATAGAGTCCTAGTAGTGTCTGTGTCTATGTGTGTGTATGTGTGTGTATCCGTGTCTTAACTGGATTAGAGCCAGCTGGTTTAGAGGCTTTGATGTATAGAAGTGAATAGGTTTGAAATGTTAGTTAGGTAAATTATAAGGTGAAGTGCAAAGAGGGCAATTTGCATTTTTAAATAAAGCATTCAAAAGAATGGGTGAAATATTACACCTAGCCAGAAGAAGCCAAACAATGTGTTTACTTTTTCCAAGCTTACTAATAAAATTAGTTTTCTGAAAGGGTTTTATTATTAGAAGAGCTAAACTTCAAAAAACCTAGTGACACAATGAAAATTTGCATTCAAAGAGGAAAATGCATTTAAAGGAAGAGAAGGCTGTTGGTAAAACGCTGAGGATCTCTAAGATCTAAAGCCTCAAGCGGCTGTCTGCAAGGACCCAGGGCTGAAAGAAACTCATTTTAAATCAACTGTCCAGTGTCTGCTTTGCCAGGGGTCTGTTTAAATCTTTGTGTTTTACTGTTGCCTTAACAGAGGTGTAACTGAGAGTCAGGTTAATTAGGGGATTTTTTTAGAAGTTATTATCATAATACTTTGTAGACATATGTATGTGCTAACAATTTTTTGCTTAATAAATGTTTAGTTTTATAAAAAAGCCTCTTGAGATTTGGTGGTCTTATTATAACTGAATTTAAAGCCTGTTTCTCGAAAAATACAAATTGCAAAAATTGGTTATGACAGTTGTTTCAAGTTCCCCTCTGGGATTTGAACGACTCAGCATTTACCATCGGCTGTATCATAATACTAGTATTGACCCTTGGGGAACACTGCTGGGTACTTTCCTCCAATTTAAAAAGAATTACTATTCTACTCACCATTTCTGGTTAGTTAGCCAACTTTGTATCCACACCCCCAATGTTGTCACACTTCAAATTTGCTGAAAATCCAATTACATAGCACTTCACCAAACACCTTTAGGACATCCATGTATACCATATCAAGTGCATTACCCAAATCCACCCGCTATCTGTTACCTCATCAAAATCACAATCAAATTGATTAAACATAATTTGCCCTTAACAAATCCAAACTAGCTTCACTTAATTAATTAATTAGTCCTCCTTGTCTAAATGTCTGTTCATTTTATCATGAATTATCATTCTAAAACTTTTCCCATCACTGACGTTAAACTGACCTGTAGCTGCTGGGTTTATCCTTACACCCATTTTTGAAAAAGGGTGCACCATTTGCGACTCTTCAGTCCCTAGCACCAGACCCATATCTAAGGAAGACTGGAAGGTTATTGCCAGTATCTCTGTACTTTCCGCCCTTACATCCCTCAGCATCTTCGGATGCATCCCATCTGGTTCTGGTATCTTATCAACTTTAAGCACAGCCAGCCTTTCTAATACCTTCTCTGTGTCAGTTTTTAAGCCATCTTTATCTCAATTACCTTCTCCTTCACACTAGCTTTTTTTCCAAAGCCTTTCATAAGATGTGGGTGTTGTTGGCAAGGCCAGCATTTGTGCCAATTCCTAATTGCCCTTGACATTGGCAGCATCTTTTTTTTTAGTAAAGGTAGATGCAAAGTGCTCACTTGGTAGCTCAGCCATGCCCTCTGCCTCCATGAAGAGATCCCTTTTTGGTCCATAATCATCCCCACCTCTCTGCTTACTACTGTTTTATGATTTACATGCCTAGAAAAGACTTTTCGATTCCCCTATATCTTGGTTGACATTCTCTTCTCATATTGTCTCCATACCTCTCATATTTATTTTTTCACTTCCCCCCCCTGAGCTTTCCATATTCAGCCTGGTTCTCGCCTGGATTATTTATCTAGCATCTGTCAGACATTCTCTTCTTTTTTGGCTTTGTCTGACTGTCTATGGGGGGAATCATCCCAGAAATTGACAAGGTCTGATATTGGGTGGGGAAAGTGGCATTTGATCTGCTGGTGGCACTTTGTTTCAAAAATACAGAGGCACAGGCTTCACATCAGATCGCTGGTGGGGCACACCTGGGTAGCAGTCGAGGGGGTCCACAACTCAAGCAACCAAGACACCTCAGAAAAAGAATCTGATGACACCGTAATTGAAGACCCATCACACCGCTCACCCACACCCTCCCACCAGCGTAGTCTCACACCTCGGTGGGACCTAGTTCTAGAGAAGTCTCGGGGTCACAATCTGGTGAGCCCATCACACTGGCTGATACACAGCAAGCAGCAGGGGCCTTGCAGGTTGCCAACACTTGGAGGACTGCTGGAGGCCAGAAATCTGATGAGTCCGAGCCAAATGGCATGCCTTTGGACTCAGACAAACCTCAGTTGCTGGAGCAATCTCAGGAACATCAGGAAGGGATTTCCACTGCACTCCTCAGATTGCAAGGCACAATGGAGGAGGTCGTCCGCCTTCAGTCTGAGGTGATAACATGGACGGGACAATGCACCGAGGTCAACACTGGTAGGATGGCAGCCGCCATGGAAAACTTAGTCCAGGATATTGGTCCTGCACTGTTGCAGGAGCCGCATTCCATCACTGCGACATTTGCAGGCATCCATCAGTGCCAACGGGAGAGGGGAAGAGGCATCTCAAACTCACTCCAGGTGCCTCTTCCTCTCAAGGAGTCAGTCAGGGGCCCTTGAACGCCCGTAGGGAGGAGGATTAGCAGATGCATACCCTGATGCCAATCCTCCAGGTGACTCTGAGGATCTATCCAAAGTCTATCCAAATTCCCTCTTCCTCTGACCCCAGCAGTTCCAGATTTAGTTGCAGAATGTGGGCATGGATGTTAATCACTGGTAGTTAATGTTGACTATTGTTCCAAGAATGTCTCTTTAACTAGGCTCCTGGTTATGTTAAGCAGCGCTCGTGTTAATCAGATGTGAAACCTTATTTCCTGCACAAAACAAAAGCTACTGTGCATTCCAGAGCCTCTTCCCTGTGCAGAGTGTAACCTTTTGAGCACAGTGATTGTCTGACTTCAAATCACTGTCCAGATCAGCAATGTGGCTTGTGTTTGCTGCAAGAATCTTGTACCCAAGCATCACTGGATTCTGTGATGTTCTGTGCGCTCTCAGTGCCTTAGAGGCAGGCTGCCCCCAGCTCAGCCCCCATTGCGACATCATTCCTGAAAGTTGAAGGTGTGGTGCTGAAGAGCACAGATGGTGAAGCCTGCCAAAGGATCAAGCTGTCTTTAAGTCCATGTTCCCACTATTTCTCAGCAGCATCTCCGTGATATGAGCCTCTTCACATGTGTTTGTGCTCTGCCCTCAGCCAGACAGGTGTCGGATGTTCCCAGATGCAATGTGGAAGGTCTCAGGAGTGTCCTTGCTGCATCTCATCATCATCCTCCCGGAATCTTGCAGCAATGAGGGCCTCACGGCTACACTTGCCTTGTCTGGCCTCATCGCCTGCACCCTCACCTTCCAGGACTTCATCACCTTCATCCCATTTGACTTCCTCCTCAATGGAGGAGGTGTGCAGGTCTTGCATCTCCTCATCATCCAAGTCCTCCCAAACATTGCATCACCAGTTTGTGTAGTGCACATCAAGCCACTATGATGCGCAACACCCTCTGGAGAGGGTGCTTCACCAGATCTTTCCAGGCACTGGAACCTCATTTTCAGGATGCCAATGATGTGCTCAACCAAACTCCAGGTTGTGGCATGAGCCTCATTGTAGCTTCTCTCATTAGGAATCTGAGGCCACCTCACCGGCAGCTTCAGTCATTTCCTTTGTGGGTGGCCCTTGTCCCCGAGAAGCCAACTCTGCATCCTGTGTGGTCCTTGGAAGATGTCAGGGCTCCAAGACCTGCTGACAATGTACAAGTTGTGGATGCTTCCAGGATATCTTGCAAATAGCTGCATGAACCGTTTGTTGAACATTGAGAGAGTGGAAGCACTTGTGGTTCACATACTGGACTGCTTGTTGCCAGGGAAGTTTAAGAGCCTTATGAATGAAGTCAATGGCACTCTGCACCTGTGGGAATCTGGAAATCTCAGCAAATCCCAGTGCTCTTGCTCCTGCCTGCTTGATCCCTGTCGAAATTGACAAAGTTGTGTGCCTTGGCAAAAAGAGCGTCTGTGACCTCCTGGATACATTTGTGGGTGGAGGCTTGCACAATCCTGCAGGGGACCCCAGTGGAGCCCTGGAAGGAGCCACTGCTGTAGAAATTAAGCGCATGGTAACCTTAACTGACACTGACAGCAGATGCCCTCCGAGTCCCCATGGTGACAAATCTTGTAGAAGGTGGCATATGTGCATGGCCAATTCCATTGGCATGTGCAGGCACCGGTGACACTACTTTTTGCTCGTTTGCAGGTAGCACATGTGCTTTCTACAGACCCTGTGTCTGACAATGGGCTTATGAATGACAGCTCTGTGGGGTTCATCTTCTGCTTGCAGAGGAGGATGTACCACCCATGGTCTTCAGGTTTCTTCCCCTCCCTTTGATGAGCCAGACGCCTCCGTCACATTTTTCTCCTTCTTCTTTCCTACCTATAAGCAATTGGACAGACAGCGAAATCACCAAGCTCCATGTTCCTTATGGTCTCCTCACTGCAGTAGCATAATGGCAACTTTACTGTTTCTTAACTCTAACCAAGTAGACTATGCCCCCGAGTGCAGCTGGAAACAGCAGGCGGGAGAGCAGGTCAGGTGGACACTCATCCCCCCACCCCCTCCCACCCCCCGCTTCTCTGATGAGTGCCTCGCCATCATCCTGGAGGAGGTGGCTGCCATGAGGGATACTCTTGCCCCGAGGGATAGGAGGAGGAGGCCACTGCACCTCATCAAGAGGGTATGGGAGGAAGTGGCAGCACTGGTCAGCAGCTGTGATGTGGTGCGGCACTCCTGGGTGCAGTGTTGGAAGCGCTTCAATGACCTGCTGCACTCAGAAAGGGTGAGTACCATGTTGGTATGGGTCAGTATGCAAATGTGTTAATATCTGGCCATCCCTCCATGGACCTCAGGGGTGCTAGGGCCGAGTGCCAACTGTCAATCACGCTGCAACTGGCTAAAGGGATGTGCCCTTCCAGGTGCTCCTCAGCTGGGGTTGGCCAGGCTGAAATGGTGCAGCAGGTACAGAGTGGACTAATCAATGCTCCTCTGTTGTGTCAGGAGAAGACGGTTCAAAGCAATGTGGAAAAGTTGTGGACCAGTTAGCCTCCTAATCCTCTCGAGATATGAGCAAGATGCCCTGACTCTTGAGAGTTGGCGTGACCCATGCGTAACCAGGCGTGGAGAGGCGCAGGTGCCAGATGAAGGTAAGAGTGCAATGCACAGAGGTGAGAATTTTGGCTTGTGCAACCATTCTAATGTAGTGTCTTAATTGTCGTGAGCCTCAAATTTGGAGATTCCACTAATCATTGGAAGACAAGGGCATCATAATGCAGATCTCTTTTATCTCACTAGGGTGACTGGCATGCACAGTGCCAGTGTAATGACTTTATCTAAAGACGTGTCCTTTTTCTTCCTTTTAGGCTTGCCAGCAGGCTTTCACTCTCTGGACCCCATGAGGGTGTGCATGCCATGGTCTCCGTGATGGAAGAGTCCATGCAGAGCATCAGCGCTGCGTTGACCATCATGACCAAGCGCACTGCATCCTCCATTGAGAGAGTGGCGACTGTCATGGAGAAGCAGCTCCAGGGACAGAATGAGGGATTCCTGGGTTTGCACTCGGACCTGAAAGCCCTCACACGGGCACTGACCTCAGGTGGTCAGTGTCAGTGTGGGAGATGGATGTGGATGGATCAGGTGGATTACTTGATATCCCAGCCAGGTGCCTGTCCAGCAATGGTGTGCAGGGAGTTCCAGAGCGACCTCACGTTGGCACACGAGTTGCCTCTGCAGGCTGCTCTTAGGGTGCTCCGGATGACGGCAGCAGCTCTTCCATCCCTCTGCCAGTGACCGTGGCACCTGATGAGGCTGTGGTGACTGGGGAGATGCCAGTGTGGCACTGGATGCTCCCTCCCAGGTGGGGCCATCACAGGCTTCACTAGCCAGTGGATGACCGGCAAGGTCATCAAGGCCAACGAGACAGCAGAGTCAGCAAAGCTGACTCCAATGCCGGGGCCAGCCAGGAGGAGATCCTAGATGTAGCACTCGAAAACATAAGTTAAAGGCATCATGAGCACATGAGGTAGAGGTCATGGTTGATTTTATGTTCATTTTTGTTTACTTTATGTATACTGGTCTGATGTTGAATACCAGAAATGACTCTGTTAAGATTATTGAACTGTTAGAATGACATAACTTGTGTTTTTGTCATTATACCCTAAGTCTGTTTCACTTTTTTATTTCATTCGTGCAGGGAATGCCAGTATGTAATGTTAGACACAGGTGGCTCTGAACTTTATTGCACAGGTGCTGAGCTTTCCTTGTGTTCTAATGAAAGGGTCCTTTCAGAAGTCCAGGATGAAGGTGGCAGCCCTGGCATGGGTTTGAAGCTGATCTTTGGTAGCCTAGCTGAAGGAGCATTGGATCAAGGTGTCCCCGGTGTCCCTGCCTCCTTGGAGCTGACCAAGGTCTGCCTCCATGCCCTCAATGTTCTCCTCACCATGCTCCTCTTTGGACTCACTACTGGATTCATCATCAGTGGCCTATGCAGCTACGTCAAGATCCCCTTCCTCGAGTGGGTACCTCTTTGCCAGTGCCAGGTTGTGGTGAGCGCAGCATGCAACCACTATCAGTGACACCCGCTCTGGGGGGGTTTTGTAGTGCTACCCCTGAATGGTCCAAGCATCGGAAGCGCATCTTGCGCATCGGAAGCGTCGGAGCTATTTATCCTCATCGCCAATTGTAATAAACTTTGTGTACAGGACAGGTTTCTTGTTAAAGACTGTTCACTTTACTTACGGAGTTCCTGAAGAAGCTACATGCTTGAACCAGGCCCATGGCTGGAAAGCTGCACCCCTAAGATTATCCGCACTTAGGGCTGATTCGTCAGTACTGTTGTGTAATCTCTTAAACAGTACGAAAGGTTTTACTAACACTCACTTCACAGATGTGGCAGCATACGTGGAGAAAGAAACAGAGGCCTGAACTTTATGTCCTCCAATCCCCACTGCCCTGGGGTTGGGTTGACAGGTGGGATAGATGCAAAATCAGTGGTTTGGCAGCAGAAGGCTCTGTGCCCATCACTTGCCCATCTCCGCTGGAATTTTACTATTGGTGGGAGAGGTGTCAGGACACTTAGACCAATTGAGAGCCTCAGGTGGTTAAGCAATGAAACCTTAAGGGCCTCTTCCTGCCACTGCTGATATTCTATCATGTGGCAAGGCTTTCAGGTATGATCTGACAGCCTGATTGCAGGCTTGGGTAAGGGGGTTCCTCTTGTTCAGGCACCCTGTGCCACACAAACATCCCGCCCAGTGAAAGGAGCCCTGCTATTTGACCATCCTGCCCCTGGCCTCCCGATTGGTGAACTCATTGGTGGATCCTGCCTGATTGGCCTCGGTGAGGCCACACCACCTGCCTGCTTCTTAAGCCTCCATCTCTGCTCTTGGTTGGGGATTGGGTGCAGCCTTGCTCCTGGTGCCATTGCTGGGATTGAAGAGCTACCAGCTATCTGATAGGCTGCCAGCTCTTGTAGGTGCCTTGATGGGGAGAAGCTATGAATTTAGGCAACCAATTACCTGACGGCCATCAAATCTGTCATGGCTTCCAGGGCTGGCTCATGTCCACCACAGCCTCAATTATGGGTTCAAGGAAGGCATCAGAAAAATGTGGGGCTGCTCAAACCACTAATGACCCTCTTCTCTCCCTGCTCACCCAATTGTAAAGGCAACATCGAACCTACTCATGGCTGCCATTTGCCTTTTAGGCTATCCTCCGTGCCTAGATCCCTCTTCCTATATATGCCTGATGTTCATAAATGAGCAACAAACTGACGCTAGTGCCTTGAAAATTGAGCTGTATCATGGCCATTGATGTCTTCCAGGGTCGGGACCAGGAAATGTCTGGGCGTCAGGTTCTGGAATATGGAATGAAAATTTAGCCCCCTTTAGCCTGCAAAAGCCAGCAAGATGTAATCTTAGTTTCCTCGTATTCATCTAAAACTTTTCCAGCTGCTTGCTCCCTCAAAATTTATTAGGAATGGTACATTTTAAAGTATAGATTTGCAGAACTGTGCAATTCCAGAGTTTAACATTTTTAATTTCTTTAAAATAACTTAATAGCTCATAAGGTAAAATATTACATCTCACACAGCGAGTTAGAAATGAATTAATGAAGTGGGGAGACAGCTTAGCTGAAAAAGTGCATAAAGCTTTGGAAAACTCACTTGTTTAGTGTAGTAATTATAGTTTTGACAAACATTAGGACTGTAGCTTTAAGAATAATCCTGTGTTGTAAGATCACATGATCTTTGTAAACCAATAAGTTAGTAGCATGGGGCCTCTAGTAGAGAGTTCTCCTTTAGTTATAGAGTTTAATGCGCATATGTAATTGCTGCTGCTGTCTTGTAAATAAAGTTCAATGTTTCCACCAAGAAACGTTGCCTGGAAAAATCAACTCTATAACAAACTGATGATGAGGATAATTCAGATCCGGTGCTGTCCCTTATCCAGCAATTGTGATTATCTAAGATAATTAAAAAGAAAGGAAGATATGACCATCCGAGATGCCAAAGTTTGGTAGAATTGAATCAACCACAGACAACTGATCTCAATATACAGAACGTCTTTGAGTTCTACTTTCAAGCCAACAAAATCATAGAGGAGGAAAGGAGGAGAATTGTTCTCCTGAATATTTGTGGGAGAAAAACCTACAGTTTAATTCGAAGTTTGACGTCCCCCAGTGCCCCTGACTCAAAGACCTTCAGCCAATTGGTAGACCTCATTAGGGGACATTTTTAACCCAAGCCCTCAGTTACAATGAAGAGTTTCAGGTTCAATTCACGGAAATGAGCCCCAGGGGAGACCATTGCTGCCTTCATAGTGAAATCAAAGCAACAAACAGAATATTGTGATTTTGGTGAAATCCTGAATGATTTGCTCAGGGATCGTTTGGTCTGTGGCATGCAAGAGGATGCTTTTCAGTGAAGATTGCTGGCTGAAGTGGATCTTGATTTTAAGAAAGCATTAGATATAGCGCTTGCAATGGAAAGCACTGTAAGGAAGGGATGCACAAGCGATTCAAGGTGTGCAAAATGGTGGCATTTTGCTAACAGGACAGGAATGGTCAGCTGAAAGTGGCGCAAAAAGCTGGGACTTTGCAGTGAAGTGGAAAACAGCCCCCGCTAACTGAAAATTTACAGGAAACAGTTTAGCAGCAAATTCAAAAACTATTTTTTATCAACACAGAAACAATCATACTCCTAACGATTGGCAATTTAAAGAGGTGGAGTGATATTTTTGTTACAAAAATGGGCACATATTGAAGCATTGAAAATCAAGATTAAAACAGGCTTCCACGCAACAAACAAAGTCCAATGAAGTATA
The DNA here is from genome assembly GCF_017639515.1 of Carcharodon carcharias. Classification (NCBI taxonomy): domain Eukaryota; kingdom Metazoa; phylum Chordata; class Chondrichthyes; order Lamniformes; family Lamnidae; genus Carcharodon; species Carcharodon carcharias. The sequence goes on from NC_054477.1 coordinate 144,560,387, forward strand.
AAGTATGGAAGAGCCAGAAACAATTAATTCTGTCATTTATTCCTTATTCAACATGAAAGTTGGGAAGTCAGAGCCAATTACTGTCATATCACAAGTAAATGGTAAACCCTTAAAAATGGAAGTAGACACTGGTGCTTCTACCACTGTAGTAGGAGAACACACTTTCAGATATTTAAACAAAGGTGCTCAACAATTAAATTTGGAACAAACCTCTGCCAAGTTGAAAACTTCAGGTGAAAAATGCAGGTAAAAAGTATCACCAGAGTATCTGTTTCATATAGACACCAAGCAGCACGATTACCAGTGATGGTATTAGAAAGTAGAGGACCAAGCCTTCTAGATCAAAATTGGTTGAGGGAAATTAATCTTGATTGGCCAGTGAGATTTCAAAAGGGAGCAGGAATAGTTCCTGAGTTGGAAAAGGAACAAGGCAAGGTACTTCAGAAAGAGCCTGGAGAGTCCAAGGACCAGAACTCGATGAAAAAGGAATATGTCGCCATTCAGAAACCTGAAGAAATGAAGACTGTCTTAAACAATGACATGGAAGAACAGCAAAATAAGCCCAAGGAGACTCTGCTGAATGACAGAGTTTAAGCTGAAGCGAGTGAATTTTGCAATGAAAAGAAAAACCTATTGAGAGACCTTCACACACTATAATGATCCCTCAGGTCAAAGTTTGTATCTCTGGAACAAACTGAATGAACTGAAGAACCAGTTGGCAGAGAAGGTGCAGCAATGCTCAGGGTTCCAGGTGGAAGCCAACAGATATAAGAAGGAGACAGAAGAGCTAAAGATTCAGCTGAATGAAACTAAAGAAGCTTTGAAAGCAAAAGCCGTAGAATTTTCCAAAAGGCAAGTAGATAATGAAATCATGAGTAGCTCAACTACTGAACTAAGATAAGTTGAGATTCCACCTGAAAGAAGTCTGGCTGACAGTTAAGCCAAAAAAAAAAGCCCAAGACTAAATTCTGTGGTAAAAAGAAGAAGACACATAGGAAGAGGATGCAGAATTACTGATGAGATGCTGTCTTCGAACAAGACTAAGCCTAGTACTCCGCAATTTGGAGGCCAAGTTGGAGAAAAGTCAAGGGAACCAAAAAGCGACTCATGATTTGCGTATTCATGAGTGACAATTTACTGTTGGAAAAGCAGTATGTGTAAGGAATTTCAGTGCAGGACTGAAGAGGTTACCTGGTAAAGTAACTTCAACGACTGAATTGTGGAAGTGGAGCGCCAAATCACCCATAAGCACGTGGATCATTTAAGAAGAAGGGAGATACCCAAACAAAATGATGTTCCACCTGTAACCATTGTTGAACTTGTGTTTCCTGTTGAAGTTGCTCAACCAAGGTAGACATGCATGATGTCTCCATCAGAGTGGAAGACACTGAACTGCCTGTACCTAATGAGGTACCTGATGTCAATGTCGTTTCAAAGAATGTGGTTCCTGCAAAAGAATCAGAAGTCGCGGAGTTACAACATTCCAAACGGATCAGGAAACCACCTGAAAAACTGAATTTGTAATTTCATGACCTGTGTAAATATTATAACGTCATGAGATAAATATTCTTGTAAATACAAAATGTACATAAAGGTTAAAGGGGGAGGAATGTAGTAATTTTAGTTTTGATAAACATTAGGACTGTAGCTTTAAGAATAATACTGTCTTGTAAGATCACCTGATCTATGTAAAGTAATGAGTTAGCAGCTTGGGGAACGTCTAGTGGAGAGTTCTTCTTTTGTTATAAAGTTTGGTGCATAAATGTAACTGCTACTGCTGTCTTGTAAATAAAGTTCAATGTTTCCGCCAAGAAAAGTTGCCTGAAAAATCAACTCTAAAACATTTAGAATCAATATTTTCCTTCTCTCCTGCATCTCTGTTTTAAGAACTCAATCAAGCTGGCAATTAAGACCATTAACAATGCAACTAATAATGATTTTACATGGCCCATCCACATTTGTTGTTGGCAGATAGGCCATTCTCCCAGGCGGCAATCACACTTTTGCTCAAACCTCAATCCAGGGTGGGATGAAATTTCCGTGGGGAAATAAAATAAAAAGAGATAACTGGGGGCTAGTTTTTTTTTTAAATGAGGTATTCTTTCAGGTGCTTGATTGTGCTACATGCACATATTTGGCAGCATTTTTGTTGTGGAGGTCTGCAGCTCCCTGGGGCAGATATTTGTCTTCAGGGAGCTCACTAGCAGTGCTCACCCGCACCCTCAGTTAGGTTGGCACCTACCTGCCTCCCCCCCACCCCGAGCACCCTGATGTCGAGCATTTCTCAGTGTGTGTTTCACACTGGCTGGCTGTTAATTGGCTAGCCAGCGTGAAACCATGGTCAGGAGCAGATCGCAGCCGAAGGCCCATTTCCCATCCGCTTCTGGGCCCACTGATGATGTGCGCCCGACAAGCGAAAAGTTCAGGCCCAGGTTCCTGAGGTGAGATGAGTATGCTGTAGCCTTTTGTAACAGACAGTAACCCAGAGTGTTATAGCAACTTCCAAAAAGGAAAATCTTCTGTTTGGAAACAACATTTCTAAAATGCATTGTTCTTGCTGGAATGAACCATTACCTTCTTCAGCTCAACAATTCCCCTGACTGTAAGCAAACTCATGTTGTTGAGGAAACACCGACACAACGAATAGGGTCAGTTAAGAATTGGAGCAGCACTTTTTATGCAAAAAGTTTAAGGATTATTGTAAGCCATACATTAGTCAAAGGAGGTAAATTTGATAATCACTCTTCATACTAAGGAAAGATTTTGAAATATTTCCTGATGAATTGAGTCTATTTAAGCAACCAAGGAAAATTGGGTTACTTTCAGAATTCAATATTCCAAAATGTGATGGATTTTGCAATGCATTTAGGTCCTTCGAAGATTGCACTAGTTATTAACTAGTTGCATTATTATTGCCCCACAATACAAACATTGCAAATATGGTACAACATATTTTGCTTGATTACTGATAAGAACTACCACAAAGGGTTGTAAAAAAAATCCAAAAACATATGGGCCAGGTTTTTCCGGTTGGTGAGTGGGGGCAGAGCCTGTTCACTGACACGTAAAATGATGCGGGAATACATCGAGCGTGTGCCCCAATGTCACCCCGCATCATTTAGATTTTCAGTTCAGCGGGCGCACATCTGAATCGACTCGCCAAATTGGCCTGCCCACTTAAAATGGCTGCGCCCACCCCCAAACTAGGGGCACCGATCCGAAGGCCGCCCACCTGCACCCACTCCCGCAGCCCCCCCCCTGACAGGGGGACAATGTTGCCCATGATGACTGATCGCCCATCAGCTGAAATGTCGGAAGTGATATCTATCATATACCTATAACATCACAAGCACTGACCAGGTCCATTCCTAACAAACATAGATGTAGTTCTAGGTTAAAAAGGTATATTAATAAACACTTGCCTCAATTACATGAGTGGTCAGATCAATGCCATACTGCATCCATGCTTTCACTGATGTGCCTTTTCTTAGCATGGCAATTCAAGTTTATTCAATGACATTGGTCTTTTATTAAAAAAATAGAAAAACCCACTTTTCGGGCTGAATCTTATTTATAACAATGAAGAGCAATAACCTTTTTTTCAAACAGCAAGGAAAATAACCGGTTGCTGCGCTGAAAGCATTTGAAGCAAGTGGCACAAAAATTAAATGCTGCAAAGAAAATTGCGCAACTCAATTGGACACCCAGAATAAAATGCTTTCCCACGGGGTAAAATATCTTGAATTTAGAACCAGAAATGTATCGCAGCCAGGGAATATTAAATCAGGTGTACTCTATGCACAGGAATTAACAAAGTGTCCTTGAAATGTGTTTGCATAAAGACAAGTATAATTACCACTAATTTGACAATCATGTCAGTTTTCTAATTACATGTCTGAATATTATTGAGATTTATTTAATAGGACATAATAATGTTAGCAAAATGCAAAAGAGACTATTTTCTAATATAAGAAGGAAATTGCGAGGCAATTTATTGATTTTTCAGCTTCTCGGTTTCCCTTTTGAAATATGTTGCAGCTTTTGTGTGCTTCTGTTTTGCAATAGAATATCTTTAAAGGTGTTATATTTTCAGAACCATTGTGGCATTGATTTCTGGTCTAGGGAGTGGTGAAATAAGAAAGTATATTTGTTCAAAAAAGGTCACGGACCTGAAATGTTAACTCTGTTTCGCTCTCTAACACAGATGCTGTCGAAGCTGCTGAGTTTTTTTTCCAGCAGTTTCTGTTTTTATTTGCTGAAGAAAGGTTCAAGGACAACTAGAGATTGTAGGCTATTGGCAACAAGTTGTTTCAAAGCATATTATGGAACTTTAAAAAAGAAACACATAAATATTTGAGAAGTAAAATAATTGAGAAGGCTCAGGGAAAGAGGGAAGTGAATGGCAGAAAATGATTGGGTCTTTCAGAGAGCTGCTGCAGGTGAAATGGGCCAAATTATCTCTTTTTTGAATCTGTGCAATTAGACCCAAAACTGGATGATTCATCAGAGTCAGACATGCATTACTCAGTAGCGCATTGCAAAAATTCCCTAGCACAGCACCAAATCAGAAAATCTGCTCCATTATCTTTCAGGGATTCGTGCAAACGTAGCGTAGAACTCTTTACAAGACGCAGTAAACATTGTATCAATTCAAGGATTGTGCTTTTCGCGTACTAAATTTAAAATCATGGATCAGCCTCCACTTCCTGGGACACATGGGCACCAATAGCTCTTTCATTTGTGTTTAAATTAACAAACTAGCTTCATAAAATAGATCAAAATATTTTTGCTATATAAATACCGATATCTACATTAATGTCCAAGAATGTTTGATATGGCATCAGGCAAATTAGCTTTGGCTGTGCAGTTGCAAGAATTACAGGCTTTAGATCTGCTTCAACTCAGCTTAACTTAATTAAGTTAACTTAAACTTAATTTCTGTGCGATTAACCATCTGCCTCTTGATCATAAATAATGCGTGATGATACAAAGTGGCCATGTAAGGGGCAAAGAAGCAATTTAATGGACACTGAATGCATTTATTTTCAGCATCTTTCACTTTTGTCCTGCTGCATTCAATTAAGCCCTTATAAATTTATACTAAGCTACGTTTCTCCCCATTTCTGTAGTTCAAGAGCTTCAGAAAGACATTTCAGAACATCAATTAGAATAGATTTTCAAGTGCTGTAATCGGATCAAGTACCTTGACAGTCTCTATTATACACGTAAATTATTATTCCAGAAACATGCCTCTTTCACGCTTTTAAATTAAAATTTACCACTATTATATAAAGGCTCTGTTCAAGAGGAGCAAAACCACATTCAGTATTTTAAGTCTCAGACACTTTAACGAGAGGTAAAAGATCTACCCTTGGCTTTGTCTGACTCAAAGTGCACAACATTAAATTCAGGAAGAGGCCTGAACAGCAAAATTGATATCATTTTCTGGTGGCATCGGTCAAAGTTAGTGTCTAGGGGTAGATGTTGACATGTTGTCATTTTAAAAATGAAAGATAGAAAGCTCATTTTGAATCTCTCTGTTTTTCGTTCACTTGAAATCAATTTGGCATTTAACCATGCAGCCCATAAGGTCCCATGTCCCAATCTATGTTGAGTTAGCTGAGGGTAGATAGCCGGTGAAGCAGAATAGCCTTCAACACCGCTAGCTAGATAGGGAAAAATTGAACCGAAGTATTCAAGGGAATATAGGTTGTGTCATGGTCACCCAGGGGAAGATATTCAAATGAGCAGCGGTGTTTCAAGAACACAAAAACAAGAACACAAGAAATAGGAGAAGGAGTAGACCATTTGGCCCATTGAGACTGCTCTGCCACTCAATACGATCAAGGCTGATTTTGGGCTTCAGCTCCATTTTCCCACCTGCTTCCCATAGCCCTCAATTTTCAGAAACAGAGGACAGAAAAGGAAGGGGATGTGTGAAAGGAGGAAGAAATGGAAGTTGAGTTCCATTGAGCTCCATGGAAAATAAATTGAAGATAAGAGATTTGCTGAAAAGAGAAACATGTTGCTGAAGCTTTTCATGTTCCACTCATCAGGGCAAACACAAGAATGCCAAATTTCAAATGATCACAACAAGTTATATTACAGGATAAATGGGTAAGTCAACCCTGATTGACCCAGTAATTCAAAAAAGACTTAAAGCTTGATTGAACATATTCCTTTTGTTTGCAGAGAATGGGTCACTGCTTATGAACATATGTCATTTCTAGCAAGTGTAAATGAGCCACGTTATCAGCTTGACCAATTATCTTAAATTAGCTGTTAGCGTAGTTATTAGCGCACTCAGAATTGTTCAGTAAATGCTGCCCAATCAGGGTGTCACATCTAACATTACATGTTTTGTTTTGAGTTTTGCAAGGGCAGGCTGGTTGAGTACAGTCTGTACTTTGCCTGTTATGAACAACCAAAGGAACATGCTGTTTGATTCGATCAAACTGGCAGAGTGCTGGCACTGATATTTATGCACAATGTTGTTCAATTGTGTGGTAGGCAGAATGCCTTTATGACTGACAACAGCATCCTTTTATTGGAAAATACCACTCATGTAGCCACTGTATAGTAGCAGCGCGAAACAGTTTACATAACCTGTTGTTCAAAATTTTGAGATACTTCGCCTTTCTCGGTCAATTTGATGTAGACTACGCTCTTCAGGTCCAAAGGTGGTTGCCTATTGCCTATTCGTGAGTTTACGCAATGCACACTGACGTAATTAGAATAGTCATTGCCCCACAGGATAGCTTTGATGTTCTCTATTTCTGTGTGAAACTACTGAAGAAAAGGTTAAGAAAGATGTTTCATGCTGCTACTATGCAATGGCTACATGAGTGATATTTTCCTCTAATACGATGCAGCCATAAGTCCATAAAGATGTCTGCCTACCACACAGTGAGCAACATTGTGTGCGAATTTCAGTCCTGGCGCAATGTCTGAATGATTGGCTGTTCAAATCAAACAATGTGCTCCTTCAATTGTTTGCATAGGCAGAGTGCAGACCGTGCTGAACCATGCAAAACGCAAAACGACATGAATTCTGCCCATGATTGGGCAGCACTTGCTGAACAATCCTGAGTGCACTAATAGCCACACCATCAATTAATTTAAGATAATCAGGCCAGCTCAAAACGAAGCTTATTTACACTTGTTAGAAGTGATGTACATTCATATGCAGGAACCCATTCTCTTCAAACAAAAATAATATGTTCAACCTTTGCACCTTTTTTTTGAATAACCCAGGAGCTTGGTGAGTTCCTTCAGTTGGTGAGAACCTACAGTTCCTTGTTGCCTTCTCCATGGCAATTCCTCAACAAATCAGAGTTGACGTGCCAACCAAACAACACCCTTTGCTCCTATAGTATAAGTTACTGTGATTCTTTGAAATTTGACATTCTTGCATTTGTTCTAATATTCACTAATATGTCTCTTTTTTTTGCAATAGTTAAGTTCCATACTGCCAAATAAGAAAATATTGAGGGGCACTTTTGAGAAACCTCCTCTCCATGGGAATATGGATTGAACATCCTGGTATGGAAGTCAGTGTCTGATTCATGATGCCAAAAGTTATCCTCTTATTAATAAGTCAAAACAGACTTCATGCCAGGTGTGAAGTCTCCAAAGTTTCTTCTAAGAAACACTAAAGCATATGATCCAATGTTGCAGGAATGAAACAAGTTTCTGCTCAGTGTCATTATATAGCTGAGTTGCCAGGTTTCTTTTTATTCGTTCAAGGGATGTGAGCATCGCTGACAAGGCCAGTATTCATTGCCCATCCCTAACTGCCTTGAGGAGGCGGTGATGTGCCACTTCCCTGAACTGCTACAGTCCATGTTAGAAGACTCACGGTTCTGCTGGAAGAAAGTTCCAGGTTTTTGACCCAACGACAGTGAAGGAGCAGAGATATAATTCCAAGCCAGGATGGAGTGCAGCTAGGAGGGGGACTTGCAGGTGGTGGTGTTTCCTAGCATCTGTTGCCCTTGCCTTTCTAGGTGATAGAGGTTATGGGTCTGGAAGACGCTGTTGAAAGAGGCTTGGTTCTAGCCTTATAATCCTAGTTTAGAGCATGCAGAGCAGCTCCCTTGATGTCTATTTGAGGCTAGCCACACTGCAGTTTTTGGAATTGCTAAAATGTGCTTTTTTCAAAAATATTTGTAGCCTTTGTAAAGAGTGCAACATGTTTTCTCTTATGCCTGAAATAACCAATTACCTTTAAGTGGCTGCACCCTTGTAAATGTTAGCTGCAGCCCTTTGATGGTTCCTGGGTGACTCAGCAGAGGTAATGTAATGCTGTAAAAAGGAAAGATCAAACAGGAAATGTTAAGGACCATAACAGAGGTTGCTTCCTCTATTGCTAATAGAAAATAGAACAAGTAAGATTGGAAATAAAACAGAAAGTGCTGGAAAAACTCAGCAGGCCTGTGGAAAGAGAAACAGAGGCTAGGGTTTTCTGTGCCACATTGTGACGGGTGTGTTCGGTGGCGATATCAGAGAATCTTGCCAGAAGGCCCTCGGCCTATTTCCCAGCGATGTGAATCCAGAATGCGATTGTCCCCTCCCCTAATCAATGGCAGGCCACGTTTCCTGCCCTCAAACATCAGGGACTTAATTTGAATGCATTTGCACCTTGTAATTGTGGCCACACGCCTGAATCAACCCCACCCCATGTCAAATTTAAAGCCTACGGAGGTGTGGTTTAATGACAGTGCGATTTACAACTGCCGTTAAAAGGCATGAACCTGGCGGCCTGAACTTTGACCCGATCTAGGGGATCAGCGCACACGACTTTGCGTAGCACTTGCAGTGTGAGCATGTGAGAAAAATAGAGAATGTGCAGGGCTACAGATAAAAGGCAGGGGAGTGGAATGCTCTTTCAGAGACAGAGTGCAGACTTGAAGGGCCAAATAGCCTCCTTCTGCATTGTAAAATACTGTGATACTGTGAATGCAAGGAAGAGGATCCGCAGAGTCAGGGGAGGTCACAGGCAAGTCTCCACAGCGGCCTCTTTGCGTCAGGCTTGTGATGGCAGGGCAAGGGTGACAGTGCCGAGTGAGAAAGGAACCTCGGGGTAAGGGCCACAATGCAAGGGGGGGTTCAAGGCAGCACAAACTGAAGTTTGGACACAAACACAATGCCGGTGGCATGGGGTGGTGGGGGAGGGTGGTGGTGTGGGGTAGAAAACGGCTGGGCAAATGCCAGAGCATTTAGTTTGAGTTCAATTGATATGTTTGGAGTCAGGCTAGTCAAACAATTGTGCCCACTCAAGCAGCACTAATTCCTGATAGTGCCAATGATTGCTCCTCTAAAGGTAACTGCTCACATGCACACTTCAGAATCGACTGAGTGCTAAGGTGCAGCAGAACCATTGCGCGACAGGCCAAGCTTGACAATCCTCTTGGGAAAGGTGGCCATCAAACACTGATGGACAGGTGCACTCCTAGTCCCTTGCATTATGTTTTAGTTGACATTGAAAAGTCATCCTCATGGTCCAAGCAAACTGTGAAGCCTTGGAGAGCAGGTTAGGACAATGCCTATGCCTGAGGTGACTGTTCAGGGTGCAGTTGAGTGACCAAAGCTGTCACCACTCGGTCATGTGGTCTGGGGTGGTGCTGGTTGAGGCATGGTGAGTCATCATGCATACTAAACATTGGGCATCTATGTAGCAAGCTGGTTTCTCCAGCATGCACCAAGGGGCCTTGAGAGGCAGCCAAAGGTGAAGACTTGACCAAGAGTGGTCCTTAGGAGACAATCGCTGACCCTTGTGTCTCTCACTTTGATACGACAGTGAAGAGACCATCAGGAAGATGGAGCCTGGCGATCCCACTGTTTGTCTCACCGTTTATTGGTAAGAGAGAAGGAGAAGAATGTGATGTAGGTGCCTGGCTCGCCAAAGGGAGGAGCAGAACCCAGAAGACCAAGGGGTGGCACAAACTACTTTGCGTGCAGAGGATGAACCCCACAGAGCCACCGTTCATAGGCACATCATCAGACTCAGGGTGTATAGACGGCACATGTGCTACCTGCAGATGAGCAAGAAGCAGTGTTGCCGATGCCCGAGCATGTTAAGGAACTGGTCATGCAAATATGTAGCCTTCAGCAGGATTTGGCTCCATTTGGATTCGGAGGGCATCCACTGCCAGTGTCATTTAAAATTACTAATGCACTCAATTTCTACATTTGTGGCTCCTTCCTGGGCTCCACTGGGGTCCTTTGCGGGATCTCGCAAGCCTCCACCCATAAATGTATCCAGGAGGTCATGGACACCCTCTTTGCCCAGGCACACAACTTTGTTAACTTTAACAGAGATCAAGCAAGCGAGGAAGCCAGAGTGTTGGGAGTTGTTGAGATTTCTGGATGCCCACAGGTGCAGTGTTCCATTGACTGCACTCAGGTGGCTCTTAAATCTCCCTGGCAACAAGCAGTCCAGTATGTGAGGCGCAAAGGCTTCCACTCTCCCAGTGTTCAGCTGGCCTGCAACCATAACAAATGGATCATGCAAATGTAAGATACCTCGAAGTGTCCACAACTCGTACATCCTCAGCAGGTCTCAGAACCTTTACATCTTCCAGGGACTATACAGGATGCAGGATTGCCTCCTCAGGGACAAGGGCTACCTACAAAGAACGTGGCCAATGATGCCCATCTGGCAACCTCAGACTCCTAGTGAGAGAAATTAAAATGAGGCTAATTCCGCAACACAGAGTTTGGTTGAGATTCCGGTACCTGGACATACCTGGTGGAGTACTACAGTACATTCTCCAGAGGGTGTCATTCATCATAGTGGCTTGCTGTGCACTGCACACCTCCCAGAAGGGAAAAAACAGTTTGGACCAGTATTCTTACTTCCCAGTTTTCACTGTTTTTTCCATTCTGGGCTGACGATGCAATGGGGGAATGAACCTGGATGGTGAGGAGATGCAAGAGCTGCACGTCTCCCATGATGAGGAGGGAGTCGAAGGGGATGAGGGTGATGAGGTCCTGGAAGGCGAGGGTGCAGGCGATGAGGCTGTTACCAGACAAGGCAGGTGTAGTCGGGACACCCTCATTGCCACAAGATTCCAGGAGGATGATGACGAGATGCAGTGAGGACGCTCTTGAGATCTTCAAATTGCATCTGGGAACGTCTGACGCTTGTCTGGCTGAGGGCAACACACACATGCTCTGTGAAGAAGCTCATATCATGGAGACACTGCTGAGATACAGCAGCCACATAGGCTTTAAGAAAACTTCATCCTTTGGCGGGCTTCATCACCCGTTCTCTTCAGCACCACGCCTTCACCTGTCAGGAATGATGTCGAGATGTTGGCGGGGGGGGGGGAGGTGGTGGTGGGTGGGTGCAGTTCCACCTTAAAGGTTGAGAACATGAGGGAACCCAGTGTCGCTTGGGTATGAGATTCCTGTAGCAAACACAAGCCACATGGAGGTGCACGCATCACTGATCTGGAGAGTGACTTTGATGCTGGACAATCACTGTGCTCAAAAGATCACAAAGTGCACATGGAAGAGGTCCTGGAATGTGATAGTAGGCTTCATTTTGTGCAGAAAACAAGGTTTCACATCTGATTGACACAAACACTGCTCATCATAACAAGGAACCACAGACAAGAAAACCTTCTTGGCAGTGTGTTTACAATGATCAATGTAAGCGCAAGTGACTAACACCCATTCCCACATTATGCAATTATACCTTCTTGCTAACCCTGCTGCTACATCTTGGTGCTCTCCTGAGATTCACAGTGGAGGTGGAGGCAGTCTGCTGACTGCTACGTCCTGTTGTCTGTGATGACCCTGGTGGGACCTATGGAGTGCTGAGACTTGGGGGACCTCTGCCTAGGTCCTGCTGCATTGCAATTGCACCCTCCTTACCCTGCGGAGCTGGAGCTGATGGGGTCAGAGGAAGATGGGATTCAGATGGGCTGGATACTCCTGGGTTACCTGGGTGGATGGCCCATGGATGTGCACCTGCTGATCCTCCTTCCTTTGGGTGCCCGAGGGCCCCTGGCTAACTCCTTGGCAGGAAATGTCAGCTGGAGTGAGCTCGAGATACCCCACCCCTCTTTTGCAATGACACTGATGGATGCCTGCAAGTGCCTTAGCGATGGAGTGCAGTTCCTGCAGCAATGCTACCATCCTGCCAGTGTTGACCTCAGTGCATTAGCATACTGGCACTATCACCTCAGACTGAAGGCTGATGGACTCCTCCATTGTGCCTTGCAATCTGAGGAGTGTAGCGGACATCCCTTCCTGATGTTCCCGAGCTTGCCTTTGCAGCTCCAGCAACTGAGGCATGACTGAGTCCAGAGGTTCCTAATCTGACACGGACTCATTGGATTTCTGGCCTCCAGCAGTCAACTGAGTGCCAGCAACCTGGGATGTCCCTGCTGTCGTCTGCTATGGATCAGACAGTGCGATGTGCTCACCAGATTTTGCCCCCGAAGCTACTCTAGAACTAGGTCCCACCAAGTTGTGTGTCTCTGTGCTGGTGGAGGGTGTGGGTGAGCGCTGTGATGGGTCTTCAATTTTGGTGTCTGAGGATTCCTCTTCTGTGTGTCCTCGGGGCTGGAGACAAGTAATTGGCTCATGGACCTCCTTGGCTGATTTCCTAGATGTGCCTGCGAAAGCAAGGGGAAATAATTACTGTATGGCAGGGGACTGCGGAGCAGGGGAACTCGCTCACAGCATGGTTGTCTGATGGATGTTGCACTGCTGGACCCTCACTTGGGTGAGTATCACCAATTTCACAGTGCAGGAACGGTCCAGATCATTGCTGGCCAGCTGGATGACTCTGTTTTCAAAGTCTGTGAGGGCCTTGATGTTGGGCATTCCTCCACCGGTCTGCGACCACTCCCTCTAGTTGTGTGCCAGCTTGTCCTACATGAATGCAGATGTAAAGAATGTGAGCAGGATACCTACTAGGCCAGATCAGAAGGATGCCTGGAATTTGTGGGTGGTGATTGCTGCAATGGACGGGATAAGGGCACGATCTGCAGAGCAGATGAAGGTGTATATGAGAGAGAGTGAATGGCGATATCTCTTGAGCTGGCAGTAAGTGAGTTCCCTGTGGATGTGTGATGCATTTTTGAGTGTGTGAGTTGAGAGTGATGAGAAGAGTGACTTACCCTGGATGAACGGGGGAGATCATTCACCCTCTTTTCAGCACTGGGTGGCTGTTGTCTTTTGGAAGGCATTGGCGCTGACCACCGCTGTCACCACCTCCCACGTTGGATGAGGTCACCTTGGATGAGGTTCGGTGCCCAGAGTTGGGTGGGGGGGGGGTAGTGGTTGGAGGGCATTGTGGCAGGCCTCCACTGTTTCCTCGGGGAGGCGTCACTAAATTTGGGAGCAACATGTTTCCTCCCTTTGGCAACAATCAGTTCCCAGCGGCTTCCTATCCCTTGGAGAGTGCTAGCTCTGTGCAGGGGCGGCTTTTAAACATGCCGCCCAGTTTACTGAAGGCCTGAGGTCACGGCAGGGTGGGCGAACCTGAGGCCAACCCACCAGCGACTGACTATCAAAACCATTCCTCTCAATTTTTAAAACATAGTGACACACGATACAACGGAAAAAGCCGCCTTTGCCGTCGGCGGATCACATGCTGATTTCCCAGCCCAATATTGGACTTTGCCGATTTCTTTGATGATTCCGCCCAGAGTTAATGTGTTGAGTCCGTATGATTCTTCATCAGAAGAGTCGTACGGACTCAAAATTTTAGCTCTGTTTCTCGCTCCACAGATGCTGCCAGACCTGCTGAGTTTTTCCTATTTTTATTTCAGATTTCCAGCATCCGTAGTATTTCGCTTTTAAGTAAAATTAGAACTTTGGAGAAACAAATATAAAAAGTGTGTGAGGAAACATCGAAAAAGCACTCTAAAATGTAAAGAGCAAGTAGAGTTAATGGCGCCTATTGAGATTTTAAGGTAAAGCAAACAAAATGGTGGAAGCTGAGCCAATAAATTAATGCTTTACTCAGAAATAATTGGAACCTGTTAGGAACAAGAAGAAAAATAGATTCTCTGAAGAGAGGATTTGAATGTAATAATAAAGGCAATTATTTGAAACCAGAAAAGTTGTTGAAAGCAAAGTACTGTAGTAAATCATTCGGATACTTTAGCTTGCTTTGCTAAATGAATTCTTTATTTAAACGTCAGGGTTTAATAAACTGTTGTACAATTTCAACAGAGTTACAGTGAATAGCATTTGGCTATTGAATTCACTCTGTCACCTGCACCTGCTTGTTCATACCTTATGTCCTGCAGTCAATTTGTTCTGTAAATAAAAACAAATAATTACACTGAGCACCACCTTCATTGTTTTCACGAACTACATTTGAAAAGATTTATTGGGCCAAGACTTCCAAGGAATGGTGATCACAATTGGATTGCCTCCACTCCTTTTTACTTACATCAGAATGGAGCTGCATATATCTCACTCAACCTTTTGACATGGGGCCTGGTGAGGAAAGTGCAGCGGTTTCCCGAGACCTTCTATTGCAGGGACAGTGGTGTTGGCAGAAGGGATGACACACATTCACTGCCATAAAGCAGGTAATTTTAAAGGTCCAGCCAATTCGAGACATCAGGGAGAAGGTAAGTTGGTTGGACAGTTAAGGTAGAATGGGTCAGGGGGAGTAGGATGGATCAGGGCGTAGGATGGTCGGTTGGGATGGGGAAGGTAGCCAGGTTGGGTGGGGGGTAATCAAGGAGTCGAGAGGGTAGTTTGGGGGTCAGCAGGGTAGTTATGGGTAGTCGGCGTGATGGGGAGTAGATGGGGGATCAGGAGGGTACTTGAAGGGTCAGGAGGGTAGTCGGGTGAGGATGGTAGTCAGGGGGTTTTGGTGGCGGGGTGGTAGTGGGTGGTGGTCATGGGGGTCAGTACTATAGTTAGCCAGGAGGTAGAAGTGCTTTTAATTCTTCTAACCTTTCCTGGGTAGCTTCTGCTAAGAGAGTCAGAGCCATCTAAAGTCTCCGATTTAAATCAGAATATCGGATGGTTTCCAATGCAAGGTATTTGCCCATTAGCCTTTTGAACTTTCCATGAAATTCCATCCAGTCCTTTTGTGGGGACTTCCTTGAACATATACGGTATGAGCATCGAACCTCATCAGTCTTAATTTTAAACCTTTGAACTCTTGATGGCATCATTGCAAGGTCTTTTGAGTTCAGTAGTGTGACTGAACATTTATGGTCTGCTTCTATTGTAATGTTGGCTGTGAAAACTTGCCCTTACTGTTGAATATCAATCCTGCCTCTTGAAGTCTTCTCAGCACTACTCTCACTCTTATATCATACTCAGCTTGAGTGGACCCATGTTTCGGCATACAGACATACGAATTAAGAGCAGGAGTAGGTCGCTTGACCTTTCGAGCTTGCTCCTCCATTCAATGAGCTCAATGATCTGAATGTAACCTCAACTCCGCATTCCCAGCTACCTCCAATAACCTTTCACCAATTCAACCCACCTTGCTTATCAAAAATCTTTCTATCTTTGCCTTAAAAATGTTCAACAGCTCTGCTTCCACCGCCTTTTGATGAAGAGAGTTCTAAAGATTCACAACCCTCTGAGAGAAAAAGCATCTCCTCATCTCTGCCTCAAATGGGCGACTCCTTATTTTTAAACAGTAGCCCTTAGAAGGGAAAACATCACCCCCTCATTAATCTTGTCAAGACCCCTCAGGATTTCAATCAAGTTGCCTCTTACTCTTCCAAACTCCAGCACATACAAGCCCAGCCTGTCCAATTTCTCTCTTAAGACAACCCACCCAATCCAGGTATTAGTTTATTAAACCTTCTCTGAACTGCTTGCAATGCACTTATATCCTTCATTAAATAAGGAAAGCACTGCTAAAGCATTACTGTA